>NC_136071.1:298342527-299027167 GCF_964261635.1 Lissotriton helveticus | reverse complement strand
TGAAATGCCAGAAACCGGTCCCCGGTAGCTTGTCTCCTTTCTGGGGAAGAATTGGCTTGGTAGTTTGGTCTGCCCTGTTCCCATGATGCACTGGGCCAGGGACAGACTAATTTGCATATAGCCAGGTTCTGAGATGGGATGGGGCAGTGAGCTAAATAACGGTGATGGATCAAGCCCTGATCTTTGGACTGGGTAAGAGTGGTCTGCCTAATTCAGACACTCTGTTCATCACCACCCCCTTTTCTGAATCGTTTTTGGCCACTATAGGTGTGGCAGGGTATACTCAGACATGAGTCCCTTGCTCACTGCTCCATCAGGATTCAAGCAAGCCGGGCCGACGAGGCTGAAATGCCAGAAACCGGTCCCCGGTAGCTTGTCTCCTTTCTGGTGAAGAATTGGCTTGGTAGTTTGGTCTGCCCTGTTCCCATGATGCACTGGGCCAGGGACAGACTAATTTGCATATAGCCAGGTTCTGAGCTGGGATGGGGCAGTGAGCTAAATAACGGTGATGTATCAAGCCCTGATCTTTGGACTGGGTAAGAGTGGTCTGCTTAATTCAGACACTCTGTTCATCACCACCCCCTTTTCTGAATTGTTTTTGGCCACTATAGGTGTGGCAGGGTATACTCAGACATGAGTCCCTTGCTCACTGCTCCATCAGGATTCAAGCAAGCCGGGCCGACGAGGCTGAAATGCCAGAAACCGGTCCCCGGTAGCTTGTCTCCTTTCTGGTGAAGAATTGGCTTGGTAGTTTGGTCTGCCCTGTTCCCATGATGCACTGGGCCAGGGACAGACTAATTTGCATATAGCCAGGTTCTGAGCTGGGATGGGGCAGTGAGCTAAATAACGGTGATGGATCAAGCCCTGATCTTTGGACTGGGTAAGAGTGGTCTGCTTAATTCAGACACTCTGTTCATCACCACCCCCTTTTCTGAATCGTTTTTGGCCACTATAGGTGTGGCAGGGTATACTCAGACATGAGTCCCTTGCTCACTGCTCCATCAGGATTCAAGCAAGCCGGGCCGACGAGGCTGAAATGCCAGAAACCGGTCCCCGGTAGCTTGTCTCCTTTCTGGTGAAGAATTGGCTTGGTAGTTTGGTCTGCCCTGTTCCCATGATGCACTGGGCCAGGGACAGACTAATTTGCATATAGCCAGGTTCTGAGCTGGGATGGGGCAGTGAGCTAAATAACGGTGATGGATCAAGCCCTGATCTTTGGACTGGGTAAGAGTGGTCTGCTTAATTCAGACACTCTGTTCATCATCACCCCCTTTTCTGAATCGTTTTTGGCCACTATAGGTGTGGCAGGGTATACTCAGACATGAGTCCCTTGCTCACTGCTCCATCAGGATTCAAGCAAGCCGGGCCGACGAGGCTGAAATGCCAGAAACCGGTCCCCGGTAGCTTGCCTCCTTTCTGGTGAAGAATTGGCTTGGTAGTTTGGTCTGCCCTGTTCCCATGATGCACTGGGCCAGGGACAGACTAATTTGCATATAGCCAGGTTCTGAGCTGGGATGGGGCAGTGAGCTAAATAACGGCGATGGATCAAGCCCTGATCTTTGGACTGGGTAAGAGTGGTCTGCTTAATTCAGACACTCTGTTCATCACCACCCCCTTTTCTGAATCGTTTTTGGCCACTATAGGTGTGGCAGGATATACTCAGACATGAGTCCCTTGCTCACTGCTCCATCAGGATTCAAGCAAGCCGGGCCGACGAGGCTGAAATGCCAGAAACCGGTCCTCGGTAGCTTGTCTCCTTTCTGGTGAAGAATTGGCTTGGTAGTTTGGTCTGCCCTGTTCCCATGATGCACTGGGCCAGGGACAGACTAATTTGCATATAGCCAGGTTCTGAGCTGGGATGGGGCAGTGAGCTAAATAACGGTGATGTATCAAGCCCTGATCTTTGGACTGGGTAAGAGTGGTCTGCTTAATTCAGACACTCTGTTCATCACCACCCCCTTTTCTGAATCGTTTTTCGCCACTATAGGTGTGGCAGGGTATACTCAGACATGAGTCCCTTGCTCACTGCTCCATCAGGATTCAAGCAAGCCGGGCCGACGAGGCTGAAATGCAAGAAACCGGTCCCCGGTTGCTTGTCTCCTTTCTGGTGAAGAATTGGCTTGGTAGTTTGGTCTGCCCTGTTCCCATGATGCACTGGGCCAGGGACAGACTAATTTGCATATAGCCAGGTTCTGAGCTGGGATGGGGCAGTGAGCTAAATAACGGTGATGGATCAAGCCCTGATCTTTGGACTGGGTAAGAGTGGTCTGCTTAATTCAGACACTCTGTTCATCACCACCCCCTTTTCTGAATCGTTTTTGGCCACTATAGGTGTGGCAGGGTATACTCAGACATGAGTCCCTTGCTCACTGCTCCATCAGGATTCAAGCAAGCCGGGCCGACGAGGCTGAAATGCCAGAAACCGGTCCCCGGTAGCTTGTCTCCTTTCTGGTGAAGAATTGGCTTGGTAGTTTGGTCTGCCCTGTTCCCATGATGCACTGGGCCAGGGACAGACTAATTTGCATATAGCCAGGTTCTGAGCTGGGATGGGGCAGTGAGCTAAATAACGGTGATGGATCAAGCCCTGATCTTTGGACTGGGTAAGAGTGGTCTGCTTAATTCAGACACTCTGTTCATCACCACCCCCTTTTCTGAATCGTTTTGGGCCACTATAGGTGTGGCAGGGTATACTCAGACATGAGTCCCTTGCTCACTGCTCCATCAGGATTCAAGCAAGCCGGGCGGACGAGGCTGAAATGCCAGAAACCGGTCCCCGGTAGCTTGTCTCCTTTCTGGTGAAGAATTGGCTTGGTAGTTTGGTCTGCCCTGTTCCCATGATGCACTGGGCCAGGGACAGACTAATTTGCATATAGCCAGGTTCTGAGCTGGGATGGGGCAGTGAGCTAAATAACGGTGATGGATCAAGCCCTGATCTTTGGACTGGGTAAGAGTGGTCTGCTTAATTCAGACACTCTGTTCATCACCACCCCCTTTTCTGAATCGTTTTTGGCCACTATAGGTGTGGCAGGGTATACTCAGACATGAGTCCCTTGCTCACTGCTCCATCAGGATTCAAGCAAGCCGGGCCGACGAGGCTGAAATGCCAGAAACCGGTCCCCGGTAGGTTGTCTCCTTTCTGGTGAAGAATTGGCTTGGTAGTTTGGTCTGCCCTGTTCCCATGATGCACTGGGCCAGGGATAGACTAATTTGCATATAGCCAGGTTCTGAGCTGGGATGGGGCAGTGAGCTAAATAACGGTGATGGATCAAGCCCTGATCTTTGGACTGGGTAAGAGTGGTCTGCCTAATTCAGACACTCTGTTCATCACCACCCCCTTTTCTGAATCGTTTTTGGCCACTATAGGTGTGGCAGGGTATACTCAGACATGAGTCCCTTGCTCACTGCTCCATCAGGATTCAAGCAAGCCGGGCCGACGAGGCTGAAATGCCAGAAAACGGTCCCCGGTAGCTTGTCTCCTTTCTGGTGAAGAATTGGCTTGGTAGTTTGGTCTGCCCTGTTCCCATGATGCACTGGGCCAGGTACAGACTAATTTGCATATAGCCAGGTTCTGAGCTGGGATGGGGCAGTGAGCTAAATAACGGTGATGTATCAAGCCCTGATCTTTGGACTGGGTAAGAGTGGTCTGCTTAATTCAGACACTCTGTTCATCACCACCCCCTTTTCTGAATTGTTTTTGGCCACTATAGGTGTGGCAGGGTATACTCAGACATGAGTCCCTTGCTCACTGCTCCATCAGGATTCAAGCAAGCCGGGCCGACGAGGCTGAAATGCCAGAAACCGGTCCCCGGTAGCTTGTCTCCTTTCTGGTGAAGAATTGGCTTGGTAGTTTGGTCTGCCCTGTTCCCATGATGCACTGGGCCAGGGACAGACTAATTTGCATATAGCCAGGTTCTGAGCTGGGATGGGGCAGTGAGCTAAATAACGGTGATGGATCAAGCCCTGATCTTTGGACTGGGTAAGAGTGGTCTGCTTAATTCAGACACTCTGTTCATCACCACCCCCTTTTCTGAATCGTTTTTGGCCACTATAGGTGTGGCAGGGTATACTCAGACATGAGTCCCTTGCTCACTGCTCCATCAGGATTCAAGCAAGCCGGGCCGACGAGGCTGAAATGCCAGAAACCGGTCCCCGGTAGCTTGTCTCCTTTCTGGTGAAGAATTGGCTTGGTAGTTTGGTCTGCCCTGTTCCCATGATGCACTGGGCCAGGGACAGACTAATTTGCATATAGCCAGGTTCTGAGCTGGGATGGGGCAGTGAGCTAAATAACGGTGATGGATCAAGCCCTGATCTTTGGACTGGGTAAGAGTGGTCTGCTTAATTCAGACACTCTGTTCATCACCACCCCCTTTTCTGAATCGTTTTTGGCCACTATAGGTGTGGCAGGGTATACTCAGACATGAGTCCCTTGCTCACTGCTCCATCAGGATTCAAGCAAGCCGGGCCGACGAGGCTGAAATGCCAGAAACCGGTCCCCGGTAGCTTGTCTCCTTTCTGGTGAAGAATTGGCTTGGTAGTTTGGTCTGCCCTGTTCCCATGATGCACTAGGCCAGGGACAGACTAATTTGCATATAGCCAGGTTCTGAGCTGGGATGGGGCAGTGAGCTAAATAACGGTGATGGATCAAGCCCTGATCTTTGGACTGGGTAAGAGTGGTCTGCTTAATTCAGACACTCTGTTCATCACCACCCCCTTTTCTGAATCGTTTTTGGCCGCTATAGGTGTGGCAGGGTATACTCAGACATGAGTCCCTTGCTCACTGCTCCATCAGGATTCAAGCAAGCCGGGCCGACAAGGCTGAAATGCCAGAAACCGGTCCCCAGTAGCTTGTCTCCTTTCTGGTGAAGAATTGGCTTGGTAGTTTGGTCTGCCCTGTTCCCATGATGCACTGGGCCAGGGACAGACTAATTTGCATATAGCCAGGTTCTGAGCTGGGATGGGGCAGTGAGCTAAATAACGGTGATGGATCAAGCCCTGATCTTTGGACTGGGTAAGAGTGGTCTGCTTAATTCAGACACTCTGTTCATCACCACCCCCTTTTCTGAATCGTTTTTGACAACTATAGGTGTGGCAGGGTATACTCAGACATGAGTCCCTTGCTCACTGCTCCATCAGGATTCAAGCAAGCCGGGCCGACGAGGCTGAAATGCCAGAAACCGGTCCCCGGTAGCTTGTCTCCTTTCTGGTGAAGAATTGGCTTGGTAGTTTGGTCTGCCCTGTTCCCATGATGCACTGGGCCAGGGACAGACTAATTTGCATATAGCCAGGTTCTGAGCTGGGATGGGGCAGTGAGCTAAATAACGGTGATGGATCAAGCCCTGATCTTTGGACTGGGTAAGAGTGGTCTGCTTAATTCAGACACTCTGTTCATCACCACCCCCTTTTCTGAATCGTTTTTGGCCACTATAGGTGTGGCAGGGTATACTCAGACATGAGTCCCTTGCTCACTGCTCCATCAGGATTCAAGCAAGCCGGGCCGACGAGGCTGAAATGCCAGAAACCGGTCCCCGGTAGCTTGTCTCCTTTCTGGTGAAGAATTGGCTTGGTAGTTTGGTCTGCCCTGTTCCCATGATGCACTGGGCCAGGGACAGACTAATTTGCATATAGCCAGGTTCTGAGCTGGGATGGGGCAGTGAGCTAAATAACGGTGATGGATCAAGCCCTGATCTTTGGACTGGGTAAGAGTGGTCTGCTTAATTCAGACACTCTGTTCATCACCACCCCCTTTTCTGAATCGTTTTTGGCCACTATAGGTGTGGCAGGGTATACTCAGACATGAGTCCCTTGCTCACTGCTCCATCAGGATTCAAGCAAGCCGGGCCGACGAGGCTGAAATGCCAGAAACCGGTCCCCGGTAGCTTGTCTCCTTTCTGGTGAAGAATTGGCTTGGTAGTTTGGTCTGCCCTGTTCACATGATGCACTGGGCCAGGGACAGACTAATTTGCATATAGCCAGGTTCTGAGCTGGGATGGGGCAGTGAGCTAAATAACGGTGATGGATCAAGCCCTGATCTTTGGACTGGGTAAGAGTGGTCTGCTTAATTCAGACACTCTGTTCATCACCACCCCCTTTTCTGAATCGTTTTTGGCCACTATAGGTGTGGCAGGGTATACTCAGACATGAGTCCCTTGCTCACTGCTCCATCAGGATTCAAGCAAGCCGGGCCGACGAGGCTGAAATGCCAGAAACCGGTCCCCGGTAGCTTGTCTCCTTTCTGGTGAAGAATTGGCTTGGTAGTTTGGTCTGCCCTGTTCCCATGATGCACTGGGCCAGGGACATACTAATTTGCATATAGCCAGGTTCTGAGCTGGGATGGGGCAGTGAGCTAAATAACGGTGATGGATCAAGCCCTGATCTTTGGACTGGGTAAGAGTGGTCTGCTTAATTCAGACACTCTGTTCATCACCACCCCCTTTTCTGAATCGTTTTTGGCCACTATAGGTGTGGCAGGGTATACTCAGACATGAGTCCCTTGCTCACTGCTCCATCAGGATTCAAGCAAGCCGGGCCGACGAGGCTGAAATGCCAGAAACCGGTCCCCGGTAGCTTGTCTCCTTTCTGGTGAAGAATTGGCTTGGTAGTTTGGTCTGCCCTGTTCCCATGATGCACTGGGCCAGGGACAGACTAATTTGCATATAGCCAGGTTCTGAGCTGGGATGGGGCAGTGAGCTAAATAACGGTGATGGATCAAGCCCTGATCTTTGGACTGGGTAAGAGTGGTCTGCTTAATTCAGACACTCTGTTCATCACCACCCCCTTTTCTGAATCGTTTTTGGCCACTATAGGTGTGGCAGGGTATACTCAGACATGAGTCCCTTGCTCACTGCTCCATCAGGATTCAAGCAAGCCGGGCCGACGAGGCTGAAATGCCAGAAACCGGTCCCCGGTAGCTTGTCTCCTTTCTGGTGAAGAATTGGCTTGGTAGTTTGGTCTGCCCTGTTCCCATGATGCACTGGGCCAGGGACAGACTAATTTGCATATAGCCAGGTTCTGAGCTGGGATGGGGCAGTGAGCTAAATAACGGTGACGGATCAAGCCCTGATCTTTGGACTGGGTAAGAGTGGTCTGCTTAATTCAGGCACTCTGTTCATCACCACCCCCTTTTCTGAATCGTTTTTGGCCACTATAGGTGTGGCAGGGTATACTCAGACATGAGTCCCTTGCTCACTGCTCCATCAGGATTCAAGCAAGCCGGGCCGACGAGGCTGAAATGCCAGAAACCGGTCCCCGGTAGCTTGTCTCCTTTCTGGTGAAGAATTGGCTTGGTAGTTTGGTCTGCCCTGTTCCCATGATGCACTGGGCCAGGGACAGACTAATTTGCATATAGCCAGGTTCTGAGCTGGGATGGGGCAGTGAGCTAAATAACGGTGATGGATCAAGCCCTGATCTTTGGACTGGGTAAGAGTGGTCTGCTTAATTCAGACACTCTGTTCATCACCACCCCCTTTTCTGAATCGTTTTTGGCCACTATAGGTGTGGCAGGGTATACTCAGACATGAGTCCCTTGCTCACTGCTCCATCAGGATTCAAGCAAGCCGGGCCGACGAGGCTGAAATGCCAGAAACCGGTCCCCGGTAGCTTGTCTCCTTTCTGGTGAAGAATTGGCTTGGTAGTTTGGTCTGCCCTGTTCCCATGATGCACTGGGCCAGGGACAGACTAATTTGCATATAGCCAGGTTCTGAGCTGGGATGGGGCAGTGAGCTAAATAACGGTGATGGATCAAGCCCTGATCTTTGGACTGGGTAAGAGTGGTCTGCTTAATTCAGACACTCTGTTCATCACCACCCCCTTTTCTGAATCGTTTTTGGCCACTATAGGTGTGGCAGGGTATACTCAGACATGAGTCCCTTGCTCACTGCTCCATCAGGATTCAAGCAAGCCGGGCCGACGAGGCTGAAATGCCAGAAACCGGTCCCCGGTAGCTTGTCTCCTTTCTGGTGAAGAATTGGCTTGGTAGTTTGGTCTGCCCTGTTCCCATGATGCACTGGGCCAGGGACAGACTAATTTGCATATAGCCAGGTTCTGAGCTGGGATGGGGCAGTGAGATAAATAACAGTGATGGATCAAGCCCTGATCTTTGGACTGGGTAAGAGTGGTCTGCTTAATTCAGACACTCTGTTCATCACCACCCCCTTTTCTGAATCCTTTTTGGCCACTATAGGTGTGGCAGGGTATACTCAGACATGAGTCCCTTGCTCACTGCTCCATCAGGATTCAAGCAAGCCGGGCCGACGAGGCTGAAATGCCAGAAACCGGTCCCGGTAGCTTGTCTCCTTTCTGGTGAAGAATTGGCTTGGTAGTTTGGTCTGCCCTGTTCCCATGATGCACTGGGCCAGGGACAGACTAATTTGCATATAGCCAGGTTCTGAGCTGGGATGGGGCAGTGAGCTAAATAACGGTGATGTATCAAGCCCTGATCTTTGGACTGGGTAAGAGTGGTCTGCTTAATTCAGACACTCTGTTCATCACCACCCCCTTTTCTGAATTGTTTTTGGCCACTAAAGGTGTGGCAGGGTATACTCAGACATGAGTCCCTTGCTCACTGCTCCATCAGGATTCAAGCAAGCCGGGCCGACGAGGCTGAAATGCCAGAAACCGGTCCCCGGTAGCTTGTCTCCTTTCTGGTGAAGAATTGGCTTGGTAGTTTGGTCTGCCCTGTTCCCATGATGCACTGGGCCAGGGACAGACTAATTTGCATATAGCCAGGTTCTGAGCTGGGATGGGGCAGTGAGCTAAATAACGGTGATGGATCAAGCCCTGATCTTTGGACTGGGTAAGAGTGGTCTGCTTAATTCAGACACTCTGTTCATCACCACCCCCTTTTCTGAATCGTTTTTGGCCACTATAGGTGTGGCAGGGTATACTCAGACATGAGTCCCTTGCTCACTGCTCCATCAGGATTCAAGCAAGCCGGGCCGACGAGGCTGAAATGCCAGAAACCGGTCCCCGGTAGCTTGTCTCCTTTCTGGTGAAGAATTGGCTTGGTAGTTTGGTCTGCCCTGTTCCCATGATGCACTGGGCCAGGGACAGACTAATTTGCATATAGCCAGGTTCTGAGCTGGGATGGGGCAGTGAGCTAAATAACGGTGATGGATCAAGCCCTGATCTTTGGACTGGGTAAGAGTGGTCTGCTTAATTCAGACACTCTGTTCATCATCACCCCCTTTTCTGAATCGTTTTTGGCCACTATAGGTGTGGCAGGGTATACTCAGACATGAGTCCCTTGCTCACTGCTCCATCAGGATTCAAGCAAGCCGGGCCGACGAGGCTGAAATGCCAGAAACCGGTCCCCGGTAGCTTGTCTCCTTTCTGGTGAAGAATTGGCTTGGTAGTTTGGTCTGCCCTGTTCCCATGATGCACTAGGCCAGGGACAGACTAATTTGCATATAGCCAGGTTCTGAGCTGGGATGGGGCAGTGAGCTAAATAACGGTGATGGATCAAGCCCTGATCTTTGGACTGGGTAAGAGTGGTCTGCTTAATTCAGACACTCTGTTCATCGCCACCCCCTTTTCTGAATCGTTTTTGGCCACTATAGGTGTGGCAGGGTATACTCAGACATGAGTCCCTTGCTCACTGCTCCATCAGGATTCAAGCAAGCCGGGCCGACGAGGCTGAAATGCCAGAAATCGGTCCCCGGTAGCTTGTCTCCTTTCTGGTGAAGAATTGGCTTGGTAGTTTGGTCTGCCCTGTTCCCATGATGCACTGGGCCAGGGACATACTAATTTGCATATAGCCAGGTTCTGAGCTGGGATGGGGCAGTGAGCTAAATAACGGTGATGGATCAAGCCCTGATCTTTGGACTGGGTAAGAGTGGTCTGCTTAATTCAGACACTCTGTTCATCACCACCCCCTTTTCTGAATCGTTTTTGGCCACTATAGGTGTGGCAGGGTATACTCAGACATGAGTCCCTTGCTCACTGCTCCATCAGGATTCAAGCAAGCCGGGCCGACAAGGCTGAAATGCCAGAAACCGGTCCCCGGTAGCTTTTCTCCTTTCTGGTGAAGAATTGGCTTGGTAGTTTGGTCTGCCCTGTTCCCATGATGCACTGGGCCAGGGACAGACTAATTTGCATATAGCCAGGTTCTGAGCTGGGATGGGGCAGTGAGCTAAATAACGGTGATGGATCAAGCCCTGATCTTTGGACTGGGTAATAGTGGTCTGCTTAATTCAGACACTCTGTTCATCACCACCCCCTTTTCTGAATCGTTTTTGGCCACTATAGGTGTGGCAGGGTATACTCAGACATGAGTCCCTTGCTCACTGCTCCATCAGTACTCAAGCAAACCTGGCCGACGAGGCTGAAATGCCAGAAACCGGTCCCCGGTAGCTTGTCTCCTTTCTGGTGAAGAATTGGCTTGGTAGTTTGGTCTGCCCTGTTCCCATGATGCACTGGGCCAGGGACAGACTAATTTGCATATAGCCAGGTTCTGAGCTGGGATGGGGCAGTGAGCTAAATAACGGTGATGGATCAAGCCCTGATCTTTGGACTGGGTAAGAGTGGTCTGCTTAATTCAGACACTCTGTTCATCACCACCCCCTTTTCTGAATCGTTTTTGGCCACTATAGGTGTGGCAGGGTATACTCAGACATGAGTCCCTTGCTCACTGCTCCATCAGGATTCAAGCAAGCCAGGCCGACGAGGCTGAAATGCCAGAAACCGGTCCCCGGTAGCTTGTCTCCTTTCTGGTGAAGAATTGGCTTGGTAGTTTGGTCTGCCCTGTTCCCATGATGCACTGGGCCAGGGACAGACTAATTTGCATATAGCCAGGTTCTGAGCTGGGATGGGGCAGTGAGCTAAATAACGGTGATGGATCAAGCCCTGATATTTGGACTGGGTAAGAGTGGTCTGCTTAATTCAGACACTCTGTTCATCACCACCCCCTTTTCTGAATCGTTTTTGGCCACTATAGGTGTGGCAGGGTATACTCAGACATGAGTCCCTTGCTCACTGCTCCATCAGGATTCAAGCAAGCCGGGCCGACGAGGCTGAAATGCCAGAAACCGGTCCCCGGTAGCTTGTCTCCTTTCTGGTGAAGAATTGGCTTGGTAGTTTGGTCTGCCCTGTTCCCATGATGCACTGGGCCAGGGACAGACTAATTTGCATATAGCCAGGTTCTGAGCTGGGATGGGGCAGTGAGCTAAATAACGGTGATGTATCAAGCCCTGATCTTTGGACTGGGTAAGAGTGGTCTGCTTAATTCAGACACTCTGTTCATCACCACCCCCTTTTCTGAATCGTTTTTGGCCACTATAGGTGTGGCAGGGTATACTCAGACATGAGTCCCTTGCTCACTGCTCCATCAGGATTCAAGCAAGCCGGGCCGACGAGGCTGAAATGCCAGAAACCGGTCCCCGGTAGCTTGTCTCCTTTCTGGTGAAGAATTGGCTTGGTAGTTTGGTCTGCCCTGTTCCCATGATGCACTGGGCCAGGGACAGACTAATTTGCATATAGCCAGGTTCTGAGCTGGGATGGGGCAGTGAGCTAAATAACGGTGACGGATCAAGCCCTGATCTTTGGACTGGGTAAGAGTGGTCTGCTTAATTCAGACACTCTGTTCATCACCACCCCCTTTTCTGAATCGTTTTTGGCCACTATAGGTGTGGCAGGGTATACTCAGACATGAGTCCCTTGCTCACTGCTCCATCAGGATTCAAGCAAGCCGGGCCGACGAGGCTGAAATGCCAGAAACCGGTCCCCGGTAGCTTGTCTCCTTTCTGGTGAAGAATTGGCTTGGTAGTTTGGTCTGCCCTGTTCCCATGATGCACTGGGCCAGGGACAGACTAAGTAGCATATAGCCAGGTTCGGAGCTGGGATGGGGCAGTGAGCTAAATAACGGTGATGGATCAAGCCCTGATCTTTGGACTGGGTAAGAGTGGTCTGCTTAATTCAGACACTCTGTTCATCACCACCCCCTTTTCTGAATCGTTTTTGGCCACTATAGGTGTGGCAGGGTATACTCAGACATGAGTCCCTTGCTCACTGCTCCATCAGGATTGAAGCAAGCCGGGCCGACGAGGCTGAAATGGCAGAAACCGGTCCCCGGTAGCTTGTCTTCTTTCTGGTGAAGAATTGGCTTGGTAGTTTGGTCTGCCCTGTTCCCATGATGCACTGGGCCAGGGACAGACTAATTTGCATATAGCCAGGTTCTGAGCTGGGATGGGGCAGTGAGCTAAATAACGGTGATGGATCAAGCCCTGATCTTTGGACTGGGTAAGAGTGGTCTGCTTAATTCAGACACTCTGTTCATCACCACCCCCTTTTCTGAATCGTTTTTGGCCACTATAGGTGTGGCAGGGTATACTCAGACATGAGTCCCTTGCTCACTGCTCCATCAGGATTCAAGCAAGCCGGGCCGACGAGGCTGAAATGCCAGAAACCGGTCCCCGGTAGCTTGTCTCCTTTCTGGTGAAGAATTGGCTTGGTAGTTTGGTCTGCCCTGTTCCCATGATGCACTGGGCCAGGGACAGACTAATTTGCATATAGCCAGGTTCTGAGCTGGGATGGGGCAGTGAGATAAATAACGGTGATGGATCAAGCCCTGATCTTTGGACTGGGTAAGAGTGGTCTGCTTAATTCAGACACTCTGTTCATCACCACCCCCTTTTCTGAATCGTTTTTGGCCACTATAGGTGTGGCAGGGTATACTCAGACATGAGTCCCTTGCTCACTGCTCCATCAGGATTCAAGCAAGCCGGGCCGACGAGGCTGAAATGCCAGAAACCGGTCCCCGGTAGCTTGTCTCCTTTCTGGTGAAGAATTGGCTTGGTAGTTTGGTCTGCCCTGTTCCCATGATGCACTGGGCCAGGGACAGACTAATTTGCATATAGCCAGGTTCTGAGCTGGGATGGGGCAGTGAGCTAAATAACGGTGATGGATCAAGCGCTGATCTTTGGACTGGGTAAGAGTGGTCTGCTTAATTCAGACACTCTGTTCATCACCACCCCCTTTTCTGAATCCTTTGCAGCTGGGACATCATGACAACACATTAACTCTGTATCTTTATACTTTGTATGAGTCAGGCCGGCCTGTAACTAGACTGCACACAGATCTCGCCAGCAAGTGTATTCACTACCAAAGAGTTATCTTACAGCTACAATGCTTGGAATTTGTTGGGTAAACAAAGATCTCTGCACCAGGTGTCTACAGTCTAATCCCAATAAACTATTTTAAAGTGAAGTCTGCTCGAGAGAAAACAAAGTACAATTAGAAGAGGTATAATACTGCAAAATATGGTAGACACTCAAGCACAAGAACAAACGTTACGTTTGTAGGCAATGGTGGCACTTGTGCAAGTATCAAAGCAAACAAAATGCCATTACCGCGCAGTCCCCGGCAACACTCACTCAAAAGATCTGCCAAGGTGCCCTTTTTGTCAACTGGAGAGCATTGTTATATTCCCACCCAGATAGATTTGTCCACACACCCACTGTGTTAATCTGAAGAGAATCAACTGCACTAAATCTGATAGTCTTTCTGTAGAGCATCACCCCCATTGGGCACACCATGAGATGTGCCTCAGTGCCTGCATTCCTATTGTACTAGAAGGAGCATGGGTTACACCTTTTGTGAAACAAAACGCCCACTGTACATCCAGACAGAACATGGTCTGTCTAAATAACCACCTTAGACATCCGTACTGCTTTACAAAAGAGACACGATGAACACTACGGAAACAACACCCTCCGTTTAGCATTATAAACCCATAGAATGTGCGAATACCAGTTGTATTGAATCTGCACAACATTGTGTTCACAACGATTGAAGGGATCGATCAAGTACAGATGGGGGGAGAGAGTTGTTTCTTCACCTAGATATTACAGGGGGGCTCCTTCATGTTTAGGAACAGGGAGGGAGATGTGCGATTTGGCCAGAATGAAGTTCCGTGTGTTGGGCCTCCCTGCTGAGACAGCAACCCAGCTCTCCAGCTTCAGGGTCGGACGCCCTACAGGGCAGTGTGAAGCAGACAGGTGTCCGGCAGTGGGCAGTGGCACTTGATGGTGGCTGAAAGGTGGGCTTCAATCAGGGCTTTAAGTGGGCCGGGTCTGTCCAGGTCTGAGCACCGGCAGTTATTTTTAGAGAGCCTCGAAACGGGTCTCTATCGGGCTCTATTTTCGGGCCAGAATACGTTTTTTAAAATACATTTTAGGACTGTAAATAGAATAGTTACGGTATGTTTAGGGATAAATCAATTTTATACTACTGAAAATCGAATAGCGCCTAGGAACGTGCAGGGAATGTTAGTGCAGCAGTCAGTGCTCTCAAGGGGCAATCAGGAGAATGTGTCTGCTATGCACAGTGTCTCCGACTCCAACAGCACAGGAAACCATGTCCCATCCTTCACGCTCTGGCTCTACGAAGGCCCGGTATTTTGCACATCATTTAGCAGCGCGGCCCACCCCCCATATAATCAGTCACGGCTGTGCCTCACCTCGACGACGGGGCTTTTATCCCTGCTGATGACACAAGCAACGCGGCACGCTGTCTGCAGAGCGCGGCTCCGGGACCTTTTATGCTCAAATAGAATTTGTGCAAAGATTCCTTAATGTACATGAAAATGCTTTTGCGCGACCTCCAGGCAGAAATCGTTAGTGCTACAAAAAAGGAGATTCACAGCCTTTAATTTCCTTCCAGGCTTCTATCCCCTTAAGTGTCTCACACGGGTTTGTGGGCTCAGTTTCCCGCACTTTGTCCTTCCGCCTGGCTGGAAAGAGTTCCCTACACTGTGCTCCAGTTGGAAGGCAGCGAAATCATGGGTCAGAGTGGAGACGTCATGCTAGGTGAGCTGTCTGTAGGAGGAAATGAAATCCTTTGAAGAAAAAGTTTTCCAAAGGTAGGATAATTGGATGGGTTTTTCATAGGCACACAATGCTAGTTATCTTGATTTAGACCACGCCCCTGTGTGGATAGGCCACACCCCTTTAAGAGGTTTGCCCCGCCCCTTTTAGAGCACCCCCAGTTTTTTTCCCCCCCACTTAAAGCCCTGGCTTCAATGGTCACTGCTTTTCGAGTAGCCCCGACTCGAGACCTGGTGGGGGCTGGGATGGTAAGGTACCCCACTCTAGCGTGTCAGAGGGTGGTGCCTGTGATACTAACTGTCTGAACCCCCCACCCCTATAACGACTTAAGAAAGGGTGGGGACTGGGGAGACCTTTAGAATTAGCATGCAGGCGGCAGGCCCCTCTCCTGGTGTTTGGTATTAACAGGCTCCCTCTGACTGGCTGGCAGGGTACAGTACAGCAGGAAAGCACTTCCTATACATGAGTTGCACCCTTTTCCTTTAGAACAGCAGTCTCGACATGGCTGCAATTGTTGGGAGGAAGTGCGCAGCACAGAAGGCCTAGCTGAATGCTAAAAAAGTCCTTCTTTTGTCAGTTCTTCCACATGCCAGCCTGGCTGCATCTTGGAGGTCTAAGATTTCATGTCCACATCGAGGGTGTTGATTTAAAAGGATAATCTCTTTCAGAGCCCTGCACTGATTACTAGGTGGTGATGAGAGCTTGTTTTGTGACTGTCTGCACCGTGTTTTCAAATAATCAGCGTTCACAAGTCGCACTTAGCAGGGGGCACATGACATGAGGTGTGGTGGGGGGGCCCGGGCCCAGGACTATCGTGACTACCCAACTAAGGAAGGAAGAAAGCTTTAGCCTAATGGTGCACCCGCCTGTAGAGGGCAGTGTTTTCGTTCGTTTGTGCCAGTAAAAAAAGCATGTACTAACTGAATCATGATCAGTTCATTTGTGTGCCAGTGCACTGCCACATTTTTAACTTAGTTAGTAAGTTTATGCAGTATTCTAATAAATAAATATTATTTCTCTCTCCCTCACCGTCCCAAATTTGAAGGGGAGACTGGAGAGACCACGATGGCGCTCGCGAATCCAATCGCGATATCATCAAAAGTCAGAAGAACAGAATGATGGTGGTCTCTGGTGATATCGTCGTCGGTATTAATTCTTTATTCTCACGACGACGCACCACTGCGCATGTACTCTCGTCTCCGAACTCTGGTGGACGCGTGACCGCCGTGACGCGTCAGTAGCAGGTGCGCACTGCGCACAGCGCGTGGCGCGGGGGCTGTCTCAGGCCAGGGCCGTCATCATTGGCAGTGCTAATTAGATTGATGGCCCTGGCTGGGACTCAAATTGCGGGGTACGCGGCGTATGCGGCGCCGGCCCGCACGCATCCGCATCGCACCACCCGTGACGATCCGGATCATCACACACATAGTACATCTCTGATGCGGTGCGTCGTGCATTTGGCGCGGTGTGGCATGCGCGGTGCGCTTGCACTATGTGACTTTCAAAGCAGTAGTGGCGGCCAGGCAGGCAGCTAACTTACTAGATTGGTGACACCCGGTGCGGTCCGCACCCCCGCACCCCCTTAGTGACGCCACTGAGCAGCTAGAAATAAAATGCTGCAGCTGCCGTTACACAACCACTTTGGTATTGCTTCGTTCGCCCTAAGTTGGCAGGGTATGCCCAGACGTGGGTTCCTTGCTCACTCTACCACTGGATTCAAGATAACCTGGCTGATGAGGATTATGAATCCGAAGCCTGACCCAGGATGCTTGTTTCCGGTCCAGGGAAGACATGGCTTGGCAGTTCGGGCTGGACTGTTCCCATGAGGCACAGGGTCAGACTGATTTGCATATGGCCATGTCTGAACAGGGGTGGTGGAGTGAGCTAAAGAATGGTGATGGATTAAACCAAGATCAGTTAACTGGGGGTGAGTGTTTGATTTGCTCAAGCGCTTGCACTATGTGACTTTCAAAGCAGTAGTGGTGGCCAGGCAGGCAGCTAACTTACTAGATTGGTGTCACCCCAGATGGGGTGACGCCCGGTGCGGTCCGCACCCCTGCACCCCCCTAGTGATGCCACTGAGCAGGTAGAAATAAAATGCTGCAGCTGCCGTTACACGACCACTTTGGTATCGCTTTGTTCGCCCTAAGTTGGCAGGGTATGCCCAGACGTGGGTCCCTTGCTCACTCTACCACTGGATTCAAGATAGCCTGGCTGATGAGGATTATGAACCTGAAACTGGTCCCAGGATGCTTGTTTCCAGTCCAGGGAAGACATGGCTTGGCAGTTCGGGCTTGTCTGTTCCCATGAGGCACAGGGTCAGACTGATTTGCATATGGCCCTGAGCTGGGGTGGTGAAGTGAGCTAAAGAATGGTGATGGATTAAACCTGGGATCAGTTGACTGGGCGTGAGTGTTTGATTTGCTCAAGCGTTCCATCCATAATCCCCTTTGGTATTGCTTTGTTCGCCCTAAGTTGGCAGGGTATGCCCAGATGTTGGCCCCTTGCTCACTCTACCACTGGATTCAAGATAGCCTGACTGATGAGGATTATAATCCGAAACCGGTCCCAGGATGCTTGTTTCCGGTCCAGGGATGACATGGCTTGGCAGTTCGGGCTGGACTGTTCCCATGAGGCACAGGGTCAGACTGATTTGCATATCTGAATTGGGGTGGTGGAGTGAGCTAAAGAATGGTGATGGATTAAACCCATATCAGTTGACTGGTGGTGAGTGTTTGATTTGCTCAAGCGCTCCGTCCATCATCCCCTTTGGTATTGCTTTGTTCGCCCTAAGTTGGCAGGGTATGCCCAGACGTGGGTCCCTTGCTCACATTACCACTGGATTCAAGATAGCCTGGCTAATGAGGATTATGAATTCAAAACCGATCCCAGGATGCTTGTTTCCGGTCCACGGAAGACATGGCTTGGCAGTTTGGGCTGGACTGTTCCCATGAGGCACAGGGTCAGACGGATTTGCATATGGCCATGTCTGAACTAGGGTGTTGGAGTGAACTAAAGAAGGGTGATGGATTAAACCCAGATCAGTTGACTGAGGGTGAGTGTTTGATTTGTGTAAGCGCTCCCGTCCATCATACCCTTTGGTATTGCGTTACACGGCTAAGGCACTTAGTTCCACAGTCCAGAATTTGTTTTCCAGACACTCATAAGTGGAGAGAATGGGCACAAACAAGTTGGTACCAGGGTACCCAGAGCAGCCCTTTGTGGTACCTGTGCTGGTACTGAGGTACCATACAGGAATTTATTTTAAAAGAAAAAATGGACCTAGCCCTGCAGTATTAGCAAGCTGACTACAGAGAGCAAGCAGAAGGGATAGGAACATGAAAAAGGGCAGACAAGCGGGAAGCACTGGGGAAGTACAAGGACAATTGAGGGTATGCAGGAAGAGAGAGTCAGCAAGCTGACCATGGAGGGAGTCTGGAGGGGCAGGGGCAACCAACAGACTACGGAGGACAGGCAGGAAGGGAAGGCGCAGCATAGGAACAATGGAGGACAGATGAGAGGGCAGGGGCAGCAAGCTGACAATGGAGGGCAGGCTTGAGGCACAGGGCAGCACATGCACAACAGAGAGCAGGCAAGAGAGGCAGCGGAAGCAAGCTAAAAATAGAGGGCAGGCCGGAGGGGCAGGGGTAGCCCTTAGATAATGCAGGATAGGCGAGGGGGGTAGAGGCAGCACTCGGATAGTGTAGGGCAGGCAGGAGGGTAAGGGGCAACAAGCTGACAACAGAGTGCAGGAAGGAAGGGCAGAGGCAGCACACAGAAAATTGAGGTCAGTTGGGAGGGACAGAGGCAACAAGCTGTCACAAGAGGGGCAGTGTCAGCACAAGGGCATAGGAAGGTATTTAAAAGGGGTGGACACAGCACACATTCAATGGAGGACAAGCAGAAAGGCCAGGGGCCGCAAACTAGCCACAGAGGACAGCCCAAAAGAGCAGGGGCAGCATACCAACTAATGAGGAGAGGAAGGACTGGTAGGGCCAACACACGGACAACAGAGGGCATTGAAGAGGGGCAGAGGAAGCAAGCTGCCAATAGAAGGCATGCGAGAGGCAGGGGCAAAACTAACTACAGAGGGCAGGCGGAAAGGACAAGAGCAGCATGTGGAAAAGAGAGGTTAGTAGGAAGGTGTGGGGGCAGCAAGTTGATAACAGAGAGCAGGGGCAGCACAATGGCAATAAAGGATACTCGAAAGGAGCAGAGTCAGCACATGAACAACAGAGGGCATGGAGGAGGAGCAAGAGAAGCACACAGACAATGGAGGTCAGGTGGAAGGGGCAGCAGTCTGACAACAGAGGGTAGTTGGGAGAGACTTAGACAGCACACGTACAATGTAGGGGAGACAGAAGGGTCAGGGGCAGCAACCTGACAACAGGGAGTAGTCATGCAGGTCAGGGGCAGCAAGCTGCCAAAGAAGGGTGGGTAGGAGGGGCTGGATGAACAGAGCCTGGCCAACCAACACTGTGTAGGACACCACGACAGAGGTTGGCTGCTTGCAATGGGTTGAGTGCAGATCCAACTCAGGGCTGTTCACTATCGAAGGTTGTGCACAACGTGGATTGTCTGCGCATGGAAGGAATGGGTGCAGGGCCAGGTCAGAGACTAACTGTGGCCAACCCCACTACTGAGCACAGCTAAAGGGCATATGTAGCAGGAGTTGGCCACCCACAGGTGGTGGGCTTGGGCCAATCCTCGCTGTGCATGACTGAACACTGAGTACAGTGGGAGTGGTGGTTGGATTTGATTAAAAAAAGAAATTAACTGAAAAAGATCTTTCCTTTCGTTTGAAAAAAAAACGACATTTCAGTGAAGAAACCAAATGTTAAAGTGACATCATAGTTAGGTATGTTAATGTAATCTTAGCTTACATTAAAAAAGCAACATATAAATTCACTGTAAAAACAGAGGTTAAGGTGACGTACTCAATAGGTGTTGAAATGAGATAATAACTAAAGGTTTAAAAAAATAAAAATTAAATGTGAAAGTTACAGTTTAATGAGCTGACTATATCTTACACCCCCAAATGCACTTTGTTTGACCTCATAACTCATAACATGTTGAGTTCTCTAGTTACAGCATTTATGACATCACCAATGACATCATCCAATGAATTTGACAGTTTTTATAGCTTTTCATAATGGAAGGCATTTTGCAAGCTACACCTAGACTAAGCCTGGGCAGAGTTCGTGGAGTACCGCTATGCGGAACTCTGCGTAGTGTCAAAAAAACTCCGCCAAGCTATGCAGTGTTCCACGAGCAGTGGTGTGGGTTAACTCACTGTTCGCACTGATTTTTGGTGCTGGGTGTTTGAACGGCATCTCGCAAAGTGCAAAAGGGCACTGCTTCTTTCTGCCGCTTGAGTAGAAGTTCTATTCGAATAGCAGCTTCCTCAACGCGAATGGAAGGTTTCTCAACGTGAGCGGTAGCGACCATCTGCTACTGCCTGCGGTGAGAAATCTCGCAGGGAAATGGTCTAGTGTTGGATTTTCCTTGCTTGCGCTCGCCAACTTACCACTGACGAGCGCAGCGGGGAAAAAATTCCTCGCCGTGTTTTTCAGAACTCAGCGAGATCCGAGAAGAGCAGAGGGCAAAAAACTCCACAAACTCTGCAAACGGAGCAGAGTTCACCGCCCAGGCTTAACCTAGACCCAATTTTCTATAACCTCTGTAGTGCTAATGGTTGTAATCTTTCACAAGAATCAGAATGTGAAAAATGCAGTGCAATCACCTGCATTTAGTAAGTATTGTGCTCTTTTTACTGGTGTTCAGGTGAGTAAAACATGTAATATCTCTGTAGACAATAATGTGATCAGCAAATTATGTTAACTTACACATCTAAATTACTCACAAGTAAATAGCCCCAGTAAACATTAATGTAATCAGCAATTTATTAAACCTTGAATATCGTTTATCTATGGTAGTGCGATGTACCTGTTAAATACCTCTTCTGACATTGAATTTTCAGTCAATGTCTTCACATCTATATATTAGCCACTGATAAGATATGCACAACCAGGTCCTATGTACAACCCTCTCTAGTATGTGAAAGTGTCTTACACATATTCCTGAAATGAGCAGAATGGCATACATCATTCGAACAACATTTACAATCATACTGCTTCTTGAAAAGTTAGCATGTGAATTATACATTCATCAACAATGCATGTCTAAGAATTTTCACTGAACTTTTGGAAAATAATATATGCACCTTATTAATCTCCAGTTTATATAGAGATAGTTGGTAGCACTACGTGGCAGTTCTTGAACGTCAGCTAGACACAGCAATCCACTAGAGATAATATGGCCCATAATCCCTTAATGTACACAGACGCACAAACTGATATTGAACAAAAAAACAAAACAGCATGCATTATAGCAAAACACATTTACTACTATAAAACGTTTAACAACGGACGAATATAGGGGCATATTATCAAGACAGGCGATAACATTATCGCCGCTTTATCAGTAGTTTTCTACCCATAAAGCGGCGATAATATTATCGCCTGTCTTGATATACCCCATAATTCCTTAATGTACAAAGATGCACCGCACACATTCCTATACAACGTATCAACTCACCTTTCAAATTGATTTGTAGATTAAGAAGAATACCACTCACACAGTGGATATTCTTATACAGAATCTCTCTAGTTCAGTGTTTCCAGCAAAATCGTGAAATGGAACATTTTCCCTTTCATTTTACACATACATACATATAAATAACCAATTAAAATCCTGTACACATTAATTCAAAGCAAAACACACATTTCTATTGGTTTAACATTCCAAACATTTCCAACTGACATAACTTTCAACCCTTCCCCATTCCACAATCTGCCAGTTACCGTAGAAACACTTCAGGGAACACCTAACTCAGCACATAGGTGAAAAGTTCCTCATACATTGATGCAAATTAAAACAACAAGTATCCTTGACTTGAGAATATACCAGCTTATCTTATGTAACGTTCTTTTCTATCAGTTTTTCTTAACCAATAAAAATAAGGCTTTTAAAAAACAGAAACATGCATCCTAGTTTTCTGTAAAATGTTGTCAAACAACCAATCATTTCTTTTCTTTTTTCAAAACTGCATGTTGTCCACCATTTTAGAAAAATCTTACTTTTCAAACTGCCATTTCATTTACATAGACCATCAGAATGCATCCAGACCTCTCTTCAAAATACTTACAGTGTGGATTGTGAGACACAGCTTTATTTTCTGGAGCCAAAGGTACGCACAACAGAAAAGAATTCACAAGGACCTAGGTTTACCAAATGTAGACATTTAATGGATTGGACAGAGCGGATTAAAGTGACACCAATTGATGCTATTGGTGAAATCCTTTTTACATCTCCAACACCCTGACCTCATAATTGTGCACTGTGGTAGCAATGACCTAGGCACTTTGACTGGGGTAGGTCTGGAAATGCTTATGAAGGACACCTTTAGAGAATTGATGGCACTTTTTCCCCACACGGCCTTTGTCTATTCTAATATATGCCAAAGGCAGAAATGGAACTGGTCCAACCACTATTGTCCACAGATTGAAAAAGCTAGGAAACATGTGAATAAATCTGTTTCTGCCTTTCTCCGAGACTATCGAATGGGGTCCATTTACAACAACAATCTGCGTTTCAATATGCATGGCATATATAGGAGAGATGGTGTACATTTTACAGATGAGGGGAACAGAGTCTTCTTCATAAACTTAAGACTCTGCATCGGTACTTACTAAAATCTCCCAATAAACACAAGGGCTCTTTTTAGAGCCACACAACACATAAACAAATACACTTCATAAATATCTAAAATTCTTTTTCTTTTTCTTGCTTAGGTACACTTACAGGACGACTTCCAATATTCCAGCTGTATGTCATCCATACGTGCTTGGTACGCATAGAATAAATCTACCATGAAAAAAAATAGCCTTTATCACTTATTTTCTATAATTCCCGAGGATCCCATCCTCCGGGGCTCAAATCTAACGTTGCGGACCATGGCAACAGCACCAAGGCAGCCGCTGCCCGTGGAGGGAGTTGCGGTGGGGCAGGCAGGTGGGGCGGGGGAGGGGCAGGGTGGGGGGTGATAAACAACAGAATCTGGATGATTGCAGGTAAGTAAACAATTAAATTAATAAAACTAATTGCGGGGCATATTATCAAGGAATGGCATTATAATTATCGCCGCTTTAGCGGCAGTTCGGAGCATATTATCAAGGAATGGCGTTATAATTATCGCCGCTTTAGCGGCAGAAAACTGCCGCTAAAGCGGCGATAATGTGCTTGATATTATGCCCTTGTGAATTCCCATAGAAGCCCATGTTCTGGTGTGAACATGGGCTTCTATGGGAATTCTCAGGGGCATATTATCAAGCCCATTATCGCCGCTGTAGCGGCAGTTTTCTGCCGCTAAAGCAGCGATAATTATAACGCCACGCTTGATAATAAGCCCCTAGGTTCCGTGCCCTGCATCGCATTTTGCAATGCAGGGCGCGCTACGAAATTTGTTTTATTCATTTAATTGTTTACTTACCTGCAATCATCCAGATTCCGCTGTTTATCACCTCCCACCCTGCCACTCCCCCGCCCCGCCTGCCTGCCCCACCGCAACTCCCTCCACAGGCCGCGGCTGCCCCAAGGCCTCCACGATCCCAGCCGGCTCCCCACTTCCTGCAGGAGCCGGCATTGCTATTCCTCACAGAGAGCAGCTTATATGCTTACATTCTAATTTCAAACATAATTTCAACAGTTTGTTATACATTTTATAAAATAATATAGTACTGCACGCTAAAGCAGAAAAGTCAGCACAATTATGATAGAATACAAAATAGAAAAAAATATATATACTTCTACACTCAACAAACTCGTAAGCAGAGTACACAGTTTAATTTAAAAGCACCCTACCACAACTAGTTTTTGAAACGCATTGTACAACAAAATGCGTCACAAAATAGGCTACATACATGGTGACTCTATAACGTCACATAGAAAAAAGAAGGACACTCTTACGCTACCAGGAAAACACAACAAAAGTACAAGGCTCAAACTTCCATTCTAGTGATGTCTTAGTTGCAGGTCTAGTTGTCAGATCGACACACACTCCCTCATGGCTGGTATACACCCACACCACACTCATTCAGCGCATCCTTCACTACACACGTGGCCCTATCTACAAAAAAGACGGTGCGCACGTTTTGTACGCCATTTTAGAGTTGTTCCCAAAGCACCGAACAAGGGGCCCACTACTACATGTGTGGCCTCTTTGGTCACTGAGTTAGTGGTGCCCGAAGCACTGAGCGGGTGAAGAACCTGCGATGATGATGATGGGTGCACGAGTATGTCGTTAGCCATAGAGATATCAAGACTCGGCACCATATATGAGACTTCTTTGTTGGAGATCGTGACTACATCATGAAGAAACTGTCATTTCCACAAAAGGTGAGCAGTGACACTTGAGTACGCATCAGAAGGAGTCAAACGGTTGTAGCTGACTACATACACAAATGCGACTTAATATTTTAGACGAACACACTCCTATATAATGTATTAATTGACATGTTTAATTTTTTTTCCCAATAGCAGTAACGTTTTTATAATCGCTGAAATGTCCGGAAAATATTCACAATACAAACAGGGACATATTATCAAGGACCAGTATTAAAATGTTTGCAGTTTTATCGGCAGGAAACTGCCGATTAAACGGCGATAAAGGGCTTGATAATACGGCCTTAATATTTCCCATAGAAGCCCATGTTAACACCAGAACATGGGCTTCTATGGGAATTAACAAGGGTGAATTATCAAGCCCATTATCGCCGTTTTATCGGTAGTTTCCTGCCGATAAAACGGCAATAATTTTATCACCGGTCCTTGATAATATGTCCCCTGGTATGTAGAAATATGACAATGAACGTCTATAAAAGCGCGATGTTATCTAACTTCAAATTAATATAGCAACAATTACCAATCATAACATCTTTCTTTTAATTTCTTTTAGATGTACAACTTCACGATGGATTATGTAACAAGGACGAAGGCAATAGCACAAGGTGAGCAAAGAAGTTTGTTTCTGAAACAACAAGTTATCTGTAAAAGGAGAGAATCTATAGTATGCAGCAGGCGCGCAAAACACACATTGGACTAACGAGGCTTCAGCTAGGATGACATATCTTCCTGCGCCCACACACAGTCGCACCCGAATACGTCACAGGTCTTTTAAAGACATTTTGCTTGTTAATGAGACTTTGATGTCCCCCCCACCCCCCCGCTTACAGCCCCTGCAGCTTCACTCTTCTTTTTTCTTGAACTTAAGCCCCCCCCCCGAGAATTTTGACTGTGGTTGCGCCTCTGGCTGTCATGTGTGTCTCCGACGTTTTAATGTCCTTTTTTCTCTTTCTCTTTCTTACTCTCTCACATCGTTTCTCTTTCTTTTTTAAAGTTTTGGACACTACTATCTCCACTCTGCTGTATACAACCTTATCTGAATTGGAGTAGTTAACTGACTTGATTACAGTGAATACTTCTTCCCCACGTAGAGCACCATCTTTCAATCACCCGATGGCACTAGGTGACAATGAATTGACGGCCTTATTATCAAGCAAGGCCGATATATTATCACCGTTTTTATCGGCAGGAAACTGACGATAAAGCGGCGATAATGGGCTTCATAATATGCGCTTGTGAATTCCCATAGCACCCCAGGTTCTTGTGTTAACCTGAGCTGCTATGGGAATTCACATGGACATACTACCAGGCCCAACATCGCCGCTTTAAGCGGCGATAATGTAACGCCCTTGCTTGATAATATGGCCCTTTGTTTCCGAAACAACAACAAATTATTTGTGAAAGGAAAGACTAGGTACTCTGCAGCAGCTTCACTGTGTAGAAATGTATAATTACCTCTGAGCAGTAACAACAGATAGATTACAACAGTCTGACAAACAGATCTACAAGCTTATTACGCCACTTTTCTGTCACTTTTAACATGAGGATAGTGACGCAAGGAGCTTGTAAATCTGCTTCTGACTTTTCAAGAAAATCTCTCAACTCCAAACTCTGCGACTCAATGGGCTGCAACAGTCAAAGTACGGAATATTAAGAACCCACATGAAAATTCACTTTTGACAGTAGTTTCGCAACTCAGTTTACGATGATTAATCAAAATGTCATTTGTTTCCTTCACCAAACATCCTTCAGAAGCAATCACGGCCTATCCAGCAACAGCAATGGAATTGTCTGCAACGTATTGAATATACTTTGACGTATAGAAGCAGAGTTAAAGCCAAGTGGTGAATTCCAGTGGCCGCACAGTTTATACAAGGTAAGCACAGCAGCCTAGATATTCAATGCCTTCATAGCAATGCATTAGAAATAAGTCGGCATATTTACAAACCCGTTATGCCACTTTTGCATCAGTAACGCAGTAGGCACTTCCATATAGACACCACTTGAACGTGGCACTATAACAAGTGAAATATACCAGGCACACTGCACTCGTAAAACCATAGTGTTACCTTTATTTGTGGAAGGAGAGAGTGCGTAGTGTACAGCAACTTCTCTGTGTAAAACCTATATTTACCTCCGAGCAGTGACAACAGATAGGTTACAACAGTCTGACAAACAGATCTACAAGCTTATTACGTCACTTTTGAGTCACTTTTAACATGGGTAAAGTGACGCAAGGAGCTTGTAAATCTACGTCTGACTTTTCAAGAAAAAAGCTCAACTCCAGACTCTGCGAGACAGTTTTAATGGTCTTCTCTCTCTCTTTCTCCCTCTCACTCTCTGTGACATAATTTCTCTTTCTCTCTTAAACTTATAGACACTGCTGTCTACTTGCACATGTAGAAGAACAGCCCAACTGAAGTTGTGAATTCCACTGGCTGAAGTGTTTGGCCGCAGTGTTTATACAACGGTAAGCACTGTGGCCTTGGTCTACAAAGCCTTCATAGCAATGCATTAGAAATAAGTCAGCATATTTACAATCCCGTTATGCCACTTTTGCGTCAGTAACGCAGTAGGCACTTCCATATAGATTCCACTTGAACGTGGCACTATAACAAGTGAAATGTACCAGACACACTGCACTCGTGAAAGGAGAGTGCATAGTGTACAGCAGCTTCTCTGTGAAAACCCTATAATTACCTCTGAGCAGTGACAACAGATAGGTTACAACAGTCTGACAAACAGATCTACAAGCTTCTTATGCCACTTTTCTATCACTTTTAACATGAGGAAAGTGGCGCAAGGAGCTTGTAAATCTACGTCTAACTATTCAAGAAAAAAATCTCAACTCCAGACTCTGCGAGACAGTTTTAATGTTGTTTTCTCTCTTTTTCTCTCTCTCACTCTCTGTGACATAATTTCTCTTTCTCTCTTAAACTTATAGACACTGCTGTCTGCTTGGACGTGTAGAAGAATTGGTCAAAACAAGTTGTGAATTCCACTGGCTGAAGTGTTTGGCCGCAGTGTTTATACAAGGGTAAGCACAGAGGCCTAGATCTACAAAGCCTTCATAGCAATGCATTAGAAATAAGTCGTCATATTTACAATCCCGTTATGCCACTTTTGCGTCAGTAATGCAGTAGGCACTTCCATATAGACTCCACTGCACACGTAAAACCGTAGAGTTACCTTGACTTGTAATGCTTCAGCTCATTTACTCACATCTACATAATTCTAAACTCTAATTTTCTTTTTTGTTTTGCAGATTACCAATCGGACATCTTTTGAAGTCCATTTAACAATTTGTTTATAATATTGTTTTTTGTTAAAGTTATTTTTCTAGTTGCTTCTAATATAGTTATAATTGAGTTTCGTTTACAGTTATTGTTTTAATAAAAGTTAATTAAAAAAAACTACACACTTCTTTTATTTTGGGGGGGTATGACGGTCCACAATAAAAATAATGTTGAATTACTATAGTAAAATGTTCAAGACTAGGATTGAAAACTGCTGAGTTATATTTCCTCTGGATAGACTACAACTTTGAAAAGAAATCAAAATAATTCGAAAAAATGTGTACCACATTTACAAACCTCATGCAACATTTTCCCGTGGAAACCTACCTCCCTACAAAATTAAATGTGTGGATCTCAATCACGCCCCTCAAAGATTTCTATATTGTATGAGGAGCTGCGTGGCCCTCCGCCTACTGCCCTGGAGTCCACGACGCCCAGACCCGGTTGCTGCAGTGTCCATTGGGGAGGAACAGCCATTACAATGCGGTCATAAGCACGCGTGATCGTCACCACAAAGCCATTAGCACACATATAGCTTTACCACGCATGCCTTTACCACGCATGCTTTTACAACTAGTATGCATTTACCACGCATGATAAATGAATAATCTTAATAATGTCTTTGTGTTGACGAACACGCGTTGTAATGGCTGTGGCTTACGTCCTTCAAATTAGTTTTTAGGTATACATGTGACCAACTCTGATAACATCAGAGGCCAAGGACAAACACCGTGGTGTCTGTGGCAGGAAATCTCATCGATCACAGAGAAAATAGGAGGAAGGTAATATGAAAGTAACAGATATAATAAAAATAAGGGTAAAAAACTACCAAAATGGCGGTGGACGGAGTACGTAATCAACGTTTGGTGCCTCAGGTCTACGTTTCAAATAAATATAGATAAAATATGATTATTAATATATTACAAAAGTACAGCAGCGGATGACACAAAAGACCTGGGAAAAGAAAGCGGCAAATTTAATACCTGGAATAAAGAAAGGTTTGCTTGTTGAACTTGAAGAAAAAGAAAAAAACGTGGGCTTGGAAACGAGGCTGCGCATACGTAGAGAGAACAACTGCTGCACAAAAAAAAACCCGAAAGTTTTACATACTATCATAGAAATATAGCTCTTTTTTTGACCAGTAAACTTAGGTGCATATTATCAAGGACCGGTATTAAAATTATTGCCGTTTTATCGGCAGGAAAATGAGCTTGATAATACGGCCTTGTTATTTTCCATAGAAGCCCATGTTAACACCAGAACATGCGTTTCTATGGGAATTAACAAGGACGTATTATGAAGCCCACCCTCCCAACATTAATAAAAACCCCAGACAGTGCAGGTACCCGGAGCTGGAAGGTCATTTTACATATTACTGCCCCAGAAAGGTAGCGTTCCCCGCGACGTGTACGGGAGAGAGGGAGGGAGAGCTCAAAGCATATTTTTTTTAAAAAGCCCCGAGGGGTGCCGCTTCCCGAGACTGCGGGGAGTAGGACCGTAACCCTACCACATACTTGAAAATAAAACCAGAGGAGTGGCGTTCCCCAGTGCTCGGGGCACCTTACAAGCCCCCATTATGCAAAAAAATTGCCCCCGTAATTTACCCCCGGGACCTAATGAATAAAACGGACTTCTAGTTTTTTTTCACCTTTTCCACCGCGTACGAGTACTGCACGAGTACCCTGCGATTTTTGTTTTAAAAAAAATAAAAATTGAGCCTGAAGATCCATGTACCACCCCCTGAGCAACACTATAGGGTCAGAATGTTTCTACCCTGCCCCCTTTCCTTATTTCTCAACTTTGTTTTACTGTTTTCTTGTGACTCGGTTCTAGCGACAAACAAGATGGCTGCCAACACTTCCTGGTTTGGAGTGTTGAGAGCCAATCAGCATGCCGCTCATGCTCGTAATTGTACGGATTTCCGTACCCGTAGGCCGCTATTTTACTTTAAAAAAAAAATAAAAAATAGAGCCTAAACATCCATGTACGACCCCCTGAGCAAGCCTAGAGGGTCAGAATGTTTCTAGCCTGCCCCCTTCCCTTATTTCTCAACTTTGTTTTACTGTTTTCTTGTGACTCGGTTCTACCGAGGCACAAGATGGCCACCAACACTTCCTGGTTTCGAGTGTTGACAGACAGTTGACAGCCAATCAGCATGCAGCTCGCGCTCGTAATTGAACGGATCTCAGTCCGTGTGTAGAACTCTGTCTCTAGATATCGCTATGATTTTACTTGTAATTTTCTCAGAAACTACTGAACGGTTTTACACCATTTAACAAAAAGCACAATCTGCGAACCGAACTCTACCTCTGCCAAATTTGGTGTAATTCCGTTCAGCCGTTCGAGCTGTAGCCCAGGCTAAAGTTCCCTATGGAAAATTGCATGGGGAAAACACATTTTGGGACCCCCCTTTTTTCTCGGCCCCCACTTCACGAATCACCCTCAAACTTTCAGGGAAGGAGCGGAACCGAGCAGGCCATTTTCTTGGTGAAATTCATGAAGATTCGTCCACCGGCGCCAAAGTTATTCCAAATAGAATGTTGTGGATTTCCTATGGAAAGTAGGTTCTAACTATAACTACCAATTGGCGACCGCCAGTAGGTAATATATATATATATATATATATATATATATATATATATATATATATATATATATATATATATTTACTATATTGGTGGAAACAAGATTACCCTGTATTACGCTGCAGAGCCGGCAGATGATTACTTGTGCTGATTGTGAACAATACACCCTATAGAGATGACGTGAACTGTGGGAGAGTAGAAGTTTGCCATATGAACCAGTCCTAGCTGAAAATTCGAAGACTGTGAGAGCTCCCTATGTTTCCCCTATGTTCTCACAACATGAAATGTTTTTAATTCTAAAGTGGTATTTTCAAGGTTGACTCACTTTGCCACCACCCTAATTCCATTGGGTGTTAGTTTGTCTTCAAGGATCTATAAAGTTCAGCCACCTATTCACCTCTGACTGAGTAATCAACTCACTGACGCATTTACTCACTTATCTGTGACCAGTAGTGTTTATCTTCCAATTCATTAATCCTGGGTAGGGCCTGGCCCCAGGGATACCCTCCATCTACTCAATGCATCAGTCTTACTCAGGGATCATTGACGGTGCTTTAAACCAGTGGGATGGCAGTTTCAAGAGGGGCTTGGCTTGGATGCAAAACTTACTAAAGGATAAAATTTGAACTGAAACATAAAATAAATCCAGGTGAATATCTTTCTCTGGCAGCACATTTCAGAAAAATGTGTTCTTTATCAAGGAACAAAAAGCACACTGTTGTTAAAATGCCAACTGGCGCTGAGGATTCAAAACATCTAGAAGCAAGGTCTGGCAAACACTACTCAATACCACACATTCACTAATCGTTTTACACAGGTATTCCAAGACTTATATGATATATTCTGAGCTCTCAAGTTTACATTTTAATGCATGAGTTACTTATCCAGGTGATGTTTTTGCTTTGCCTTCTGGTGCTTGTAGTAGTCATTTTATAACAGGATAAACACTTGCTACACCACTCTATGCTGAATAGGACTACTCTACCACGCCTCTCTACTATGCACTGTGTTTTGACAAATTATGTGATTTGTGATGTTATAAGTGTTTTGATACATGCTATTATTTCAGATGGTTTAATATGAAAGTGGATAAGCAGTACATGGAGAAAGTTTGAGTTACAGTTAATGTAGTCTGGCTACCGAGTTCACTGCACTGTATATGGAGGTGAGTAAGTTATAATACTTTGAAGGGGGTGTGTTAATTATAAATATTATGTTTAAATATAACTTTAGAATATCTATGTTTGTGTAATTTAAGTTTGGTTTATATAGAAATAATAAATAAAGGTTTAGTAATTGAAAGGTGGTATGTAAATTATACATTTAAGGTATAGCTATAATTGTAGAACTTCTAATCTTTGGGTGCTGAGTTTGGTTTGCATAGAAAAAAATAAATTAAGTTTTCTGAACTATAACAAAGAGTTAACCCTAAAAAATGTGTTCTAAATCATAGAGACCAGTGTGGTTGAGTGTAGTGTCATAGAGTGGAGTGTTGTAGAGTGGAGTATAGCAGAGTGTTGTAAAGTGGAGCAGCGTAGTGTACAGTGGAGTAAAGTGGGAAAGAGTGGAGTGGTGTGTTGTACTGTATATTGGTGGGATGTGCATTTTAGTGGAGAGGCGTAGCGTAGAGTGGAGTAAACTGTCATCGATTGAAGTGGCGTCTTTGTACAGTGGAGTGGTGTGTCGTAGAGTGTTGGAAAGTGGAGTACAGTGTTGTATACTTGTTGGGGCTATGGGGGAGCACCAAGGCTTCTTCAGCCCCAGCAAGCTTTTCACATACAGCGGGAGCAGGCATTGCTGCCACCCGCAGGGAGCAGCTCCTAATGCGTCTCCCTCTGGTCGGGAGCAATATTTTTATCTGTTTCCCTGCCCATTTTAGTGTGGGCAGGGAACAGATCAAAAGTCTATTCCCAGCAGGCGGGAGCATTTTAAAGCTTCTGCCTACTGGGAGCGGACTTGGTGTTTGCTTCCGCTTGATGGGAGTTTTAAAAATGCTCTAGCCATGCAAGACCAAACACAGGTTTCCCTGCCGACTCTGCTGCAGGCAGGGTAACCGCTATGTCCCGGGGGTGGTCTCCTGCCAGACATAACTACTTAACAGTCCCCGGGTGTGGGCTCACTGAGGCCTTTAATGGCTCTGCGAGGAGGCTGTGTGGCCCCTCTTCCCATTTTCTAAACTTTCAGCCCCAGGGGTGGGCTCCCTAGGGGTTTTGGAGACTCAGGCGGGGGGCCACTCTGCCAAATCCCCATTTTCTCAAATTTCAGCGGAGGGCTCCCGGGGCCTTTGGAGGCTTAGTGGGGTGGGGCTAAATGCTCCCCCCCATATAAAGACATTTTTGCCCCAGAGTTGGGCTTCCTGGACCTTCAGAGGCTTGGGGAGGAGAGCCGGCTTTCCCCTTCTCCATTTTGTCAAATATCAGCCCCAGGGGTGGCTCATCAGGCCTTTTGGAGGCTCGGGGAGAGGGACCACGCAGTCCTCCTCCTCTTTAGGAATTGAGACCCAGGGGTGGGCTCCCTGGGATATAATGGATCACAGTCACCATTTTCTTTTCTTTTTCTTTTTAATCCCACAAGATTCTTGCGGTATCATGGTATTTTTTACCATTGTTTTTCTTTTTGGCCAGGGTGGTGTCACTCTAGGTATGCCCATGAAACCTAAGAGGGCAGGGTATCCCTACCCTGCCCCTTACAGTTTTTTTTAAAATTTCAGGATAGGAGAGGATAAATGTTTTCATGTTGCTGGCAGCCAATCAGAGTGCTTGAACCCTGGGCTGTCTGACTCCCACAGGAGTGAGATGGCCCAAGGAAAATAAATCTCCCTTGGCCAATCAGAACACTCTATTTTTAAATTGGCGCTTCAGTGAGAGTCTTCAGACGTCCAGATATAAAATTATATTTTACCCTTAATTTCTCAAAAACTATTCAAAGGATTTACACCAAATCACAAAAAGCACAATCTGCCAAATTTGGTGTAAATACGTTCAGCATATTTTGCTGTTGTCTTGTCTAAAAAAGTCTATAGAAAAATGCATGTGGACATTGCATTTTGGTCCCCATTATTTCTCACTCCTGCTTGACAGATCACCATAAAACTTCCCACGATAGAGCTGAGGTGTATGAACTTTTTTGGGGAAAGTTTTGTGAAGATTTGTCAACTGGGGCCCAGGCTTACTCACCAACAAAGGTCAATAAAGTTTTCAACCATTTTTAAATACATCTTTGTGTTGTGTCACATGAAAACTGCTAAACAAGTGTATTAGAAGACAGATTCGTAGTTTTAAATTTTTTTGAATACAGAGCATAGTGTTCTCAGAATTAATAAACCCTTGCTCGAGCCAATTTATCAAATAAAGAATTAAAAAAGAATAAAAAATGTTATGCTGAATCAGTACAATTTTACGATGCGCTTAACAATATTACACAATTTCATATTTACGGCATCTTCCATTTCCATAAATCCTGCCATTGTGTAATATTATTAAGCGCATCATAAAATTGTACTGATTCAGTATCAAAACAATATTTTTTTTATTCTTTATGTGATTCATTGGCTCGAGCAATGGTGTATTAATTCTGAGAACACTATGCTCTGTATTCAGAAATTGTAAAAACTACGAGTCTGTCTTCTAGTACACTTGTTTAGTAGTTGAGGAGTCCGTCCCTTGTTCAGCCGTAATATCGCCCCCTAATGAGCACGTGTTCTCGCTTTGCTTTCCTCATGCATCTGTCTACAAGCCAGCTGTCTCATGAACAAGGAGCAAGAGCTCCGAAACGCGTCGGGGTGAGGCGCAGGAAATATTTGAATGCGTTTGCTAGTTGTCGAATAAAGACTTTACTACTGCTAGGATGGAGTCTGCTTGTCCTTGTGTGTGCCTTCGTTGTTGGACAACTTTTTGAATGAAATATTCTGGCCATCCCAGGTCGGGAAGGCAGCACCACTGTATCAACAATGTACTGACTGTTGATTTCAGACTCACAGGAATCGCTATAACAGAGGGAGAAGTGTGTGCAACCATATACCGGCAAACGCACTAGAAGGCTCTATCGAAAGTTTGAAAAAAATGCTTCAAGGCAGAATTCATCAAGGATAATATTTTAGCATAAGGACTTCCAGTCCCAGGAAGCAAAGCAAGAACATGTGCTCATTAGGGGGCGATATTACGGCTGAACAAGGGACGGACTCCTCATGCATCTGCCTACAAGCCAGCTGTCCCGTGCGTGAACAAGGAGCAAGAGGTCCGAAACGCGTCGGGGTGAGGCGCAGGAAATATTTGAATGCGTTTGCTAGTTGTCGAATAAAGACTCTACTACTGCTAGGCTGGAGTCTGCTTGTCCTTGTGTGCGCCTTCGTTGTTGGACAACTTTTTGAATGAAATATTCTGGCCATCCCAGGTCAGGAAGGCAGCACCACTGTATCAACAATGTACTGACTGTTGATTTCAGACTCACAGGAATCGCTATAACAGAGGGAGAAGTGTGTGCAACCATATACCGGCAAACGCACTAGAAGGCTCTATCTAGAGTTTGGAAAAAATGCTTCAAGGCAGAATCCATCAAGGATAATATTTTAGCATAAGGACTTCCAGTCCCAGGAAGCAAAGCGAGAACATATGCTCATTAGGGGGCAATATTACGGCTGTACAAGGATCGGACTCCTAATGCATCTGCCTAGAAGCCAGCTGTCCCGTGAACAAGGAGCAAGAGGTCCAAAACGCGTTGGGGTGAGGCGCAGGAAATATTCAAATGCGTTTGCTGGTTGTCGAATAAAGACTCTACTACTGCTAAGCTGGAGTCTGCTTGTCCTTGTGTGCGCCTTCATTGTTGGAAAACTTTTTGAATGAAATATTCCGGCCGGTCCAGGTCGGGAAGGCAGCACCACCGTATCAACAATGTATGGACTGTTGATTTCAGACTCACAGGAATCGCTATAACAGAGGGAGAAGTGTGTGCAACCATATACCGGCAAACGCACTAGAAGGCTCTATGGAGAGTTTGAAAAAAATGCTTCAAGACAGAATCCATCAAGGACAATATTTTAGCATATGGACTTCCAGTCCCAGGAAGCTCAGCGAGAACACGTGCTCATTAGGGGCGATAATACGGCTTAACAAGAGACGGACTCCTCATGCATGTGCCTACAAGCCAGTTGTCCCGTGAACAAGGAGCAAGGGCTCCGAAACGCGTCGGGGTGAGGCGCAGAAAATATTCGAATGCGTTTGGTGGTTGTCGAATAAAGACTACTACTGCTAAGCTGGAGTCTGCTTATCCTTGTGTGCGCCTTCATTGTTGGACAACTGTTTGAATGAAATATTCCGGCCGGTCCAGGTCGGGAAGGCAGCACCACCATATCAACAATGTATGGACTGTTGATTTTAGACTCAAAGGAATCGCTATAACAGAGGAGAAAGTGTGTGCAGCCATATACCGGCAAACGCACTCGAAGGCTCTATCGAGAGTTTGAAAAAAACGCTTCAAGGCAGAATCCATCAAGGATAATATTTTAGCATAAGGACTTCCAGTCCCAGGAAGCAAAGCGAGAACACGTGCTCATTAGGGGGCGATATTACGGCTGAACAAGGGACAGACGGCATGTGCCTACAAGCCAGCTGTCCCGTGAACAAGGAGCAAGAGCTCCGAAATGCGTCGGGGTGAGGTGCAGGAAATATTCGTATGCGTTTGCTGGTTGTCTAATAAAGACTCTACTACTGTTAAGCTGGAGTCTGCTTGTCCTTGTGTGCGCCTTCATTGTTGGACAACTTTTTGAATGCGAGATATATATATATATATATATATATATATATATATATATATATATATATATATATATATATATATATATATATTACCTACTGGCGGTCGCCAGTAGGTATATATAGTTAGGATTTTTTCTCTATGGGATTTTTGAAAATTCTATGTCTAATAACTTTGGCGTTTGTGGACGGAATTGGCTGAAATTTTCAGGAAAATGGCACATTTTGTTTCTGAGCAGCCCTTGAAAATTTGGGGGGGGTTCGTCAAGGGGGGGCCGAGAAAAAAGGGGGGTCCCAAAACGTGTTTTTAACATTGAGTTTTCCATAGGGCGGTTGGCCTCACTTTTAGCCCGAACGGCTGAATGGATTTGCACGAAACTTGGCAAAATTGTAGGGACTGGTAGCCCGATGTGCCTTTTGTAGGTTTCAATATATGTGCTCCAGTGGATTTTGAGAAATTAACGTTTAAAAAAAGATATATATCTGTAACAGCGGACCGGGCAGCGGCCCAGGACGCGTACTTTTCGCGCAACGGAGCTTTGTGAAGCGAAGCTGATTGGTTCTCTGGCGTCTGTCAACATTCCAAACAGTCCGTAGCGGCCGCCATCTTGTCTCTCGGTAGGATCGAGAGACAAGAGGAGGCCAAAGCGAAGGGGCAAATGACCATAAGGGGGCATAGTAGATCCTCGCTGACCCCCTAGGTTTGATGTGGAGGTTTTAAAAGGGCCCCGCGGGGCAAAAAAAAAAATAATAATAATAATCGAACGGCTGAATGGATTTGCACGAAACTTGGTAAAATATTAGGGACTGGTAGCCCGATGTGCCTTTGCTAGGTCTCAATATATGTGCTCCAGTGGATTTTGAGAAATTAACGTTCAAAAAAAGATATATATCTGTAACAGCGCTCCGCTTCGCGTACTTTTCGCGTTACGGAGCTTTGCGAAGCTGATTGGTTCTCCGGCGTCTGTCAACATTCCAAACAGTCCGTAGCGGCCGCCATCTTGTCTCTCGGTAGGATTGAGAGACAAGAGGAGGTCAAAGCGAAGGGGGAAATGACCATAAGGGGGCATAGTAGATCCTTCCTGACCTCTTAGGTTTGATGTACCATTTTGCCAAGTTTGGTGTAATTCCGTTAAGCCATTCAGGCTGTAGACGTATGTAAATGTCCTATGGAAAATTGCATGGGGAAAACACATTTGAAAGTGTTGAAATTTAGAACCAATTAAAATGTTACTTTGGTTTGTATTTGTGTGTGATGAAAGTTAATTGGTTATGTATATATGTCAAATGAGAGGAAACCACAGCCATTTTGTGATACTACTGTCTGAGGTACATTTGTGAGGAATTTTTGGTGGTGAATTTCTGGTGTTTGATTTACACAGTACTAACACTTTTCCTACTTTTAAAAAGGTGAGTTGTTAATTTGTAAGGGGAACTATGTTGTACACTTGAAGATAATTTGAAAAATGTTTTCTGTTATTTATTTGCAGTCCTTCTGTTATACTAAATACTTGATAACGTTAGTTTTATATTATGTATTACTAAAAACGATAAATGAAAGTGATTATTTTTTTCTGCAATTTACAGCAAGCAATTTCAAAATAAAATGGCTCACAATGAAGAGACCGTGGCAATTTCTTTTGAATTGTCCACTACATTGATTGAAATTGAGAGCACCAATAATGAAATATTGTCACAAGGAGGACATGACTTGTATGATTCCATTAGATTGATTGAAATGGACAGCACCAAGAATGAAATATTGTCACAAGGAGATGACTTGAATGATTCCACTACGTTGATTGAAATTGAGAGCAGCAATAATGAAATATTGTCACAAGGAGGAGATGACTTGTATGATTCCATTAGATTGATTGAAATGGACAGCACCAATAATGAAATATTGTCACAAGGAGGAGATGACTTGAATGATTCCACTACATTGATTGAAATTGAGAGCACCAATAATGAAATATTGTCACGAGGAGATGACTTGAATGATTCCACTACATTGATTGAAATTGACAGCACCAATAATGAAATATTGTCAGAAGGAGGAGATGACTTGAATGATTTTTTTGATCAATCTCTTGATGGCGAATTTATCGAGTGTTTGGAGACCATAGAGTTACAAGAATCATTATTGGAGACTTTTCATGAGGACATTGCTGATGAGGACATGTTACTAGTTCTTTCAAATTTAGAAAATTCTGAAGAATAAATGTATATTTAGAAATCAAAAATTGTTTGAGACATTATTCATTTTTATTTTTAATTTATGAGGTTGTAGCGAAGTGATTGTAGTATAAAATGAGACTTATAGTATAGAGTGCAACATTTTTATGTTACATGGTAAGTTTACTCATATTTACTTCCCTTCTGCCACTATATTATCTCCAATGTGTATTTGACATCTCTTCTTCATCTCCGGCCTCCTTTCTCTCACTGTGTGTCTCCGATGCATCTTATCGCTGCTATTTTGTGTAATTACAGAAGAGAGTAAAATAAAATAGTTCGGAACGTGAAAAGGGGGCAAAGTAGAGTACTCCTCACCCCCTAGGCCTTTTTAGGCGGTCCCAAAAGGATCAGTTTCTGCTTTCCTGAGAGATTATGGTATGAGTTCCATATACCACAATAACTTGCATTACAACATGCAAGATATCTATCTCCTATTACCAACTTTTGGAGATATTCGCGCTAAGCGCGAATATCTCCAAAAAGTAACACCTGCCCTGAGCAGTTCTTAGCCATGTTATCCAATGGGAGGTGGATAACATGGCTAAGAGCATTAGCTCGGTAATGTATGAATATCGCTGAGTTTTTAGCGATATTCATGCATTGCGGCCGTTTATTATCGCATTTGTGATAAACCTTGATAATAGCAAGGTTTATCTTCGATAATTTCTGATGATGCTTAGCGGTAAAAAATTCGTTGGTAAGCATCGTTAGCGATAAATATCGCTTAACTTTGGTAATATGCCCCAACGTCTGTTAACGTTCGATTCGAAGGAAATGAGGAAGTGTTGAAAAACATTGTCTGCGCCATCTTGCCTTTTTTGAAATGCCACACTTTTGTCGTGCACGGCAGCCATTTTAGATGTCTTGACCAGACCCACTCTCTGCACGCTGTCGATTCGTAGCATGGCTCCTCACCCTCGCAAGCATCTTCCCCAGGCACTGGTCACCCCCGCTCTCTGTCTTATGCATGGGCAATAAACCTCCCCCCATCTGCGCTGCTCTTCCCTGAGAATCACACTGTGCCCGCCCGACACCTCCCTTTCGCCCTATTCACTACCGCACCCTCTGACACTCCTCTTCCTCTGTGTCCGATTGTCCAGGCTATCAGCTAGCCCTGCAGATGTAGTTTATGGCCCCAGCTGTAAAGAATCACCCCTCTTCAAAGGAGTTATAGTAGATCAAGGCCCACACCCGATGAGATCCGTCACACCACACGTGTTCCTACTATCTGAAAACTATCCTGTATTGTGATTGGGGAGGGGACAGAGCCTGAAGCGGAAGATTCCAGGAATGACTCTTTGTACATCAAAGTTTTTACAATTATGTGTCACATTAAAAATATATAGCACTCCAACAAAGTAGTAGGAATATAAAACTTTAATAACATATAAATATATACAACAAAACAAAAACAGTAAAAACATTTAAACAACGAAGAGACCGTGGCAATTTCTTTTGAATTATCCAATAGATTTATTGAAATTGACAGCACCAATAATGAAATATTGTTGTCAGTAGCGGTCTGTTGTGCGAATAGTTCCAAGGCAGCAGAACGCGCTGAAATCTAGATGGCACGAAAGTGATGTCTAGCAAGTTGCCGCCCAGCAAATAACGGCGTGGGGCGCCGCGGGGGTGAGTGAGTCCAGTAGGCACCACAGCTATTCTTAGCGGCATTGCAGAATTACTGCTGGGGACAATGCCTGTGCTGTAGCAGGGTCACAGCAGAAACAAAAAGGATTCTGTTGAAGATGTTGTTGGTTTTCAATTTGAAAACAGTTCTGGTGTCAACTGCTATGCTATTGTAGTGGTTAATGTTTTGTTTTCTCTAGAAAATGTAAAAGAGGGGGAGGCAGTCCAAAGTTCCGTTAAAAGGGCAAAGGAAAGGATCGGTGGTTTGAACTATCAGTCAAAAAGGGGAGGGGGTGCAACAATTTTTCCTACCGGGTCACACTGTGCTTTCACCGGAAGTGAGGTCTGCAGGATTCTAGTAATTCAAAGTGAGGCTGGCGCCGACGTCCCGCGGATACAGTTTCGTCACTCCACGGGTGATCATGGCAGTCATTCCCCATCGGGGGTCGGAGACTCCCGCGGCTCCTCTAGAATCTTCAAGGTCGTGGAGGACTACGGTGGTGGAGTCAACCAGTGACCGGGCCATTTCTTTATGCTGGGCCCGCTCTTGCCAGGTCGACCGCCATTTTGAGAGTTCGGTAGCTACTGGCGATCGCGGGGTCAAATGAGCGGACGGGCTCCACCCTGCCGGGCGAGACGTTGCAGCATAGCCACAGTGGAAGAACCCTTTTCCGGGCGCCTGGAGCGCTGAGGGTGCAGCTGGGAAGCCTCCACCTGGGGAGGCGGGAGAGGCCTGTTCGCACCGTCTCTCCCTCCCAGTGCACCCCACGGCGTCTCGCTTGAGATTTGTTATGGCCGGACCAGGCGATGAGGACGAGGGGGGGGGGGTCGGAGGCATGTGCAAGACATCCCCCCCCCAGTGTTGTCGCAGCCATTTTTCAAGAAAGAAGAAGTGTCCCGTCCGTCTTCGGGCCGGGCTTCCGGTAGATGTCAGCCGGACGCCCCTGGCTCTGGCCCCATTAACGGGTTTCTTGGTTTATTGGCTGCAGCCGGATCCCGTCGGCCTCGGCCCCCCGACCGTTGGTGGCCGGACCGGAAGAGCATGTGGCGGGACTACCTGCAACTCTCAAGGGCCACCGCGGCCGGACTGGGAGAGAGAGGGGAGGGTCGAGGAGACATTCCCCCCCCCCTGCAACTGTTCAGCGTTGTAAAGGCAATCCCCTGGCCGGGTCCCGCTGGTCTCGGCCTCTCCTCCGGCTACACCCTACGTTAGGATCTCCTGGCCGAGGCGTGGCAGCAGGACCTGCTTTATATGGGCTGCTCCCGGCTGGGCGTAGCCGGAACCCTGCCCCACCTTGGAAGTTTCCAGAGTGGGGGCGGATGTTCTACTGACTTGCATTTTCCCTAGTCTATCGATTTTTTGGGCGTGGCAGGCGGTGGGACAGCGAGGGGTGATTTGGTTTCTCTTACTGTTTTTCTGGTCTCTCACCACTGGCATATTTCTAACGTTTTCTTGTTTCTAGGACATTAATAGGTTTTATCATTACGTTATGTTATCGTTTCTTTGTTCGTTGTTTAATAAAAGTTCATGTTCATCAGTGGCCTACTGATTTTCGATTTCCTATTCTTTTCTTTCCAGGTTGTTTCATGCTAAAGTTTCTGTTAACAGGATACAGTGATCACTTCGTTATTATTGCATATGTCTTTTTCACTAGGGGTGCTCTCTGGTCGGGCCAGATGACGTATGTCTAGTAAATGGTCCGGGTGAAACAGGTGCATCAATCAGTGGGGAGTAGATAGGCATGACAGATTACAACGGGGGAGAAAGGTCCGCATTACGTACCCTTTCACTACTTGCAAAGATTTTCCTACGTTTATTTGCAAACAGGGAATACCTCCAAAAAGAACTAATTCCCAAACAGTCAATGTTCGGACAATCAATCAATCAATGAGGAATGAAATAGGTACGACGTGTTAAAGGCTTGCGTTACCTACCCTTCACTATCTGCAAAGGGAGAGAGAATATTCCTATTCTTCCTCGTTTGCAGGCAGAGAAGATCCTTAAGAGAACCAACTTCGAACAATTCAATGCTCGATTCAAACAATCAACAAGGGGTACTGTGAACACAAATGAACGCCGCTTATGTACATACGCATTGCTATTTTCAACAGGTTGTTCCTAATGTTTCTATTTTAGCGAGGTCAAAAAGAGATCCCATTAGTGGCCTACTGATTTTGCTCGATTCCTTTTGTTTTTTTACACGGTTTTTCGCTATCTGCAAAGACTAAACAGAGTATTTTGACTCTGTGCTTGTTTGTAAATAGAGAATGAACCAAAGAGAACAATCAATCAAATGGAGAGAGAAGCAGGCACGACGGATTACAAAGGGGGCAAAGGGCTGCGTTAACTACCCTTCACTATCTGCAAAGAGAGAGTACTCCTAATAGAAATGAGGGGTGGGGGGTAGCATTCAAAGCAGATCAGTGTGCATAAACACGAAAATGTTTTTACTTACCACGTACTTGACATTCGACAGCTTATGATATTTGCTATTAAAAAACCATTGAAATTCACTGAAAAAACCATAGGTTATAGACCATATATAGTTAGGAATTAGCATTTACAAAACCTTGAAAATTCACTGAAAAAACCATAGGTTATAGACCATATATAGTTAGGAATTAGCATTTAAAAAACCTTATTTTACTCACACAAAACCATTGAAATTCCATATATAGTTAGTTGCACTAACTATATATCGCGCACCCGCAATCCACTGCTGATGATGTCACATATTACATCATTCATGACATGGTCAGTGACATCACTGATGACATCACTGATGACATCTCAAATGACATCACTGATGATATCTCATTTGACATCAATGGTCACATCAATGATGATATCATTAATGTGACAATACAATGCATCTCCTCACACTTTAATATAACCTCTGTTACACCCAGTGTTAAATACAGAGTATAATTTTTGAAACCATTGACACACCAATACTAGTTACTACATACGCACTCACTGATTCCTACGTCTACACACACATTCACTCATTCACCCATACAATCATTCATACATACAATCACTCATCTTTACAACACTATCATATGCACTCATACACCTATACAGACACTCACACTCTGCCACTCATCCATGGAGTTACTCACACACCTAGTCAGTCCTGTAAAGAATCAATCACAGTTCCATTTTCTAATCTACACAGTTAAACATAGAGTACCTTACATTTTAAAACATATACTAACACATACTTACTCTCTTATAGAATCACTGATACAAGTACACATTGATCTGCACAGAGTCACACACCTCCCAGCCAGCCATACACACACTCAGTCTCCCATACAAATACTTGTGCAACCAATCAATAACCCATATAGCTACTTATATAGCTACTGATCAACACATGCAGCAGCTTGCACAACAACAGACATGCTGATGCACACTTTCAGACAGTTTAGTCACTAACCCGTGCATTTAGTAAGACGCATTTAATCACTCACTCATACAGTCAATCACGCACCTACTAAAACCTTCATTCAGACACTTATACATCCACTCATTCTTCAATATGTAAAACATATTTAAACTTTACAGAAACACATAATCACTGGATGTTGTCATCAGTGATGTCATTTGAGATGTCATCAGTGATGTCATCAGTGATGTCATTTGAGATGTCATCAGTGATGTCATCAGTGATGTCACTGACCATGTCATGAATGATGTAATATGTGACATCATCAGCAGTGGATTGCGGGTGCGCGATATATAGTTAGTGCAACTAACTATATATGGAATTTCAATGGTTTTGTGTGAGTAAAATAAGGTTTTTTAAATGCTAATTCCTAACTATATATGGTCTATAACCTATGGTTTTTTCAGTGAATATATATATATATATATAAAAAGAACAGAGTCCGGTATTGAAGAAGGCCGTCTTTCAGGGCGGTCCGTGAACAGGGCACCGGTAGCCCTGCACAATACCACAATGCCAATAACTTCCGTATACAGAAATCTCACTGACACCTTGAGTAGTTTGCAGGTAATTTATTCCACGACTGCACAGCAACGCGTTTCGTCTTTCGTCTTGATCAGGCCAAGAAGACAAGCAATATTAGCATACATATCCATAGTACTGCTAAACATCAAAGACAGACTCAAAATTACACCTTAGTGAAAGTAATACAAAGTATAGTAAACTGAAGCGGCCATTTTATCACTGTGTCCACCTTGGTGAATGTGCATCAAACCAATAATTTTTCATAAATGTTCAATCAAATGTAACCCATGGTTATACAATAGATTTAACCACAACACAGTCAACTTAAATTGGTCATAAATAGACATTACACTAAATTATCGGAAGTCTTTTTTCTAAAAAGTCTTTTTTAGAAACATTTGAAAGTTGAGTGTGCGCACAAATATAAATTTCAAACAATTTCAGAATAAGACAAGTTGATATTCAGCCTCAGACCATTTATCGGCACCGTCTTCGTTTTGCAGTACTATATTCAACGTCCAATGCTTTATTCAGCACACAGCGCACTCACAATCAATCATGTATTGTGTTGCATACGTCGTCATACTTTGAAAGCAAAAAGTCAATTCCGCCCAGTGGGCACCAATTCATTAGTTGAAAAGATTCATGCTGTACCACGTTGATTCTGTTAATATGTATAAGCTTACAATCTTGCCCGAGTGGGCAGAGTTACTCCTCCAGTGATGTCGATGGCCACAAAACACACATGTGCCAAACCTGAAAGTGAAATAAAATGTTAAAAACAATGTTTGCATATACCGCAGTGGACAATAAAATTCATAAATTTCATTTAAATTACAGCTCTAATGATGTAGGTGTACAGAAAGTTCTTCACTGGAATTTAATCCTAGCGGGATCATTGTTTATAGGTCAATGATGTACTTTGACTCTAATTTGCGAAGTAGGAGTTGTTTGTTCCCACCCCACACATTTTCAGGGACATCATCAATAACAACCATCCGCAGTTGTTTTTCATTTTGGAAATGGTGTTCATAGAAGTGCCGTGCAACAGGATATTGTCAATTGTTATGCCTAATAGCCCTGACATGTTCAAGCACACGCTTTTTGGCACGATGTATTGTGCTGCCTATATAGGCTTTGTTGCAAGGGTAAATTAGTGCATACACACAATAAGTGCTATTGCATGTAAGTGTTTTCCTTATTACCACCTCCTTATTCGTCCCAGAAATCGAAAGAGTAGTATAATCAACGCTGTTACTGCAAGCCTTGCAGTTTCTACAGCGGTTAAAGCCTACTCGACTCTTCCTGCTGGTTTTAACCACCTCAGTTATCGAATTGGGGCGAAGCTCATCCCTCAAGGATCTGCATTTTTGAAACGTGATTTGGGGACCTTTGTTGAGATGTTTTTCAAGATTGTTGTCAGTTAACAAGACATGCCAATGTCTTCTCAATACTTTCCGGACTTCTGGTGCCTGCCCTGAATACTTTGTGATAAAGCGCAGGGTGCTGTTTTCTTCCTCCCTATGTCCTGGGTATAGCAATTGAGTACGAGTGACTGCGTCTGCCTTCTTACAGGCATCTGATATGGTTTTCGCACTAATCCCCTCTCCTTCAAGCGTTGTACCATAGTGTTTTTTTCTTGGAGATAACCATTATCTGAGCTACAATTTCGTTTTGCCCGTAATAGTTCTCCAAACGGGATGCTGTACACCAGTTGGCGGGAATGTGAACTTGCATCATTCAAGATGCTGTTGCCCGCTGTAGTTTTCCGAAATAATCTGGTGTGTATGGTTTGATCCACAATCTCTACCAAAATGTCAAAAAATTCAATTTTGGTCGTACTCATATGTTCAGTGAACTGTAAGTTGTAATCATTACTGTTCAACTTTGTAATGAAAGTCTTTGCAGACTCTATGTCCCCATTCCAAATCAAAAAGATGTTGTCTATATAACGCAACCTTAGGACACAGCGATCGTATTCCTCCAATTGTGAGGCCACCCGCTCCTCCCACCAGCCCATGACCAAATTGGCATAGCTGGGGGCGAAGCAGGTGCCCATAGCTGTGCCCTGTGATTGGTGATAGACGACATCATCAAATAGAAAAAAATATATTTTGTAAGGCAAAACTCTATCATAGACAGAATCATCCTAGAGTGTGCGAGAAAGGAGATGGAGCGTCTGTTCAGGAAATGTTTGACAGCCTCTGATCCAAGTTGACAGCAAATACATGTATATAAATTACATACATACAGTGTAATCATGATGTAACCAGGTTCCCAATGTATACCCTCTATGATAGTCAAAAAATGGGTGGTATCTTTGAGATAAGCTGGTAAACTGACCACATATGGTCTTAGATAATGGTCAATGTACCGGGATGTATTCTCAAGTAAGAACCCTATTGAAGAAACAATTGGTCTTCCTGGCGGGTTTGTAGGGTCTTTATGGAGCTGAGGAAGTAGGTATAAAATGGAGATTCGTGGATGGGGACATTTCAGATAACTATACTCCTCCCATTCCAATAATCCCTGCTCTCGCCACTCAATCAGCATCGCATCATATCTTTTGTTTGATTGGATTATCTTCCCTTTATCAGAAACATTATAACATGTTTCATCCATCAGCTGCCTGCGTCCTTCAGTCAAGTAAGCTAACTTGTCTAGCACGACAACATTCCTTCCCTTGTCAGACTGACGAATGACAATGGAGGTGTCAGATTTCAGATTTTCAAGGGCCGCAAACTGATCTGGTTGTCTAATAAAGACTCTACTACTGCCAAGCTGGAGTCTGCTTTGTCCTTGTGTGCTCCTTCATTGTTCGACAACTTTTTGAATGAGATATATATATATTTATCACACATTACACCAGTATTCCATGGCACTGATGGGGACTAGTTACTGTGCTGAAGTGTACATTGTGCAATAGCAGAATAATGTCACTCACAGTCAGGTAAACCAATGGATGAGTGGGCCGCCCTGTGCCCCATGCTATATGCTGTGGTGGGTTGAAGCAAAATTTGAATGCCACTACAGAACACAATGGATGACTGAAGCCCCTGTCAGTAAGCATATATAGTATGTATTTTTATTAAAAACAAAGGTTTTGTCTCACGCCAGACCTAAAATAAAAAAAATTCTCTCAAAATGCCCACATTGTCATAACAGTCCGTGGCACTGAGGGAAACTACCTTGGGTGCGTATATGCTCCTTGTGACATAGCAGAATAGTGTAATTTATTGTGAAGTTAGCCACTGGCTAAAGTGGGCAGACCCATTGGCTCATGCTGTAGTGGGTGAAGGAAAAGTGTGAAAGACACAACATACCAATAGACAAAGAGGCCTGGATGAAAGCTCCTTCAAATGAGTATATTATTTCATATATGCCCTTTCTATGTAGTTATGTATCTATATATTTATTACTTTTGCCTACTGTAGAAACAAAGAAAAACCTTTGACTCTCTCTATAATGCACTACTCTTACTCTATGTCTCACCCTATACCTCTCTTCATATATTCTCTACCCCCACTCTCTGATTCATCTCGAACCTCACTCTACTGCTGTGATCGCCAAAATAACTATTTCTAGACTCTTCGCTCCTCTATTCCTCCTTGACTTACCTCAAACCTCATTTTACTATTATGATCTCCCAAATAACTCTTTCTAAATGCTTCCCTCATTTATCCCACCTTTGACTCATCCCAAACCTCAATCTACTACTAAGATTGCCCTTATCTCTTTCTAGAGACTCCTCCCTCCCCTCCATCTCTCCTTTTACTCATTCTAAACCTTATCTTACTACTATGATCTTCCAAATAACTGTTTCTAGATTATTCCCTCCTCTATCCCTCCTTTATCCTATTCAATCCAACTAACAGACTTGCATGTCCACCGCTTAAATTAACTCATATGTCCCTATACTAATCCACAACGAATCCTTTTTGGGTTCTGGAGCAACGTCCTACTCGCTGAAAAGTGTTTTGACGCCTCGTCAGTGGTAGTAAGCGCTATATAAATGCAATTACAATAATGTGATCTTAAAACAATCAATGTGTCTTGGCTAATGCAAAATTTATACCCGGCCTCATTTTGGAAGTATGTTACATGTCTGGGGGTGCCCTGCCCTTTGAATGACCAAGATTGTGTTAGCTCTGATGCTCTCCCTGAATGCTCACTTTCTCTGTCACTCACAGCTCTCAAACTACTACTACTCGCTTGAGTATACAATCCAATGAAAATGAGGAGCCGATTAATATCTTACATGGAGGAATCGATCACTAGGTAATAGAGTTGTAATGAGTGCTACATAAAATATTCAGTAAGACCTTTCATACTTCCCAGTCTAAGAGACTGAGTTAAAATGGGGACTATTCGGGTGAAGATGGATTGTTAAGATTATCAATGCAGAACGCGAAACAGAAAATAGTGTCAGCACTCGAATTCAAAATGGAACTTGGTTATTTTTCGTAAGAACAGGTATTACAGTTCTGTTGGTAATTGCTCAAAACACTATCCTAGAAATGGTGAGTGTTTCGTAGTTGAGAATCAAGGGCCTCATTTATGGGGTTTTACCATAGGGCAACGCTGCTGTAAAAGAAAAGGGCAGGAATGCGCGGTATCTATCAGATACGGCCATTCCTGTTCTTTTTCCCTGCACCTGTGCACAATGGGCTGTGGTGCGCCAACGCAGGCACCTTTGCACCATGGTGCATGGATATCTGCGTTGTGGGATGATTATTTCTGCACAGGAACAGAAACCTTCCTGCACAGAAACAATCAGAAGAGGCTTTTTCCTCTGTCTATTTGTGCTGCAGAAATAAAGATATTTCTCCTTGTTGTGCCTCCTGTGTGTTTTTAGCGGGGCCTCAGAGTCTCGTAAATTCTAAAGCAGTGTTGAAGAGCCACGGATGTTGCTGGGTACACCCCCAGCAACACCCATTGCACACCCCTTAAATGCAGAAAACTGTGTTAAAGGGAGCCATAAAGTCAAAAAAAGTGGCCTAGTGCTGCCACGCAAATATTGAGCAGGCTCCTGCGCCACCGGAACATCACAAAAAGTGATGTTCCGGCGGCACAAGGGGCCTCACAGGGCTCATAAATGAGGCCCTGGGGGCAGATATATCAGCCCCTTGTGCCACTGGTGCATCACGTTGCATGACGTACTGGCAGCACAACCTTCTGCGTAATATTTACAAGCACAAGTAAAGCCCCCCTGCCTGGCATTAGTTGTACTTGTACATATCGCCCCTTTTTCACACAACACGGAGGGGCAGATTTACAAGTCCCCTGCGCCACCAGTATGTCACATTTCGTGACGTACTGGTGGCAGAGGGGGCTCCTCCATATTTACAAGGACAGGAAAAGCCACCTTGCGTGACTTTTCCTCTCCTTGAAAATACGGCCCCTTCACATGCAGCACTTTGCATTGAAGGGGCGTTTCATAGGTGTTGCTGTGGGTGTTCCCACACAACACCCATGGAACAAGACACATATCCAAATTCATGAGAAATCGTAAATCTGGAGCTGTGTGTGAATGCTACGCCATCCTAGAGGTGCCATAGCGAGGCGCAATGTGGAGAAATGTTTTCATTTCTCCTTTTTTTTTTCTCTATCAATGCGTGCTGCATTCTATAGCACGCATTGAAAGAGGAAAATGCATGTGCTTGTGCAGTAAGGTGCCCCTTCCTGCACAAAAATAATCTCCCCATGACGCAGGCATCCTTGCACCATGGTGAAAAGGTATCTGCGTCAGTGCATTGCTGCAGTTTGTGCAACATATTCTTGTAAATATGTTGCATCCCTGTGCTTCGGAAGTGCTGTAGCATGGCGCAGCTAAAGGGCTTGCGGTGCCACGCTGCGGCTCTTTCTTGTAGATCTGCCCCTTTGAGTGTTAGGGGCATGACATGGGTGTTGCTGTGGGTATTCCCACACAACACCCGTGTACGAGCAATCGTAAATCTGGAAATGCGCCAGAATGCTACGCCGACCTAGGGGTGATGTAGCGAGGTGCAACAAGGACACATTTTTCATTTCTCATCATTTGTGCCCTCTTTCAATGGCACGCATTGGTAGAGGAAATCCCCTCAGTCGACTGTTTTTGTGCAGGAAGGTGCCCCTTGCAGCAAAAGAACAATCCCCCCACGACACAGGCATCCTTCCACCATGGTGCAAGGGTGCCTGCACTGGTGCATGGCAGCAATTTGTGCGCCAGCGCAGGGGGAAGCACAGAGATGCAACATATTGTTGCAAATATGTCACATTCCTGTGCGTCAAAAGTTATGCAGCATGGCGCCGCAAAATGACTTGCGCTCGGCACAGCGTTGGTTTCTTGTAAATCTGCCCCAACGTTTTTCCCGTCCAGGTGGTTTCCTGGCAGGTGTACGTACGCTTCACCTGAGATATCTTATCTTCCTGCATCTGTGTGCCTGCACATATTAAGAGCATACCCAGATAAATGGAAGAGCAACTCTTTTTGTTCTGTTAAGTGCTGCCCCTACCCTCATGCTCTCTGTTTTGACTTGTTCTCTTCCAGTGAGCTCTAGGAAGTTGCAAACAAACTCCATTTTGCGCCTTCCTTCTCTCAGTATCCCCTATTCCTTCCTTCCCTGCATTTTCTGACTTTGCATGCGTGCTTCACTCTACACCTGAATATCTGCGATGTATGAGATAAAGTAACCCTTATGGTACATTTTTAGGATGTAGCACCACACCAAATAGTTCACAGCCACTGCCCACATAGACAAAAACACAAGAACCAAGGTGGTGTCCCTTTATGAGGTCACAGAAATCAAAAAGCGAAAGTGACGTGTGTCGTTCTTTTTACAGTATATTCAGAAGTTGATATTTTATTTCTGATAATACATGGGCACACTCATCAACACCCTCCTTGCAAATACTCTTCTAAATTATTTGACTCTTGATTTTTCTTATGAAAGACATCTATCGGTTTCAGGTGCATAGAATTCATGTGGAGTCATTCCATTTAAAAAAAAATCAAATATGCAATTGTGCATTTTGTTTCAAGCTCCCTTTAAGTAATTTTCAGGGACCTGCCTTTCATACTGTCTGCTGGCTCTGGCTCCGGGGGGAGGCAGTTTTATTTATGTAATAGACCAAGGGCACCCTTAGCGATCTCATCACCACGGGCGATCCCAGGAGGTTCTGGTGCTAAAGTTAGTAATTATTATCCATGGGGATGCATAGTGACTGTTTCAAATATGTCTTTTCACAATACGCCTACATATCCTTGCTGCTGCATCCTGTACCCCCACGGGTAGTAGGTCAGGTGGTGGCCCTAACTTGTAAGAGGTGTTGACACACACCCTCATTCGCAGTGGAGATAGAAGCCTGTGATCACAAGTCACCCATGTGTCTGTATACTGCAGGAACAGTCTCAATTTGTGTTGTGACTCGTCGTGTACACGTGCTTCCATTGGTTATCGTGATATCAGAACACAACGTATTACACCATCACCTCAATAACATGTCATTACCCAGGGTTAGATAGGGATACAAAATAGGCCCGGGCATGGTATAAAAAAAAAGGGGCCCACATTTCCGGATTGGCTTTCCGCAAAAACACTGATTTGGCTAAGTTATATGAAAAGAAGGGGGGGGGGGGTGGTCTCTGACAGAGGCATCTTTTCTTAACGTCAGTTAGATTTTTTTTTTAAATGCATGGATAACTTCACACTGATGACCCGCACCTGAATACAACTGAGACCACTTCTGCTCAGGCCCCCTGCCCAGCTCAATCTCCATACATGAAAGGGCCGGCCCAGCGAGAGAAAGGGAGTGACATCTCTGCCCCGTTGGTAAAAAGGAGGAAACAGAGGCCCATCTGTCTCCAGAAAGGCCACTTAGGCACTCACAGGGCCGCTGTGGCATCCGAACCGCCCACATCGGCCCCCAGGCTGCCCAAAAAACGCAGCCCTAAGCTAGAACTCAGATACCGGCCCCTCGGCCATTTCCCGAGTGCCCGCCTTACCAATCCGACCTTGCCATTACCCCTCCCCGAACCCTCCTTTCATCTCTCCTCCCCGGCACATTGAGGCAGCCTCAGGTCTGCATTGATCACAAGGGGAATAGTGCGGCCTCAGACTTGATACAATGTGGGCTCATAAGCCACCAAGCTGGCTACCAGAAAAAGCTCATCCAAATTACATACACTACTTACCACGGATCTCCAGAAAGCTGGGTTACTAAAGAAAACAAGACTTAGGATTCCATGGAAAGATATGCATCTAGCATGACTCATTACTGCCCTTGTGGCTTCCACACTCTAAGAGATAGATTAGTAATGTTATTGATCCCTCAAGGACAGGGACAACCTCTGCTTAGCTGAGGAATCTCTTCCACCTTGTCTAGGGGGCGCATCACCAGATATGAGATTTCATTCCTTGGGAGCCACCTAAGAGGCCCCCAAAAGTCGAGCCTGTCTACAGTCCCTGTTTGGAGGAGCTCTGGTTAGAACTTAGCTTAGGGTCAACAGCCCACACTGTGAGCAAAGTAGTGGGATCCTGCCATAACCTACAGGTTTGGTTGACCTAATACACAAATTTGGTTGCCCTAATAAGTAGTGACACGCTGCTAATCAACCGCTAACTGCTCTAGAATATCATTGGATCCGCGCCCCGCCTACTATTTTTCGTCCTCCGCACCTACATGGCTCATGAAGATAGTCTGGGGAATCAGGAAGGCCCAGCAGAATCTGCCCACCATTCATCTTCCATTAGCCTTATAATGTGTCATTGAGACCTCCTGGCCAGTGATTCTGCCCAGCTTCCATTTAATGTAGACCAACTGACTTTAAACATGCAGAGCCCTTTCAACAATGCACCATCAGACAGAGCCTGGCTTGCATTCATTCAGTCACTTCAGAGGCTGTCTCTCATCCAGACTTAGCACAGGCATAACCAGTTACCTCATACTTGTTTCCTGGCAAACCGGATACAGTGGGCTCCTCGGCTTCTTGAGTACATGAGCTGTGAGAGCGCTCAAAAGAGCCTGCTGGGCTCCTTAACTCCCCAGCAAATATATCCAGGCATCTGGGGCCATATGTACGACCGATACATTTTGCAAGTTGCCTATTGTGGCATTTTACGACTCGGTATTTGTGACTCGCAAAATGGAATGTACAACAGTGTCTCAGACACTGTTTGAAATTCCTAATAGGGTTGCTAAAGACCCACCTCGTTAATATTAATGAGGTAGGGCAAAATTTGCGACCCCCTTAGGGATCTCACATTTCACAGGGATGGTGGCCTGCTGGGACTGCAGACCACCATGTCTGCGTTTGGTTTTTTAAATAAAGCAACTTTTTTTTCAAATGCAGCCCGTTTTCCCTAAAGCAAAATGGGATGCTTTTAAAAGAAAACATTTAAAATATTTCTTTTAATTTCTTAAGGGCAGGCAGTGGTCTGTGGTACCACTGCCTGCTCTTAAAAATATTTTTGCATACATTCCCAAAGGGGAAGGGGTCCACTGTGGACCCCTTCCCGTTTGTCACTGACTTAGCGCCTACTTGAATCAATCAATCAAGTCACTTGTAAAGTGCACTACACACCCGTGAGGGTCTCAAGGCGCTGGGGGGACGGGGTGCTGCTACTGATCGAAGAGCCAGGTCCTGAAGAGTCTTCTGAAGGCCAGCAGGTCTTGGGTCTGGCGTAGGTTGGTGGGGAGGGTGTTCCAGGTCTTGGCGGTGAGGTGGGAGAAGGATCTGCCGCCGGTGGTCATTCTTCGGAAGCAGGAGATTGTGGTGAGGGCGAGGTCGGCGGAGCGGAGCTGGCAGGCGGGGGTGTAGAAGCTGAGTCGTCTGTTGCTTTGTGTACGTGGATGAGGAGCCTGAAGGTTATCCTCTTGTTGATGGGGAGCCAGTGCAGGTCTTTCATGTGGGGAGTGATGTGGCTGCGGCGGGGGATGTCAAGGATCAGACGTGCAGAGGCATTCTGGATGCGTTGCAGCCGTCTCAGGAGCTTGGCCTGAGTTCCTGCCTAGAAGGCGTTTCCGTAGTCCAGCCTGCTGGTGACGACGGCCAGGGTGCCCGTTCTTCTCGTTTCGATGGGGATCCACTTGAAGATTCTGCGGAGCATTCTGAGGGTGTTGAAGCAGGATGAGGAGACGGCGTTGACCTGCTTAGTCATGGAAAGGGTGGAGTCGAGGATGACCCCTAGGTTGCGTGCGTGGTCGGTGGGTGTCAGGGGCTGTTCCCAGTGTTGTTGGCCACCAGGGGTCGTCCCAGGCTGAAGGGGTGGCGCCGAGGATAAGGACCTCCGTCTTGTCCGAGTTCAGCTTCAGCCGGCTGTTCTTCATCCATTCGGCGATGGCCTTCATTACTTCGTGGAGGTTGTTTTTTGCGGATTGAGGGTCTTTGGTGAGGGAGAGGATCAGTTGGGTGTCATCTGCATAGGAGATGATGTGGGGTCGTGCTGTCGGGTGAAGTGGGCAAGGGGTGCCATGTAGATATTGAATAGCGTTGGGCTGAGGGATGAGCCCTGGGGTACGCCGCAGATGATCTCGGTGGCACTAGAGCAGAAGGGTGTGAGGCGAATACTCTGAGTTCTGCCGGAGAGGAAGGATGTGGTCCAGTCCAGGGCCTTCTCTAGGATCCCGGCGTCGTGTAGGCGTGTTCGTAGTATGCGGTGGCAGACCGTGTCGAAGGCAGCTGACAGGTCCAGGAGGAAGAGGGCTGCTGTTTCTCCGTTGTCTAGCAGGGTCCCGATGTTATGATGGCGGCAATGAGGGCGGTTTCGGTGCTGTGGTAGCAGCGGAACCAGTACAGGGATGGGTCCAAGATGCTGTTCTCCTCGAGGTAGCGGGTCAGGTGTTTGTTGACGATTTTCTCGGTGACCTTTGCCGGAAATGGGAGCAGGGAGATGGGTCGGAAGTTCTTGAGGTCCTTGGGGTCCGCCTGGGTTTTCTTGAGTAAGGCGTTGATCTCGGCGTGCTTCCAGCTTTCCGGGAAGGTTGCTGTCTCGAAGGAGATGTTGATTACTTTACGGAGATGGGGTGCGATGGTTGTGCTGGCTTTGTTGAAGACGTGGTGAGGGCATGGGTCTAATGGTGATTCAGAGTGGAGGGTGTTCAGGATCTTGCTCGTTTCCTCGTCATTGATGCTGGTCCAGGAGAGCAGGCGGTTGGTGCAGGTGGTGGATGTGGGGACGGTAGTTGTCGGGGCGGTCGTGTCATTGAAGCTGTTGTGGATATCGGTGATCTTGCGGTGGAAGAAGGTGGCCAGTGAATCGCACAGGTCTTGTGGAGGTGGGATGTTGGAGAGTTCCTTTACGATGTTGAAGAGCTCTTTGCTGTTGCGTGCGTTGTTATCTAGACAATCTTTGAATGATGCCCTCTTGGCAGATCTGAAGAGGTAATGGTGTCTGCGGGTGGCGTTCTTTTGGGCTGCGTAGCTGTCCGGTGTTCGTTTGCGGAGCCAGTTCTTCTCCAGTTTTCGGCATGTTCATTTGGAGACCTGGAGGTCTTCGTGAACCAGGTGGCTTTCTTGCTGGTGTGGCTGTTGGGGGGTGTCTTGAGCGGGGCGAGGGTGTTGGTGCAGTCGTCCATCCACTGTCTGAGGTTGCGGGCGGCGGTGTCGGGGTCGGTGAGGTCGGCGGGTGGGCTCTGGGCAAGGGTGGTGGTTAGCTGGTCTCTGGTGACTTTGCACCAGCAGCGACGGGGCATCTGTTGGGTGTGTGGTGCGTGGTGGGCTTCCTGAAGGTGAAATGGATGCAGTGATGGCCGGTCCAGTGGGGTTCGGTGGTGTGGTTGAAGGAGACGTGGGGGCTTGCGGAGAAGATTGGGTCAAGGTGTGGCCGGCAGCGTGGGTGGGTGTTGTCACAAGCTGTCTGTGTCTGAGGTTGGCGAGGTTGGCGATCAGGGTAGTGGAGTTGGTGTCGTTGTTGTTCTCGAGGTGGAAGTTCAGGTCCCCGAGGAGGATGTAGTCCATGGAGGTGAGGGCGTGTGTGCTGATGAGGTCGGCAATGGAGTCGCTGAACTGTGGTCAGGGTCCGGGGCGTCTGTAGATGAGGGTTCCTCTGAGGGTTGTGTTGGGGTCGGTGTGGATCTGGAAGGGCAGGTGTTCAGCGGTGCTGAGGGTGTCGTTGGAGATGGTCGAGACTCTGAGGGTGTTCTTGTGGATGATGGTGACTCCTCCTCCTACTCCGTTAGTGCGGTCCCTGCGGGTGATCTTGTAGCCTTCCGGGATGGCTATGGCGATGTCGGGTGCTGAGGCGGGGTTCATCCAGGTCTCCGTCAGGAAGGCGATGTCTGGAGAGGTTGAGTCGAGGAGGTCGCAGAGTTCGACGGCGTGTTTGCGGGCAGAGCGGGTGTTGAGGAGGATGCATCTGAGGTGGTTGGGTTGTTTGGTTGGTGGGCCGGATGCTGGTGAAGCTGCAGTTCCAGCAGGTGAAGGGTCCTTGGGTGCGCTTCGGGGTGGCCCGTTAGCAGGTGTGTTCTTGTCCAGAGTTGAATGCATGGAGGGTGCTGGAATCGTAGCGGATTAGGGCATCATGGCATTCGTGGGGGCCAGGGTTTCTGGCGCTGGGTGCGGTCCAAGCGCGGACGGGCGCAGACGGGCTTGACTTAGGCACGCCTTCGGCGGGCCAGCGGCGCGCCTGCTGCCATAAGAAGGGGAGGTGGGAGGGAGGAGCAGCTGGGAGGGGGGAACGGATGAATGGTGGCAGCGTGGCAGGGCCGCAGGGGACTTGGCGGCGGGAAGCGGGACCGGTGAGAGAACAGCAGGCGAACGTGCACAGGAAAAGGCAAAAACACTGGTCTTTCTCACCACACAGCAGCCGGCATATTATAGGGGAGGTAAGAGGGAGGTGCAGCTGGGAGGTGGGAGCGGGAAAATTGCGTAGGGAAGGGGCCGCAGGACAGCAGCAGCGGGAGGGGGAGCAGGGAAATGGGCAGGACGGCCCAAAAAAAAGGATAACAAGGAGACAGAGAAAAAATGATGCAACAAGGCAGAAAATACGCAGTAACAGACAACAAGGCACAAAGCAGTAAGAGACAATCAGGAACAAAGCAGTAACAGGCAATCAGGCACAAAAGGCAGAATTAAGCAGTAAACCGACAATCAGGCAAACAGTCAGCAATGTGGGCAAAACGAAGCAGAGCGCACCAAGGCAGAGCAGGCAGACAAAGCGATCGGGAGACCTAGGCTCAAACCCCTACCAGCTGGGGCAGAGGCACAGCACAGCAGACCGGAGCTACGTGGAGGAGAGGGCAGGTCCCTGGCCGAGGTCATAGGTCCTTTTTGCGCTCACCACGCAGCGGCCGTCATCTAATAGGGTGGTAACCGAGATTGTTTGTGGTCGCAAAATAATTGTACACACCAGCGCAACTCGCTATTAGGAAGGGACGCCCTTGGCACACCCCTTCCTAAGAATATAGCATGTTACCATGCATGCTATCACATTCAGCTCCTTTACAACGCAGTCGTTACAATGACCGCATTTTTAAAACGCAAAACCTTTACAAAGCAAGTCATTAGATCGACTTGCTGTAGGGGGAGCGCTGGACTTAGGAATAGTATAACTTACTATTCCAACTCCAGCCTGCGCAACAGTAGGGAAGGTGTTGGAATAGTAAATTATTCCTTATGTTAGAGAATCCCCTCCAGCAAGTCGATCTAATGACTTGCGTTGTAAAGGCATCGCTTTCTAACAATGCGGTCGTAAACAACTGCATTGAAAAGGAACTACGATGTGATGACTGCGTTGTAAACACTGCCTCCCCTTTCTAAAAGTGACTTACAAACCCTATCTTGTGAGTCGTAATAGGTTACCGATTCGCAAAAATAACGTTTGTACATACCACAACCTTTTTTAGCAGTCGCAAACGGGTCGAATTCCCATTTGCTACCGCTAATAAGCGTTGTATATCTGGCCCCTCTCATCTATTATCTGTGCATACTACTTGCATACTCTCCCATATCACAAGAAAAGATTTCTACATTAGTTTGTGGTACTTTGCAGTTGGAATATGGGAGCAAAATATTAAAAATCATATCCGTATTTCACTACCAGCCACAGTAGGGACATTTTCGTGACCATGAGATGCCTAGGGCACCTGGTGCAAATGGTCCACTGGTAATAGAAAACCGGAATATCCATTTCCACTGAGTGTATGTTTTTTCAGTTCACTAGGGGAACCCAGAGGCTTTTGGGTGTATTGGTGACTGCTAGGACTCTGTATTTTCAGTCTCATTGGATATTGTAAGGAATTCCTGTCGCTTAGGAGTCCCTCCATCCACTACAACCCCTCAGGTAGTCTCACCAGCCACAGAGGGCAGAGGACCCATAACAGTGCATGCTTGCAAACACCAAGCTCGTGCAAAATGGGATGCCAGCATAGACCTCAGTATTACCAAGCACAGTGTGCAGGCCACACTGCTCTTGGCCATAGTAAAAAGTGCCCAGGCTTTGTACGGACCATAACTTTATGATTGACTTGTCAGCTTGTGAGATGGGGCGTGCACCTGTCTCTGTGACAGAACTGAAACACTAGTCCAATAGGCCACATACATCCTGAGGGAGGCATATCCCTGCTTTGGAACTAGTATAAGTTGACTCAACCATTGACTGTTAGAGGCCTCAACAACCTGTCGGTCCAGCACTTTCATTACTTGACCATGTTGGACATCTGTTAGGTTTCTTACTTGACTGAAAAGTTGAAAAGCCGTATCAGTGACAGTTTTATGATTAACCTAGGGTAAGTTCCAAGAGTGGGATTGAATCTGATGCCCTTCTGAAATTCTGACGCTTTGCCCTGCTGCTGACTTAGCGTATGTGCAATTCCCAGTCAACCCCAAGGGTCAAGAGGCTGTGGGTGCAGAATCCCAATAATCATCTGAACTTCAATATTTTTTACCTAAGTAATTCGGCTCTAGCGTCGATAGTTGATCTAGTTGATACCTCCCTCCTCTTCACTAATGTTCAAATTGAAGTTGTGGAATACATCTTGTTATAGCCCCATACAAGCACCGAAACTAGGTGGTTGACATGGAGCTTCCCTATGTCATTGGCGTGGTTGTCACCAGCGTCGTAGGTACAGCGGTTCTTCCTGATAGGAACTGTTTTGACCTTTGCGGACTTGTAAAATTCTTGTTGCAACCTCAATGATCCCTTTTTATAATTAAGGTTTGTCCGCGTGCAGGAGCTTCACGTCGTCTGTCCGGTACCATCCATATAATTTTACAAGTCCGCAGCAGTCAAAACAGTTCCTATGCTGGTGACAACCACGCCAATGACATAGGGAAGCTCCATGTCAACCATCTAGTTTCGGTGCTTGTATGGGGCTATAACAAGATATATCCCACAACTTCAATTTGGACATTAGTGAAGAGGACAGAGGTATCAGCCCCAGACTACCACTACAATTCCTTTTCTGGACGCCCTTGCATCCTCCTATAATTATAAAGCGGTGCTATTAATGGTTCCAGTTTAAACCAGATTTTCTCAGAGAGTCACAAATTCAGTATTGATAAAGATGGCATTTTAAGGTTTCCCATCGAAACGCATTGACGCCCCCCTTAATAGAAACATAATCCGTGAAGAGACTGGGACCATAGCATACTTATCAGCACTAAAGTACCGGGTTTTAGTCGCAAATATTGTGAGATTACGGATGTGTATCACTTTAAAGACATATTTGTCTGTCTATTGCATGTACCCTCTTTTTTTAACTTGCAACATGTTTTTAATGTGAATGTTTTTAATTATGATGTGCCCATAATGTGTATATTACTTTGAATCTATTCTAAATTTGATGATAGGGATAAGTATAATTAAGTGCCTATACACTAAAAGATACATGTATTTTACGACATTTTGATTAATAAATAGATTTATACTTTTTTACCAAAAACACTGTTTGCATTGTTGACCTTGGGTATACAGTTATATTTCCCTTAGATAAGTGGTGTTAGCTTGAATGAATGGGTGTGATTAAGATGAACATTGGTGCTTATCGTGAATACTATAACAAGTCCTGAAGTACAGCCCAAAGGAAATCTCTTTCATGATACAGTTGTATTGTACCCTATTCCTTTGGTGTAAAGGGGTTCCTCTCGTTCACAAAAACCTGGTCTTAGCCTGGCATAACGAGGAGAAATGTTTCATTTCTCCTCGTTTTTGCTGTTTTCATGTGTGCTGCATTGTGCAGCACACATGAAAACAGCAAAGGCCAATGATTGTTCATGTACAAGAGGGTTCCCCTTCAGGCACATAAACAATATTTTTTTTAAAAATACTGTTTTGCAACTTTGGTGTGTGCTGCATTAAGCAGCACACATAGAAGTTACAAAGCGGCATTTAAAGATTGTTTATGTACAGGAAGGGGGACCTTCCTGCACATAAACAATCTTCTCCTGCACGCAGACACTCTTGCACTATGGTGCAAGGGTGCGTGCGTTGGCACTAGGCTGCTAAGTGTAGTGCCAGTGCAGGGGGGAATGCGGGGCTGCACCCTATTCTTGTAAATAGGGTGTGGCCCAGCGTTTCTGAAGTGGCGGAGTGAGGCGTTAAGCCAGGAAGGCTAACGCCTCACTCTGCCACTTCCCTTGTAAATATGCACCTCAATACCTATAGCACAGGCAGAACACCAACTTAAGTGCCCATGGTGTTGGAAAATGTATCCCTGAGCCACATATGGGATCCCTAGGATGCGTAGGTCCAGCACCGTCTTGGCCTGTGTGCAGGCCGAGTCCAGATCGCTCAAAGAAGCTCTAGTGTGTGCCCAGGTGTATGTGGACTCACTCACCAATTTCCTTTAGTTCCTCGATCTGTCCCCCTTGAGCAGAGAGCTGGTCACCTCGAGCTGGTCACCTCGAGTTGTTTACCTCGAGCCGTTGTGATCCCCGATCATGAGATATTCATTTTCTGGTTACTGTCAAATCCAATCCCAAAACTTGAAGAGAAGCATAGGTCCTTGTCCATAAATTGTTTGAGTTCAAAATAATTTATTGAAGTTTCAGAATAAATAACATAAACAGACAAAACAGAAAAATTATACATGAGCAAAAATACCTAATCAAAATATGAAGAAATATAAAAACATTGGTAGAGTATAATAGGTATCTAAATTGCAGTACTCAATAAGAGGAAAAGGAGAATAACAAAAAGGAGAGGGAAAAAGGGGAAGGGGAATATGTGTACATACTATATCATCTTTTATAAAGTAGAGTTACTATTAACATATATAGAATGTAACATTATGATATTAAACTATATAACAGGCGCTAAAATACATTTATAATGACAAATATGTATCTATAGGTAACCAAAAGGGTTGATAAAAATGAGAATTATGATTAATCCCAGTCAGAGATAATTGTGCTCCTCTTCTTGTAAAAATTACCCATGACCACCAAGCATGAACCAATAGATCTGAAATATCTTTCCAACAAAAACTAATGGATTTTAAAGCAGCCGACATTACGAAATTAAACAGTTTTTCTTCTAAATCAGTTAGGTTATGCACAAGACCAACCGATTTACAAATTAATAATTTATAAGAAAGAACATATTGAATAAGTATTATCTTTTGTATAATGCCCCAAACATCAGACCAAAATGTAGAAATTAAAGGGCAATCAAAAAGCATATGTTGTAAGGATCCTGTATACAATGTCAGCATGTTTCAAGTTCAAGTTCAAAGTGCTTTATTCGAGTTTTACTCATAAAAGCAGGACATACAAACATATAATAAAAAACGATTAAATTTACAGAGTCAATTTAGACAAAGCACATACACAATATAAACATTTTAAAAAAGTATGACACCTTACAAAATTTAAACAATTAAAAAGACTATGACACATCATATATACAGGTGCAAAGATCATTACTATTAAAAGAGCCAGAGGAATAATAATCATAATGACAATGTGAGAATCCTCTAAAATCCATAGCATTAAAAGTTTTAACCGATGATACGTTAAATAAACATTAGCAAAAAATAGACAAAAATCTAGCAGTCTCTGATCAGCTAAAAATTACAGAGAATAAACAGTTAGTTTAGCAGTCTCTGGACTATTAATAAACAGTTACAGAGAATAGACATTTGTCTAGCAGTCACTGAACAATTTGGTAGTGGGTAATTAACTTACCAACAGTCTCTGCCTTAAGACCCATGCCCACCCCAAATACTTTGCAATGGCAATATTGATCCAATCTTCAGTAGTGGATTTTACAATACGCAACGCCACCATGATACTTTTTGTGCCTAAGTTCCTACACATAGGAGCCAACCAGACACGCCTTGGAACAGAATATACTGGGCAACAAAACAAAAAGTGACCTAGAGTTTCATTTCCTACCCCACAGACTGGGCAAGTGGCTACGCCCCCAGATTTCCATTTAGATGTTAATTTACGAAGAGGGAGCGAGCCTGCCCTCAGTTGGAATAACAGTTTTCTGTCCATGGGGATCGTGATGTAATCCCAATACTTTTCATAGTTGGGATACATCTTGATTTCTAGGAAACTGGTGGTCAAGGTCCCACTATTAGTACTAAGCATGCTCCTATTGGCAACATATTCCCAAAAAATGTTTTTTAAAGCGATCTTAGTGGGGAATAAAGCCCCAGCAGGATCGGTCCATAGAGCATTTAGTCCTAAGTTGGACAATTCAGTTTTTAATGTTTTAAACCATCTGATTTTATGGTAATGGTCAGCTTTAATAACATCAATGAACCCATCCGCGTAGTGAGAGAGCTCTGGCGTGGTCCAAAGTCTACGCCAGAATAGAATCGGTCGTAATTTAGCCTTTTCCGAAATTTCTCTCCTTCCTAACTCATAACGCAGGGGCAATAGCGGACTGCTCTGTGGGGTACCTGTTAACAGCCTAAGAAATTTATTTTCTGATATTTGGAGCTCTTGGAGATTTTCATTCCCCCAAAGCTCCGCACCATACAAAGCAGACCCAATAGCTTTTGCCTCGTATATTATCAAGGGGGGTTTGATAGGTTTTGTCAGTGATTTCCTATGTTCCTTGATAATAGTGCCAGCTAGCTGCTTGTGCCTCAGTATAGCAATATTAAGGTGTTGTTGCCACTTATTGTCATTGGAGATAAGAATCCCCAAATAAGTGAAAGATTTTACAACTTCCAGAATGCGACCACTCATGGAAATATTTGATTTAAAATTTCTATGTGGATTAAAAGCCATGAGTTTTGTTTTGGACGCATTCACTTCCAGACCGTGATCAACACAGAACTCATCAAATATTGCCAATGCCTTTTGCAGACCACTTGGTGTTTTTGATAAAATTAAAGTATCATCGGCGAACATTAAAATAGGGACTTTCTCACCTGCCAAGGAAGGGGCATCCACAGCCCGAGTTTGCATGCGGGCAACTACACCATTAATAAAAAGGGTGACCAAAGTAGGGGTCATTGAACAACCCTGTCGAACCCCGCGCTCTACGGGAAATTCGGCAGTGTCATTCCCATACCCTCCCCAGCGTATCTTGGCATAGGTGCCCTCATGCAAACGCATAATTAAAGTCAACAAGTCCCCAGGGACCCCTAGTGTCTCTAGCACTTCCCACAGTTTAGCCCTAGGTACCAGGTCGAAGGCAGCCCGCAGGTCAACAAATGCTGCATACAGGCTACCTCCGCCTAGCACCACGGTCTTCCACTGTATCAGTTGGAAACGAAAGACTTGATCCACAGTGCTGGTTGCCCTGCGAAATCCAGCCTGGAAGGGGGATAAGATGTTGTTATCATCAATCCAATCTAGCAACCTATTGACAATTACTCGCCCCACTACCTTCTGGATAGTATCAATTAAACTAATGGGGCAATAATTACCAGGCTGAGCTCGATCACCCTTCTTATATATAGGGATAATTACAGCACCCCGCCAGGTTACTGGGATGTCTGCACCTCTGGTGATATAATTTATTAACAGATAAATGTATTTGCACCATTTTTCAGTGTCATTCAAAAAAACATCTGCCGGAACCCCGTCAATACCAGGAGCCCGCCCACTTCGAACAGTATTAAGAGCAGTGACTATTTCGCTCTGCGTGAAGATGTCCTCCTCTGCTGGTAAAGAAGGCATACATCTTCTATCTACTGCCTGGTCTCTAGAAGCATACTGTTCACAAAAGAACTTGACCCAAGCATCCTGAGGGACATTATTAGAACTAGCCTCTTCTAACCTGTCATGTCCCCATTTGACTAAATGCCAAAATAACCTAGAGTCCTTTCGGTCACTTGCACTTTTTAAGTTATTCCAATGTGCCTCATCCCAATCTTTTTTCGCTTTTGCTATGCACTGTTTGTATTGCTTCCTGGCTAATCTAATAACCTCTAGATTTTTCTTTTTAATTGCATCACCCAAGAATGTTCTTGCCACCCTACATTCGTGATTGTACCATCTTGCTGCTCTATAGGTGCAGATCCGCCTTTTATTTACCGGTTTCAGAAAGTGGCATTTGATTTCATTAAAAAGAGCTTCATGGACCTTGGTAACAGTGTTTTTGCTAAAGGGGAGCGCAACCTCACCCTCAAGGGCCATGATAGCCTTATCAGTTGCCATACTTATTTTTTCTAGAACCAGCTGATCTGTTTTAACACTAGTCCACCTTAGCCTGCGTAAATCATTAGTTGGCACAATCATTGGGGGTAAAGGATCAGCAAAAAAACTAGGTGCAATAACATCAAACAGACACAGTTTATGGAGAACACATAGGGGGTTATGGTCACTCTCAGGCCTTTCCTTGACCTCCATATCAATAATAGATGACCATAAGGACATACTGCATATAACGTAGTCAATGCGGCTCTCGGATCTGCCATTATTAAAAGTCATGGCTGGCGCTCTGTCTGACTTAGTACGACCATTCAAAGCCCTTAACCCGTGTTCGAGGCACATAGCATTTAAACCTAGAACATCCTCAGTCCAACGAGTTATTGGGATTGAATCAAGTGCGGGGATGTCCCAGATCTTATCTTCCTCCGCACCTAAAAAAGCCTCACCAGTATCAAGGGGTTCAAAGGTACGATTTAGGTCACCCGCCAGTATAATATTATTCCCAGAGGAGTGAGTGTCTAGGAGATTATACAGAGACGATAGGACTTCAGATTTACCTCCACTTCCTCCTCTAGCATATATATTATAAATGTCAATGGAGGTGGATGAGTCCCTCGTAAGTCTAATAAGCTGTATATCTTTAAAGTTAAGCTCCAGGTTTTTTACTACAATCCTCAGGGACTGGCGGACCCATATAGTGAGACCCCCCATCGGTCTCCCTTTGGGGCCCTTGGAAGCTGGTACGTAAAAGTTCAAGTACCCCAAAGCAAAGACAGGATCACAGGCCCATGTTTCTTGAAAAATGCAAACATCGTACTTACTGACAAACCCAAACCATTCTCCACAGTCCATTTTGGAACTAAGCCCAGCTATATTCCAGGATAATAAATTCCCGGAGGCTCGTACCGTACTTATTACAGAACTGTAATCAGACCCATTCAACTCTGCATCAACAGTAGCATTAACATTTTTGTTTGCAGGAAGTAGACCTACTGCAGCATCAAGGTTACATAGCTCATTTGGTGCACCTGTAACTCGACTATGCCCCCCGGTTATACAAGCATCTGAACAAATTTCTAGCAGGGGCAAACAGCTAATTGTTTGTCAATCACAAGCATCTAAATTGGAAAGGACAGAAAATCTGTTTTCAGACCTAGACCCCACTCAACGGAGCCAAAAATCTTACTGCCCCTTTTGGGTATAACATTCCATTTTGTTCTTAGAGTGCTTGGATTGGGGCCTCTGCCTTTTCGGGGATAGAAAAAGTCTAGAGTCAATGGAACAATAGAAGTAGATCGTCTCTGCGGCGGAAAAATATGAGGCAAGATGTTTGGTAGAACCTCAGGCTCAGAAAGATTGAGGACTACACAGTCTCCCTTGAACTTTTTTTCCTTATTCCCGATCCACTCAACTCTTCTTGCATTTACCAGTTCCTCTGCTAGTTGCTGTTTGCCCCACGGAGATATGGACATGTTATCAGATAGCCAAGATAAGGATTTATTAAGAAGTGATGATGTGGATTCAACTTCACCAGAAACTAAAGGAGGCACATTAGCTAGTACAAGAACTAATGGTGAGGCTTCCACCACCAGCTCGAATGACCCTTGCGCAGTATTGGGTTCACCAATAAGAGGGACAGAGGGTACAGCACCATGGGTATCATCCGTTGTATTTATCAATGGGGCCATTAGGAGGTTTGGGACAGCAGTAGAAGTCAGTCCATTAGATTTGATCGATTGAATTTCGCTCACCAAGGGTTGAACACTAGAGGTAATAACTTCTGGGAGTTTTCCCACCTCTCCCAGGGTTTTTCCAAGTAAACCTTCCAGTTTGGATACCTCTGCGGATAGTTTATCAATTTTACTTATCAAAGGTTTAACTATCCCTTTGATTTTTGTGTCCATCAAACTGCAAAATTTCTGGAAATGAGCATTGGAGAAGGTCACGTAAGTTTCATCAGACGAATCGTCCGCCTCCTCATCAAAATTTTTCCTTGGTGGCGTAGCAATTTTATTTTTGGCTGACCTTAGTCCCCCCCGTTTTTGTATAGCTTTCCTTTTGCCCCCAGTAACCCTCGGTGCTGGAATAGGAACAGATTTTACGATGCTGGACTCACTGGTTGAAGGGGTCACAGTCACTGCTTCATGTTCATTGTTATCTGCAGTACTGGCTACTATACCACTGGGCTGGATGGTAACAGAGTCCTGAGCAGAAGCATGAGCCACACCAGAAAGGCTACTGTTTAGCAGATCAAAGGAATCCTCAGTCTCTTTGTCTGGTAGTGGAGATTGTGTGGATGAATCTAAGCCCAAAGAAGACCTTCTATCGCTATTTATCCTAGTCACTACTTGGACAAGGTAGTTCTCCATGGTGTTTGTAACAGGGGTTAACTTTCTACCAGGCATGTGTGCAATGATGTAAAAACGTAGTGCAGAATCAAGGCTCAAAACAATATGAGGGGTAATAATTATACCTGTGGGTCGATGGATCAGGAACGCAGCAATCCTCTGCGGGCCTATAGGAAGTTGTGCAGAGTCCCTGGCCCAACCCAACCTTGGCCGACCTCGGACGGCCTCAGACGGCCCGCCCTTTGCCCGGGCTTCTCCCGCGCGCGACTCGCGTGTGCGAGAGGCGTTCCCTGCTAATGAGGCGCCTCCTGGCGCGTAGCCGTCGTCACAACCGCCGCGTCCACCCCCGGGGCAGCTGGGTGATGTAGTTCCCCAGCTGCTGCTGCACCGGGTGGACGGCGGTGGATGGCGGTGTGAGCGCTGGTGTGGGCGCTGGTGAAATGCGCGCTGGCCGTTTCCCTCACGGCGCGGTTCTGAAGGTAAGTAGCGGTGAAATGCGCAGCAAGTTGGCCGTTCCCCTCACGGCAGGTTATGCGGCGTTTAGAATGTCCCATGTTTCAGATTGTAGCAGTGTAGCACGGAATAAGCGTATTGGGGTCCATAAACAATTGAATAAGATGTAAGAGTTGGTCTGGTAAAGCGATACAGGTAGCCATCCTGAAATACTATTAAGCCAAATAATTTTCCAAGTGTCATTAGATAAAGAAAGGGAAAGTTCATTATTCCAAAATTTCGAAATTATATTTTAATTATTCCTATCGAGGTAGCTAATTTTTTGTAAAAAATAGAAACTGCATGGGAAGACGTAGAGACAGCTTGAATATAAATTACTAATTCTGTTGCAACATTAGATGGAATACCGTGAGGGAAAGAATCTAAAATTGAATTACATAGAAACTCAAATTTAATAAAATCAGATTTAGGTAACCTAAATTTCAATTGTAATATTTCGAAGGGAATGAAGGCATTATTACAATGTATATCTTTAAGATAGAAGATACCAGCCTTAATACAAGAATTGCAGAAATTCACATTTCTATTCAATTTAATAACATTACTATGCCATAATGATAAATCGGCAGTATGACCTATCGGAGATAAAAAATTTGAATCTAAGTCATTAAAAATTAGTTTCGAGGATTTGATAATAACTGAATGGTGTAGGACTGTAGACTTGTTAGACATTGTTAGCAAGGTTGGTAATGGAAAAGGGTTAACAGGGGATTTCTCTATATTAAACCAAATAGGAGGGTTAGTTACAGAGGAAGAAATAAGCCAAATAGAACTTTTTTTCAATATGAATGCTTTATGATATAGAAAAAAGTCAGGCAAGCCAAAACCAGCATTACATTTAGGTATTTTTAGTTTTTTATAACCAATTCGAGGTGATTTATTATTCCAGAGAAATTTGGATAACATTTTATCAACATCTTTATAAAATTTTAACAGAAACTGAGTAGGGATCATAGCAAGGGTGTAAAAGACTTTAGGAGCAATATTCATTTTAATGGATTCCATTCTACCCTCCAAGAGAGATGAAGTGAGGACCATTTAGATGTTTATCTTTGATATAATCTAGGACAAAGTTACTATTCAATGTTAATGTTACTTTGATGGAGGGCAAAAACAAAATACCAAGATATTTCAATTCATCTTTTTGCCAAATAATATCAGTCATAGGTAACATATCAGGAGTACAGAAAACATTTAAGGGGAACAATTCTGTTTTATTAATATTAAGTTTGTAGCCAGAAACCATGGAATATTTTGTAATAATTTCTAATAAGGAAGGGATTGAGAAGATAGGATCACTAATAAATAATACCACATCAGCAGCATAAGCTAAAGTTTTGATTCTTCATCGTAATGCCTCTAATATAATCACATTTTCTTATATGATTAAGAAAAGGATCAATTCCAATTAGAAATAAAAGTGGAGAAAGGGGACAACCTTGTCTTGTGCCTCTAAAAAGGGAAAATTGACTTGATATTTGGCCATTGATAAATAACCGAGCAGTGGGAGCAAATACAAGGCAGAAATCATACAAATAAATAAGGGACCAAAATTAAATGATAGTAAGGTCCGAAATAAAAATTGCCAGTGGATTTTATCAAAGGCTTTTTCTGCATCTAAAGCCATAATTCCTGAGGGTGCAATTAAAGTAGAACTCTGTTCAATTACATGCAATGGGGTTCTTGTATTGTTTGCAGGATATCTATTCTTCATAAAGCCTAATTGATCTGGGTGGATAGAGTCAAGTATAGGGGTTAATCTAGAGCCAAGAACTTTAGCTTATAATTTACAGTCTTGATTAATTAAAGATATCGGGCGATAATTTGAAACAAGGGTGGGTCTTTATCAGGTTTGGAAAGTACAATAATTAAAGCATCAGTAAAAGAACATGGGATAGTTCCTGAAGAAGCAAAAAAAAGTAAAAAGTTGAAATAGATAAGGTAAAAGTTGGGTTTGGAACTCTTTATAAAATTTGGCTGGAATACCATCAGGGCCGGGGACTTATTTTTTTCAAGAGATTTTATGTCTTAAAATTTCATCAGTAGTAATGGGTAAATCTAGTCAAAGCCTATCTGATTGTGAAATTTTGGGCAAATCACAAGTATTTAAGAAAGACACAATGAATGAGACATCATGAAAATCTGGCTTATTATATAGAGTAGAATAAAAATCTAAAAATTCTTTAACAATATCATTGTGGGATATTGCAATTTTGCCATTAGGACCTTGAATTGAGGTAATCTGCATCTTATCTTTTTTTATACGCAAATAATTCGCTAGGAGCTTCCCAGATCGATTGGCATTAAAACAAAATTTAGCAGTAGATTTGGAGAGTTGGATGTCAGGTCTTTTACTGAGGATCGAGTTAAATTCATATCAAAGCTTTTGCAGCTTGACTCAGAATTGAGGATCATTGGACGTAATAAAAAGTCTTTCAAATGTTGCTATTTGTTTTTCTAGGTGTTTGATGTGTGCATTAAAAGTTTTATTCTCGTAGGCCATAATAGAAGTAGTTACACCCTCATAAAGGCTTTAAAGGCGTCCCATCTATTGACCATAGAAGTGGAGTCTTCAGGTTTAAACAAAAAATAATCTTGAATGGCCTTTAAGATTTTTGGCTTATTACATTCATTAGGAACAATGTTAGTATTCATACGCCATCTTGTTTGTTTTGCAAAAGTGGAAGTTAAATTTAGAGCAAAAGAAATCAAGGCATGATCAGATATATCGATATTACCAATCATCGGATTAGTTTCAGACTGGACAAGTTGTGTAGGGATTGGAAAAAAATGTAAAGCATATAATAATGGGCCAGCAATAACATTAAAATTTCCTCCATCAATCAAAGGAACTTTGCCCAACTTTAAGACTTCTGTTGTAATATTAGACCAAAAAGTAGGATCGTCTGCAGTAGGACCATAAATGTTAAATAAAAATAAGACTGAATCATACATTTTAATTTTAACTATAATATATCTACCATCTGCATCTGAGGTTTTACTTAAAACTTGACCATGTAATTCTTTTGCAAAGAAAATAGCTACTCCCTTTTTCTTACCATTAGCAGGAGACGAAACAATAGTACCTACCCACTTTTTTCATATAGTTTAATATTTTATCATCAATATGACTCTCTTGAACGAAACTAATATCTGCCTTACAACTACCTAAATAGTCTAAAATGTTGGTACGTTTATCTGGGTGACGTAAACCTTTAACATTTAGAGAAATGACTTTAATATTATGAACATTAGCCATGAGTAAGAGATGGAAAAAGAAATAAAAGTAAAGAAAAAAGAAAAGGCGAAGAAGAAATAGATAAGAAATAGAAGAACACAGTAACTCTAGACTTATTAAAAGGACAGGAAGAAAAGAAAACAGGGAGAAAAGGACACACAAAGTACAATATCAAGAAAGAAATGCACATACGTTCTACAAGTATGACCAGAACCATTGGAGCCCAAAGTAAAAATAAGCAATTATCTTGTCAGGATATAGGAATTTAGTTGAAATCAAGTATTAGAGTCATGAGTATCCATGGATTGGTGTGAATGCTGGTCCAAAAAGTGACGTAAATCATCAGGACGCTGAAAAGATTTTGAAAAATTGTCTTTCCAGATACGCATAGTAGAAGGGTCAAAAAGGCCATATTTGAACCCAAGACTTCACAATTGAGGACGCAGAGTAGGAAATTCCTTGCGAGTTGAAACAGTTTCTTTTGCAAAATCCTGATGAATGAAAATGTTATTCCCATTGACTATCAAGGAAGGAATCTCCCGCGCAGCTTTTCGAATCAAAACCAGATGATGATGTCGAAGAACTTTGAAAATCATTTGACGAGGTTTAGTATTCTTATGACTGCGATGTGAAGGAATCCTGTGGGCCTTATCAATCTCAAATTTAATTTGTAGAAGGCCTGGAATCAAATTTTCTAAATACAGCCTGAAGTTGTTACCCTCAACCCTCTTCTGGCAAATTTAAAATGCGTATGTTGTATTGCCTGTTGCGATTTTCCATGTCTAAAAGTTGTGTAGACATTGGTGATATTTGTGCAGCAAGTGGGTTAAAAGAGTCAAGCTTAGTCTTATTATCCTGTATTTTAATGGCATTATCAGAGATGTTCATTGATAAACTCACCATTTCTTTTCGAACATTTTTAATTTCTGAAGCAATAGAGTCTGTGTTAATGCGAGGAGCTTGAATTTCCTCTAAAATTAGTGATAATGAAGGTTCTGATGATTCAACCACCTTTGATTTAATTGGTGGAGGTGAAACTTGCTGCCTTCTTTTGGTATGAATAGAATTCTTATTTTCCATTTTAGTTATGTGACAAAAGTCAAAAATGTTAGTAAGAAAATGGATAAAAGGAGTAAAGTTATAATGCAGCAAGAAGAAATACTTATTAAAGCTGGTGCAGCAGCTATAATGGGCTATGGGAGTGGCTAGACCCAAACCAGGCCCTTTCCTGAAGAGTTGCTCCACCTCCCTGACTGACTAACCTGGCTGTTCCTGGGAGCAGAGCTGAAGGCAGAAGCAGAGAGGAGGAAGAATGCTGCTCACCACCAGACAATCGTCGAAAAACACCACACCTCACAGGTACTGGCTTAAAAGCACAAGCGACCTAATTTACGCCGCATATCTGACGGGATTTTGGCGTTTTTATATAGGAAAACGGGTCCGACGCGCCGGAGCTCTCTAGGCGGCGGCCATCTTGTAGCGCGCACTCGCTCGTCCTTGTTGTCCATAATTTGTGATTCAAATATTTGACGTTCAAATTTAGTGATGTCATAGGTTTTCTGGTGTTCGCGAATACTTTGCAAAGAGTTCCCATGCTTTCGAAGGGACATTAGAATATTCCATGTGTTCTTATGTTTTCGAACATCAAAGTGTTAGCAATGAGTTATACTGTGTGAAATGTGGATATTCAGTGTGCTGCCTGCATTTAACTTCAGTTGATAGCCTTGTTCAATTTGTTTGATTTTTATTGTTTTTTGTGATTTTACCTGTTTCACTGTACATTTGTTTATATATTTGAGGTGCTATAAAGGTGTTGTTATTTTATACACAATAACAACTGTAGTAGGACATACCATATTTTCTCTGCTTAAGATAATTGTGTTGACCTGTATGCAGACAAAGCCTTCACACAATCACTTTTTAGCCAGGCTTTCACTGCTTAAACAAGCTACCCAGACAGTCGAGGAGGTATTCAGAGATCAACTTTTAATGGCAGTTTAACTGTCCACTGTCCTGGTCGGTGAGGAACATCTGCAGTCTCACAGCCGACGTTGTTGGTTGTCTCTGTACCTGCAAGGATTATGAAAAGTGCATCATTTTATGAAACTAACTACAAAACACTACGGCAAGTTTAAGTAAAAGAAGACAACGAAGTTAGAAAAAAATGAAAAAGGATAACTTGTCAAAATAAAAATGAACATGTCATTGTTTTTGAACTTATTATTTCAATTAGTCTTTTTGTGAAAAGTGTCCACTAGAGGGCCTATAAACAACAGAATTAGTCACTAACCTGTGAGTGTTCTTACAGGCTGTTTGGACTGGTCAGAAATTAGTTATATGGGAGCTGCAAGCTACCTCTTGTATGCTAATGCTAGAGGCTCCTAGTTGTATAAGCTGGCACACCAGCACAAGTTATGTTAGAGGGATTTGCATGATGCAATGGCTCTCAATATGAGTGACCTGTGAAATGTCCCAACCAGTTGCCAATACCGGGAGTACTAGTAAGTCCAAGGATGGACAAATCCTAGCTCATTAAGAGTTGGTCGCTAACAGTCGACTAAGAAATGAGGAATTACGGGGGAACTGGTAGTTCCAGGTCCATATCCCCTGAAAAATGGCTTTTTGGGGCAGAATTTTGCTGGAATATTTTATATAGTGAAAGCAGCCAAACTCTCCGGGTGATAGTCAACAGATCAACAGAATTCCTGCAGATTTCATAATACTGATGAGGTCAGAAACTCACATTTTCAGTCCTATCGGAATAAAGTAGAGACTCATAACGAGGGTCATCATCTGTCATTATTATGACGCGGCTGCATTGTCGCTCTCCAGGCTACTTTCAATATGATTCCAACATGTATATTGCCGACTGGCATCTGGTTTGTCCTACAGTGTTTAAAGCCACTCAAAATCACCGCCAAGGTCATGACCCTAATGCACTCCACCGCTCACAGAACTCCGCGTAGCGACACAGATTTTTGTCACTTCTCCACCCAGGCTTATTAATTACTAATGTAATTCTATCATAGTTGCTCAATGCTGTCTCGCTCACTCCATGGTTCTAGTAACATGATGTTACCTACATCCTACGAGAAAAAGCAGATGTGACGTCCCATATTCGGATGGTCTTGCGCGAAATGTACACTTGCTGTAAAATGTCTGCAGGTAATTCTGTGCTACAACTAAGATAGATATCTAATGCCTGCATTCCCTTCTTAGTTTTTTATCATATAATATCACTTATGCCTGGCAGTTGGACACAAGATGCTGCTGGCGATGTGTTACATTTAAGCTGAGCTGGGGGTTGTGTTTGGCGCATTATGGTGGCAAAGGCTGTTGGGATCACTGTGATAGTCAGCAACATAGTATATCATTGCAGTGTTAGATGTATAAGGAGTGCTGTAGCTAATGTGTTCTATTGAGTGTTTGTGTGTGGTGTTTTATGTTGGCAAGTGCGATGCGAGCACTATACTATACATCTATATGTTATATCTGTGCTATGTGGGATGATGTTAGACAACACAACAAGATGATAGACGGAGTGCTGAAACTTTTTAACCACTCACACCAGTCAAGAGATCTGGATTAAATCCATCATTCTTTTGCTCACTGTACCAGCCCAGTTTTGACCCAGCCATATGCAAGTCAGTCTTGCCCTGCTCCTCGAGGGAAGAACAGTCCGGCCCAAACTGCCAGGCCAGTTTTTCCCTGGACCGCAAACAAGCATCCTGGGACCGCTTTTGGGGTATCATCTCTCATCAGCCAGGCTAGCTTGAATCTGGTGGCACAGTGAGCAAGAGCCCCAAGTCTGATGATGTTAGACAGCTCTGTGAAAATAATTCACGCAATGCAGCCTCCCCTGCACTGGCTCACAATTAGCTGCCATGCGCTGCTGAAGGCACCCTTGCCCCATGGTGCAAGGGTGCCTACGTCACAGGGATGATTGTTAAAACAATCACAAGAGGTGATTTCTTCTTCCTATGTGTGCTGCAGAATGCAGCACACATAGAAAGAGGAACAAAATGAGGAGAAATGTAAACATTTCTCCACGTTGCGCCTCCCTTGGGGAGGCGTAGCATTCTGAAGCATTTCCATGTTTACAATTACTCGTGAATCTGGAAATGCAGCAGAAGCCATGGATGTTGCGTGGAAACACCCACAGCAACATCCATGGCATGCCGCTTTCACCCAAAGTGTTGTGTGTAAAGGGGCCATATTTACAAGGACACGAAAAGCCACGCAGGGTGTCTTTGCGTGTCCTGGTAAATATGGGACAGCAGGTTTGATGCACCAGCAGGGCAAGGGGCTTGTAAATAAGGCCCTTAGCTTTTGTTTACAAACCAAGTTATCACTTAATGCCCACATCTGGCTTCTCGCTTCAAAGCTATATCTTTGGCTGGGTGTGTTAAGTTGTGTCGGTAGTGGCTCGGAGTGCAGAATATCTTTTTTTAACCTACAGCTATGGCGTAGCTTTCCATTTTTCAACTAGATCTGTAGGCATTTCACGTATGAACATGCACTTTACGCATAGTTGCCTGTTCTGCTATGATATCTCTTTTCTTACCCCTCTCCTATTTTCCCAGTTACCCCCATGACCACAGACATATCATATCACATACCATAACAAGATATTACTTTATGTTTGAAAAAACATAGAAATTCACTGAAAAAACAATGGTTATAGAGGAGTTATAGGTACGTATGGTAGTAAGATGTTATCCTATTGTAAAAAAACCTTAGAAAAAAAGGTTAAAAGAGAGTTATAAATAGGCCTTATAAAAATAAAAAATACAGTTTTATAGTAAAGAATAACACTGAAATGTACCTGTTATACTTAATTGACCTAAGTATAACTTGCACCGCTATATTTCACGGCAGAGTTGAAACATTGTAGTAGAAGTATGTGTTCTTTGGTGAGTCCAGTCGCGCTCACCGGCGGTTCGAGGTAGGGCTCCCGTTCACCCAATATATCCAGCTAAACTTCCATTTGTAAGAAATAAACGTACTCGAAACACTTGAGTTGCTGGTGCATAAAAATTTAATTGGCAGGAAACAACGCGTTTCACCTTTCGGCTTGATCACGTTTCAGCCGAGAAAACAAAAGTGTATCCTTTTAATCCATTATTCACAATAGAAATAGGACTAATCACCCACTGTGTATACAAACAGTGAACCATCATGGCAGCCATTAATCACAAGTTATAAATACATCGTAATGCATACATTTTTCATTTGTAATTCCCTATTTAAACGGTTTACTCATTCTTATAATTAATCCTCAAGATGTTAAAAATATCACATCTGATTTTGTGATTTTGCCATACAATATAAAGATATGCGATTTTTACATTAAAGTGCCGAAATTGAAAATATCTATGCGTACATATTTCTGTTATTTTTCTGTTGATATACCAAATCACAGTATTTCATTTCAACACTTCAAGGATCATTTAACATTCAGTATGTTCTCAATGAACTCAATAAAGTTCACGTATTCAAAACTGCAAAATGCCCCTATTCGTAGAGCAATGCATAAAAAAACAACAGGATATATGCAACCTGCGACAATGTCAATGAGTCCCCGCCCTAGTGGGCAATATGATAGAAAATGAAACGCACTCATGTTTTCATATCAGTTCCGTAATTGCTGTAGTGTTAAAAATGATAACCTTGCTTCCATGCCCCAGTGGGCGGGTATTTATGATCCTTAGTGTCTCAATCTTGCATCAATCAATAGGTGCTATATGTAACAATTCCAGTCTTCAATATTGGAAAACAAATGCTAATCCACTACTATGGTCCACACGATTCCAACAATTACCTTAAAAAAAAGGGTTAAAAGCATAAAATCAGACACTTGAAAAGCAACTGCAGAGAGATTTCAAATTATCAGTTTCTCTTATTTCATTCAGTAAGGTGTATAGCCAATTCTTCTTTTGAGTTAAGCCCATTCGAAGTCATACATTCAAAATCGATTATACACCTTGACTCCAGTTTACGTAAAACCAGTTCTCTATTTCCTCCTCGAATTCCCAGATCCACCATGTCTATGATCACCATCCGCAAAAGATCTGCATTTTGAAAATGGTGGTCAAAGAAGTGACGAGCCACAGGGTACTGTTGGTTGTTGGTCTTAATTGCCCTTACATGCTCCATCACTCTCTTTTTGGCTCTGTGTATTATACTTCCCACGTACCATTTGTCACATGGGCAGATGAGTACGTAGATGCAGTACATGGTGTTACATGTCAAGGATTTGCGGATCGTGAATTCCCTTACAGATGTCGAAATGATAAGAGTATCACAGTCCACACTTTTCCGGCAGGCCTTACAGCTTCTGCAGCATTTAAAGCCAGCCTTTCCTTTTCCTGGTTTTTTATTGGTTACGGAGTTATGGCTTAGATCATCTTTTAAGGACTTGCATTTCCTAAAAGTGATTTGAGGGTTGGGATTTAGATGGGATTTTAGATTTTGATCTGTTAACAGGACATGCCAATGTTTTTGAAAAATCCTTTTAATTTCATGGGCCTGTCCTGAGAAAGTTGTTATAAACCTTACTTTATTATCTTCATCAATCATCTTGTTAGGGTTTAACAGTTCATTTCTAACAGTGGCATCCGCCATGTTACATGCCTGTTTGCTAGTTTTGTTCCTGTAGCCTCATTCCCTGAAACGATTGCACCTTATTTCTTTCTCAACTTCGTAAGCAGCATCTGTATTACAATTCCTCTTTGCCCGCAGTAGTTCCCCATAGGGTATACTATCTACCAGGTTCCGAGGATGGGCACTTCTAGCACTTAACAGGCTGTTACCAGCAGTTTTTTTACGAAAAAGGCTGGTATTCACAGTCTGCCATGAATTTCCACTTGTACATCAAGAAACTCAATCGAGGTCCTGTGACTATGCTCTGTAAATACTAGATTCAATTAATTGCTATTCAATTGCCGCACAAATCTTTTTGCTGTCTCTGTACTTCCATTCCAAATCATAAAAATATCATCGATGTACCTAAGCCACAGGACAACTTAGTTGTTGAATTCGCTAAACTGCGTGGACACCTGCTCCTCCCACCAGCCCATTAATAAGTTGGCATAACTGGGGGCTAAGCAGGTGCCCATTGCGGTGCCCTGTGACTGTCGGTACATCGTATCATCAAAAATAAAAAAAATTGTTGGTAAGACAGAAATGAATTAGCTCCACCAACATTTTGGAATGGTTGAGAAATGAAACAGATCGTGTTTTAAAAAAATGTTCAACCGCTGCCAGGCCCAACTCATGCCGTATGCACGTATATAGACTGCTTACGTCAAGGGTTACTAATGTGTATGAAGATTCCCAATGGATATCCTCAATGATCTTCAAAAAGTGGGTTGTGTCTTTCAAATAAGCAGGGAGAGCTATCACAAAAGGTCTTACATAGTGATATTGATATTGAGAGGTATGCTCCAACAGGGAGCCCATTGAAGATACAATTGGTCTCCCTGGAGGATCTGTGGCATTTTTATGGAGTTTTGGTAACAATATAGAATGGGGGTTTTTGGGTGTTCACATCTTAGATATTTGTATTCCTCCCATTCTAATAACCCCTTGTCTTTAAAATCTTGAAGTAGAATTTCAAAAGCTGTGTTAGATGTTTTTATGTCAGAGGGGGTACAGATCTTATAGCATGTGGTGTCTCCTAGCTGTCTTCAACTCTCTGCTAGATATTTGTCTTTATCTGGTACCACCACATTCCCCCTTATCCGCGTTGCGGATGACAATCTGAGAATCATTTTTTAAGTCTTCAATGGCTTATCTTTGTTCAAGAGAAAGATTTTTCTTATTATTGGGTATTTTTTTGTTTCTTAGTTTCTTGGTGTCCCCTAGTACTCCCTTTTCAAATATTTCCACAGCCTCACAAATGATATTAGGTAAAAACTTAGATTTTGATTTAAACTTACTCCCTGGGTTTACATCCAAAATCCCATCTAAATCCCAACCCTCAAATCACTTTTAGAAAATGCAAGTCCTTAAAAGATGATCTAAGCCATGACTCAGTAACCAATAAAAAACCAGGAAAAGGAAAGGCTGGCTTTAAATGCCGCAGAAGCTGTAAGGCCTGCCGGAAAAGTGTGGACTGTCATACTCTTATCATTCCGACATCTGGAAGGGAATTCACGCTCCGCAAATCCTTGACATGTAACACCATGTACTGCATCTACGTACTCATCTGCCCATGACAAATGGTACGTGGGAAGTACAATACACAGAGCCAAAAAGAGAGTGATGGAGCATGTAAGGGCAATTAAGAACAACAACCAACAGTACCCTGTGGCTCGTCACTTCTTTGACCACCATTTTCAAAATGCAGATCTTTTGCGGATAGTGGTCATAGACATGGTGGATCTTCGAATCCGAGGAGGAAATAGAGAACTGGTTTTACGTAAACCGGAGTCAAGGTCTATAATCGATTTTGAATGTATGACTCTGAATGGGCTTAACTCAAATGAAGAATTGGCTATGCACCTTACTGAACGAAATAAGAGAAACTGATAATTTGAAATCTCTCTGCAGTTGCTTTTCAAGTGTCTGATTTTATGCTTTTAACCCTTTTTTTAGGTAATTGTTGGAATCGTGTGGGCCATGGTAGTAGATTAGCATTTGTTTTCCAATATTGAAGACTGGAATTGTTACATATAGCACCTATTGATTAATGCAAGATTGAGACACTAAGGATCATAAATACCTGCCTACTGGGGCATGGAAGCAAGGTTATCGTTTTTAACACTACAGCAATAATGGAACTGATATGAAAACATGAGTGCGTTTCATTTTCTTTCATATTGCCCACTAGGGAGGGGACTTATTGACATTGTCGCAGGTTGCATATATCCTGTTGTGTTTTTATGCATTGCTCTACGAATAGGGGCATTTTGCAGTTTTGAATACGTGAACTTTATTGAGTTCATTGATAACATACTGAATGTTAAATGATCCTTGAAGTGTTGAAATGAAATACTGTGATTTGGTATATCAACAGAAAAATAACAGAAATATGTACGCATAGATATTTTCAATTCCGGCACTTTAATGTAAAAATCGTATATCTTTATATTGTATGGCAAAATCACAAAATCAGATGTGATATTTTTAACATTTTGAGGATTAATTATAAGAATGAGTAAACCGTTCAAATAGGGAATTACAAATGAAAAATGTATTTATTATTTGTGATTAATGGCTGCCATGATGGTTCACTGTTTGTATACACAGTGGGTGATTAGTCCTATTTCTATTGTGAATAATGGATTAAGAGGACACACTTTTGTTTTCTCGGCTGAAACGTGAACCAACCGAAAGGTGAAACGCGTTGTTTCCTGCCAATTAAATTTTCGTGCACCAGCAACTCAAGTGTTTCGAGTACGTTTATTTCTTACAAATGGAATGTTTGGCTGGATATATATATATATATATATATATATATATATATTGCGCTCATCAGATCCCGGCAAAAAATCCCCAGGAAGGATAACAGCACTCGGGAGGTTCCTTCACACGGAGTATATTTATTTACTTGTTTAGCTACACCACAGACGCGTTTCGGCAATCTGCCTTCATCAATGTGTTAATGCACACACCCAACCGAATACATTTATATTCCATCAAGCATTCACATTGTATGACGTGTACACCCCACCAAAAGCATAGACAGAGGACTACAAACTTCCCCTCTAATCCAGACTCCATCTTGTAGTGGTCAAAATCGACCCCATACAACATTCACAGTGGTTACAATAAAACACTATCAAACCTGTGGATAGGTGAGTGCACTTTAGAGGAGAAGTAAATACATCAAATGCTGTAAATGCATTTTGCGAAATCAAGCCATGGATCGGCAATTGTCCTCCGAAATTATTCTAACTCATGAGGGGTAAATTCAACTCATACATATACAGGAATGTATTAAAGAAATAAATAGGAAAAGGATCTATGTTCTCGTGTGTAGACAAGGGGAAAGTTAGCAAAAAGGAAGGGAGTATTCGAAGCGACATCACTAGATAGACCAAAAATGCACAATATTATTACAGATCAAAGAGCCCTTTGAACCTACAGATTGACATACCAATTACATTAAACCAGATTCATCATTCTTGTTCCCAGATTCAGTGTTGCCACAATTCTACAGTCTAATCAGTCAATTATCTGTGATGCATGTAATATATACAGTGTTGTGCAGATCATACAGTTGGTCCAATCTATATACAATTCTATATACAACAGATTTACATTAGTCCTATATGGAGAGATCAGTAATACCCATATCATTATCATTTACCGAGGTGCACTATCATCTCTTCTCCGCTATTCATACCCTTAGGCCATTTCGTGGAGAGATCTATTATATAGCGTGATTCAAGCCTGCGTAGTCGTCGCAGGCTATCTCCTCCCCTTACATTGTATTTGATAGTGTCAAGGCCAAAATATTGTAGCTTGCTACGGTCTCTATTATGCTTTTCAGCAAAATGCCGAGCTACTGGGTAAGAGGGGTCAGCTTTATCGATTGCCCGTAGGTGTTCCAGAATCCTTAGTTTTAACATATTCACAGTGCTCCCTATGTAGCGGAGGCCACACGGGCAGGTTAAACAATATACTGCCAAAGGTGTGCTGCAAGTAATAAACTGTTTGATCCGCAGCTTCTTGCCAGTGTCGGGCACCTCAATAAAGAGCACCCTCTTGCTTCCTGCGCAGGCCTTGCATTTGCCGCAGGGATAGAACCCACTCATGGTTCTCAGGGTATTGCTCTTCGGGAGGGGTTTCTCTAGATGGCTAGTCACCAAATGGTCACCAAGGGATCTGGCTTTGCTAAAGGTGATGAGCGGATGGATGGGTAAGTCATCCTTAAGTGTAGTATCGGTTTTGAGAATGTGCCAGTTCCTGCGAAGCATGGCCCTCAGATCCTCAGCTCCAGCGGAAAAAGGGGTTATTAATCTGAATTTTCCACTGTCTATAGTTGATTTCTTAGGATCCTTACTTATGGTGGATCTGGGTGTCAGTAGGGAATCTCTCGGGATAGCCCTCACTCTTTTTAAGGTGTTATTAAGCAAGACTTCTCCGTACCCTCTGGCGACAAACCTACTGATACATTTGTTGGCCTCTATTTCGAAATCTTCCGCTCTTGAGCAATTTCTCCGGATACGGAGTAGCTCCCCATAAGGAATGCTCCTAATGAGTTGTGGAGGATGACTGCTGCTGGCGAAAAGTGTTGAATTGCCAGCCGTGGTTTTTCTGTGAAGGGCTGTATGGATGTGGCAGTTTTCTAAGAACACTTTCAGGTCGAGATATTCCGCTGCCACCGGACTCACTGTTCCTGAAAAGTGTAGATTGTAGTCATTCTCATTCAAAAGTTTGATATAGGCTCGTGCTGTATCAGACGTGCCACGCCACACGATGAACAGGTCATCGATGTACCTGAACCAACCTATTGCGCTACCCTCTGTACCGTCCACCATACAGCTCCTGGGTACTTGCTCCTCCCACCAGCCAACGAATAAATTCGCGTAGCTGGGAGCGAAGCAAGTACCCATCGCCGTCCCAGACACCTGCCTGTACAATTGATCCTCAAATAGAAAAATATTATTGCATAAGCAGAACTCAATAAATTCGAGAATCATAGTGTTATGTTGGGTAAATCTCAATTGGCGAGAGTTCAAGAAATGCTGTACTGCTTCCAAGCCATGTTGGTGCTCAATTACCGTGTACAGACTGGTGATGTCTAGCACAATCAGTTGACATTCATCGTCCCATTTTACATTCCGGATTTTGTCCAGAAAGTCTTTGGTATCCCGCACGTAGGAGGATAAAGTTAATACCAAAGGGAATAGAAACTTGTCGATGAATCGTGACATATTTTCTGTGAGGCTGCCAATAGATGATACGATGGGGCGGCCAGGTGGACGCTTATTGTCTTTATGTAATTTGGGTAGATGATAGAATGTTGGTGTAAGTGGTTGGCTGTTTCGGAGAAAGAGAAATTCATCTTTACTCAACATGTTACGTTCATGCCATTTCCCTATTAGTTTATCATAGCTCCGAATACTTTCCTGATATATTAAATTGGTACATTTCATATAGAAGCAGGTGTTGGAAAGCTGGCGTAGCGCTTCATCTTTGTAGTAATTTCTTGTTAACAGCACCACGCTCCAAATTTCCTCGAATTTCACAAAGAAATATCCGCACTCACGGGGTGAATTCATCCAGGGTTGCTTTTATTGCAGACAAGACAGACGCCCTCCCGTTTCGGCAAACAGCCTTTCTCGATGTCAGTAGCCACTAGACATCGACATGTTTTTAAACAGTATCAACACAGTAAAGGAAGGACTACTGGTTGGCTGACATTAACCAGCGCCATCTTAGAGTGGTATATTTTCTGTTTATAGATGTGATCATCTCCTTGTTTGCTATATTATTCAAAGCACACAGTTTAAACCACACATCAATCAAAGTAATAGGAATTATGAATTGCAAATTATTTGCCATAATCTCCCCAGGCAGTTTACAATATTAAACTAAAATGGATTACTCGATATTTTTCCACAAAATTAAGCCGTGTATCGGCAATTGTCCTTCCTTGAATGTTATTCCTATCTGTTTTTCAAATCATGTCAACCCACTAACATTTTTTATCTCTATATACATTAGCCTTTCTTATAGCTTATGTCAAATTTTCAAGCTCTTATCCTAAGTTCATTTTAACAAAGTCATGTTATTACATTTACATAGTTACAGATGTATCAAGCTATCCTTTTATAACCTCTGCTTGATTTCAAAACTTCAAGATGGTCTAATACCAAAACCATAATTGAAACCAAATTATAGATCAAATTTACAAGATTCAGGACTTAAATGATTCAATGTGTCAACAACCCATACTGCAAATCCACAAGCAATTGTCCTTCTATAGACATATATATATATTTATATATTTACACAAATATACATATGTACAGATATACATTCATATCAGTGGTGATGTCATTACTAAGGCCTTCAATACTTGGTGTGATGTTACGATTTCCTTATGCACCAATATGCACCATAAGATCTTCGCCACTATTCATACCCCATGGTGTTTTTGTATGGAGGTCAATAATGTACCTCGATTCTAATCTGCGAAGTTTCTTGAGCCTATCCCCTCCTCTGATGTTGTCAGGGATTAGATCCAGTCCATAGCACAAAAGCAAATTTCGGTCGCTTTTGTGATATATATATATATCCTCCAATAACACACGCTCTTCGAGTCCCGTAAAAGAAAAGTTTATTTTAGTTTCAAGGTAACACGTTTTGGCAGCGAACTTCCTATATCACAGAAGGAACCAAGTGACAGAAATACTGGTAATCGAGAGAGGACAACAAACTGTGGAATAGCATTGAAAATTGGTGGCCATCTTAGAGTGCCCAAAGTCAACACATAATGTTAATGGTAAAGTAAAAAACATAATGGTAAAGTAAAAAACATAATGTTATTATATGCACTAATGTTATTATATGCACATTTCCACATTTAAATGTCCGATTGCAGTGATGCTGTATTATTAACTTCAATATTCGCAAACAACGCTGTCATCGCGCCACCTGACCACGGGCGGAGCTCCCAGGAGGGGCGCCTGTTTTGCAAAAATTGACGGAGGGAGCCCTGCCGGCTCCCTTGCTGGTAAAACTGCTAATCACCTTGAGGAAGGGAAAAACTCCTAGAAACACCTGGATCGGCATCCCAGAGGTAAGCCTCGTACCGGGAGGGGTGCACTCAAGGGCCAGCGCGCTAACGCCTGTTGGTCCTACCGGGTCTGGCACCGTAGGGTGGCATCTCTGCCTGGCCGTGTCAGGTGGATGTTTTCTGGTGGGAGGGCTACGCATTAGATGCCGTTCACGGCATTGAGGCCAAGGAATCAACCTATTTACTCGTGACTGAAGCGAGTACAACAGCCCACCATATCTGTGCCAGAAGGAGATGACTTAAAGAGGCGGCATTCGGAACCTCCATACCAGGAGGGTAATCCCGTATAATATAAGGAACAGAAAGAAAGGGGAAGCCATTGATCATATTTAGGCATCACAGAGGTATACTTTGAGCTGAACACAGCTTGCTCAAAAGGATCACCTTTATCTATGTGGCATCATGGATGAAGAATCGTTAAGAAGCCTGGCAGCCCAAACATTACTAGCACGGGTGCCAGGGAAAATACAGACCAATGTGGCAATACCTAAAAATAATGACAATACCTTAACTGTGCAACTGAGGAAATATGATAAATTGAAGAAAGCAGAAACCTCAAAGTGGTGGGAGGCAGTCTCCCTCCAGGACTACTTAGATAAGATGATGGTCCCATGGGGATTGCGCACATACACAACACCTTCTTACGAATCGCCCAACCCGTGCATACTGGAGGAGTGGGCAGAAAATTCATCAGCCAGCTCGAAAAACATGCTCTGCATCCTAATCAAGTATGGGTGGGAAGACAGGGACACAATCATGAAAGAAATCACTGAATTTGAGAAGGAATTCAAGAAAAACACAGATCAGACAACGATAACTAAATCTAAGGATGAATTGAAAAAAAGAATGACACAATACGAGGACGACATAAAACTCAGAAAGCAATGTAAACTCCATTGCGACTGTGCAGATTATGAGAGTGGACGGATCCTGACATACAGCAGAAAATACGATCACCTGTAAAATTTTCAGCCTAAAGAAACCAGCATTAACCAGGAAGAAGGCGAGAACGATACACTGGTACCAACCACCATGACCAGTGACTCAGACACTGGCATCTCGGTGCATACCTCAAGCACGGCCTCAGAAGTGGAAATTATAACTAGACAGGCCACTTTTTTGGACGAGTACCGGACGCTGAGGAGGGGGCAACAAACAGTAAACATAACCCTCCAACCGACACCGAGAGGGAGAAGACAACGGGAAAGAGAAAGAGGCAGGTGCGGAGCAAGCAATGATGCAGTCGACGAAAGCACAAGATACAGAAAAAGAAACAAAACAAAGCCAGTGAGAACTGGACGTGGGGGCATGAGAAAGAAGAATCAACTATGATGGACAACACAATCGTAAACAAAACTATAATTAATCTTACTCGCCGTACTCTTTCTTTCCTTGAAAAGAAAACACCATGCCTAGGTTTATCACTTTGCCCCACAAAAATCTTTGACCATTCTAACACCAGAATAGACATTTTCAAATTTGTTAGAAAATTAAAACTCACCAAGTGCCATACTTTCAAAGGCAATACCTGCACACGGCCCACCAGCAAGCCAAAGTACCGATCCCACTAACCTGAAAGTTGGGGACACTGACATGTTTTTTACAATGCACGAACTTGAATCCAGCAATGACCTTGCAACTAATAGCTCTAATTTCACCCAGGAAATTGAAGAGATTGTTACAGACAGGGCTGCAAAACCTCCTTTTAAACCTCGTTCCATTTTCTACCACAATCTCCCGCATGAAAACGTAGATACATTCCATGAGGTCGTTTCAAATGCTCTAACGGAATGTAAACACGCTAGATCTACACAAAAGTTTGAGTCGGGTAACTTGACAATGAAACAAAGATCCATTATCTCATCATTGGCCAATGATTGAGACATTGTCATTCGCCTTGCCGATAAAGGAGGTAACATTTTACTACTCAGCAAAACCATGTACATTGCAGAAGCACATAGACAGCTGGCAAACAGCAGATTTTATCAAAAAAACTGATACCAAGACATACAATGAGAGTATTGTAACCACCTGGAATAAACCATCTAAATGGCAGCAAGAGGGCATAATTACATGGGAAGAATACTTATTCATGGAAAATGACTACACCAAACTACCCATCATTTATTTTCTCTCCAAGGTGCACAAAATCCCCCTAGTGCCCCCCGGGAGACCCATAGTCTCGTCCTTGGGGAGTGTCTTTGAAAACATCTCAAAGTATGTTGATTAATTTTTGCAGAACTATGTCACCACACTCCCTTCATATGTCAGGGATACAAAATATTTGTTTTGTAAAATTGATGGTATACAATGGACAACAAACTATATATTCATCACCATGGACGTCTAGAGTCTCTACACATCATGACCAAGGCATCCGTGCATGTACCCACTTTCTAAATGAGAGAAATATCATGTATTTAGAGGACACCAGGATGGTGATCCATATGATGTTTCTATGTTTACAAAACAATATCTTTATGTTCAATGGGGAATTGTTTAAACAAACACTGAGGACTGCCATGGGCACATGTTTTGCCCCCAGTTTTGCTGGCCTCTTCCAGGGCCTATGGGAAGAATAGATCAGGAATGACATCTGTCTATCTAAGTACTTCAAAAAAGTTAAAACTTGGTTGCGTTACATCGACAGCCTTTTCTTGATATGGGAGGGTAGTGAAAAAGAAGAAAATGTCTTTATCCTGAAACTTAACACCAATGCATACAACATAGTACTGACACAGAACATAAACAGAGAGGAAATAGAATTTCTGGATGTCAAAGTTAAAGCAGTTAACAACACCCTTGAAACCAGACTGTTACGCAAAGAAACAGCTGGCAACAGTATTCTTCACGTTCTCAGTCACCACCCAGATACGCTTAAATGGAGCATTCCATACGGGGAGTTACTGAGAGCGAGAAGAAATTGTAGTACAGAAGAAAACTACCAGGCAGAAGAACAAACCATGATCAAATGTTCCAGGGAACGTGGATACCCAGAGAGAGTACTAAATAGAGCTGTTTCTAAACTAAAAAACATTGACAGACAAAGCACTCTTAGAGTCAAGGAAAGGAACACCAACCCTCAGGAGACACGGGTCATTCTTACATACAACAACCGTTCAGGTAAAATACAAAAAATTCCAGAGAATTGGAATATCCTCAAAAGCGATCACATAGTAGGTCCTACCATCAGTGATAGACCAAGAATCACATATCGCAAAAGCCGCAGTCTCAGGGACATGTAATGCATGGGAACATCACAGAATAACACAACATATCTATGCATAACCTTAGAGGTTTCTATCCTTGTGGACATTGCAAGGCGTGCAAGGCAAGCCATATGGTTAAGGAATTTAACATACCACATTATAAAAAGAAAACAGCCATCTAGCTCGACATATGCCATTTACATTCTGAATTGCCCATGTCGGAAACGCTATGTAGGGAGCACTACGCACATGGCCAAGAAAAGGGTCCTTGAACATCTTAGAGCCATAAACAACAAAGACCCTCATTACCCGGTTGCAAGACATTTTGTAGAGTATCCCATCTCCAATAGCTCACTTCTCTGTTACTTTGTTATTTAACAGGTACTAGGAAGTCCAAGAGGGGGTAACAGGGAGCTCAGACTCAGGAAAAAGGAATCCAAATGGATCCTAGAACTCGAGACACGATACCCGAATTGACATAATTTGGATGAGGAATTAGCCACACATCTGATTGAAGAATACCGGACAACCTGTGTTTGGATATATGCCTGTATTTTCACTTTGTTCTTCTTTTGGAAGTTTTGCAGAATATCCATGATGCTTGATGTACAGATGTAACTGCTTAAATGCTTATGTTTAAATCACGATTTCATATAGCTGCATTTTATGATAAGTAAGTTACAGTCAAATCATTTGATGTTTTAATCTAAAAATAATTCTCTCATTTCTTTTCACAGGAGGAAAGGAAGAGGCCCACCGAACACTTGCGGGCACTTCACGGGCCACCTACCCTTTTCTTCACCTCTATGAAGAGTGCACCACCAACTTATAGATAAGACCTTTTTCTTTATTTCTTCTTTCTTAGTTTCGAAATTTCACATATAGTCAACGCTATTGTTATTTGTCTCTGGACAGTACTGGGTAGGCTTGAGAAAGAGCCACTTGGCGCTAGTATGGAGCATAAAACGGTTGTACATCGCACCTTGAAGACTTTTCTTCCTTGAGCTGATATCGCCACTGGGCGTAAGAATTGACTAGTCGGCACTGTAAGGTGGATGGGGGTACTCTAATACCTGTAACCAGTTCAGTTAGTAGTAATTCTTGCTCCACCCGCTTAGTCAACACGGATAGTTGTCACCGCATGCAGTGCCAATAACTGCCTGATCTCCATTGTGATTAAGCGCTGCTCCAAACCAAACCTCTAAACCATCACTATAAATCCTAGGAGCTATCACACTTTACTCGTCGGTGGGGCCCATAACACCACTAGTCATTCATTCGCACAAAACACCCTGCTCCCAGGATCAGTGTAAACTAGAGGAGTAGACAATGGATTTTAGCAGAGTGTCTTACTTCATCTATTTAATCTAAATTTTATACATTATATACATCTGCAGGTATTAAGTCTTACCATGGTTTTACTCTTAAGAAACATTAAACACTCCACTATTCGGTCAATGGATCAGCTAGTAAAAGTTAACTAATGGACAACAGGACCAGCTTAATTCTCCTTTATTTAATTTTTATTTAAAGATTTAATCTTCTAGCATGAGCTATTTTATTTAACCTTAATTCGAACACCATTAAAACATTTAATTCACCTAAAGAAAAAGAAAGTTAAATTCAAACAGTTTACATTTATTAGCAGAATAGTTCAGAAAATAAGTCAAAACCATATCACCAATGTTATCAGCAATGGAATTCAGAGTTAGCGAAGAATAGTTCTCAAATACAGCCTCTCTATTCTTTCTCGATGTTCACCTTCCATCAAGACTCCGTCCCCATCAAAAGTTAAAGTCAGGAAAAATGTCAAAGTCTTTGCACCATGGAAAAATCAATCAGTCCGACAGCATGTTGTGGTGCGAAAAATAATTCAAAAGCAAGCTCTTTTCTTTCCTCCAAAGACCTCTTTTACACCCTTTTCTCTAACTATCTATTTAAAATTATTTGAAACTTTTAGGGTCCAAGCTCAGCTTTCATTGATCCATTCAATGGGTGGATGAGGATCACCTCATCTCCTCATTGTCCATATTTCCGCCAAGTCATTGTTATGATCATAAGAAAGTTCTGATTGTTTATTATTGCATTTTTTTCACTTGCCTCTTTTAACTTGTCACTTCACCAAATTTTCTCAGGCTCATGACTCAAACATTTCAATCTTGGCACCATCCTGCTCTTCAGGCACGGTGACCTTGACCCACGCTGCAAAGGCGCAGACTGCTTGCACATCTCTCGAGCATAGTCGCGCATGCGTAGAAACCATTATCTCGGAGTCTTACAAACCCTCCATTTTATTTCAGGCCGCATGGGCCATAACGGGAACTGTTATAGAAACAAAAACAATTAAACGTTAGATTTCGAAGTATAGTCTTTCTGTTTACCTCCCCCATTCTAAGATAACTCTGTTAGTTATTACCTAGCATTTTCTTACCATTCTCTATCATTTCTGTCACAATTATACATTTAGGAAGCTTACATGCATAGTTTTTCATTAGATTATAGCATTTTCACACTATATTAGTAAAACGACTTCACATAATTAATGGATTAAGTTTGCAACACAAGCAATTAGTATCCCATGTGTATTTGTGTGTGTGCTTTCTATTCTAGGTTGGTCAATTTTAGAACCACACGATTAATACATATTACAGTTATGGAAAGCCAACTTCACGAGGGGTAGACAAAAGATTTTGTTTTCACCCTCGCTCCATCAATTGCAATTTATGACTATCAGCCTCTCGCTGCCTACCGGGTCCTAGTATACCTTTGCAACCCAGCATACAATAAGGATACATTTATGCATACCTTTGGGATACGTAAGATTGCCGCCACCTATTGCACTGCGGAATACACGTCCTTGCACGGCTTCTTAGAGCGAGTACCGTCACTGGACGAGGGGTGTCATGTTTAACCCGCTTTAAAATGTATAGCCTTGTTTGCGCACTATGAAGCTAATAATACAGCATCACTGCAATCGGACATTTAAATGTGGAAATGTGCAAGTAATAATATTACTTTTTTTACTTTACCATTATGTTTTTTACTTTACCATTAACATTATGAGTTGACTTAGGGCACTCTAAGATGACCGCCAATTTTCCATGCTATTCCACAGTTTGTTGTCCTCTCTCTATTACCAGTACCGAGCCTATGTAATCACATTGCTGTCACTTGGTTCCTTGTGTGATCAAGGAAGTTCGCTTCCGAAACGCGTTACTGAACCTAAAATAACCTTTCCTTTTACTGGACTCTGAGAGTGCGTGTTATTGTAGTAATTGGAGGATTGAAACGCTGGTTTTGCTCTACCGGTTGTCATCGCGCCACCGGACCACGGGCAGAGCTCCCAGGAGGGGTATATATATATAACTGCTACCTCGACTTGCACCCACTTCGCGCACTCTGGGGACGGGTGCTTTCGTGGATGGTGCCTCCCGCAGTCAATTCAAGCTCTAACTTGCCTTGTATTTTCCAAGAAAAGAGAAAGCACTCTCAGGAGCGGGTTCAGAGATTTATTGCACGACCCACTAATGACTAATAGACTGCAGGTTGTGATGAACGACGCAGCACGACTGATTTTTAGACTCCCCAGAAGGACCATAACTTCTCCCCTACTACAGAGCCTGCATTGGCTCCCCATAAAAGATAGGGTAGAGTTTAAGAGTCTATGCACGGCCCATAAGGCAATTTATGGCCATGCACCTGTTTATATCAGAGACCGTCTGAAAGTGTATAGCCCAAAAAGAACACTCAGATCTGCTGATTCTCAGTTGCTGGTCTGCCCTCGGTACAAACTGGTAACCAAGGGAGAGAGAGCCTTCTCAGTGTTGGTCCCTCAACTATGGAATAAGCTGCCTGAGGGGCGACGCAGAGAAGTGAATCTCCTGCGGTTCAGAAAGTCCGTAAAAACATTGCTGTTTGGAAAGGTTCTGGGTGCAATGTAAGTTGGCTGCTGCACTACCTCTTTGTGTTGCATGAAGTTATTGTATAAATTCCATCGATTTCCGGGCGCCTAGAGACCTGTAGGTGATTTGGCGCGATATAAATCTAACATAACAATAACAATAACAATAACAATTCAGGGTAAGACTGTAGAACGATTTAATATGGCAAAAGGCTGTCAAAGCCCATTCAGGGCCTTATTATCGAGTAACTGACGATGGAATGTCATATCATCATTAATGTCTTGATTTTCGAATCGATAATTCTCTCTATTTGTGCAAAATATATGCAATTTGGAATTATCGTTACATATATGTATAAAGACTAGGCTAAGATGGAGCCCGTGCCTGTACTTATCAGTCCTCTGTCTATGTCCTACATTGTAATGTGATTTTGTAAAATAAAAATGGCTGCCTTAGACGCGCGCTTTACCATCGAAGAAGGCAAAACGCCGAAACGCGTCTGGTCGCTGTGGGTCTTGCAACAAATCTCTGAACCTGCTCCTGAGAGTGCTTTCTCTTTTCTTGGAAAATACAAGGCAAGTTAGAGCTTGAATATATATATATATATATATATATTCACTGAAAAAACCATAGGTTAGAGACCATATATAGTTAGCTGGACATTTTATTGACATAAAACCAATGAAATTCCATATATAGTTAGTTGCACTAACTATATATCGCGCACCCACAATCCACTGCTGATGATGTCACATATTACATAATTCATGACATGGTCAGTGACATCACTGATGACATCACTGATGACATCTCAAATGACATCACTGATGACATCATGACACACCAATACCAGTTACTACATACGCACTCACTGATTCCTACGTCTACACACACATTCACTCATTCACCCATACAATCACTCATACATACAGTCACTCATTATTACAACACTATCATATGCACTCATACACCTATGCAGACACTCACACACTGCCACTCATCCATGGAGTTACTCACACACCTAGTCAGTCCTGTAAAGAATCAATCACACTTCGATTTCCTCATCTATACAGTTAAACACAGAACACCATACTTCAGTGTCATCACTGATGACATCACTGATGACATCTCAAATGACATCACTGATGACATCACTGATGACATCTCAACTGACATCACTGATGACATCATGACACACCAATACCAGTTACTACATACGCACTCACTGATTCCTACGTCTACACACACATTCACTCATTCATCCATACAATCACTCATACATACAGTCACTCATTATTACAACACTATCATATGCACTCATACACCTAAGCAGACACTCACACACTGCCACTCATCCATGGAGTTACTCACACACCTAGTCAGTCCTGTAAAGAATCAATCACACTTCGATTTCCTCATCTATACAGTTAAACACAGAACACCATACTTTTTCACACATATACTAACACATACTTACTCTCTTATACAATCACTGATACAAGTACACATTGATATGCAGAGTCACACACCTCCCAGCCAGCCACACACACACTCAGTCTTCCATACATCCACTCATTCTTCAATATGTAAAACATATTTAAACTTTACAAAAACACATAGACACTAGATGATGTCATCGGTGATGTCATCAGTGATGTCATTTGAGATGTCATCAGTGATGTCATCAGTGATGTCATTTGAGATGTCATCAGTGATGTCATCAGTGATGTCACTGACCATGTCATGAATGATGTAATATGTGACATCATCAGCAGTGGATTGCGGGTGCGCGATATATAGTTAGTGCAACTAACTATATATGGAATTTCATTGGTTTTATGTCAATAAAATGTCCAGCTGGGAGGAGCCAAGATGGCGATCGGAACGGTCGCATAACCGCCTCGCTCCGTGATCTCTTCCTCCCCGCCACCTATCCCGTATTTCATCCTGTTCGGGGTGTTCCGAATTTGGTCACTGAGGAAGAGCCGTCACTTACCATCCTTTTCCGGGGCTCTGGCGTGCAGTGGTTCCGGCGTTCTGCCCTGGTCGCTTTGTTGGCCTTCCCGGCCCTGACGCCGGGGCCTCGAGTGCTGTGCCTGCCCGGAGATGTTCGGAGTGCCGGCGGTCCGGAACCGGTGGAGAGACCCGATGGTGGGAGCCTGAGAGCCGCGGGCCGGGACCCCCGGGGCAGACCCGCCCCCGCTGGTGGGCCACCCCGCATGTCCGTTCGCCTACCGGCCCGAAGAAGAGAAGCCGCGCTGTCCGGCACCCCTCAAGTGTGAAACCCACTCCTGTTGTTAGTCCCGCCCGGGATCCGGTGCTGGGCTCCCCCCGAGTGCTGTGGGGAGCACGCCCGTTCTTCTGGTGACTCTCCTTTCTCCGCCGAGCGCCATCCGCCGCGGTTTGGCGGTGAGCCCTGGGGCCGCCGGTGCTCCTGATGGACTTGGAAGAACCTGCGGCGATGGCGGAGGGTGCTGCACTTAAGATGGCGGATGGCCCCTCGGGGTGTCTTTCTCCTGGAGACAGGGAGGTTGCCGCATTTGCTTTCTCCGGCCCTCGTTTGGTTTGGGCGGCCCCTACTCGGAGTGCTATCTGGTTTGCCCTGTCTGCTCTGCGGATCGACCTGTCCTTGAAATGTCGAGCCTTGGAGTTGCGGATAGCTGCCATGGTGGCTCCGCCATTTTGTGACGAAGTGTCGTCTCCCCGAATTGTACTGCCTGAAACTTCGCCGGCGGCTGTGCTGGGATCTCCGGCTGGGTGCTCGATTCTATGGGATCTAGCGGACCCGGTGCCGATGGTGCAGTGCTTTCTACATCCTGTTTTCTTTGCTTCGTGCTGGACGGCCCAGATACTGTGCTTGACCACGTGGATCTTTGAGGAACTTTTGCATTCTGACTGTTGCCGAGTTCTCCTGGTTGCTTCTAGTTTGCCGGGACGATGTTTTGCGGAGATCCCACCGGCTTTTCCTGACTGGTATGGACCCACTGTGTTCTGCTGTTTTTTGGCTGTGGCGGGGTTAGGAAGCTCGACTCTTCATAAAAGTGGACAGGGGTGATCGTGCCCGGATGCCTGTGGGACCCTTTTTACATGGCGTCTCCGGGCCTCGTTATTCTGGATGGTTCCTGTTTACATCCTGGTGTAGGCTTTTCTTGATTCTCCTTTTCAACCTCGATTAGTGCATTATTGTTGCGGGGGGGTAGTGTTTTATGTCTCGGTCGCTGGCTCCTCTCCTCCCTCTTTCTTCCTTTTCCTCTCCTTCCTTTTCTTATTCCCCTCTCTTTCTTCGTTATAATTCCCTTTCTCTTTTTCTATATTTCGGGTGACTCTGGGCGACAGGCACGCTGTTTAGTGGGGTAGGCCGTAGCCATTACAGTGTTGTAGGGTGGGGGGGTGTTTGTTATTTTAGTTTGTTTTATTCTATGGTCCCTTTTTTGCCTTTTTCCAGGGGGTGGGCTATGTCCCTTGGTGTTTACTCCTCTGTTTTGCTAGCGTCTGCACTTTCTCCTTTTTCGGGGTGGGTGGGCTGTACGTGTGGCGTCCACTTTATTTGTTTGCTGGTATTCTTCCTCTATTCTGCACCTGATATGGGCGTGTGAGGTCTTTGGGCTTCGCCCTACTGTGGTCGTCTGCTTGCGTGGGGGGCTATTTCCCTCCCGCCCCCCCCCCTTCTTTTCTGTATATGTTGCATGACGCGCTGGTAGATATGGTTGCTGCCTCCTTTATATAATGTAAAATGAAACCTCTTTTATCCTGGCGCTGGCGATGTGACGACTTTATTTGCATCCATCCTGTATTCACCCTATCGTATACATTGCTTTGTTATTTTGATTCTCCTGACTTTGCGGCCGGCCCCTGTGGTTGTAGGCCAGCGCTTGTACTTATACGTGTCTTTCAATAAAGGTTTTTAAAAAAAAAAAAAAAAAAAAAAAAAATATGTCCAGCTAACTATATATGGTCTCTAACCTATGGATTTTTCAGTGAATTTTCAAGGTTTTGTAAATGCAAATTCCTAACTATATATGGTCTATAACCTATGGTTTTTTCAGTGAATATATGAATATATATATATATATATATGAGGTACGTGAAGCTCCTGCTACGCAATGAACAAAACAGCAAAACTGTCAGGCAGCAAACAGGAACAGCGAGACCCAGAGAAGGTGCAAATGTTTTTATTGAAATTTAGCCCAGCACCAGTCCGCCATGACGCGTTTCGGCTAAAGATAGCCTTGATCACATGACAAGCGTCAAGAGGGCTGATCACCCTTTTAAAGTGCAAGCAGTGCCATCACATGTAATAGGAATAGAAAACATACTATTGAAGTTTCCATGTTGTTACATTATCTATATTTCGACATAAATGTCAGAATTACACATATTCACAAATCAATAATAGTCACAGCATGTTGGATGTATAACAAAATTAATTATTTTACCAAACTATGCTAACCTTAACCACTAGATATATATTTGATAGAGCTAACATGGCAACGGCTACAACCAACTTTTAAAATATTATAAAAGTTAAAAGCCACTTAAATAGTTATATACAATAAAATATAATATAACCAATAAAACTACCAAACTCTGTATAAATCATATTGCAAATTGAGACTACATTGTCATGAGCTCCTAATTGCTTCAAATCATGCCCAAGTGGGCTGCTTGTTTTAAGGGCCAGTTGTAATTGATGTACATGTGCAAAATTTAGATGTTTGTATACTCATAGTGATGGCAATATAAAGTGCTCCCAAAGTTGTGATAACAATATCAAATTGCTAGTGAATTAAAATGGTCATGGAGAGTTACAGGGACATATTTTCACATTAAAACAGAATTTCATGAGTCACATATCAAATAGTAAAGATTAAAACCACCAGTACAGGTACACGGTATGAACAAAGGAAGCAATGCATTACAACGATTGAATAGCATAAGGTAAATGCAATAGTACTTAGAGATAAGTGTGGCAATCCTCCCCAATATTGAGACCTTGCGGTGCCTTAGTGTCTAACAGTATAATGTAGCGAGTCTCCAATTTTCGCAAGAGAGACTCCCTATCACCACCTCTCCTCTGGGGAGGAACACAATCTATCACAAAGTACTTGAGTAAGGAAGCATTCCTTCCATGATTGCTATCAAAGTGCCTGGCTACCGGATATGTCACATCGGCATGGGTAATTTCTCGCAGATGTTGTAATATTCGCTTATGCACTTGCGGTCGGGTACTTCCCACATACCTTAACCCGCATGGGCATTCCAGGACGTAAACTGCAAACTCAGATTTGCAGTTTAGTTTCTGTTTGATTTTGATAGGAATGGGAGAAAGAGGAGTAGTAACCTCTGTTTTGCTTATACCTTGTTTACATGCTTTGCATATAGAACACCTCAGAAATCCTTTGCTTCCACCAAGCCATGACGGTACTGCTACCTCGGGGCTACTAGACACAAGACTATCCTGCATGGCCCGGGCCTTACGATAGGTAATGCTAGGTTGTTTGCCAATGAGGGGACCAATAATGGGGTCACTGGAGACTAGGAACCAATTGTCCCTGACTATTTTATGAATACTTTTATGTTGACTATTGTATGTCATAATTAGTCTTGTTTCGTCGCCCGCCCCAGTTGAAATTTCTGGTCGAACACTTCCTGAGCCCAGGAGTGTAGTTCTATCAATCTTGTTTGCCCTCACGACAGCATTATCTATAACTTCTGATCTATAGCCTCGTTCCATAAATCGCGCCTTACACAGGGATTGTGCCATCCAGCAATCATTGTCACTGCTGCAAATCCTCCGAATTCGCAGCATCTCCCCATACGGGATGCTGCGAATCAGATGGGCAGGATGCTGACTATCTGCATGCAGCAGTGTATTCCCTGCCGTCGGCTTACGATGGAGTTTAGTCTGGAACTTGTCTGCATGTACAAAGACCTCCACATCTAGAAAGACAACAGACGATCTACTGAGGGTGCTAGTAAAATGAATGTTAGAATTGTTGGCATTTAATACTTCTATAAACTCAACAACCTCATCTTCAGCACCATCCCACACAAATAATAGGTCGTCTATATATCTCAACCAAAGTTTAACCTTAGCATTCATGGTAGCGGCATGTTGTTTCATTAGGACCTGCTCCTCCCAGTAGCCCATATGTAGACAGGCGTAACTGGGAGAGAAGCAGGCCCCCATTGCCACTCCCCGGGTCTGCAAAAAAAGTTGGTTAGCGAACAAGAATATGTTATTCTCAAGGCAGATCGTGATCATGTCAAATATCATTTTGGAGTGTTCCTGAAAACCAATAACTCTCTTATCAAGGAAATGTTGTATGGCCTTCAAACCATCTGCGTGGATTATGCTTGTATACAAAGAAGTTACATCCATGGATACCAAAACATAATTGGCGTTCCATACAAAATCTTGAAGTTTTCTCAACAGATCACTGGTGTCCAAAATGAAAGAAGGTAGGTTTCTCACAAAGTCCTGTAAGAAAAAATCAATGTACCTACTCATGTTCTCTAACAGGCTATTGCATGCTGATATAATGGGCCTGCCAGGGGGTTGGATCAAATTTTTGTGTACTTTCGGGATGAAATAGATGACAGGCATCACAGGATAATCCTTTTTCAGGAATTTATATTCCTCCATCGTGACCAGGCCCTTACTCCTCCACGCAGACAACTTCAAATAGACTGTATTTCTTGTGTTGATAGCATCCTGTGTAGAAATACGTCTATAACAATCCTTGTCATTTAGTTGTTTGTGGGCTTCCTCTAAGTACATTTTCCGTGGCCACAGCACCACATTACCCCCCTTATCAGATTGTCTGATCACCAAATTCCTGTTCTCTCTCAACTTTTTAATTAAGGTGTGGTATTCTTTGTCTCTGTATGTATAGCGTTTGATCGAATTAGCTGTTCTGATCTGTAGCTCCTTTAGTTGTGTTGTAACCCGATCATGGAAAATATCAACATTGTCTTTGAGCATCAGGGGACAAAACTTCGATTTACTTTTAAAGTGGGTCGGACAGACCTTGGGTAACGGTTCACCACCCAATGCAGTTTGGCTCTCCGTGATAGGACATAGTTCCTCTTGCTGAAGCTCATAGAGTTCCTGTGTGAGAGCTGCTCCTGTTATAATGGTGTCACCGACATCACCAGGTGTATTGGGTATAGAGGCAGATGCTGACATAGAATGTGCAGGATTGTAAGCTAATCCACCACGGGCAGCAAAGTGTTTGCGCAATTTAAGCTTACGCACAAACTTGAATATATCAATTTTGGTTGTAGCGTAATCAAAGTTGCCCTTAGGGCTATAAGACAAACCCAATGATAGAAGGGAAGTTCCCTTCGTAGTCAGAACTATGTCCGATAAATTTATAACTGCTTTATTCTCATGACCCCCTTGCTCTGGCGCAGTTCCTAAGGAGATTGCATTCATTGAGGCTGATTCCACTGTTTTCTGAAGCGCTGTTTCTTTGGCCTGGAATCTTTTTTTGCGGCGTTTGTTACATTTGCGCCTCTCTGCGCGTTGCTTGTTGTCGCGCTGTCGCCGACTGCCTGTGCAGCAGAACGTAGACTTGCCTTTCGGTCTTGCTGTACCATTGCCATCTCCTGAGCCGGAGTGAGTTTGCGAAACCCCACCGCTTGTTGTCGTCTGGTTTCTGTTTCTGACTCACTCTCGTATTGCGAACTGTCCCCTGACACTGATGCAGACGATATTTCAACCGGTCTTGTACTGGTAGTAGGTCCTGTACTAACAATGCTACTGGCTGTGGTGTTGGAAGTACCAGAGTTGTTATATATAACATTTCTATGGCAAAATGAAACCCCTCATTTTGTTCCTTTGCAAATTAAATGTTTTAAGTGTTAACACTTTATTCCAATCAAGATGACTTCAGGTGTGCCATACTTTTGTCATAAGTAAGACTGTTAGCGCTCTAGTTGTTCTTTAGAACACTCTGGGACATTCTGTCACTGGGCTATAGTTGGGCTACATCTGGCTGATATTTGGGCTACATTTGTTTTTTTTTGTCTCTGGTGGCCATCTTTGGGCTACATTGGGCTACATTGGGCTACATTTGGGCTCTAACATATATATAGCCCAATGTAGCCCAATATATATTTTTCAAAGTTAATTTTCGTAAAAACCACTGGAGCATATATCTTGAGACATAGCAAAGGCACATCGGGCTACCAGTCCCTACAATTTTGCCAAGTTTTGTGGAAATCCATTCAGCCGTTCGAGCTAAAAGTGAGTCCAACCGCCCTATGGAAAATTCAATGTTAAAAACACGTTTTGGGACCCCCCCTTTTTTCTCGGCCCCCGCTTGACGAAACCCCTCCAAACTTTCAGGGGACGCTCAGAAACATAATGTGCCATTTTCCTGACAATTTCAGCCAATTCCGTCCATCAACGCCAAAGTTATTCAACATAGAATTTTCAGAAATCCCTATTCAAAAAAACCCTAACTATATATACCTACTGGCGACCGCCAGTAGGTAATATATATATATATATATATATATATATATATATATATATATATATATATATATATATATATATATATATCAAAATTGCCAGGCATGCCTCGGACTCTTCTGAGCGGGTCCCTCCGCACGTGACTGGCTTTCGTGCTAATGTAAATTCAAAACGGCAGCTCCTCTTCGAGATACCAGAAGGACACAAACGGGGATAAGTCAGGAAGATCTTTTATTTGCAATTAAAAGCGGCATGATGCATTTCGAACTCTGTCTACGTCAGATGCCTTTGCAAACAGGAATAGGGTGACATCTTGATTTAAACCTTCTTGGCTCCTCCCATGTCATCGGAGTTCAGCTGGCCCCCATTGAGACCGTGTAGTCTCTATTACGTAGCCAGGTGTAATAGACTACCACTCCCAGAAGCCATCGGATTGAAAACAGACTTCTATGGGGCTTTTAGGTGATTTCTGCTGTTCGTGCCATTCTCGAGGTGAGTAAGTTTCCCTAATTATTGTCCTTGTGTTTAAATTCGATCTTCCTCGAGTCCCCAAACGCTCTGCCCCAGATATTTTCTCCAAAAAGGGTCACGGAACAACAGTTCAGTGTCTGAGTCCCCCCGTCAGATCCGGGCTGCTTCCTGGCAGAAACCTCTTACTGGGCTTATCTGTAGGGCGGTCCGAGGTTAAATCCAACTGCGTTGGGAAACACCAAAATTGCCAGGCATGCCTCGGACTCTTCTGAGCGGGTCCCTCCGCACGTGACTGGCTTTCGTGCTAATGTAAATTCAAAACGGCAGCTCCTCTTCGAGATACCAGAAGGACACAAACGGGGATAAGTCAGGAAGATCTTTTATTTGCAATTAAAAGCGGCATGATGCATTTCGAACTCTGTCTTCGTCAGATGCCTTTGCAAACAGGAATAGGGTGACATCTTGATTTAAACCTTCTTGGCTCCTCCCATGTCATCGGAGTTCAGCTGGCCCCCATTGAGACCGTGTAGTCTCTATTACGTAGCCAGGTGTAATAGACTACCACTCCCAGAAGCCATCGGATTGAAAACAGACTTCTATGGGGCTTTTAGGTGATTTCTGCTGTTCGTGCCATTCTCGAGGTGAGTAAGTTTCCCTAATTATTGTCCTTGTGTTTAAATTCGATCTTCCTCGAGTCCCCAAACGCTCTGCCCCAGATATTTTCTCCAAAAAGGGTCACGGAACAACAGTTCAGTGTCTGAGTCCCCCCGTCAGATCCGGGCTGCTTCCTGGCAGAAACCTCTTACTGGGCTTATCTGTAGGGCGGTCCGAGGTTAAATCCAACTGCGTTGGGAAACACCAAAATTGCCAGGCATGCCTCGGACTCTTCTGAGCGGGTCCCTCCGCACGTGACTGGCTTTCGTGCTAATGTAAATTCAAAACGGCAGCTCCTCTTCGAGATACCAGAAGGACACAAACGGGGATAAGTCAGGAAGATCTTTTATTTGCAATTAAAAGCGGCATGATGCATTTCGAACTCTGTCTTCGTCAGATGCCTTTGCAAACAGGAATAGGGTGACATCTTGATTTAAACCTTCTTGGCTCCTCCCATGTCATCGGAGTTCAGCTGGCCCCCATTGAGACCGTGTAGTCTCTATTACGTAGCCAGGTGTAATAGACTACCACTCCCAGAAGCCATCGGATTAAAAACAGACTTCTATGGGGCTTTTAGGTGATTTCTGCTGTTCGTGCCATTCTCGAGGTGAGTAAGTTTCCCTAATTATTGTCCTTGTGTTTAAATTCGATCTTCCTCGAGTCCCCAAACGCTCTGCCCCAGATATTTTCTCCAAAAAGGGTCACGGAACAACAGTTCAGTGTCTGAGTCCCCCCGTCAGATCCGGGCTGCTTCCTGGCAGAAACCTCTTACTGGGCTTATCTGTAGGGCGGTCCGAGGTTAAATCCAACTGCGTTGGGAAACACCAAAATTGCCAGGCATGCCTCGGACTCTTCTGAGCGGGTCCCTCCGCACGTGACTGGCTTTCGTGCTAATGTAAATTCAAAACGGCAGCTCCTCTTCGAGATACCAGAAGGACACAAACGGGGATAAGTCAGGAAGATCTTTTATTTGCAATTAAAAGCGGCATGATGCATTTCGAACTCTGTCTTCGTCAGATGCCTTTGCAAACAGGAATAGGGTGACATCTTGATTTAAACCTTCTTGGCTCCTCCCATGTCATCGGAGTTCAGCTGGCCCCCATTGAGACCGTGTAGTCTCTATTACGTAGCCAGGTGTAATAGACTACCACTCCCAGAAGCCATCGGATTGAAAACAGACTTCTATGGGGCTTTTAGGTGATTTCTGCTGTTCGTGCCATTCTCGAGGTGAGTAAGTTTCCCTAATTATTGTCCTTGTGTTTAAATTCGATCTTCCTCGAGTCCCCAAACGCTCTGCCCCAGATATTTTCTCCAAAAAGGGTCACGGAACAACAGTTCAGTGTCTGAGTCCCCCCGTCAGATCCGGGCTGCTTCCTGGCAGAAACCTCTTACTGGGCTTATCTGTAGGGCGGTCCGAGGTTAAATCCAACTGCGTTGGGAAACACCAAAATTGCCAGGCATGCCTCGGACTCTTCTGAGCGGGTCCCTCCGCACGTGACTGGCTTTCGTGCTAATGTAAATTCAAAACGGCAGCTCCTCTTCGAGATACCAGAAGGACACAAACGGGGATAAGTCAGGAAGATCTTTTATTTGCAATTAAAAGCGGCATGATGCATTTCGAACTCTGTCTTCGTCAGATGCCTTTGCAAACAGGAATAGGGTGACATCTTGATTTAAACCTTCTTGGCTCCTCCCATGTCATCGGAGTTCAGCTGGCCCCCATTGAGACCGTGTAGTCTCTATTACGTAGCCAGGTGTAATAGACTACCACTCCCAGAAGCCATCGGATTGAAAACAGACTTCTATGGGGCTTTTAGGTGATTTCTGCTGTTCGTGCCATTCTCGAGGTGAGTAAGTTTCCCTAATTATTGTCCTTGTGTTTAAATTCGATCTTCCTCGAGTCCCCAAACGCTCTGCCCCAGATATTTTCTCCAAAAAGGGTCACGGAACAACAGTTCTTCGAGCTGCCGTTTTGAATTTACATTAGCACGAAAGCCAGTCACGTGCGGAGGGACCCACTCAGAAGAGTCCGAGGCATGCCTGGCAATTTTGGTGTTTCCCAACGCAGTTGGATTTAACCTCGGACCGCCCTACAGATAAGCCCAGTAAGAGGTTTCTGCCAGGAAGCAGCCCGGATCTGACGGGGGGACTCAGACACTGAACTGTTGTTCCGTGACCCTTTTTGGAGAAAATATCTGGGGCAGAGCGTTTGGGGACTCGAGGAAGATCGAATTTAAACACAAGGACAATAATTAGGGAAACTTACTCACCTCGAGAATGGCACGAACAGCAAAAATCACCTAAAAGCCCCATAGAAGTCTGTTTTCAATCCGATGGCTTCTGGGAGTGGTAGTCTATTACACCTGGCTACGTAATAGAGACTACACGGTCTCAATGGGGGCCAGCTGAACTCCGATGACATGGGAGGAGCCAAGAAGGTTTAAATCAAGATGTCACCCTATTCCTGTTTGCAAAGGCATCTGACGAAGACAGAGTTCGAAATGCATCATGCCGCTTTTAATTGCAAATAAAAGATCTTCCTGACTTATCCCCGTTTGTGTCCTTCTGGTATCTCGAAGAGGAGCTGCCGTTTTGAATTTACATTAGCACGAAAGCCAGTCACGTGCGGAGGGACCCACTCAGAAGAGTCCGAGGCATGCCTGGCAATTTTGGTGTTTCCCAACGCAGTTGGATTTAACCTCGGACCGCCCTACAGATAAGCCCAGTAAGAGGTTTCTGCCAGGAAGCAGCCCGGATCTGACGGGGGGACTCAGACACTGAACTGTTGTTCCGTGACCCTTTTTGGAGAAAATATCTGGGGCAGAGCGTTTGGGGACTCGAGGAAGATCGAATTTAAACACAAGGACAATAATTAGGGAAACTTACTCACCTCGAGAATGGCACGAACAGCAGAAATCACCTAAAAGCCCCATAGAAGTCTGTTTTCAATCCGATGGCTTCTGGGAGTGGTAGTCTATTACACCTGGCTACGTAATAGAGACTACACGGTCTCAATGGGGGCCAGCTGAACTCCGATGACATGGGAGGAGCCAAGAAGGTTTAAATCAAGATGTCACCCTATTCCTGTTTGCAAAGGCATCTGACGAAGACAGAGTTCGAAATGCATCATGCCGCTTTTAATTGCAAATAAAAGATCTTCCTGACTTATCCCCGTTTGTGTCCTTCTGGTATCTCGAAGAGGAGCTGCCGTTTTGAATTTACATTAGCACGAAAGCCAGTCACGTGCGGAGGGACCCGCTCAGAAGAGTCCGAGGCATGCCTGGCAATTTTGGTGTTTCCCAACGCAGTTGGATTTAACCTCGGACCGCCCTACAGATAAGCCCAGTAAGAGGTTTCTGCCAGGAAGCAGCCCGGATCTGACGGGGGGACTCAGACACTGAACTGTTGTTCCGTGACCCTTTTTGGAGAAAATATCTGGGGCAGAGCGTTTGGGGACTCGAGGAAGATCGAATTTAAACACAAGGACAATAATTAGGGAAACTTACTCACCTCGAGAATGGCACGAACAGCAGAAATCACCTAAAAGCCCCATAGAAGTCTGTTTTCAATCCGATGGCTTCTGGGAGTGGTAGTCTATTACACCTGGCTACGTAATAGAGACTACACGGTCTCAATGGGGGCCAGCTGAACTCCGATGACATGGGAGGAGCCAAGAAGGTTTAAATCAAGATGTCACCCTATTCCTGTTTGCAAAGGCATCTGACGAAGACAGAGTTCGAAATGCATCATGCCGCTTTTAATTGCAAATAAAAGATCTTCCTGACTTATCCCCGTTTGTGTCCTTCTGGTATCTCGAAGAGGAGCTGCCGTTTTGAATTTACATTAGCACGAAAGCCAGTCACGTGCGGAGGGACCCGCTCAGAAGAGTCCGAGGCATGCCTGGCAATTTTGGTGTTTCCCAACGCAGTTGGATTTAACCTCGGACCGCCCTACAGATAAGCCCAGTAAGAGGTTTCTGCCAGGAAGCAGCCCGGATCTGACGGGGGGACTCAGACACTGAACTGTTGTTCCGTGACCCTTTTTGGAGAAAATATCTGGGGCAGAGCGTTTGGGGACTCGAGGAAGATCGAATTTAAACACAAGGACAATAATTAGGGAAACTTACTCACCTCGAGAATGGCACGAACAGCAGAAATCACCTAAAAGCCCCATAGAAGTCTGTTTTTAATCCGATGGCTTCTGGGAGTGGTAGTCTATTACACCTGGCTACGTAATAGAGACTACACGGTCTCAATGGGGGCCAGCTGAACTCCGATGACATGGGAGGAGCCAAGAAGGTTTAAATCAAGATGTCACCCTATTCCTGTTTGCAAAGGCATCTGACGAAGACAGAGTTCGAAATGCATCATGCCGCTTTTAATTGCAAATAAAAGATCTTCCTGACTTATCCCCGTTTGTGTCCTTCTGGTATCTCGAAGAGAAGCTGCCGTTTTGAATTTACATTAGCACGAAAGCCAGTCACGTGCGGAGGGACCCACTCAGAAGAGTCCGAGGCATGCCTGGCAATTTTGGTGTTTCCCAACGCAGTTGGATTTAACCTCGGACCGCCCTACAGATAAGCCCAGTAAGAGGTTTCTGCCAGGAAGCAGCCCGGATCTGACGGGGGGACTCAGACACTGAACTGTTGTTCCGTGACCCTTTTTGGAGAAAATATCTGGGGCAGAGCGTTTGGGGACTCGAGGAAGATCGAATTTAAACACAAGGACAATAATTAGGGAAACTTACTCACCTCGAGAATGGCACGAACAGCAGAAATCACCTAAAAGCCCCATAGAAGTCTGTTTTCAATCCGATGGCTTCTGGGAGTGGTAGTCTATTACACCTGGCTACGTAATAGAGACTACACGGTCTCAATGGGGGCCAGCTGAACTCCGATGACATGGGAGGAGCCAAGAAGGTTTAAATCAAGATGTCACCCTATTCCTGTTTGCAAAGGCATCTGACGAAGACAGAGTTCGAAATGCATCATGCCGCTTTTAATTGCAAATAAAAGATCTTCCTGACTTATCCCCGTTTGTGTCCTTCTGGTATCTCGAAGAGGAGCTGCCGTTTTGAATTTACATTAGCACGAAAGCCAGTCACGTGCGGAGGGACCCGCTCAGAAGAGTCCGAGGCATGCCTGGCAATTTTGGTGTTTCCCAACGCAGTTGGATTTAACCTCGGACCGCCCTACAGATAAGCCCAGTAAGAGGTTTCTGCCAGGAAGCAGCCCGGATCTGACGGGGGGACTCAGACACTGAACTGTTGTTCCGTGACCCTTTTTGGAGAAAATATCTGGGGCAGAGCGTTTGGGGACTCGAGGAAGATCGAATTTAAACACAAGGACAATAATTAGGGAAACTTACTCACCTCGAGAATGGCACGAACAGCAGAAATCACCTAAAAGCCCCATAGAAGTCTGTTTTCAATCCAATGGCTTCTGGGAGTGGTAGTCTATTACACCTGGCTACGTAATAGAGACTACACGGTCTCAATGGGGGCCAGCTGAACTCCGATGACATGGGAGGAGCCAAGAAGGTTTAAATCAAGATGTCACCCTATTCCTGTTTGCAAAGGCATCTGACGAAGACAGAGTTCGAAATGCATCATGCCGCTTTTAATTGCAAATAAAAGATCTTCCTGACTTATCCCCGTTTGTGTCCTTCTGGTATCTCGAAGAGGAGCTGCCGTTTTGAATTTACATTAGCACGAAAGCCAGTCACGTGCGGAGGGACCCGCTCAGAAGAGTCCGAGGCATGCCTGGCAATTTTGGTGTTTCCCAACGCAGTTGGATTTAACCTCGGACCGCCCTACAGATAAGCCCAGTAAGAGGTTTCTGCCAGGAAGCAGCCCGGATCTGACGGGGGGACTCAGACACTGAACTGTTGTTCCGTGACCCTTTTTGGAGAAAATATCTGGGGCAGAGCGTTTGGGGACTCGAGGAAAATCGAATTTAAACACAAGGACAATAATTAGGGAAACTTACTCACCTCGAGAATGGCACGAACAGCAGAAATCACCTAAAAGCCCCATAGAAGTCTGTTTTCAATCCGATGGCTTCTGGGAGTGGTAGTCTATTACACCTGGCTACGTAATAGAGACTACACGGTCTCAATGGGGGCCAGCTGAACTCCGATGACATGGGAGGAGCCAAGAAGGTTTAAATCAAGATGTCACCCTATTCCTGTTTGCAAAGGCATCTGACGAAGACAGAGTTCGAAATGCATCATGCCGCTTTTAATTGCAAATAAAAGATCTTCCTGACTTATCCCCGTTTGTGTCCTTCTGGTATCTCGAAGAGGAGCTGCCGTTTTGAATTTATATATATATATATATATATATATATATATATATATATATTACTAAAGGAGGCTGCGTGGTGAGAACTGTGTCTCTACTCGTGATGCAGCAACAGCGGATTGGGACACTTAAACTCACAGATGCATTAGGGGCCCACTGAGGGTTAATGGAACTACATGGCGGCATCGCAGGACCTACGAAAGGTAATGAGTTGTTCTGGGACAATACTACAGATCCCAGGAATCACTGTGTGCTCCAAGCACGCATACAAATGGGCGGCAACAAATTGTCAGTCAACTGATTCAAAACTCCCTGCGCAACACGCATACTTACAAGTGACCTTTGAAGAAGAGAATTGCACTCGAAGCGCGTCGGTCAAGGAAAAATTACCCAAAAATGAGGATGCGAGTTTCCTGCTTTGAAAATAAAAACCGGTTGGTTTTCATCTGCTGTTGTGTGCGCTTCTAATGCTTTCGGGCAATTGGTGGATAATCTATTTGCACGGCAGCCCTGCCGTGGGAGGCTGCACCATCCATAAAGACCTAAAGGAGGCTGCGTGGTGAGAACTGTGTCTCTACTCGTGATGCAGCAACAGCGGATTGGGACACTTAAACTCGCAGATGCATTAGGGGCCCACTGAGGGTTAATGGAACTACGTGGCGGCATCGCAGGACCTACGAAAGGTAATGAGTTGTTCTGGGACAATACTACAGATCCCAGGAATCACTGTGTGCTCCAAGCACGCCTACAAATGGGCGGCAACAAATTGTCAGTCAACTGATTCAAAACTCCCTGCGCAACACGCATACTTACAAGTGACCTTTGAAGAAGAGAATTGCACTCGAAACGCGTCGGTCAAGGAAAAATTACCCAAAAATGAGGATGCGAGTTTCCTGCTTTGAAAATAAAAACCGGTTGGTTTTCATCTGCTGTTGTGTGCGCTTCTAATGCTTTCGGGCAGTTGGTGGATAATCTATTTGCACGGCAGCCCTGCCGTGGGAGGCTGCACCATCCACAAAGACCTAAAGGAGGCTGCGTGGTGAGAACTGTGTCTCTACTCGTGATGCAGCAACAGCGGATTGGGACACTTAAACTCGCAGATGCATTAGGGGCCCACTGAGGGTTAATGGAACTACATGGCGGCATCGCAGGACCTACGAAAGGTAATGAGTTGTTCTGGGACAATACTACAGATCCCAGGAATCACTGTGTGCTCCAAGCACGCCTACAAATGGGCGGCAACAAATTGTCAGTCAACTGATTCAAAACTCCCTGTGCAACACGCATACTTACAAGTGACCTTTGAAGAAGAGAATTGCACTCGAAACGCGTCGGTCAAGGAAAAATTACCCAAAAATGAGGATGCGAGTTTCCTGCTTTGAAAATAAAAACCGGTTGGTTTTCATCTGCTGTTGTGTGCGCTTCTAATGCTTTCGGGCAATTGGTGGATAATCTATTTGCACGGCAGCCCTGCCGTGGGAGGCTGCACCATCCATAAAGATTTAAAGGAGGCTGCATGGTGAGAACTGTGTCTCTACTCGTGATGCAGCAACAGCGGATTGGGACACTTAAACTCGCAGATGCATTAGGGGCCCACTGAGGGTTAATGAAACTACATGGCGGCATCGCAGGACCTACGAAAGGTAATGAGTTGTTCTGGGACAATACTACAGATCCCAGGAATCACTGTGTGCTCCAAGCACGCCTACAAATGGGCGGCAACAAATTGTCAGTCAACTGATTCAAAACTCCCTGCGCAACACGCATACTTACAAGTGACCTTTGAAGAAGAGAATTGCACTCGAAGCGCGTCGGTCAAGGAAAAATTACCCAAAAATGAGGATGCGAGTTTCCTGCTTTGAAAATAAAAACCGGTTGGTTTTCATCTGCTGTTGTGTGCGCTTCTAATGCTTTCGGGCAATTGGTGGATAATCTATTTGCACGGCAGCCCTGCCGTGGGAGGCTGCACCATCCATAAAGACCTAAAGGAGGCTGCGTGGTGAGAACTGTGTCTCTACTCTTGATGCAGCAACAGCGGATTGGGACACTTAAACTCACAGATGCATTAGGGGCCCACTGAGGGTTAATGGAACTACATGGCGGCATCGCAGGACCTACGAAAGGTAATGAGTTGTTCTGGGACAATACTACAGATCCCAGGAATCACTGTGTGCTCCAAGCACGCCTACAAATGGGCGGCAACAAATTGTCAGTCAACTGATTCAAAACTCCCTGCGCAACACGCATACTTACAAGTGACCTTTGAAGAAGAGAATTGCACTCGAAACGCGTTGGTCAAGGAAAAATCACCCAAAATGAGGATGCGAGTTTCCTGCTTTGAAAATAAAAACCGGTTGGTTTTCATCTGCTGTTGTGTGCGCTTCTAATGCTTTCGGGCAATTGGTGGATAATCTATTTGCACGGCAGCCCTGCCGTGGGAGGCTGCACCATCCATAAAGACCTAAAGGAGGCTGCGTGGTGAGAACTGTGTCTCTACCCGTGATGCAGCAACAGCGGATTGGGACACTTAAACTCGCAGATGCATTAGGGGCCCACTGAGGGTTAATGGAACTACATGGCGGCATCGCAGGACCTACGAAAGGTAATGAGTTGTTCTGGGACAATACTACAGATCCCAGGAATCACTGTGTGCTCCAAGCACGCCTACAAATGGGCGGCAACAAATTGTCAGTCAACTGATTCAAAACTCCCTGTGCAAGACGCATACTTACAAGTGACCTTTGAAGAAGAGAATTGCACTCGAAACGCGTCGGTCAAGGAAAAATTACCCAAAAATGAGGATGCGAGTTTCCTGCTTTGAAAATAAAAACCGGTTGGTTTTCATCTGCTGTTGCGTGCGCTTCTAATGCTTTTGGGCAATTGGTGGATAATCTATTTGCATGGCAGCCCTGCCGTGGGAGGCTGCACCATCCATAAAGACCTAAAGGAGGCTGCGTGGTGAGAACTGTGTCTCTACTCGTGATGCAGCAACAGCGGATTGGGACACTTAAACTCGCAGATGCATTAGGGGCCCACTGAGGGTTAATGGAACTACATGGCGGCATCGCAGGACCTACGAAAGGTAATGAGTTGTTCTGGGACAATACTACAGATCCCAGGAATCACTGTGTGCTCCAAGCACACCTACAAATGGGTGGCAACAAATTGTCAGTCAACTGATTCAAAACTCCCTGCGCAACAAGCATACTTACAAGTGACCTTTGAAGAAGAGAATTGCACTCGAAACGCGTCGGTCAAGGAAAAATTACCCAAAAATGAGGATGCGAGTTTCCTGCTTTGAAAATAAAAACCGGTTGGTTTTCATCTGCTGTTGTGTGCGCTTCTAATGCTTTCGGGCAATTGGTGGATAATATATATATATATATATATTCACTGAAAAAACCATAGGTTATAGACCATATATAGTTAGGAATTAGCATTTACAAAACCTTATTTTACTCACACAAAACCATTGAAATTCCATATATAGTTAGTTGCACTAACTATATATCGCGCACCCGCAATCCACTGCTGATGATGTCACATATTACATCATTCATGACATGGTCAGTGACATCACTGATGACATCACTGATGACATCACTGATGACAACATCCAGTGACTGTATGTTTCTGTAAAGTTAAAATATGTCTTACATATTGAAGAATGAGTGGAAGTATAAGTGTCTGGACGAAGGATTTAGTAGGTGCATGACTGAATGTATGAGTGAGTGATTAAATGTGTCTCACTGAGTGCATGGGTTAGTGACTAAACTGTCTTAATTTGTGCATCATTATGTCTGTTGTTCTGTAAACTGCTGCATGTGTTGATCAGTAGCTATATGAGTAACTATATGGGTTATTGATTGATTGTCCAAGTATTTGTATGGGAGACTGAGTGTGTGTGTGGCTGGCTGGGAGGTGTGTGACTCTGTGCAGATCAATGTGTACTTGTATCAATGATTGTATAAGAGAGTAAGTATGTGTTAGTATATGTTTGAAAATGTAAGGTGCTCTATGTTTAACTGTATAGATTAGAAAATGGAAGTGTGATTGATTCTTTACAGGACTGACTAGGTGTGTGAGTAACTCCATGGATGAGTGGCAGAGTGTGAGTGTCTGTATAGGTGTATGAGTGCATATGATAGTGTTGTAAAGATGAGTGATTGTATGTATGAATGATTGTATGGGTGAATGAGTGAATGTGTGTGTAGACATAGGAATCAGTGAGTGTGTATGTAGTAACTAGTATTGGTGTGTCAATGGTTTCAAAAATTATACTCTGTATTTAACACTGGGTGTAACAGAGGTTATATTAAAATGTGAGGAGATGCATTGTATTGTCACATGAATGATATCATCAGTGATGTGGTCATTGATGTCAAATGAGATGTCATCAGTATTGTCATCAGTGATGTCATTTGAGATGTCATCAGTGATGTCACTGACCATGTCATGAATGATGTAATATGTGACATCATCAGCAGTGGATTGCGGGTGCGCGATATATAGTTAGTGCAACTAACTATATATGGAATTTCAATGGTTTTGTGTGAGTAAAATAAGGTTTTGTAAATGCTAATTCCTAACTATATATGGTCTATAACCTATGGTTTTTTCAGTGAATTTTCAAGGTTTTGTAAATGCTAATTCCTAACTATATATGGTCTATAACCTATGGTTTTTTCAGTGAATTTCATTGGTTTTTTAAAAGCTAATATCTATACCTGTAAAATGTATTCTTCTTTAAATCCAAAAATATATTTTATATGTTTATTAATAACTTTTTTTTTTAATATTTTTTTTTTCTTCGTTCCCGCTTCGCGAATCGGGAAGCTTCCCGTTAGCTGACCTTGATGCCGCGAAATAGACCGCGAGCATATAAACGTTTCTTTACCGCAACTGCCGCGTTAGAAAACAACATCATCACGCCTCCCGTCCGCATGACGTTTCGCGTTGTCGTGTGATACGTCATATGACGTGCTACGTTAGCGAACTGGTACGCTTACCGAGTCGCAAAGCACAGGTTTCTGGAAGCAAACCGGGAGGCCCTGCAAAGCGCGTAACGTAAACACAGCAGGTCATGTGACTTGGTAATAACACTTTTCATTGGTTCATTTCACTTTTGGTTTCCTAATGATGTAAGAAGCTTCCCGTTAGCTCAATTTGATGCCGCGACCCGGTCCGCGAACCGGTAAACGTTCCGTTAGCGCAACTGCCACGTTAGAAATCATTATCGTGACGCGTCGCGGAAGCGTGACGTATCACGTTGTCGTGTAATGCGTCTTATGACGCGCCGCGTTAGCGCACCCGGAAGTGCTCCTGGGCGCGGACCGATGCGCGAAACGCAGCTCCCCGGAAGCGATCCACGGCGCGTCGCGTAAGCGCGACGTATCGCGTTACCGCGTAATGCGTCTTATGACGTACCGCGTTAGCGCACCCGGAAGTGCTCCGGGGCGCGGACCAAGGCGCGAAGCGCAGCGACCCGGAAGCTATCCGGGGCGTGTTCCGCAGCGCGTAACATAAGCGTGAGAGGTCATGTGACTTGTTAATAACACTTTTCATTGGTTCATTTCACTTTTGGTTTCATAATGTTGTTAGGCTTGGTCATGTGACCTAAAAATAACACTTTTCATTGGTTTAGAACTATTTTTTTTTCTCAAATGATGAAAACCCCTCCTTCTTTTTACCTCATTCTTACTTTCTATTTCCAGAGAGCAAGACCTATTTTTCACAATGGCTTCTGTAATAGCTGCAGCTGGTGCTTCTCAGCAACCACCACCACCACCACCACCAAAAGGACCACCACCAACACTGGACTTTGGTAGAGAGGAAGATAATGAGGACGAAGAGGAGGAGGAGGAGGAAGAGCAAGTAAGGCAGTTCCTGCCAGAAACACCAAGGCAGAGCCATATTAAAGACCACTACATATGGCAATTCTTTAAAATTCCACCTGGACAAAAGAAGGTCAATGCACCCCAGGTGTCTTGTTTGATTTGCAAAAATATACTTTCTCGTGGCAACCCCAACAAGAAATACAGCTTTGGCAATCATACAATGATTCGCCACATGGAGCGATGGCATCCCAATAATCTTTCCCAAGCACAAGTAAGGGATCTTGCTGCCAACCCCCCAGATGTCATCCCCAGCACCAACAGGGGTCAAAGCTCATTCGCCGGACCAGAAGGCCGAGAAATAATCCCCAATATTCAAGCTCCTTTTGCACACTACAAAATAGTTTGTATATATTGTGGAGGAACTATTGCTTATGGAGAGAAGAGTATTACTTTGATTAACCGAGCTGGAGAAAATCATAAATGCTACAAGATGAGAAAACAATGAATCCTTTTTATTTTTTTTTGCTCCTGTTGAGACATGTTCTAACCCTGCTTTTTTGTTATTTCCCCCTTACAAAACACAAAAAAAACACAAAATAGTTTTCAAAAATCCAAAAAAAAATCAAAAAATTGTTCAGAAAATTCATAAAAAAAATAAAAAAAAAGAAAAAGAATAAAAAAACAGTTCTTTTCAGAACTACCTTCCATTTATAACAAAATTGCCAAAATGTTTATACCCTGTCTTTCTTTTCTCCTCATAGTACGCTCCTCCGACCGCTTCCCGGTACGCGTACCGGGCGCTACCCACGCAAAAAAAACAAAAAATATTTTTGTTTTTTTGCCCCGCGGGGCCCTTTTAAAGCCTCCACATTGACGCCGCCTCACGTACCAACGTATTTTCTCCGCATTTTACACCCTATGCCGCATAACAGGTCATGTGACTTGTTTATAAAACTTTTCATTGGTTCATTTTACTTTTGGTTTCCTAATGATGGAAGGCATGATCATGTGACCTAAAAACAACACTTTTCATAGGATGAAAACTTTTTTTTTTCCCCAAACGATGAAAGCCCCACCTTGTTTCTGGATGTTTCAGACTGAAGCTGGCGTCAGCATGAAAGCACCACCATCTCGTAGCTCAGTCGTGGTCATTCCGCGAGCAATCATGGCAGCCGCTCCCCACCAGAAGCCTGCAGGAGTCGGAGCCCCCAAAACTTTTGATGAATTCTCAAGGCGGAGGGGACGCTTTCGAGAATGGGGTCCAAGACCTAGCAGACAAGCGTCCGATTTCCAAGGTCTCCCAGGGCCATTTCAGTGGACCAGGCCCAAAAAGGAAACAGCCTGCCGCCATTTTGAGAGTCCTGTGACAGCCGCCTATCGCTGCACCGCAAGAGTGGGCGCAACTCAGCTGAATTGCGGCTTTTGACACAGTGGACCAAAAACGGACGGAATGGCAACTGAAACGGTAAAGGGGCGCCCCACTACAACAGATGACACTCCACCTGGACAGGCCCGTTCACCGCCTCCCCCGGGGCGCCCCGCGCCGTTATTCGGAGCAGCATTGTAGGATACCAAAACCAGTGCGGCAACTTACTGGACATCACCTTGGTGCCATCGTTCTGCTGCCTTGGAACTATTCGCGCAACAGTTTGCTACTGATGACCCACCCCCCGCGACGCCCCATGCCGTTATTTGCTGGGTGGCAACTTACTAGACATCACTTTAGTGTCATCTAGATTTCAGCGCGTTCTGCTGCCTTGGAACTATTCGCACAACAGTTTGCTACTGATGACCCACCCCCCGCGACGCCCCACGCCGGAAATCTGGACGTTGTGCTGCGTTGGGACTATTCGCACAGCCGACCGCTACTTCGTTGTTTTTCCCTAAAAATGTTTATATGTTATTACTATTTTTGTTTTCTTGTATATATTTATAAATTATTAAAGTTTTATAATCTTACTACTTTGTCGGAGTGCTATATATTTTTAATGTGACACATAATTGTAAAAACTTTGATGTACAAAGAGTCATCCCTGGAATCTTCCGCTTCACGCTCGGTCCCCTCCCCAATCACAATACAGGATGGTTTTCAGATAATAGCAACGCTTCTGCTGTGACGGATCTCATCGAGTGTGGGCCTTGATCTACTATAACTCCTTTGAAGAGGGGTGATTCTTTACAGCTGTGGCCATAAACTACATCTGCAGGGCTAGCTGATACCCTAGGACCAGCCTGGACAATCGGACACAGAGGAAAAGGAGTATCAGAGGGTGCGGTAGTGAATAGGGCGAAAGGGAGGTGTCGGGCGGGCACAGGGTGTGATTCTCAGGGAAGAGCAGCGCAGATGGGGGAGGTTTATTACCCATGCATAAGACAGAGAGCGGGGGTGACCACTGCCTGGGGGAGATGCTTGCGAGGGTGGGGAGCCATGCTAAGGATCGACAGCGTGCACAGAGTGGGTCTGGTCAAGGCATCTAAAATGGCTGCCGTGCACGACAAAAGTGTGGCATTTAAAAAAAGACAAGATGGCGCAGACAATGTTTTTCAACACTTCCTGATTTCCTTCGAATCGAACGTTAACAGACGTTGGGGCATATTACCAAAGTTAAGCGATATTTATCCCTAACGATGCTTAGCAACGATTTTTTTACCGTCAGAAATTATCGCAGATAAACCTTGCTATTATCAAGGTTTATCGGAAATACGATAAAAAACGACCGCAATGCATTAATATCGCTGAAAACTCAGCGATATTCATGCATTACCGAGCTAATGCTCTTAGCCATGTTATCCACCTCCCATTGGATAACATGGCTAAGAACTGCTCAGGGCAGGTGGTAGCTTTTGGAGATATTCGCGCTTATCTCGAATATTTCCAAAAGTTGATAATAGGAGATAGCGATGTTAGCGACTGTTTCCAGTCGCTAACATCTTGGCATGCCCACTTTGCATGTCATTAGTGATAAATATCACTCACATGCAAAGTGGGGCCCAAGATGGTCGCTATCTTCTACTAGCCGTCGCTAACTGGTGTTAGCAACAGCTAGGTAATACACATATAATTTTATCTTGTTTCTGAACGTTAATTTCTCAAAATGCACTGAAGCACATATATTGAGACCTAGCAAAGGCACATCGGGCTACCAGTCCCTACAATTTTGCCAAGTTTCGTGCAAATCCATTCAGCTGTTCGATCCTACCGAGAGACAAGATGGCGGCCGCTACTGACTGTTTGGAATGTTTACAGACACCGGAGAGCCAATCAGCTTCGCTTCGCAAAGCTCCGTAACGCGAAAAGTACGCGGTGCGCTGTTACAGATATATATCTTTTTTTGAACGTTAATTTCTCAAAATCCACTGGAGCACATATATTGAGATCTAGCAAAGGCACATCGGGCTACCAGTCCCTACAATTTTGCCAAGTTTCGTGCAAATCCATTCAGCTGTTCGATTATTATTATTTTTATTTTTTTTTGCCCCGCGGGGCCCTTTTAAAACCTCCACATCAAACCTAGGGGGTGAGCGACAATGTACTATGCCCCCTTATGGTCATTTGCCCCTTCGCTTTGGCCTCCTCTTGTCTCTCGATCCTACCGAGAGACAAGATGGCGGCCGCTACGGACTGTTTGGAATGTTGACAGACGCCGGAGAACCAATCAGCTTCGCTTCACAAAGCTCCGTTGCGCGAAAAGTACGCGTACTGGAGCGCTGCCCGGTCCGCTGTTACAGATATATATCTTTTTTTAAACGTTAATTTCTCAAAATCCACTGCAGCACATATATTGAGACCTACAAAAGGCACATCGGGCTACCAGTCCCTACAATTTTGCCAAGTTTCGTGCAAATCCATTCAGCCGTTCGGGCTAAAAGTGAGGCCAACCGCCCTATGGAAAACTCAATGTTAAAAACACGTTTTGGGACCCCCCTTTTTTCTCGGCCCCCCCTTGACGACCCCCCCCCAAATTTTCAAGGGATGCCCAGAAACAAAATGTGCCATTTTCCTGAAAATTTCAGCCAATTCCGTCCACAAACGCCAAAGTTATTAGACATAGAATTTTCAAAAAACCCATAGAGAAAAAATCCTAACTATATATACCTACTGGCGACCGCCAGTAGGTAATATATATATATATATATATATATATATATATATATATATATATATATATACATTATTTTTTTATATAGTTTTAGTTAGGACCTATTACCCATCGGAAATCCGCAACATTCTATTTGGAATAACTTTGGCGTCGATTGACAAATCTGTGCGAAATTTTCCAAACTTTTGGCCAGCTCCGGTCCGCTACTATCCTGAAATATTGGGGGTGATTTGTCAAGCGGGGGCAGAGAAAAAAGGGAGGTCCCAAAACACGTTTTCCCCATGCAATTTTCCATAGACCTTTAGTCACAGCTACAGCCCGAACTGCTGAACGGAATTACACCAAATTTGGCAAAGAGGTAGTCCTTGGTTCAGACTCGTGCCTTTTGCTTATTTGGTGTAAATCCGTTCAGTAATTCCTGAGAAAATGACAGTTAAAGTAATTTATATATCTAATGGCGCGGTGGATCCGCGTACCCTGCGAGCACCATGAGCGCATTATAAGCGCACCCTCCCAATCACGTGCTGAATGCTAATTGGCTGTCAAGTGGTTGTCAACATTCGAAACTAGAAACTGTTGGCTGCCATTTTATGCCTCGGTAGAAGTGAGGCTGAAGAAGTTTGTGAAATATGTGTGCAAAACGCGAAAAGGGTGCAGTGTAGATACACTGTGACCCCCAAGGCCTGGTCAGGGGGTCCCAGAAGGACCCCTGAGGCACAAATTTTAATTTTATTATTTTTAAGAATCGCGGGATGAGTGTAGGATCCGCTTATTTCGCTACTGAAAAAAAAAGAAGTGCGGGCTCCCGCGCTTTAAAGGTTATTAGCCCCCGGGGGAGGGGCAAATCCCAGGGGCATTTAAAAAAAATGGGGTGGGGGGTCTCGATCCCCCCCACACTACCCCATGGACCCCAACCCCCAGGGCTGTAACTTAATATATGTGGGGGATCACGGAGCCCCCCGCAGCCCCAGGGGCCGCCACCCCCTGGGTTTGTTTAAAAAGGGTGGGGGACTCTTAGGCATCCCCAGCCCTGGGGACCGCCACCCCCTGAGGCATCCCTCACTCCCAGCCTCACAGTTCCATTGGTAGCAGAGTCGGAGACATCGGTGAAGTAACGACGTCTCTCCATGAAGGTATGGACTGCCATTTGACAGCGTTCTGTTGTCTCCGGTGTGCGAGGCGGTCCGGGAAAGAACCATTGACTCCCTTCTTAGGACACTTGCAGGAGGGCCATCCTCGCGTGTCAATGGGAACACACACTGCGGGGATTAAAAACAACCATTTATTTAAACAGGCATGACGCGTTTCAGAGTTCAACCTTTATCAAATGCCTTTAAGTTTAAAAAGTTCCTCTGGTGCTGGCAGCTTCTAAGTAAGTCTCTTATTGGCTCAATCACTGAAGTAGTGTTGAGTGCACCTGGAAAACATTGCACGGAATCACCGATGTCTCCACTATTTGGACTGCATTACCCAGCATGCAGTGTATCCATCTTGCTGGTTGGTGGTTCCGTTCAGTCGGTATTCACTTCATGTTCCCAAAACATTAATTGAGGGGGGTTGTGAGGCCCCCCCAGCCCCGGGGACTGCCACCCCTGGGCTTTTTGAAATTGTGGGAGGTGGCACCCCTCATGGAGCACTTCATGGCCCTGGGGACCGCCTCCCCCCAGGGCTGGCTCCTTCAGTGTCCCGGGGGCCCACCCAGGGACACTGCTGTTTGCCGGTTTAAATAAATGGGTGTTTTTAATCCCCGCAGTGTCGCCTCTTCTACTTAGAGAGAAGAAGATAGCCCTGGTATATATATGAGTGTGTGTGTGTGTGTACTGAAAAAAACAAAGATAAAGGAATGTGGTCAGTTAAAAGATGGCAGTTTTAAGTGAACAAAACTACTGAAATTCACCAGTTATAATTATCTTTAGTAACTAAACCTCATGCCCTACAGTAATATAACTTGCACTTCTGCTATGCACAGGAGTGTTATGTCATTTGAGATGTTGCAGCCATGTTATCAATGATGTCATAGAACATGCAATGAGTGATGTAATATGTGAGGTCATAAGTTGTGGATGGCGAGAGCGCAAGTTGCAATTACTTTATGGCACTTCCAGGGGCAAGAGCAGGGGGTCTTTGCTTTCCCTGTTTCCTTGCTCAGTGGCAGATAATTTATGAATTAACCATCAATATTTTAATAAAACCCTTCAAAGTCTGATTGTCCCTTTTAGTAGTTCAAATAATCTTTTTTTAAAATATTTTAATAAAAACATTGCGCATTGAATATAACAATGTAGACAGTATTGAACAGAGCTTTAAATTAATTTGTGTCTCAATTTCCTCACCTGATTCTATCTGATGCTAATCTACTGTTATCCTGTACTAATACATTTTACTCATTCTACGATTTGCCTGCGGAGGTTCACAAATATTTCCTCTATGTTCATTCTACAATTCACATATCTGCGACCTTTTTTTGGGACAGCCCCTTGACTCTACTGTTCGCTCTATCAACATACACCAATCGAGATATCTTTCCCAGGCTGCAAGTGTTGGGGCCTCCTTTGCCCCCTATGCGTTTCACTATCATGAACCCCAATATCACCCAGGTCCTGGCTTTGGTACCAAGGTCAGTGGGTCCCCAGATATTCAGGAGGCACAATACTGGCTTATATTCTACTAGGTTTCGTAAGATTGCGTCCATGCATCGGATCACCTTGGTCCAATATCGCTGAATATGTATACACTCCCAGATGATGTGTATGAATGTGCCCTCCGCACCACACCCTCTGCTACAACCTGTGTCTTCTCTGTAGCCCATTTTTGCTAGTGCTGGACATGATAAGCATACCCTATGTAGGACTGAGCTGTACTAGTCAGTCTTGAGGAGATCACGATTTCCTGGGGGACGCAAGGGCTTCCTGACAATCCTCATCTTCCATGCCTTCTACATACTGCTTCCAGTGTTCACACAGCTGCTGTAGGGGATCAGTCATATTGTTATTTCGTTTTTGGTATGTCAACCATATTGCTTTTTGGGGCATGTGCCCATCAAGGATTCTGTCTTCTAGCAGGGTCGATGCTATAAGAGTTTTGCCTTTAGGTATAACCGCTTGTAGTGCATGTCTAACCTTTAGATATCGGAAATATTCTGTGCTGGCTAGTTCAAACTCCCTTTGCAATTTTTCAAAGGGGATCACTTTCCCTTTTTTCCACAGGTCCCCGGCCCTTGAAATGCCTATCATGTCCCAACGGTCAAAGCCTTTAGTGTTTCTCAACATGCCAAATCTATCTGCATCCCAAAATGGGGTCACCAGTGTGGTTTATCCCTCCCCTCCCAAGCTTTTGTTTGCGGTATGCCATATTTGAACCGCATGCACGGTAGGGCCTGTAAGATGCAATCGTGCTGGGTTAATGTATAGTACTCTTGTATAGTCCCCTCCTGGGATAAGCCAGCGGTCCATATTATATCCGGGATCGTCTCGGGGTCTATATATGCCATGATTAATAGTTGCTAGATGTGACGCCTAGTAATACCTCCTGACATCTGTTAACCAAATGCCCCCATCATACATCCCCCTATTACATTTTTGGGTTGCTATACGGGGTGGTTTTCCCTCCCACAGGAGATCTCTTTGAACCCCCTCAATGGCCTTAAAGTATTCAGTGGGAACCGGGTCTGGTGAGTTTTGCAATATATATAGGAAGTGAGGCAGAGACATCATTTTAAATAATGTGGCACGGCCTAGCAAACACAGAGGGAGAGACCTCCAGTGCCTTTCGTCACTTCTAAGTCACTGCAGTGGGGTGAAAGGTTGTTCTTGTAAAATATTGACGGGTCCTTGGTGACAAATATTCCCAGGTACTTAAAGCCTTCATGCGCCTCTTCTATTACACCGTTTTGGGGGGGAATTTAACTCTCAGCACATAGATGACTGATTTGTTCCAGTTTATGGTATATCCAGAGTATTTCCCAAAATTGGTGAAAATGTGAGTGCTCTATTCATCGAGGCTCTCGGCGAGGCCAAATACAATAAAATATCATCGGCATACAAGGAGATGCGGTCCTCCCAGCCCCCCGACCACCGCAAGCCCCTTATAATAGGGTCTTTACGTATCCACCAGGTCAACAGTTCCAGCAGTAGGGTGAATAGCAGGGGGGATAGGGTACAGCCTTGCCTAGTTCCCCTCTCAAGGGTAAAGGTAAATGATTTTCGGTTGTTAACTACCACCTGTGCTAGGGGCTCAGCATATAGGAGTTTAATCCAGCTTAGAAATTCGGGGCCAAATCCATTTCTTTTGAGGACCACATATAGATACAGCCACTCGATAGTATCGAATGCCATAGTGGCCTCTAAGGACACCACTACTGCATCTTCATGCAGGGTGTCTACTCTGCACACCGTGTAAACGCCTGTGGTTAAGTGAGGTATTTCTGTCTGGCATAAAGCCCAAGTGATCGGGATGCACTAGTTTTGGTATAATTTGAAGTGGATGGGTGACCAAAAGTTTTGCCAAAAATGTTGCCTCAGTGTTGAGCAACGATATCGGTCTGTAGGATAAGCATTCATTTTTCGGTTTGCCACCCTTGTGGATGACCACAATAATTGCAAGTCTTTGGTCAAATGAAAGTTTTCTCTACTCCCGTCTTTCCAAGAACATCTTGGTGAGGTAAGGAGCTACTTTGCTAGAGGCCAACTTGTACAATTCAGTTGGCAAACCATTAGGGCCTGTCGCCTTTCCCGCCTGCAGGTCCTCAATGGCTATCTCAACTTCCATGACAGTAAGTTAGCTGTCCAATATATCCTAGTCAGTAGGTGACAAGGTTGGCAACGGCATGTCCGATAATCAGTACTGTGACTCTTCCTCCATGGAGGATGAATGGGGCTTGTAAATTTGTTTAAAGTGTTTCGCAAATTCCTCCGCTTTATCTTGGGGGTCCTTGATCTGCTTGCCAGCTTCATTGGTTATTTCAGTAACCAATCTACGGCTTGCTCTCTGCGGTCCAGCCAGGCCGATAAATTCCCAACTTTATCACCCACCTCTTAGATTCTGCAGGGCGTGGTTCTGTACTGGGCTTGCCCAGTGTCTGTAGACAGGTCTTTATATTCTTTCACATTTAGCTTTAATTGGTGTCCAAGTTCTTCCGAGCTCTCCCTAAGTGCTCTCCCCTCCAGCTCCAGAATGTCAGTGATAAAAGCACTCAATCAAGAAGATGTTGAAGAGCTCGCTTTAATGTACAACCATCAACAGCAAAAGATACAGCAACTGAATCATAGCAATTGGAATGTAATCATTCCATTAATGATGTAATCAACAATGTGTTCCTTAAAGTGAGAGTAAACATAACACATCCCCTATACACAGTAAAAGAAATAAAAATGAAGCTTAAGAAAGGAATGTAGAAAGGATCAGAATGACAATAAAATTAATACATAAGATAAATTAATACATAATAAAATCCATGAATCTCCTAGGAAGCTGTAAGGATCTGCCATGAATGTTACTCTGGTCACTACTAGGAGAAACATCACTGGAATTGTCAGGAATCCTAAAACCCTTATTAAAGTGATTCCTGAAATCATTGCACTTTGCTAATTTAGACATATTCCAAGTGCAACCATTATCCAAAGTGACAACATTTTTTTAATAGCAATAATGGTGAAAGGACCACTGAAATTGGAAACACCTTTGTGACCAAATTTCGTTTTTTTCACCAGAACACTGTCACCCACATTCCATTTCCTAAATTTAACAGCCATCCTGTCATCATAACGTTGTTTATATTTTTGTTGATACTTTGTCAACACATCTCTTCTTTTCACCTCATTCTCTACACTATCATCACAGACCTTCTTCGGAAGCCAAGCTGGGTTGAGTTTAGAACTCGCCAATCTACCCCTCAAAGCTTCAAAAGGAGACCTCTGCATGACAGCATTGGGAGCCGTGCGATGAGCCCACCAAGTCTCCCTTAACACACCGCTAAAAGAAACCTTAGACTCCAAAGCCCTTTGTGCACAACTCTTTGCAACTCTATTCATCCTCTCAGTGAGACCATTCGCTTGTGGAGAATAAAGAGCTGTTTTCTGGTGAAAAATTCCAAGACCTCTAAGAAAACTATCCATCTCATTGGAGGTGAATTGCACCCCATTATCAGTGAGCAAGTACTTAGGCACTCCTTCTGACACAAACACATCCCTTAAGAACTCAATCACAGTTCTAGAATTCACAACACCCATACATTTCAAAACCACCCACTTAGAGGTGTAATCCACCAACAATACAACAAATCTCTCATGTGAAGGCATAAGCTCAAAAGGACCTGCAATATCCAACCCCAACTTAGTCCACACCGCAACAGGAACCTCAACAGGAGAAAGTGGAGACTGACTAGTGGTGCGTGATTTGTCATTGACCGCACACAAATGACAATCTTTCACAACTGCTTCCACCATACGACCATTCCAGGCCCCCAGTATCTTTCTCTAATCCGAGCTTTGGTGAGATTCCTTCCCAAGTGCCCCTCATGAGCCAGGTTAACAACTCTCTCCCTCAAATCTCCTGGAGGCACAACCCTGTCACCTCTCATAAAATTATCCTGGAAAAAAGTTAAATCATTTCTCACCGTCCAATAAGGCTTCAACTCACACTCAAGTACATCATAATTTGGCCACCCATTTCTAATGACATTCCCTAACAATTGAAAAGTGACATCATCATTGACACACTGCAACCATTCTTCCTTGGATATGGTAGACTCCAATACCCAATTTATACATACTCCAACACCATCTGCAACACAATCTCTTTCAATTGGAAGACGTGATAAACAATCCGCAGGCTTATTGTTTTGTCCTGGAATATATTGTACAAGAAAATGTAATTCTTGTAACCCTTCGCTCCACCTTTTCAACCTCGCTGTCATATGGTCACTCTGATGGCAAGAAAAAATTTGAACAAGAGGACGATGGTCAGATTTGACAACAAACGGAATGCCCCACAAATAAAATTTGAAATGATGTACTGACCAAAATACTGCCAACGCCTCTCTTTCAATACAAGAATAATTCAACTCTGCTTCTTTCAAAGCTCTTGAAGCGAATGCCACAATAACTTCTTCCCCATTCACAATTTGAGAAAGCACAGCACCAAGTCCCTTAAGACTGGCATCAGTTGTCAGAATGGTCTTAAGTTTGGAATCAAAATGACCCAAAGTTGGTATCTTACCAATCTCCGTCTTAACTGATTCAAAGGCTTTCTCACAATTATCAGACCAAGTGAACCGTACACCCTTTTTTAACAGAGACCTTATGGGTTCAACAAGACTGGCAAAACCCTTGACAAACTTGGAATAAAATTCCGCCATTCCCAAAAATGACCTGACTTGGTCTTTATCCACTGGAGTCGGTGCCTTTACAATGCTCTCAGCCAATTCCAATTTGGGTTGTATTCCAATCCCAGAAATAACATGTCCTAGATATGTGACAGACTCCAAACCAATCCGACATTTCTCCTTTTTAACTGTGAGTCCCCCTTCATTTAATTTGTCCAAAACTGATCTCAACACCTTATCATGCTCACAAACATTCACACCATGAACTAAAATATCGTCCTGAAAAAACATCACATTGTGAAGACTACCAAGGACCATTTTCATCACCCTTTAAAAACACGCAGCAGCCGAAGCTAACCCAAATGGCATTCTTAGAAACTGATAAGCACCTAAAGGTGTAACGAAAGATGTTAAATGTCTGGAATCCTTATGTAATACAATTTGGTGATAAGCCGAAGAAAGATCAAGCACACTGAAAATGGTGGCTCCTTTCAAAATACTAATACTCTCAGCTATATTGGGCAATGGCTGTCGATCAACCCAGATCCATTCATTCAATCCGCGCAAGTCCACACACATCCTAATCGATTTGCCACCATCCTTGGGTGCTAAAACCACCAGACTCAACCATTCTGAAGATTCAATCTCTTCAATCACGCCTAAATTCAGTAACCTCTCCATCTCATGTCTCAGTGGCTCAAGCATCATATTGGGCACTTTCCTGACCTTGTGCACACATGGTTGGCAGATTTCTTAAGAATAATTTTGTGTTCAAATCCCTTTAAGCACCCCAAGGTATCAGAAAACACATTCGGATAATCTACAAAATATTTGTTAGAACCACACACAGAATCAACCTTAACTGGAAGGAAACTGGACAGAAAATCTTCCATCAACATGACTTGATTCTTAGGATTTATGGCCCCAGGATTAAGAATTATACCCAAGTCATGCTGATGTCTCCATCCAAGAAGGTTGTCACCTCTAACAGCAACATAAACCTTGCCAAAAATGTCCTTGCTCCTGAAAGTGATGTTAGCCACCGTATACCCCAGAATGTCTATTTTTGACCCAGCATAACTCACAGGAGCAATGTCAGGAGGTAAGAGTTGAACATTTTCTAGACCCACAACTTCATCCCAAATCTTGTTCCCAATTAAAGTGAAAGGAGACCCTGAGTCTGCCATGAGCTTAAATACATATTTGTCAATTCCTATATCAAAAAATGGCATAGAAATTTGTTCTGCTTCAACAACCATTTCATCATTTTTAACATTCGATACCACAACCGTACGTACAATGTCAGAAGCAGATTCACTTCCTTCTCTTTTCTTGCCAGACCTACACACACGAGCATAATGTCCTTTGCTACCACGGTTATTACAAATGCTGTCTCTTGCAAAACAATTTGGAAAATTAGAAGTGTGAGAGAAACTTCCACACCTAAAACAACGTATTCTCTGATTGCTAAATGGACGCTGTTGGCGAAAATCACGCTCTTTAGACATAAGGGACTCTTTACTAAAAGAAGGACGACTTTCAAGAGTGCTCTTCTGAGAAGATGAAGTCTTTTGGGTTGATTTGTTCTTTGAAGCCACACCCACTTTAGCAACCTCTTCGTGACACTCTCCAACAAGATCATCTTCTTCCAACATGTGCACCGTATCAAGAGTTTTCTTTTTATTATCGCTTATGGTGCGACTTTCATCCTCTTTATTTTTCCTTATTTCCTTAACCCATGTAGAAGTATTCTCCATGCCCTCTACAATGGCTACAACCTCCTTCAATGTAGCGTACTTTGACAACAACTTCTCCTGAACCCTAGAACTATTCGTACATCGAACAAGTTGATCTCTCACAAGTGATTCAGATAACTCTCCAAAATCACAAGTACGTGAAAGAGTTTTTAAACCAGCAACATATGTTCCGACACGTTCAACTGGACCTTGTACCCGAGTAAAACCACATTAATTCTTGGGCCAAAATAACGTTCTAACATAGTCATAGACATTTCGAAAATGTCTGAAGGTTCACCATCAGCTCCACCAACAGGTATAGTATCCATACTGTCATATGTGTGTCTCCCCCCAACCCCTAAATTATGCAGTAACATAGCTTGCTTTCTAAAAGCTGAAAACTTCTCCCCTCCTATTGCCACTAAGTATGAATCAAACAAATTTCTCCATCTCTTCCAAGGGAGTATAGGTTCCCCATCCTCTGAAAGAAATGGTGGTGGTTGTGACATGCCTGATGTGGTAGCCATATTGAATAAATAAATAAATAAATATCAAAATCCAAACGTGTCTCCAGAAAACACGTAAAAACTGGATAATAAAATCCTAAAATTACGTGTCTACCCCTGAGAATGTACTCACAACGCAGGTTAAAATAAATGTGCTGTCGTGCACATCGACGTTGCAGAGGTGAGTGTTGATACTGCAAATCAGCTTTAAAATAACCAAACCCACCGATGCACTGCCGTGCGCATCAGCGTTGAAGACCGTGGTGAGTGTTAATATCGCAAACCAGCTTTCAAACAGTAAAGTTCACCGATGCACTGCCGTGCGCATCAGCGTTGAAGACCGTTGTCATGGAAATACAAAATGGCCGATGACGCGGGACGTTGCGTGATGACACGAACGTAGAACGTCAGGTCAAGGTTCCCAGCGTCGGACTCGGCAAGGACGAAATCACCGATCTTGGAATGGAGATGCAGGAAGAGCGTGCAGGCTATATGCGATGCCACACGCGAGCCACAAGCAGATTCAAATCCAAACAGAGCTCAGTAACAGCTGCACTCGTCGATCAGGTGAACCCAAATTAGCAAATTAAAAAACACGATTTTCTACACACAGGCAGAAATTACTGGAACTTGTAGAAACGATGTAGATGATAGCAGGCAAATTTCATAGCCATCCAAAATGTAACAGCCATCAAAATCATAAAGGTCCAGAAATTCCAAAAACGTATGTAATTAATTCAGGAAAAATAAAAGGTGAAAATACGAAGTAATATATCCAAGTCCAAATTATCCACAGTAACTGTACAGTATCCAAGTACAGTAAATCCAAAGTGAATACAAAGTCCAAAACTGTCCAAAACAAATCCAATCCAAAATTCCAAATGTAGGGGAATTGATGGTTGCAAGTGCTTGTCCCCAATCAAGCCTTGACCCTCGTCGCCAGTGATAAAAGCACTCAATCAAGAAGATGTTGAAGAGCTCGCTTTGATGTACAACCATCAACAGCAAAAGATACAGCAACTGAATCACAGCAATTGGAATGTAATCATTCTATTAATGATGTAATCAACAATGTGTTCCTTAAAGTGACAGTAAACATAACACACAGACTCTAGCTTGGTGAGCTGTGCATTTTTCTCTTTCTGAACTCCGGCGATCAAAAAGATCGCCTGTCCCCAGATAACTGTTTTGAAGGCCTCCCAGAGCATTAAGGCGGAGCTCAGCAAGCCCTCATTGTCTTGTAAGTACCGATCAATTTCTAACAGTATTTTCGTCTTAATTTCGGGTTTTCTCAAATACCACGGATTTATCAGAGCTACACGTCCCACTTACTGTTCGCCAACCCCCATTATGGCCCATACTGGGGAATGTCCCTCATGAGGTGGTGTACTTCTTTTTTATGTGTCCCATCTGACCTGCTGGCACTATTATGTAATCAATTCTTGAAAGAGTGTTATGTGCTCCTTAATGGAATGTAAACTGCTTCTCAGCAGGATGTAGAGCGCGCCACATGCCAACTAGCTCAATTGCACCCATGAATCCGTGGATTAGCGTTCTTGTGGGTGGGACTTCCCTCGGGAGACTACGGTCTATCTGGTCCAATACTATAGAACTAAAATTGCCTCCCTTGATGAGCCATCCGACAGGGAATGCAAGCTGGAGATCCCCCAAGTCTCTGAAAGCCGACTTGTGAAGGCCCGGCGGGATATACCCCGACCCCAGCGTGAGTCTTTTTCCTTCCCAATTCCCATCTCCATGCTGTTACTGCCAGTTCAGTGGGGCTACCCTTCCTGACCAATGTCTACTGCCCTCTGCCATTGCGAGACCTCTGGTCCTGCGCTCCGTTTGGGGGATTTCCACCTCAGCGATTGGGTACCATGTCCTTTCACGGGTGGCCACCCATCCAACCACTCCTGCACCGCCTCTGGAGAGTCAAAAAAACAGGTTTTGCCCTCTGCTTCCACTCGGACTTTGGCAGGGAACAGCATTAAATATTTCAGTTCCTTGTCTCGGAGCCGGGCCTTAACGCTTTGGAATGAGCATCTCATTCTCTCTTCATTTACTGTATAGTCAGGGAAGAAGGTCACTGCGCTGTTCTCAAATTGGACCGATGATGCAGTGCGGGCAGTTTGTAGGACTACATCTCGTTCCCGAAAATTAAAGAGCCTGGCCAATATCAGTCTTGGCAGCGCTCCTGGCTTTGGCCTGCCACCTGGGACCCAGGAGGCCCTTTCCACCCCAGAAAATTGGAGATATTTTTGGGCTGCAGATATTTCGTAATTAGGTCCTCAATGAAGAGGTTCGGTGTGGGCCCTTCTGCCCGTTCTGGTATCCCAATTATTCTAATGTTGTTGCGGCGTGATTTACCTTCATAATCGTCTAATTTGCTTTCCATTACCTTGCTTGCTTCCTGCAGCTGTTTAATCTGCTGCTTCATGGTTTTGGAGTCTTGGCCGAAGTCAGTCGCGGTGGCTTCTATTGTTTTGACTCTATCGTTCATTTTTTGGAGATCCGCTCTAATTAGTGTAACTTTGGTAGTAATTGAGTTCATCCTTTTCTCAAGCAATGTGCGTACTCCAGTGATAGCTTCCATAATGTCTTTTCACAAGGGGTCTTCCATTTTGTGCTACGCATTCACCTTGGCCTCCGGTCCATACGGTCAGTCTGAGCTCGAACTTTTGGACATTGCGTAGCGATCGAGTTTGGTCTGGTGCGTGCTTTTAATGCCTTTATTTCCGGGGACATCTTTTGTTACTTTCCTGGTGTAAGGAAGGGGGGGACAGGGGAAGGTCTCGCCCCTCTCCTTGGCCTCTGCAACCCAAAACTATAGCCCGCTGCCTGCCTGTAGAGCACAGTTCTAGCGCGCCCAACGCGGCCTTTCGGGTATCCCCCGGGGAATGGGGAAGTTCTTTCAGCCATACAGGCGCTGTTCGTCGTCTCACCTCTTTTGGTGGTGGCCCTCTGTTCGAAGGCCTCAGATGGGTCCCTTGCTGTTATGGAGGAGGGGGGTCCCAAAACTGCTGAGTACTATTTACTGAGTTCTGTCCTCAGTGTGGGTAAGTTTGGCATCCCCCAACCCCCTCTTGTGTAATTATGGGTCCAGATTCAATGGAAGTCGCTCAATTTCGGTCAGGTTCACCCCTCTGCACAGCCACTTCCTGCTCCTCTTTGGTCTTACAGCGCGTCTTCCCACCAATCTCCGTTGATTAATCATACAGATCTCACCACTGGAGCTCCAGTGCTGAGAAGTTGCTGCTTATATGATTTCACGCCGCTGCTGGGTGTCTTCGCCCCAGGGCAGGCCCGCCCAGTGGTGGGTCTTACTGTATCTACGCGACCCGTGGCTAATTTCCAGTGTCTCTCCCGTCCCTGGGTGGGTGCTGCCACACAATTGCACTGCATCGCCTCCGTGTGGGTTAAGCCTGGGGTCTGGTACTCAAGGTTTTTTGGGTGCCATCACTGCCAGTATAGGAGCTGCTTCGCTTTTTATTAGGTGCCCTCCTCACCTCTCTCTCGGAGCGTGCTGTGGGTCAATGAGTTGCACTCGCGCTGATTCTCTTTATTCATGCAAGGTTTCGGAAGCCGCTTCACACAGCCGATGCTCCTTGCCATTCTCAACACGGAGGCTCGGGTCGGCTCACCGATGTTATTGCTGTTCGGCACTGTCGTGCCAGGACCACGGGGAGTGAAATTCTTAGTTCAAATACTCTTGAAAATGATTGCACAAAAATAATTGAAATCACAAAAAAGCTATTCTGAGTAATGTACTGTCTATACAGAGAGCCATATTTATCATTATTTCATGCAATGCAGCAAGAAATCTTGCTGCTCTGCGAAGCAGGAAAGGGCAGGAATGCACCACATCTATCAAGATATGGCACATTCTTGCTCTCTCCATGCGCTGGTGCACTTTTGGCTGCTGAGCGCCAACGCTGGCACGCTTGGACCTTGGTGCAAGGGTGCCTGCATTGCAGGCACGATTGTTTTTGTTCTGCAAAAATAATATTTTTAGTTTTTTTTTCTCTTTCTACATGTGCTGCATAATTCAGCAAATGCACAAAAAAAAAAACAAGGAGAGATAAAAATATTTCTCCTCATTATGCTCCCCTGGGAAGGCATAGCATTTTGACGTATTCCCAGGTCTACCACTCATGGTAAATCTGAGAAGGTGCCAAAATCTTTATGGAATTACTCCCTGGGGCAGATTTACCAAGCCCCGCAGGGCCATGCAAGGTGGCCTTGCATTGCTTTGTAAATCTCACCTAGGTTTTCCGTCGCCCTTGCGTTACCTTGTGTGGCACAAGGGTGACGCAGAACTTTGATAAATAAGCCCCATGTTTGCAAGTTTGGTGTCAATTTCTAAAGCAGTTTCTTGTTTAGCAGAGCAAATATTCCTGAGGGACTTAAAATGGAAAAGGCTGGTTCTACTATACCCCACATTACTTTGTCCCCCTAGACAGATCTGCACAAAATTGTTCAACGTAGTTCCATTAAATGACTGCCATATTTCTTGCACATTTGACAAACTGTGTCCCAGGCATTGGCAAATTAAAAAGGCCATTTCTTAGCTACTGCATATTTATACACAATATAAAAAATCCTTGGAAAGGGAGGGTGTCTAGTCTGTGTCTAAATAATCCCATAGGAATAGTTACAGTAGTAATTTCGATTAGTATAGGTGTTATCCAAATTCCAGGAAAATTACACTAAAATGTTTGTTTTTATTTAAAAACTATGGGGGTGGCTGATACTCTGCAGTAGCAGAGGAATCGATTCCTTTATGCAAACACAGGATTTAGGCAACTATTTTAGAGAACTACTTTTTTAATTTTTTTGTTTAAAACTCCATGGGCCATATTATCAAGAAACGGCTTTAGCGGCAGGAAACTGCTGCTAAAGCGGCGATCATGGGCTTAATAATATGCCCTTGTGAATTCCCATAGAAGCCCATGTTCTGGTGTGAACATGGGCTCCTATGGGAATTCTCAAGGGCATATTATCAAGCCCGTTATCGCCGCTTTAGCGGCAGTTTCCTGCCGCTAAAGCGGCGATAATTTTAACGCTGTTCTGATAATATGCCCCCATGAGAGTTCATGCTTTCCAGAACTATCCCTTATGCACTTCTCCTTCTTGCCAAATACCCTCCCCACACCCGTGTGCGATGCTCACTGTTTCTTTTGTGAGCTTGTCATTGACCAGACAACCCTGCCTCCATGCTGCTCTTTCCTTTGTGTGCCCTCCCTGTGTTGCCTATCACTTGTGTGCTACTTTCCCCTTCTTCTGACCACCTGGCTAATTTAATTGTTTTACCTCCGTGCCCACTCTTCACTCGTTCCCCACCCACTTCTCTGTTGCCCTCCCCCCCCCCCAGTGCTTAAGAAGTAAAATAATGAGTGTCAGTGTCCAAAGCCCTGCTCAGAAGCCCACGTCCGGTGCTAATAAAGGTCTGTGCGCCAAACACCAAGGCTACATATTCTTAAATCCACCTCATGTCCCTTTAATCCACTACCAAACACACCCTTACCCTTTATCTCACTCCCACAGGTTTCTGCTTTCTCCATTTATGACCGGTTTTCTGTCTTTCTGTACCGTGATTCCACTTTGTGTGTTTTTCCCTGTCTTGCTCTCGGGAAATATCCAATCAGGAAAAATAAGTGCCGGTCTCCACCACCGGCAGCCTCTGGCTCAAATTAATTAAGCACTGCCCACCCCTGCGATCTTTTTTTATTTATTTAAAGAAAAAAAAATATTTTGGAGGGACCAATAGAAAACTGATACTGCCCTCTCTGCCTTACAAAAAGCACTTGTTTTGATTTACTTATCTGTAAATAAAAACAACTATGATGGCTTCATTTTCATAGGCGGTGGTGATGTATGTTCCCACATATGTTCCCACATATGTCATTACACAGGCATGCACCTACAAAATTATGTGGCCAGCAGCAGTGTCATTGCAACTTTTTTAAAGAAATTGCCAAATGCTGTACAGCGTCGGCAAAAAAATGCTTTTTGCGGATGCTGCACTGCATCAGCAAACAGTACTCCAATATTTATTAAATCAATCAATCAATCAAGTGGCTTGTAAAGCGCAACTACTCACCCATAAGGGTTTCAAGGCACTAAGGGGATGACTGACGATCTGTCACAAGGCACTGTGGTTCAGTCAAAGAGCCAGTTCTTGAGCTCCTTCCTGAATTGGGGCAATGACGGTGATTGCCTTAGGGGCAAGTTGTTCCAGGTCTTTGCTGCGAGGTAGGAGAAGGATCTTCCCCTGGCCATGGTCTTGCTGGACAGCGGCTAGGGCCAGTTGAGCGGAGCGGAGCTCTCTGGTGGGTGTGTGGAATGAGAGGTAGTGATTGAGGTATTTAGCTCTTGTGTCGTGTAGAGCTTTGTAGGCGTGTGTGAGGGGCTTGAAGGTAATCCTTTTGTTGACAGGGAGCCAGTGGTGGTCACTCAAGTGACTGGTGATGTGTCTGCGGCAGGGGATGTTGAGGATGAGCCTGGCGGAGGTGTTCTGGATGTTTTGCAGTTTCTGAGGAGTTTCTGGGTGATGCCTGCGGAAAGGAAGGTTGACATAGTCGAGTCTGTTGCTGATGAGTGCGTGGGTGAACATCTTTCGGGACTGAAGATTTTTCGGAGCAGGTGTAGCATGTGGAAGCAGGAAGATGAGATGGTGTTGATCTGGCATTTCATGGTGAGCGAGGAGTCCAAGATGATGCCCGAGATTTCTTGCGTGGTCTGTGGGTGCGAGCGGGCCATGTGGATGTTGAAGAGCATGGGGTTCAGGGAGGAGCCCTGGGACGCTCCGCAGCTGATTTCTGTGGGTTCCTAGTGGAACTGTGGTAGCCTGACTCTCTGTGTTCGGCTGTGGAGGAAGGATCAAATCCCTTTCAGTGCATTTTCGTGGATGACGCTGTTGTAGAGTCTTGGGCATCGGCTGTGGTGGGAGATGGTGTTGAAGGTGGCCGAGAGATCCAGGAGGATGAGGGCTGCAGTTTTGTCTCAGTCAAGGAGAGTGAAGAGGTCGTCTGTGGTGGCGAGGATGGTGGTCTTCGTACTGCGGTTGCTTTTGAAGCCAGATTGCATGATGTCCAGGATGTGGTCCACCTCGATGAACTCAGAAAGTTGGGTGTTGATTGCCTTCTCGATGACCTTGCCTGGAAAGGGAAGCAGAGTGATGGGTCTGACGTCTTGAGGTGCTTTGGGTCAGCAGATGGTTTCTTCAGCTAGGAGTTGATCTCTGCGTATTTCCAGTCTTCCGTGAATGTGGCGGAGTTATTTGAGCAGTTGATGGTGCAGCAGAGTTCAGGGGTAATGGAAGTGCCGGCTCTGTTGAAGATATGGTGTGTGCCGGGATCCAAGGGTGATCCTGAATGGATGCTCTTCATCATCTTGGGGGTGTCGTCAGTGGCCAAGGGAGTCCAATGAATCAGGGTCTGCTGGGGTCTGGTGTCGTTAGGTGCAGTGGTTGCAAGTGGAGTGAAGGTCTTGGGTATTAAGGTTGTTGAACCTGTCACAGATCTCCTTAATCTTGTGGTGGAAGAAGGCGCTGAGGTTGTTGCAGAGGTTTTGAGAGGGTGGGATGTCCGCTGTTCCTGTGCTGGGTTTGGCAAAAACTTTGACCACTGTAAAAAGTTCCTTGCTATTGTGCGCATTGGCATTGATCCTTTCTTGTAGGGCCTCTTTCTTTGGTGTTCTGATGTTGTGGTGATATGCGGTGATAGCGGTTTTGATGTTTGAGCAGTCTTCTACGGTCTTGCTGCTCCTCCATCACTTTTCGAGCCATCTTCAGCAGCGTCTGGACTCATGCAGGGCGGCGGACAACTAACTGGCGTTTTTTGGAATAGGTTTGCCTGCCACTTTTTGTTGGTAGGAGCCAGTGCGTTGACACAGTTGGAGATGCATTAGTGGAGGTTGCGAGCTGAGGTATTAGTGTCCACAGAAGTCGGAGGTAGAGTGTTGCGAGGGAGGTGGTGAGCTGTTCTATGGTGACCTTGTTCCAGATTCTGCAAGGGTAGCGGTGGTTGTGGTGGTGTACGGTGGGTTTGGTGAAGGAGAAGTGGACACAGCGGTGGTCGGTCCAAGGCAACTAGGAGGTGTGGCTGAAGGAAACTTTATCACTTACGGAGAAGACCGGGTCGGGCATGTGTCCTGCTGAGTGGGTTGGAGAGGTGACCTGTTGTCTGAGTCCAACGGTGGCAAGATTTTCCAGCTGAGGCGATGTGTTCTTGTCATTATGGTTGTCCAGATGAAAGTTGAGGTCGCCGAGGAGGATGTTGTCAGAGGAGGTGAGAGCGTGGAGTGAGATGAAGTCGAGGGTCGACAGGGTCCGGGAGGTCTGTAAATAAGGGTGCTGTAGAGGGTGGTGCTCGGGTTGATCTGAACCTGGAAGTGAAGGTGCACCATGTTGGTTGGTGGTCGTCTGAGTGGGTGGTGTGGCGGAGGGTGCTTTTGTGTACGATGGTGATGCCTCCACCCGGTTTGTTGATGCGTCCCTTGTGAATGATCCAGTATGGCCGTGGTGATGTCCGGGGAGGAGGTGGAGTTCATCCAGGTTTCCGTGAGGAAGGTGATGTCGGGGTGGCCGGAGTTGACTAGGTCCCAGATCTCCACAGCGTGTTTGTGAGGGGGAGCCTGTGTTGAGCAGGATACAGCTGAGAGAGTTGAGTCCGGTATGTGTTGGTACTGCGGTGGGTGAGGCTGTTGTGCGGTGGCAGGCAAAGGTGCAGCTGCTGTGTCTGCAGGAGAAGGGACCCTGGTGGCAGATGGTGTGGTGTCTGGTATTGAGGGCATGGAGGGTGCTGGCATCGTAGTGGTGGCTGGTCCTAGAACTGGGGTATGTGGTGCTGGGAGTGGTCCAGCTGCCTTCGGCACAGATGGCAGGGGGCAGGGAGGTGGGAAAAGGGGAGAGCTGCGCAGGAGGAGGATGGGGCTGCGGGTGACTAGCAGCTGTGGGGACACAGCGAGGAAAGGCACAGTATTACAAGCATTACAAGCATTGGCAAAGCAAATTGGTCCAAAAGGCAAGATCTATTGGATTTGCCAATGTGTGTAATAAATATCGCGCTGCCTTGCTTTCTTACCCTTGCATAATGCAATGCAGCACATTTGGCTGTTGTGTTGCGCTAAAATTAATAAATCTGCCCTCCAAATGTTAAATCCTGCTTGACATGTTAAGACTGGCACTGAGTAGTTTTTGTGCCCTAAATTCCTGTGTTAGCCAGCTTGGAATAGGCAGGCCACCTCCTAGGGTTCAAGTAAGCGGTTAGTGCTTCTGACACAACTTGCCAAGAGAAAACAAAGGGACATATTTATAAGAAAATATCGGAGTGCGGAGCTGCACTAAATTTGGCAGCGATGCATTCCTACATCTTCAAAACGCAGGGATGTGCCTTATTCACAAGAATACTGGACAACACTGTTTCCCCCAGCGCTGGCACACATAAAGCTGCCTAGCGCCAGTGCAGGCACCCTCCTGCCATTTGCAAGGGTGCCTGCGCTGCAGGGATGATTGTCTATGGGCAGGAAGAGACACCTTCCTGCACATAAACAATCAATAATGGCGATTTGTACCTTCTATGTGTGCTGCAGAATGCAGAGACATTCTAACACCCGGTATTCCATATAGTTTGGCATTGCCTTGTAAATCAGGGCAGTGTCAAAAAGCAATGGGTGTTGTGGTGGAATGGCCACAGCAACACCCATTGCGCACCCCTTTGCCACAGAAGACTGCAGCAGAAAGGGGCATATTTACAAGGTGGCATTAAGCCATGCAAAGTGGCTTAACGCCACCGTGTAAATATAGAAAAGGCGCTAAGCCACTGGAGTGTCAAAAAAAGTGACACTCTGATGGCGCTGAGGGCTTGTAAATATGCCCCAAAAAAATGTAATATCAGCACCCATTGATGGTTTTGCCCAGCCAATATGACGGGGAAGGAGGATGGGAAGTGTCAACATAAATCCATGTTACATTAATATGTGTCTGGTGTATGGGGCACTGACAATATAAATATGTAATCAATATGTTTAATTTACACTGAATTATGCAGTCAAATGTGTCCAAGGCTTATCTTTACGTGAACCTTTGTTTTGCATGGTTACCAGCAGAGACCATTAATTTGCTTAAGCACCAGTCTTGCGTCTTCATTTTTCTTCGCTCTCTCAGACAAATTCTGTGCACTGTGCATTTTTACTACTCTGTGTTTCTCTTCTTTCTATTTTTACACTGCTCCATCACTGGTTAGTGCCGTACCAAGGATGCCATGGGCCCTGCTGCAAGGAAAGAAAATGGCCCCTTGGGCTGCTGTTGTGGTAGTAAAATAAAGCAATTATCAGGGTTCAATGGGATCATCCGGGCTTTGGGCCCAGGTGTCACTGCACCTGCTTCACCAATGGTAACTGCACCCCTTTCTCTGATCATCGGGTACATGTTGAGCACTGTTCGCGTGTGCTCTGTGACAGTAAATGAGGAATGATATGCATGTTTACAAGTAGAAAGGAGCTACACAAGCAGTACAATTCTATTAATTTTTTGCTCACGTTTTGGCCCCATGTGCCATTCACACCGTTTTCTTAAACAGATCTGTTCAGGCCTGTCCTCTGCATAGCTAACTTTCCATCCTGCGATGCAAAGGTATTTTTATGTTTTTGTAGGATTTCAGCAGAGCATAAGTCAAGTTTCCATAAACAGGAGGATGTGGTGGTGTCACTTTTCATGTAGCTGCAGCCATGCGCAGCAGGAGATTGACCACAGAGCCTGGACTATGGCCAGACCCTGCATCCAAGCCCCGGCAGAAAGCCAACCCCACGCCAAACACAGCCTTTGGCTTGCAGGGCCTAGGGTTGGCCTTCAGGCAGCGGGTATCCCATCCCAAGGCATTCTGGTTTTAAAGGGGGCGTATGTCTCCCCTCCCCGAGCCACTATGGGCCCCAGAGACCCATCCCTCAGAACCAAACAATATTTTTAAAGTGGAGGGGGGCTCCCTCCCTGAGCCAGAAGAGGCCCTAGGTACCCCTTCCCCCGGTGCCTTTAATGAGGGGGGTTGCACGGCCCCCTTTCTCAAGCCAATAGTAGCTCCAGGGATCCCATCCCCTTGGGCCATACCATATATGTAGGGGGAAGGGGGTGCTCGACTCACTCCTAAACCCAATAATGGCCCTCAGGGACCCCATCACTTGGCGCCAAAGCAATTATATATATTAAGGTAAGGGGAGCGTGTGACCCCTCTCTGCGAGCCTTTTTAGGTCCTGGGGACCCAATCCCTCGGGCCACATGTCATTAAAAAGGGAAGGGAGGCTGCACATCCCCCCTCCCTGAATCCATTTGGGCCCTGGGTACCCCATCCCTGAGGCCTCTCTAAATATAGATCGGTGCCCATCCAGGACACCCACTAAGCACCAAATTGAGGGCCACTTGGGGAGCCCCAGGGACTATGTCCCCAAGCCGCCTCACTGCATACTGCAGGACGCGGCATAGCATCCGCCCAGAGGGAGCAGCTGCTTATGCTTACTCCTGCTGACAGGTGGGAACAATATTTGTTTCTCTGCCCGCATCAGAGCAGGCAGTGAAACAGAAGTCTGCTCCCACCCGGTTGGAGCATTTTTAAAATACCCCGCCCGATGGGAGTAGACAAGCCTTACCTGCCTGCGCTACTGAAGGCAGGGAAGGCATGTTTGGTCCTGTATGGCAGGATATTTAATCATGTTCCCACCAACCGGGACCAAACATATGATTCTATGCCCGCATCAGTGAGGGCACATGAAAACACTATGTCGTAAGGATTGGGTACCCAAGGTCTTTAAAGTCACGGTAAGGGGGACAGCTCAGTCCCCTCTTCTGTTTTGTACATTTTGGCCCTGGGGGAGCGTCCCCGGGGTCTAATAAGGCTCTGGGAGGGGTTGGTGCACGTCCTCCTCCCTTCATATTTACATCAGCCCCAGGGGCTGAGGTCCTTGGGGCCTCACTGAGGCTCCAGGAGGGCGGCTTCATGCCTCCCCGCAAACAAAAAAATTTGACGCCCCTGGGCCCTGACCTACATGGGGGGATTTTTCAAAAGACGCGGGGGAGCCCACAATGTTTATAAAATATTACCACCAATTCACAGAGCCTTTGCATATTTGTGGAAAACTTTTAAAACAAATGTTTTTGGTCCCAGACGGGTCCCTCTGGCACCCCACCACCAACCCTAGGTGGTTAGGCAAGCTCTATCATTCCCCCATGTCTTTTTTTCACCTTTTCAGTCCCTACTCCTAAGATGGTTGCTACCATATCATAGTTTATGTGATGGCAACCAATCAGACCTCTCCAAGCGATCTGTCAGATTTGTGGATATACAAAGTATTTGAGCAATAATTGATGAAAAACTACTGGGTTTACATCGAATCACAAAAAGCAATCTTTCTGGACCAAGATCTAGCCTTTTGGCAAATCCTGGCTGTAGCTGTGTCTAAAGTTCCTATGGAAAAATGAATGCAGAAAACGTGTTTTGGTTGGGATCTCCCCTTTTACTAGGCCCCTGCTTGACGGAGCCACCCGAAGCTTTCCAGTTAATAGCTGGGGTAAAAATAATTTTGGGGGAATGTTTTGTGAAGATTCATCAAATGGCGCAAAAGATATAAACAAACCAAAAAATGCATTTCCTATTGAAACACGATCCTAACTATAGCCACCCAGTGAAAAATATATCTATATACATTTATTATTCCTTGTATTATAATTAAACAAAAATAAGAAAACACCTTCAATATCGCCCTTTCTCGCCACTCTCTGGCTCATCCCAAAACTTTTAGACTACAATGGACTACAAAACATGTTTTCCAAACTCTTCTCTCTTTCTATCTACTCATTCAATTAACAGGTAAACATATCCACCACTCTCAATGACATCTAATATGTTTATATTACTAATCTCGTTCAATTACTTTATCCCTATTCAAAACACTAGAGCAAATGCATGAGATCTGAAGAGCACAATTTTAACACAACGAATCCTGTAGGGAAAAGGAAGCATATATTACACATAATACTAATCTATTACATGTTTACCTATAATCTTTGGTTCCAGAGTAGCATGCTGCTCACTGCAAAGCACTTCAACGCGTTGTCAGGGTTAGTAAGAGCTGCATAAATGTAATTGACAATTACAATTATAATCTTTTGCAGTGACCCATCGTCAAGATGCCCAACATTCTTGCAGGAGGTGTGGTACTTAAGTGAGATTTTTAGAACTAAGAGAAATACCATCAAGTCCAGTGAGTGTGTAGATGCCCCACCGACCATCTCTGCTTCCTTGTGTGCTTGGTTGGTTGTGGGCATGGACGTGGTTGTGGCCTTGGACACAGTTAAGGTGTTGGTTGTCATTGTTATCAAGGGTATTTGGGCTTGGGGGCAAATCTCATTACACTGCCTGGGTTCAGGAGAGATGTGGCAGATAATGTATGTGTGTGTGTGTATGTGTGTGTGTATGTGTGTCTGTGTGTGTTGTGAAGGCCTTGCAATTGGTGCAGTATGGATCGTGACAAATGTTGAAAGCTAAGAACATATTATTCTTATAAGTGCAGCGATTGAACAGAGCCAAACCGAGGTATTCTATGACTGAAAATTTGAAAAAAGCTTATTTATAGATTATATTTACCAACTCAAGTCACCACTATTTACACAGAGCGTTATTCTGGGGCTGCATATTTCAGAGGACTCTGAAAAAAGGCGAGTGCACTTGGGCAATCAGTAAAAAATATATTTTTCAGGATCGCTCAAAGTGCTCTATCATTTAAACTTTGGCCCCAGTTGACAGGTAACGCAAGCACCAAATAACATCTACATCCTAGAAATGTTTCCATGTGACACAGGAATTAAGCCAATACATTGATGAATCATCCCGTCAACATCCCGTGAAATGTGGTTGGATGCATTAATGTGTGCTTAGAGAGTCATGATGAATTGTCATGATTATTTGTAAAGTGCCTTTTTCTATATTAAGTTTACCTCAAAATGCTGAGGGCAGACGAGGAGAGGTGGAAAAGAAGGACTAAGAAACATAAAGGAGGGGGTCATTGTTATAATGCTAACTGGATCGAAGGCATGTAGAATAACTTCTTTATTACGGCCCCCACTCTGCCACCAACATGTACACAGAATACAGCGCACAGTGCGCTGCACTCTTCCAGTCAGGCTGCTCTTGTCAACATTCCAAGGCAGCCTCTAGCAGCTCAACAGAAGGAATGTACCAAGAGTAGAAGAGAGGGGGGCGGGGGGCAAGGCAAAGGCTAATAACAAGTTTCCCAAGTGGTCCAACTATAATAAACGGGAAACAACCATTATGACGCGGTCATAACACCGCAGTACCATTACAACGCGAATTTTAGAACGTAAGTCGTTACCACGACTTGCGCTGGAGGGCGCTCTAGACTAAGGAATAGTGTGATTTACTATTCCAACACCTTCCCTACTGTACGTAGGCTGGAGTTGGAATAGTAAATCATACTATTCCTAAGTCCAGCACCCTACAGGGCAAGTCGTGGTAACGACTTGCGTTGTAAAAGCTGCGTTGTGATGGTACTGCGGTGTTATGTACCGCGTTGTACCATCATACATCCATAATAAAAATAACTAAGTAAAAAGGAATACAACAGTCAAGGTAGAAGGAATAAGGTAAAAGCATTGTGAATGGAAAAGGTGATGATGCATTATGAGTAGCTGGCCTGGAGCGGTGTAGCTGGACTTGAGCCTCAGAACAGCATGAAGGCGAGAGCAGAGAAAAGATGTGGTGGAATGAGAAATCAGGAAGGTATAGGAGAGGACAGGTGGTAGAGGTGAAAGGTGTGAGTGACAGCAAGAAGAATCAGAACATGACAGAGAGGCAGAAATCATGGTAGCCTAAGCCAGATCATATTGCACCTCTGAAAGTAATTAGGAAAAGGAGCAACCCTTCCACGCCCTGGTACACGGAAAAACTGAAAATTCAGAAAATCGCCTGTAAAAAGGCGGAAAGACACTGGAGGAGGGACTATACAGAACAGAATAGACTACTCTGGAGGCTATCAATAACAAAATATAAAAAAGAGATTGCCACAGCCGAAGCAGAATACTTTGCAGCCATTATCTTAAAAAGCACTAATAAGTCACGCGACATTTTTAACATAGTAAGAGAAATGTCCCACCCGAATTGCGCTAGCAGCAACATCAAACCTTCCCAGGAGCTATGTGATGGTCTGGCCTCCTTCTTCCGGGATAAAATCATAAAAATAGTAGAGAGTATGGAGGACGCCTCCACATCCATAGCACAGCACCAGAGCAGCGGGGACAGCGGGAAGAAGAGAGAAGGAATGGATGGGCACCTACTGCCAAGGGCCATCCTGGACAAATTCGAAATTTCCCCAGAAAAAGAGTTTGCTCAAATAGCCCTCAGCATTTCCTCTGGATCCCCACTGGACCCTCTACCCCACAAAGTTGTAAAGGAACTCGGGGCTGAATTCTTTCCCCTACTCCGTCAGCTATGCGGTCAATCCCTCTGCACAGGCATTGTACCGATGGAATGGAAGCAGGCGGTTATTACACCCCTGCTAAAGAAGCCAAATCTTGACCCCAGCTGCCACAAGAATTACCGACCCATCTCGCTCCTGCCGTATCCTATTAAGATCACGGAACGGCTGGTCAGTAGGTCTCTGTCCCTCTTCTTGGAGACAAATAACATCCTAGAAGAGGAGCAATTTGGGTTTAGACCAGCCCATGGGACCGAGTCAGCCCTGCTGATGGTCCTTGACAACCTTCGAATGAGGGCGGACAGGGGTGAATCAGCAATTCTAATACTGCTGGACCTGTCCGCCGCGTTCGACACGGTGAGCCATGACATCCTACTGACAAGGTTGGAAACCTTTGGAGTAGAAGGAACGGTGCTCAATTGGCTGCGCTCATACCTGGCAGATAGATGGCAGGCAGTGGCACTCCCTCCATACCAGTCTGAATTTGCTAAAGTCCCACATGGGGTCCCACAGGGGTCCGCCATCAGTCCAATCCTTTTTAACGCCTAAATGCAACCCCTGATGGGCATCATCAAGGCCTATGATATTAGCGTGATCAACTACGCGGATGACACGCAGCTGATGATCTCCCTTAATGGCGCCCATGCAGAATCACTTGAGACCTTCCACACCTGCATGCAGGAAATGGCAACTTGGCTAAAAAGAAACTCGCTACAATTTAATAGCGGCAAAACAGAGATCATGCAATGTAAAGTGGGGAGAATTGCCAGAAGCCTGCCTGCTGACTTCTGGCCCTTAGCCTCAGATGGACCACTGACACCAGTAAAAACGGTGCGGAATTTGGGGGTCAGCTTCAATGAAAACTTAAACCTGGAGACCAACGTCAACAAACAGGTGAGCAGCTGCTTCACCCTAATGTGGGGCCTCCGAAAGCTGATGCCTCTCCTTCCAGCACAGACTAGAGCAACTGTAGTTAGGAGCACCATTCTTCTTCTTCTTCTTCTTATTATTATTATAATTGCATTTATTGAGCGCGCAGCTACCAGGAGGTTTCCCGGCGCTAAAGCAAACAGAAGATGAGCTAAGTTTAGGAGACTATGAGCATGCATGTTAAGTATTAAAAAGCCAGGTCTTAATTCCTTTACGGAATGTCAGATAACAGATTTCAGAGCGCAAGAATTGGGGCATGGAGTTCCAAAGGGAGGGTGCCAACAAGGCGAACGAGCGGCCTCCCATTTTGGCTCTGTTGACGCGGGGGATCTGAAACTTGTTTTGTGTGGAAGATCTCAGCGTACGGGAGGGGACATATTGCTGCACCAAAGAGGACAAATATTTCGGAGCTTTACCCATTTTGATGTGGTGCATGATACAGAGGGCTTTAAATTTTACTCGGCTCTCAATTCGCAGCCAGTGCAGCTTGCGCAGATGGATGGCGGCCGAGGACCTGACAGGTAAGTTGCAGATCAGGCGAACTGCCATGTTCTGAACCACCTGAAATTTCTTTATTACCTCCTTACAGGCGCCCAGAAGTAGAATGTTCCCGTAGTCCATCCGTGAGGTGACAAGGGCCTGGACCACGGTCCTCAGGGTATCAGCTGGAAGCATCCACGTGATTTTTCTCAACCACCTGATGATGGTGGTACAGGTGGCCGAGACTTTTACAACATGTTGCTTCAGTGACAACTGGTTATCAAGAAGAACCCCGAGGTTGCGGGCTGTAGCTGAAGGGGTGGGTAGGGGGCCCATCTGAAGAGGCCAGTGTTGCGGGCCCCAGAGTGATGTATTTGGACCGAATAGGAGCAGCTCTGTTTTGTCACCATTTAGTTTTAATTTGTGTCTGTGCATCCAGTTGGAGATATGTTTTAGTCCAGACTGCAGGGAGGACGTGGGAAGATGTTTATTAGTGGAGAGCGAGTAGACGATTTGTGTGTCGTCTGCGTAAGAATAGATTGTGAGGCCTGCTTGCTCTGCCAAGAAAGCAAGAGGTCTCACATAAAGATTGAAGAAAAGGGGACTAAGAATTGACCCCTGGGGAACACCGTGAGGGGAGGAAAAAATAGAGGAAACAGAAGTGGAGGAGAACACTTGAAAAGTGCGATTGGAGAGAAAACTAGCAATCCAGGCCAGGGCCGGACCGTCAATTCCCACAGATTTCAGGGTGGACAACAAGATGGAATGGGAGACGGTGTCAAATGCGGCACTCAAATCTAACAAAATGAGTGCCACTGTCTCCCCGTTGTCCACCTGTCTTCTGATGGTCTCAGCCACACCAAGGAGCGTGGTCTCAGTGGAGAAGCCAGCCCTGAACCCAGACTGTGAACAGTGAAGAAGATTGGAAGATTCAACGTAAGAGCTAAGAAGAGAGTTAACGTGCTTTTCAAGAACCTTAGAGTAGCAAGAGAGCAGAGAGATAGGACGGAAGTTAGAGGGATTGTTTGGGTCCGCATTGGCCTTTTTTAGCAATGGAACCACCATCGCATGTTTCCATTCATTAGGGACAGTAGCTTCAGCCAATGAGGCATTCAAAATATCTAAGATGATCTGGAGTATGGCTGGATCCAGGGTGCACAATATTTGAGGAGGCATAGGATCAAGGGGAGAGCCCGATTTTATTTCATGTAAATATTTTTGAAAGAGCATGGGAGAGATCGGCTCCCAAGAGTGAAGTTGGGGGGCAGTGGGAGTTAAACTAGTAGCATCAGCGTGACAGGGGGTAGGTAATAAGGGCTCAAAAGTGGTAGATACAATGGGAGTGGCGCTAAAGATGGCATAGATCTTGTCTATTTTCTCCAGAAAGAAGTTTGCCAGGGTGTTACATTGTATTGTGTCCAGAGAAGGGTCTTTAGGTGCAGAAGACACGCCAGAAAGATCTTTTACTACTTTGAACAAGGCCTTCGGTCTATTTTGGGCATTGAGTATAGTACTATTAGCATGACTAGCTCTGGCGGTATCACAGGCAGAATGGTAAGCCAGGAGGGCGGCCTTGTATTTTGTTTTCTTATCTGTACAGTAATTGGAGCGCCAAATGCGCTCCAGTTTCTTGCAACGAGATTTTTCCTGGCGAAGTGAATCATTAAACCAGGGTGCTGGAGGATGATGGATCTGTGATTGGAAGACATGAATCTAAGGCTGTTGCCAGCCAAAAGCTGACAGCAGACACCTCCTTAGTAGAAATAGTGGAAAACGTAGGTTTAGAATTTTCAAGGCAGCTGTTCAGTTTATCCTTATCTAATCGTTTCCAGTTCCTACTAGCTTTATGAGGATGAGAGCTAGTGGAGGAGTTGTGGGCCAGTATCTTGATTGAGAAGTTAATGATAAAGTGATCAGACCAAATAACAGGGGAGGAAGAGTGATGAGTGATGCAGTTGAGGTTCGAGATAATGGAATCTAATAAATTGCCGGCTTTGTGGGTAGGGCCGGAGTTATGTAGATGGAGATCCAAGGCGGCTAAATCCTGAAGTAGACGCATGCTAATAGGACAAGATGCAAGATTAAAGTGAATATTTAAATCACCCACTATAAGGAAATTAGTGGATTGTAATATCAGAGGGGCAATGAGCTCTGGGGAAGAGGAAGCCCATACGCTGGCCGAGCCAGGAGGACGATAGATCAGGGTTCCAGTTAGAGTAAAATAAGGAGTGAGAAGAAGTTTAAAAAGACCAGCTTCGCAATTGGGTAAACCTAAGTCTTCCCATTTGCAAGACAATTCTCTTTTGAAAATTACCGCAATACCACCGCCCTCCTTGAGAACACGGTTTCTCCCCACAAAGGTGTAATTATTGGGGAGAGCCATGGCAATGTCAGGGCCAGAACTCTCATTAAGCCATGTTTCCGTTACAAACACGGCTGCCGGGTTCGCTGACTCAAGGAGGTCAAAGATATCACTCTTGTGTTTGGAGAGAGATCGGCAATTTATGCTGATAAAGTTCAGAGCAGGACAAATTTTGGGTGTAGTAGAAGAAGCCTGAAGCGTGGCAGGAGGAGTGACCCAGAAAGAAGAAGATAAAGAGTCTGTAACCGAGGTGACAGAGTCTAGGGTAAGGGCGCATTCAGGACATTTTAACGGCGCATCTTGACAATTAAAAGTAGGGGCAAAGGTACAGGGAGGTAGCTGTAGACTCAATAAAGCAGAGCGAGAATATGTTATGTGACCAGGGGCAGATGGAATGGACCCTGGTCCCGTACTGGCGTGGACGGGCGCAGACGGGCAGGACTTCGGCGCGAAGTCGGCGCTCCCGCTGCGCTCCCGCTGCGCTCGTCCGCTGCGCTTCTGCCATTGCGTCATTAATTACCCAGAAGGAAGAAACACACTAGCCCGCTAACCTGCCAATGAGCCTGCAGGGCAGAAGTGAGTATGTGAGGCCGGATGAGTCTCGCTCGAGTGGCCCCGCCGCTGCAAACGGCACAAGCCGTGGCGGATCGGTGCCTAGAGCGGAAAGATGACAGGCCCAAAAGAAAGTGTTGCGCCGAAGAGCGGCGTTCTGACAGGTAAATTGTTTTTTAAATCAACAATGTGACCAAATAGTGCGTTGCGCCAAGGAGCAGCAAACAGAATAAAAACACAAAGGAATTATTAAAATTTATGCAAGATGCATCCGCAGAGCCTCAGCGGCCAGTTACACCAGCTATCAGCCCTCAACTGAGGCTGCACTGATCTTTAAATAGCCACAGCCTATTCTACACACTAGCCCGCTAACCTGCCAATGAGCTTGCAGGGCGGAAGTGAGTATGTGAGGCCGGATGAGTCTTGCTCGAGTGGCCCCGCCGCTGCAAACGGCACAAGCCGTGGCGGATCGGTGCCTAGAGCGGAAAGATGACAGGCCCAAAAGAAAGCGTTGCGCCGAAGAGCGGCGTTCTGACAGGTAAATTGTTTTTTAAATCAACAATGTGACCAAATAGCGCGTTGCGCCAAGGAGCAGCAAACAGAATAAAAACACAAAGGAATTATTAAAATGTATGCAAGATGCATGCGCAGAGCCTCAGCGGCCAGTTACACCAGCTATCAGCCCTCAACTGAGGCTGCACTGATCTTTAAATAGCCACAGCCTATTCTACACACTAGCCCGCTAACCTGCCAATGAGCCTGCAGGGCGGAAGTGAGTATGTGAGGCCGGATGAGTCTCGCTCGAGTGGCCCCGCCACTGCAAACGGCACAAGCGGTGGCGGATCGGTACCTAGAGCGGAAAGATGACAGGCCCAAAAGAAAGCGTTGCGCCGAAGAGCGGCGTTCTGACAGGTAAATTGTTTTTTAAATCAACAATGTGACCAAATAGCGCGTTGCGCCAAGGAGCAGCAAACAGAATAAAAACACAAAGGAATTATTAAAATTTATGCAAGATGCATGCGCAGAGCCTCAGCGGCCAGTTACACCAGCTATCAGCCCTCAACTGAGGCTGCACTGATCTTTAAATAGCCACAGCCTATTCTACACACTAGCCCGCTAACCTGCCAATGAGCCTGCAGGGCGGAAGTGAGTATGTGAGGCCGGATGAGTCTCGCTCGAGTGGCCCCGCCGCTGCAAACGGCACAAGCCGTGGCGGATCGGTGCCTAGAGCGGAAAGATGACAGGCCCAAAAGAAAGCGTTGCGCCGAAGAGCGGCGTTCTGACAGGTACATTGTTTTTTAAATCAACAATGTGACCAAATAGCGCGTTGTGCCAAGGAGCTGCAAACAGAATAAAAACACAAAGGAATTATTAAAATTTATGCAAGATGCATGCGCAGAGCCTCAGCGGCCAGTGACACCAGCTATCAGCCGCCTGGATTACTGCAACGCTCTGCTACTGGAATCCCCTGCATATCTGATTTCCATACTCCAGAGTATCCAGGCGGCGGCAGCTAAAATGGCACTCTCTCGAGCCCGCCGATCCTCCACCACTCTAGCACTGGCCGAGTTACACTGGTTGCCCGTGCCTCAGAGGATCCTCTTTAAATCTCTATGTACTGTTTTCAAAGCAGTACATGGTCTGGGTCCTAAACCACTACAAAACAAATTTCAATGGTATGAGCCCACACGGACCCTTAGCTCTTCATCCACTAACCTTATCAGAATACCTAGAATCAGGAAAGCAACCCAGGGTGGCAGAGCCTTTAGCATAGCTGCAGCCCACCTCTGGAATAGCCTTCCAATTGCGATTAGGAAAACCAGTGAACTGCTGCCTTTCCGCAAAAAGGTCAAGACCTGGCTCTTCCCTAAAGTATAACCACCCTAGGAGCAACATGTCATTCCTCCATCCTGCCCCTTGCTGATCATTTCTTAGTCGCACCTTCTCCAAAGCGCCAGGATGCCCGTAGGGTTGCAGCGCGCTATATAAATGGTATAAATAAATAAATAAATAAGATGGCAGGCAGCTAAAAGGATTCAATGGAAAGCAGGATAACACCAACCCTTTGCCTCGCCACAAACTCACATTTAGCCTTTCTACTGCAACCCTGTCCCTTACCAACACATTTGCTCATGTGACTGCACCGTCACATTTGCCCATGTGACCTGCACCGGTTCCCCTTCACCGGACCGGACTGTGATACCGTGGGAGCAAGCGGATACCCGCAGTTGGTGACAAGCGCCTGGTATTTGGCCAACAAAGAAGAAAATCAGCAGCCACGGCGTGCGTTCCAACGAACCAAGTAAAAGCAAAAATGGTCGCCGCAGTGGAACGCAAACGTTCGGAGCTTGGAAACAACCTCCAATGACCCCGCGAGGAGTGCTTTCTACCGTGTAAGCTCGGCATTGTAATCCTATGCGGTAAGCGGCTACCGGCGCACTGATGAAGTCATTTTTACTGTTACTTTGCTGAGAATAAATGAAGACACGTTTACTGTTACTTTGCTGAGAATAAATGAAGACACGTTTACTGTTACTTTGCTGAGAATAAATGAAGACACTTTTACGGTTACTTTGCTGAGAATAACGGGAGCATCAGATAGCGCAGGTTCTACAGCGAGCGTCCTCTCCTAGTGGTTTGGAGTTTTACTATGCCGTGTGTGACATCGTCTGCCAGGCGGGGGGTACAGCCACCAGCAAGCCTCATCCTATCGTTTTCATTTACAGCTTGAACATTAAATGCACGGCAGGGAAAGGGCTCTTTTCTGCTGCACAGAACTATAGTCTGGATCGTCATTATAGGGCTGGTACATCGTGTTGGTTATCGACCTCAATGTTTGCTGTGATTACAAGGTATGCACTTTCAAACAGTAAGCGCTGACTCTCATTGCATTTTTGTCCTCTTTACTGCCCAAAATGGCCATGGCCATAAATCCTGGAGCAATTAATCACCTCATGGCCCCCAGTTTTCCACGAGGCTGCGCTACATCTCTGCCAGGGTTCTTCTCCAAGAACAGATAAGACTTTCTCCGCCCCTCTTAGCAGCTGGATTAACTCGACCTGCCTCAGATTAGAAAGGGAAACTAAACTGTAACTACAACAGACAGAGGACTTCCATTCTTGTCTCCCCTTCTCCTTCTTGGACGCCATCTTAGACTAGCTAGTCTTCCACTCTGCTGACATTATTATTACTAGTTTATCTTATCCCCACAGCACAGCACAGCACCACACCCACCCCCTACTTCCAACATGGAACCCATGGGAAAGCACACTTATAAAATAAATTACCCCACCGGACTCACCAAAAAAAACGCAAAACAGTTTAAGCACAACTTCTTAAAGTCCCACCCTGAAATGCCCTTTGTAGACACCTACTTCTCCCTCAACAATGGAACGAAGAGCACAGATATCATCCTATACACTACACGTAGAGCACAATGGAGAAAAGCACTCCTTACCCTACTCACCGTCTCGACCACTAGGAAAACTGCCTATGGTGTAACACTCTCAATCACACCATCACAACGCTATCCTGCTAGAGCAACCATCACCATCTACAACAACGGCACCATCTTAATTCAATCCACAGACAGGAACCTAGACCTATTTGACATCCTGTTCCCCACCTTCAAAGAATACCTCTCTAAACCTCAGAGCCCACGCCCCCAGCCTTCACTCCCAACACCCTGGACTCATCAGCACCTCCTAACACTAACACTCACCCACTCCCTCCCCCCCTTACTCTACTCTATCACCCTCCGTCTACAGACACCTCACACCCTTTAACGTTGGAAGCCGAACACGCTTCCTCTTGCGTCCCACACACCGCCACAGCCTCGTCCCCTCCCCCACATATCCCGCCAATCACACCTCAGACTAGCCTCTCAGAACACCCCCCTCCCCTAACTGCACCCAACGCAACATGATTCGCGCTCTTCCCATATCCCCCCCTACACTTTGCGCTCCCGTCCCGCCCCGCACACCAATCTTCTCAGAACACCCCTCCTCCCCCTACTGCACCCCACACAACATGACGCTCTCTCCTCCTATCTCCCCCCCCACACTTGGCCCTCCCGCCACGCCCAGCATTCACCCCTCCCTTAACCTCTCACCCCCCATTCTCACTCCCCACTATCCCACCGCCACCCCTGCAACACCCAGCATCCACTCCTCCCCCACTTACCCTTCCCTTCTTAGCACTGTTGCCCCGCCCAATAACGCCAACACCCATCCTAACACCAACCCTCTCTCTAACTTTTCCAACCCCTTCCCCAGCACCGCCTCTCCACCCAGTCTCCCCCCCCTCTCCAGTAACCTATACTCCTGTTCACCGCAAGTACCCTTCCCCAACTCCGTACCCAACACCAAGCTGGACATGATTATGTCCACCCTCCTCCAAATGAAAGAAGAACTACACTCCGTCAAAGAGCTGCTCATCTCACACATCAGACACCCTCCCCCCACCACCACCAGGATCATACCTAACAACACTCTCCCCGCACTTCCTACTCGCCTTACCACACAACAACTCACTAACAACACTCTCCCCTCACTTCCTACTCGCCTTACCACACAACACGCCCCACTCCGGACCTCTATCCCCTCCCGCAATGCCACCAATCGCCCCAGACGCACTACCAATACGCTCTCAGACCATGACATACACACCCTTCTCCACTCTTACGTCTCGGCTCCCCAAAATCGCTTAGCCTCCAACCACCTGTCCATCCCAACGATTCTCTCTAACCCCCTCAGGCACCACACGCACAACACCAGAGGCTCCGTCCCCAACAACCTCACAAATGTACCCCTCACTATAAAACCTTCCTCCACCATCTGCGCCCCCAGACTCAAATGCATACTTCTCAATTGCAGATCGGCCCAAAGGCATTCCGCGGGGGTCGCCGATCTCATCATGTCCCTGGAACCGGATCTAGCCATTCTGACTGAAACATGGTTGTCTGATTCTTCTACACCTATCATGGATATCCTAGTCCCCCCCAACTACAGTATCAGTAGACTTGACAGGTCCAAAAAGACAGGCGGTGGAATTGCATGTATTTATAGAAGCAACCTCTCAGTTATTAAAGCGCCCGTTCCCTCTCTTACCTCTTGTGAATACCTCTGCCTTGATGTCATCAGCGAAAGCAAACCGGTATGCTCACTACACATCATATACCACCCACCGGGGGACAAGCTCTCCTTCTCCCAACAACTCATGGACTTAATCTCAACCAACTCAGGACGGCAAAACACCCAAATTTTTCTTGGCGACTACAATCTCCATTGGAATGATCGCTGTGACACAGTGGTGAATAGCCTCAAAAATTTCCTCGACGCCCTTGATCTCACCCAAATATGCAATAGCCTGACCCATGAGAAAGGCTCTATCCTTGACCTCATCATTTCCAAAGAGGACTCTATTCAACTTGAGTCAATCCAACCCTGTGACTGGTCATATCATCATATTGTCTCCTTCGTCATCAATGAAAAAGTTAAATTTAACCCAGCTCAACCCTCAAAGCCCAAAGTGTGGAAAAGAGACATGAAGAAACTCAACCCAAACTCCGTACCGCCTAACAGCTGTAATCTCTTACTTCCTCCGTCCGGTGTTACGGACGTTCAACTGCTGACTGACCATTACTTCAATGCTATGACCACAATTATCGACGAGGTTGCACCCTTGCAATTGAAAAGAGTCGCGTCCAAGATCTCCAACCCATGGTATGACGGGAGCCTCAATGAAGATAGACGGGCCATGCGAATGGCAGAGCGCACCTGGAGATCAACCCCCTCTGCACTGCACCTAAAAACTCTGAAAAAACAGAGAAACGCCTACTTCAGGAAAATAAAACGCTCAAAGAAAGACTTCTTCAGCCTCCAGCTCGCCCAAGCAAAAAACCGCCCAAGGAAACTGTTTGAGCTAATCAGAACACAATCCAAAGAACATCCCCAGACACTCAACACCAGGGGCGCTACACCTTCCTGTGAAGACTTCTCTGCTTTCTTTAACCAAAAAACAGACAACATAAGAAGCGATCTCCTCAATGACGCTATCCTTTACTCCAACCCCCAACACACAGCACCATCTGAACCAAAGAACAATGCTACATGGTCATCCTTTGGCACCTACTCCGAAGAGGAAATTGGCAGACTGCTCAGCACCCTGAAACCATCCAATCACCTCTCTGACCCCCTTCCTGCTAACGCTCTAAAAGTCTTTACCCCGTCGCTCCTCCCACTCTGGACTAAGATCATCAATAGCTCTCTTCAACAAGGATCCATACCTAACGCCCTCAAAGTCGGACAAGTCACACCGTTACTAAAAAAAACAACAGCAGATCCTAATGATCTAAACAATTACCGTCCTATTACAAATATTCCCACGCTCGCTAAACTGTTGGAAAAATGCGTACAGCTACAACTTGCCAATCACATAAATAACTTTGATCTCCTCAACCCTCATCAATCAGGCTTCCGAGCAGGGCACAGTACCGAAACTGCTATGACTCACATAGTTGACGACGCCCTCCAAATGCTAGACCAAAATGATACCTGCCTCCTCATCCTTCTTGATCTCTCTTCAGCATTCGACACAGTTAAACATGAGAACCTACTCGAACTATTAAACACAAGAATGGGTATTTCTGGGACTGTTCTCAAGTGGTTCACTTTCTTTCTACACAACCGGTCTCAGCGCTTCAAAAGGAACAACCTGATGTCCTCCTCGGTACCTGTATCGTTAGGTGTCCCTCAAGGTTCCTCCCTCTCCCCTACACTGTTCAACTTAGTCATGGAACCTCTCACTACTCTGTTACAAGCATCCAATGTCCACTTTCACATGTATGCCGACGACACCCAACTTTATCTCAAAATACAATCCCCCAAGGACATCTTGCTTCTGAACTCCACGATTAGAAACACCCAGTCCTGGCTGGCAGAGAATCACCTCAAACTCAATGCGATGAAGACTGAGTTCCTCTTGATCTCACCGCCCGCAAAAATCTCTACCGCTCAAACTTGGCTCAAGCACCTAACGGCTCTCAATGTACAACCTACCATCGTTGACTCAGCAAAATCTTTAGGCATAACACTTGACGCCAATCTCAACATACAGCAGCACATCAGCAAGGCAACCAAAGGAGCGAACTTCCAAATCAATACCTTGAGAAAACTCAAACCCTTCCTTCCAGCCAAAGACTTTCAATCGGCAGTACAATCTATAGTCATCCCGCACATAGAATAAGGCAGCATCGCCCTCTGTGGGCTCCCCCTAACCACAACGGCACCCCTAAGAGCGTCCCTTAACGCTGCAGCAAGACTCATCACTGGCTCAAAAAAACACTCGCACATCTCCCCTGACTTTAAATCCCTGAACTGGCTGCCTTTTGAAGCCAGAATACATCTGAAAATCGCCTGCATGACGCACAAAGCTATACACACGAACTCACCCGCCTACCTCTCTCAAAAGCTGACAATCTCGGGCGGTTCTAGAACTACTAGAAGCACAAACAATCTTCTGCTGAAGCCTCGAAGATTTCGGAAGGTAAAAACCTATAAACGCTCCTTCTCAGGAATAGCGCCCAGGATCTGGAACTCACTCCCTCCCGAAACCAGGCTCATCTCCTCCAACAAACTTTTTAAGAAAGAAGTAAAAGCGATTTTCATGGCGAAATTCACATGAACTATTATTCGGTGCCTCCAGGACTCCGCGTTGTACTAGCTCCTGACCCCTTGGTCTATTTGTATTACTGTATTACTTGTATTATCGACTCACTTGACTGTATACGTTCCCTCTCTGCATATCTTATCTTATACTATTGACGTGCCTATCTGACTTTGCACCCTTTACCAACACCACCTCAAATATTACCTACTGTTATACTACTGATTCTCCTGTGTGACTATGCACCCTGTACTCTCCTACCTCAACTATGCCTATCTCTATGCTATTTACAAAAGTAGTTTAAGCACGCTTAAACAAGTATATGCTCCCTCTTTATGTATTTTCATATTATTGACGTACCTGTTTGACTATGCACCGTGTACCTCTATGCTATTTACAAAAGTAGTTTAAGCACGCTTAAACATGTATATGCTCCCTCTTTATGTACTTTCATATTATTGGCGTACCTGTTTGACTATGCACCGTGTACCTACACTACCTCAACTATGACCTACCTCTTATTTTGACCTACCTATGTAACTATGCATATCGTACCTAACTACCTCAACTATTACCTACTATTATGCTTGTCCTTGTCCTTGTCCACCCATGTCCTTGTAAAGCGCTCTGATATCTGCAAAGATCTTGTTCGCGCTATATAAAACTTTGAAAATAAATAAATAAAAATAAATAAGCAGAAGAGAGAGGTGAAGGTGAAGAACAAAAACAATTTCCCTAGGTGTTTGGAATTCTGGGTACAAAGTATCCTCAGAATTTGTAGTGGAACTTTCTACAGATTGCTAAAGACATCACCACAGTGCTTGCCTAGCCCATTGTGGTATGGCCTAAGCATACAGCGCTCTAGCCCTTAAGCTAGGTTGCCTTCTGGATGGATGCTCCAGTGCAGAGCAGGTGGTCGCGCCTCGGTGGGGACCAGGGCACGTGTTGCTGATGTGTGTGGGGCACATGAAGGGTTCAGAAAAATGCCAGTTTCACAACAGGATTTCTGAGACAATTTCAAGAAGGTAGTTGTGCGGGACATGGGTCTCATGATTCTCTTGGGAACAATGGCAGAGCCGGCATTAAAACTTCAAACAACACAATGCAAATGTTTTAATTGGCACGTCGTGTTGGATGTATGAAGCATGGTTTTGCACTTGCCTTTTCAAGGCGTTATCCTGTGAGAGGCTGCTTTTTAGCTCTCTTGAAGTCAACCTCTTGTGTTTAATAAACAGAGAGTGGGTTTGAGTCGACTCTGTTAAATGACTGACTTGCTTGGGTGAGTCCCTTTCAGCAATTGACTTGAGACTTGTCAATACTAACTTAGATTAGCCCACGAGAGTATTTTAGTCTCAAGGTCATATCATTGTTTGTATTTTGTGTGTATCATTTCACCTTCTGAAAAGTGCTGCCTATAGAATGCATGAGGGACTTGTTTGCATCGGAAAGGTGCACTAAATCATCATGCATTTTGTCACATTCAAGTCTTTATTTCACACACACATTGTATACAAAAAACAATCCTTTTTTAATGTATTTTTATCGCAAGACAAAGATGCCCAAGGACTGTTGCTCTCATGGATACCAACAGGGCAACAACAATTTGGCACCCCTAACAACCACATTCTGCCTGCAGAGTTCTGAGATTTGGTGCGGGTGGCTGCTCCCCTGCGCCTGATCATGGACCACTTCTGAAATAACAATTTAGGGTACCCAGAGCATATGGCAAAGCCAGTGGGTCTGGCACAGTGATACTCAAAGTACGGCCCGGGGGCCTCGTGTGGCCCTCTTGACCTTTACATGCGGCGCCCCTGGTAAACAGCAGCATGAACTGCTGTTTAGTTGCCTAGCACTAATATTCAGATTTCTTTTTTAAATAAACAAGAAACCATGTATTAACCTGCAAATATTAGTTGGCCCGTTTATTTAACATTTTTTAGACCTCCTCACACAAGTAATGACCCACCCAGACCCCCTACCGCCACCTTGCTGGCATCAATCCGGCCCTCGGTCACACCACAAACCGTACTTTGCAGCCCCTGGGCAAATGTCAAGCATATAACTAAAAATGAAAGCTAGACTTATAGGATTGGCTAAGGCAATCGAACATGTACATGGGGACTTGTTAGTAAAATACAGTTACAAAATAGTGCATAGATATTGCCATACAATACAGTTACAAAATAGTGCATAGATACATCCATAAAATGCAGTTACAAAATAGTGCATAGATATATCCATATAATACAGTTACAAAATAGTGCGTAGATATATCCATACGATACAGTTACAAAATAGGGCATAGATATATATTATTCATGATAATAATAATAGTATATCAACAAAGGGGGGAACAAAACCGGACAATTTTTCACGGGGTCCAATGTACATGTCCTTCAGTAGAAATCAACAGCAAATTGTACAGAGTTCCCCTGATGAAGTCAACTATATCTAACCTCTCTCACATAGAGTTTTGATCAGAAAAAGTGAATGTGATACACCCTTTACCGGAATTAAGGATACCTCACACAAGTCACCGGTTGAACGACTACTGTCATCCCACCCGATGATCGTACAGTGTCATCATTGGTGTCCTGCTCCTACGGCAGGCTGGCGATGCAATGCCCGTCGGGCAGCCCTAGGTGCTGCACTTTGGCGGAGTTCTTTTATTCCTTAGCCAATGGGTGTGTGAGTGTGAGGGGCCTAGAAAAAAGTGCAATAGTGAGCGTGAGTGAAGTTTAAAAAAAGTCAGTAGGGTCCATTAGGCAAAGCTTTAATATTATGGCTCACTGCTTTGTTAAAAGAAAAATTGAGGGGTATGGAGGCGTGGTAGTAAGGTGACCAAGCCTCATTCAACCCTCAGTCAAAGTGTGGTCGACATGTTTCTTGCCCCTAAGGCAATTCGTCAGGACCAAAGTACTCATATAATTGCTAACGATACCTCAATAATTGGAGGAATCGGATATACGACCTGGGATATGTCGTCGGATCAACCCTCCATTGAGGCCCTCCCTGGGACTAGGAGAGGAGACAAAAGAAGGGTACAATCAATCACATGTCTGTTTTTAGTGAACATTGTAGCACATAAAACAATGAACATGCAGGTGATGTGTTCCGAAGGGAAGAGATTATACAGACCCCATCAGGAATTGATACTCATGTGAGAGAGGGTTAGAAAGTGTAGTCAGAACGTGGAGAGACCGCGTCCTGCTAGTGACAGATGTGCTCCGCAAATCGCGTGCATAATTGTATTTACGTATCTAGCGTATCATGCCATGCTATATGTCGTGTAAGTAACATGCAGGCGCCGCTAGGTGTGCGCATTAACACACAGGAAACAATTCGAATTAAAATTAAAAAGAAGGCACCGTAGTAACACTGTATCTCCTAGGAATAGGCGAGTCGTGGATGGCACCAGTGTGATAAACAGTCCTTACACTAAGTAATCGTACACCCCGGGGAGAGAGTAAACAAGGGGGGAAGGAAATCTTACCCACGGTCCCCGGTCGGAAATCCCACCGACTGACCTGGTGGGGCCAGAACTATACGTAATTCACCTGAAATGAATCAAATCCACCGCTTGTCAGAGGGTTACTTAGCGGCGAGGCTTACTGCTGAATGTTGGTACCGCTTGCGGCTCAACAGCGGCGGTCGTGAAGATCGCGTTGGATCAATGCGCCTTACCTTGCTAGTTTCTGGCATCAGGCATCTAGTCACCTACCCCGCCCACGTCGGTACAGTCACAGGACAGCCGGTCAGACCGTGAAGCGCACCCGCCGCATAAGAAAGCGAGGTGCGCGGGCGCCATGGTAGGCGTGTCCGGTGCGTGTTGCTAGGCAACGCGACGCGGGGGTGGAAAGTGAAGATTACCTAGCCATGCTGAAACGGTGAATGTGGGCGCCATCTTGGAACAGGGAAGTTATTTATTTGGTGGCGACAAATGTTTACTGGGAACCGGACTGTCAGGTCCGAGTTTGAATTATCTGGCTAGCATTGTCCAAGGCACCGCATCATTAAGGCCGAGTTCATCGGTATGCAGACGATGAACCCATCTTTGTTCCAGTCTGAATAGGGCTGGTTGGCTTATTGCGGGGTGACACTCTAGGACAGTCCATCGCATATTCTCTGTGGAGTGATTGTGTTCTCTGCAGTGGTCGTACAGTCTCGTATGTGTCTTTAAGCAACGAATATTACTGTTGTGCTCCATGATTCGTTGTTTTACAGGGCGCATCGTCATCCCAATGTAGAGCATCCTACACGGGCAGATGAGAACATAGATGCACCTTGAGCTGTTGCAGTTGGTGTGTTTATTGAAGGTCCAGATGAACTCCCTCGGTAATTCAATGGTTTTACCCTGGATGGTTTGAGGGCACACTACACATGATCCACACCGGTAGTGTCCAGTGACCGGTGGGAGGTCCCATAAGGTCTTAACCGGGTGTGTACTCGATTTTTTGGGGCGGGTGTGAATCAAAGTGTCTTTGAGGTTCGCTGCCCTTTTGAATGCAAAACGTGGGCGTGGTAATTCCATACCCGCTGTGTTGAGGATACCCCAGTGTGAGTTCACAGTCTTTTTTTATAAAAGTTGAATGCTTGGTGTAGGATGTTACACATGTAATTGTGTCATCTTGCTCTTTGGGGTAGATTTCAAGCAATGCCTCTCTGTTATTGTTTAGTGCCCTTTTGGATGATGTCTTTAGAAGTCGTGTAGGGTAACCCCTATCCCGGAGCTTGTGTTGCAGGATACTGGCTTCTTGTTTGTAGTCTTGGACAGAGCTGCAATTTCTCCGGAGGCGGAGGAATTGCCCAAAGGGCAAGTTATCCCTCAGGGTTCTCGTATGATGGCTCTTATAAAGGAGCAAACTGTTTCTATCAGTGTCCTTTTTGAAGAGGGTGGTACTGATCGTTGCCGGATCCAATCGGATAGTTAGATCTAGGAAGGGTATCGATGTCTCAGCAATTGTGCCTGTAAACTTTAAGAAAGGGTCCTGCTGGTTGATCCAAATGCAAAAGGCCTCGCAACTGGGTCGATCACCCTTCCAGAAAACCAAAATGTCATCGATATATCGACGCCAGAGGGTGAGATTCTCTCGAAAGGGGTTATTTTCTGGAGGGTAGATGTGATTCTTTTCAAACGAGGCCATGTAAATACATGCCAGGCTCGGTGCGAAGGTCGAACCCATCGAGGTTCCGCGGACCTGATGATACAGTTGGGATTCGTATCTGAAAAAATTCTCAGTCAGGGCTATATGTGCTAGCTCCATGATGAAGGCTATTGGGGTGGGGGACATCCATTCTTCTTGTCGCATCAGTGAGTCGACCGCTTCTAATGTAGCTTGTTGTGGAATATTAGTGTACAACGCCTCTACGTCTAGGGTTAGGAGTAGGTCGATGTCTTCTCTCCCGTCGATATCGTTGATAAGACGGAGGACGTCTCTGGTGTCTTGTAGATAGGATGGAATTTGTTTAACCAAAGGCTGAAAGAAGGCGTAATAGAATTGGGACAACGGCTCCAGCACAGATCCGATGCCGGAGACAATGGGTCTCCCCGGGACTGGGGTCGTCCCCTTATGTATTTTGGGGAGCGTGTAAAAATAAGGTGTTACAGGGTCTAGTGTCACCAAGAATTCTGCTTCCTTCTTACTTATCCACTCATTCGTCTCAGCTTCGATGACAAGGGCCATGATGGTTGTCGTTAACCGTTTAGTTGGGTCCTCCATGAGTGGTCTGTAATGTGTAATGTTCGACAGTTGTCGTCTGCATTCAAGGTCGTAGTCCTCATAGTTTTGTATGACAGTGGCTGCCTGCTTGATGACAATGGATTCATCCCTGCCCAAAGCAATGGAAGCTTGTCTTTCTGCAGTACTTAAATTGTGGAAGGGTTTGATAGTTGGTTTGTTGCGTAGGCTCGTTAGGACCGCACGCTCATCATCATGGAGCTAGCACATATAGCCCTGACTGAGAATTTTTTCAGATACGAATCCCAACTGTATCATCAGGTCCGCGGAACCTCGATGGGTTCGACCTTCGCACCGAGCCTGGCATGTATTTACATGGCCTCGTTTGAAAAGAATCACATCTACCCTCCAGAAAATAACCCCTTTCGAGAGAATCTCACCCTCTGGCGTCGATATATCGATGACATTTTGGTTTTCTGGAAGGGTGATCGACCCAGTTGCGAGGCCTTTTGCATTTGGATCAACCAGCAGGACCCTTTCTTAAAGTTTACAGGCACAATTGCTGAGACATCGATACCCTTCCTAGATCTAACTATCCGATTGGATCCGGCAACGATCAGTACCACCCTCTTCAAAAAGGACACTGATAGAAACAGTTTGCTCCTTTATAAGAGCCATCATACGAGAACCCTGAGGGATAACTTGCCCTTCGGGCAATTCCTCCGCCTCCGGAGAAATTGCAGCTCTGTCCAAGACTACAAACAAGAAGCCAGTATCCTGCAACACAAGCTCCGGGATAGGGGTTACCCTACACGACTTCTAAAGACATCATCCAAAAGGGCACTAAACAATAACAGAGAGGCATTGCTTGAAATCTACCCCAAAGAGCAAGATGACACAATTACATGTGTAACATCCTACACCAAGCATTCAACTTTTATAAAAAAGACTGTGAACTCACACTGGGGTATCCTCAACACAGCGGGTATGGAATTACCACGCCCACGTTTTGCATTCAAAAGGACAGCGAACCTCAAAGACACTTTGATTCACACTCGCCCCAAAAAATCGAGTACACACCCGGTTAAGACCTTATGGGACCTCCCACCGGTCACTGGACACTACCGGTGTGGATCATGTGTAGTGTGCCCTCAAACCATCCAGGGTAAAACCATTGAATTACCGAGGGAGTTCATCTGGACCTTCAATAAACACACCAACTGCAACAGCTCAAGGTGTATCTATGTTCTCATCTGCCCGTGTAGGATGCTCTACATTGGGATGACGATGCGCCCTGTAAAACAACGAATCATGGAGCACAACAGTAATATTCGTTGCTTAAAGACACATACGAGACTGTACGACCACTGCAGAGAACACAATCACTCCACAGAGAATATGCGATGGACTGTCCTAGAGTGTCACCCCGCAATAAGCCAACCAGCCCTATTCAGACTGGAACAAAGATGGGTTCATCGTCTGCATACCGATGAACTCGGCCTTAATGATGCGGTGCCTTGGACAATGCTAGCCAGATAATTCAAACTCGGACCTGACAGTCCGGTTCCCAGTAAACATTTGTCGCCACCAAATAAATAACTTCCCTGTTCCAAGATGGCGCCCACATTCACCGTTTCAGCATGGCTAGGTAATCTTCACTTTCCACCCCCGCGTCGCGTTGCCTAGCAACACGCACCGGACACGCCTACCATGGCGCCCGCGCACCTCGCTTTCTTATGCGGCGGGTGCGCTTCACGGTCTGACCGGCTGTCCTGTGACTGTACCGACGTGGGCGGGGTAGGTGACTAGATGCCTGATGCCAGAAACTAGCAAGGTAAGGCGCATTGATCCAACGCGATCTTCACGACCGCCGCTGTTGAGCCGCAAGCGGTACCAACATTCAGCAGTAAGCCTCGCCGCTAAGTAACCCTCTGACAAGCGGTGGATTTGATTCATTTCAGGTGAATTACGTATAGTTCTGGCCCCACCAGGTCAGTCGGTGGGATTTCCGACCGGGGACCGTGGGTAAGATTTCCTTCCCCCCTTGTTTACTCTCTCCCCGGGGTGTACGATTACTTAGTGTAAGGACTGTTTATCACACTGGTGCCATCCACGACTCGCCTATTCCTAGGAGATAGAGTGTTACTACGGTGCCTTCTTTTTAATTTTAATTCGAATTGTTTCCTGTGTGTTAATGCGCACACCTAGCGGCGCCTGCATGTTACTTACACGACATATAGCATGGCATGATACGCTAGATACGTAAATACAATTATGCACGCGATTTGCGGAGCACATCTGTCACTAGCAGGACGCGGTCTCTCCACGTTCTGACTACACTTTCTAACCCTCTCTCACATGAGTATCAATTCCTGATGGGGTCTGTATAATCTCTTCCCTTCGGAACACATCACCTGCATGTTCATTGTTTTATGTGCTACAATGTTCACTAAAAACAGACATGTGATTGATTGTACCCTTCTTTTGTCTCCTCTCCTAGTCCCAGGGAGGGCCTCAATGGAGGGTTGATCCGACGACATATCCCAGGTCGTATATCCGATTCCTCCAATTATTGAGGTATCGTTAGCAATTATATGAGTACTTTGGTCCTGACGAATTGCCTTAGGGGCAAGAAACATGTCGACCACACTTTGACTGAGGGTTGAATGAGGCTTGGTCACCTTACTACCACGCCTCCATACCCCTCAATTTTTCTTTTAACAAAGCAGTGAGCCATAATATTAAAGCTTCGCCTAATGGACCCTACTGACTTTTTTTAAACTTCACTCACGCTCACTATTGCACTTTTTTCTAGGCCCCTCACACTCACACACCCAATAATAATAGTATAGACATTTAATAAGGTACACGAAACACTCCCAAAGGAGTATCTCTGCGCTGCACTACTGAGCAGGAGGGACTTCCTAAAACAGCCAGGTCTTCCAAGCCTTATTAAAAGCAATAGTGTCTGAGCATAAGCTAAGATCAGTGGGGAGTTTATTCCATTGGTTGGGGGCATTGTAGGAAAAAGATCTACCCCCCTGATTTGATGTCCAAATGCGAGGGGTAGTCAAAAGAGCCTTATCGGAGGATCTAATGCATCTTGCCCCTACAAGGTAGGTCGCTCCCCCTCCACACAGCACCACCTGTGTGTCCTGCCCTAGCTGCCGCTGTCGCTGCTGAGGAAGTACGAGGCCCTCCACCACCCGCAGGCTACCACATGCGCCTCATCCCTGGTGGCCAGTGGTAGGCCGTAGGTAGGTTTGTTCATCCTCCGCTTTATTGCTTTTATTGTATTGCCTGCATTTTCATTGTTGTGTCTGTGACCGCTGTTGTCTGTCTTCCCCCGCTGCCTGTACGTGGTCCGTGCCCCTTTTTCTTCCCTCTGTACCCCTCGCTGTCCCCGTGCTCTCTCTGCCTGGTCTTTCCTTCTGTACCCCTCGCTGCCCCGTGTCCCTGCCCGGTTTTCCCTTCTGTTCCCCTCACTGCCCCCGTGCATCTCTGCCCGTTCTGCCTTCTGTTCTTAGCTGCCCCTGTATTTCTGTATTCTGTATTTTGCCCTTTTTGCCTTCTGTACCACACGTTTTTCCCTCGTTTTTGTGCCTCTTTTTCCCTCTGTTCCACTCGTTTTTTGTGCCCTTCTGCCCTCTGATCAACTCGTTTTTTTTGCCTGTCTGCCCTCGTTTTTCCCTTGTTTTTGTGCCCCTCTTGCCTTCTGTTCCACTCCTTTTTTGTGCCCTCTGTTCCACTCGTTTTTTGTGACCTTCTGCCATCAGTGCCACTTGTTTTTCCCTCGTTTTTGTGCCCTTCTGTTCCACTTGTTTTTTGTGCCCTTCTGCCCTCTGTTCCACTCGTTTTTTTGTGCACTTCTGCCCTCTGTGCCACTTCTTTTTCCCTCATTTTGTACCCCTTTTGCCTTCTGTTGCACTCGTTTTTTTTGTGCCCTTCTGCCCTCTGTGCCACTCGCTTTTCCCTCGTTTTTGTGCCTCTTTTGCCTTCTGTTCCACTCATTTTTTGTGCCCTTCTTCACGCTGTGCCCCTCGTTTTTCCTTCGTTTTTTGTGACCTTCTGCCTTCTGTTCCACTCGTTTCTTGTGCCCTTCTGCCCTCTGTTCCACTAGTTTTTTTTGTGCCCTTCTGCCCTCTGTGCCACTCGTTTTTCCCTTGTTTTTGTGCCCCTTTTGCCTTCTGTACCCCTCCTTTTTTGTGCCCTCTGCCCTCTGTGCCACTCGTTTTCCCCTCGTTTCTGTGCCCCTTTTGCCTTCTGTTACCTTCGTTGTCCCTTGCCGCCCTCGCCCCTGCGGCCCCGCCCCCCTGACTTCCCACTGCCCATTCGCTGCCCCCGCCTCCCAGCTGCTCCTCCCTCCCACCTCCCCATATAGGCCGGCCGCTGCGCGGTGAGGAGAGCGACCCTTGACCCTACCAGGTAGGTCACTCTCCCTCCATACAGCACCGCCTATGTGTCCCTGCCACAGCTGCCGCTGCTGAGGAAGTTCGAGGCCTTCCACCACCTGCAGGCTACCACCTGCGCCTCATCCCTGGTGACCAGTGGTAGGCCGTAGGTAGGTTTGTTCATCCTCCGCTTTATTGCTTTTATTGTATTGCCTGTATTTTCATTGTTGTGTCTGTGACTGCTGCTGTATGTCTTCCCCCGCTGCCTGTATGTGGTCCGTGCCCCTTTTCCTTCCCTCTGTTCCCCTCGCTGTCCCCGAGCTCTCTCTGCCCGGTCTTTCCTTCTGTACCCCTCGCTGCCCCTGTGTCCCTGCCCATTTTTCCCTTCTGTTCCCCTCGCTTCCCCCGTGCCTCTCTGCCCGTTCTGCCTTCTGTTCTTAGCTGCCCCTGTATTTCTGTATTTTGCCTCTGTGCCACTAGTTTTTCCGGTATTTCTGTGCACTTTTTGCCTTCTGTGCCACTCATTTTTGTGCCCTTTTGCCCTCTGTTCCACTCGTGTTTTGTGCCCTTCTGCCCTCTGTGCCAGTTGTTTTTCCCTTGTTTTTTGTACCCTTCTGTTCCACTCGTTTCTTGTGCCCTTCTGCCCTCTGTTCCACTCGTTTTTTTTGTGCCCTTCTGCCCTCTGTGCCACTCATTTTTTTACCTTGTTTTTGTACCCCTTTTGCCTTCTGTTCCACTCCTTTTTTGTGCCCTTTGCCCTCTGTTCCACTTGTTTTTTTGTGGCCTTCTGCCCTCTGTGAAACTGGTTTTTCCCTCATTTTTTGTGCCCTCTGCCTTCTGTTCCACTCGTTTTTTGTGCCCTTCTGCCCTCTGTGCCACTCATTTTTCCCTCGTTTCTGTGCCCCTTTTTCCTTCTGTTACCATCGTTGTCCCTCACCGCCCTCGCCGCTGCGTCCTCTGCGGCCCGCCCCCCTGACTGCCCACTGCCCATTCGCTGCCCCCGCCTCCCACCTCCCAGCTGCTCCTCCTTCCCACCTCCGCATATATGCCGCGCCCAGTGCCAGAACCCCTGGCCCCCGCACCCGCCATGATGACCGCCACCACTATGACGCCAGCACTCTGCACGCTCTCAAACTCCGGACGGAGCCACACCTGCTTCAAGGCCGCCCCGAAATGCACACACGGCCCCTTCACCTGCCGGAACTGCAACTACACCAGCCTCAAGAGCCGACGAACCACCCGCCAAGAAAGACCCCAACCACCTCCTATATATACTACTGAACACCCACTCCGCACGCAAGCATGCTGTTGAGCTCTGGGACCTGTCGACACAACATCCCTGGATGTCGCCTTCCTGACAGAGACCTGGTTTAACGACTCCTCTGCACCCGTCATCGCCATAGCCATCCCAGACGGCTACAAGATCACCCACAGAGACCGCACCAACGGAGTCGGAGGAGGAATCGCCATCGTACACAAGAACAGCATCAGGGTCTCGACTAGCACCGACGACACGCTCAGCACCGCTGAACAAATGCATTTCCAGATCTACACAGACCCTAAACCCACCCTCAGAGGCACCCTTGTCTACCGACCCCCCGGACCCCACTCCCAGTTCAGCGACTCCATCGCCGACCTGATCAGCACACACGCCCTGACCTCCACCGACTACATCCACTCAGAGACCTGAACTTTCACCTTGACAACAACAATGACAGCAACTTCACAACCCTGATCGATAACCTCGCCAACGTCGGACTGAAGCATCTCTTCACAACGCACACCCACTCCGCCGGACAGAAGCTCTACCCCGTCTTCTCCTCAAGCCTGCACATCTCCATCAGCCACACCACCAAACTCCTCTGGGCCGACCACCGCTGCATCCACTTCACCTTCCAGAAACCCACCACACACCACCGCACCCAACAGATCCCCTGCCTCTGCTGGAGCAAAATCACCGAAGACCAACTACACGCAAACCTCGCTCTCAGCCCACCCACTGAAACCTTCAACACCGACGACGCTGCCCATAGCCTCAGATGCTGGATCAAGGACTGCGCCAACACCCTCGCCCCACTGAAGAAACCCCCCCACAGAGACACCAGCAAGAGGGCCAGCTGGTTCACCCCAGAACTCCTAGCCTCCAAGCAAGCCTGCTGGAAACTAGAGAAGAAATGACACAGTGAACAAACTCCGGACAGCCACTCAGCCCACAACCTCATCAGGGCAGCCAAGAGGACCTCCTTCAAAGACCGCCTAGACAACAACGCACACAATAGCAAGGAGCTCTTCAACATCGTGAAGAACTCTCCAACCCCAGCTTCAACACCAAGCTACATCCCACCGTCGCAAGCCCTGTGCGACTCCCTCTCCACCTTCTTCCACTGCAAGATAGCAGACATCCACGACAGCTTCAACACCCAGACAGCCCCAACAGACAGCAACACAACAGACCCTCCACACACCATCGACCACTACCCCCTGCTAGCCTGGGCCAGCGTGAGCATCGATGACACCATTAAGACCATGCGCACAATCCACTCCGGCTCTCCGTCAGACCCATTCCCGCACCACGTCTTTAACAGATCAAGCAGCTCCATTGCACCCCACCTGCGCATCGCCATCAATCTCTCCCTTGAGACCACGACCTTTTAGAGATCTGGAAACACGCCTAGATCAACGCCCTACTCAAAAAACCTAAGGCTGACCCAAGAGACCTTAAGAACTTCGAACCCATCTCTCTGCTCCCCTTCCCGGGCAAGGTCATTGAGAAATCCGTCAACAGACAGCTAACCCAATACCTCGAAGAAAACAGAATCTTGGACCCTTCCCAGTCAGGGTTCCACAGCAACCACAGCACCGAGACTGCCCTCATCGCCGCCACCGACGACATCAGGACCCTGCTGCACAACGGCGAGACCGCAGCACTCATCCTCCTAGACCTCTCTGCCACCTTCGATACCGTCTGCCACTGCACACTACGCGCACGCCTCCACGCCGCAGGGATCCGAGACAAGGATCTGGATTGGACCACCTCCTCTCTGGCAGAACCCAGAGCGGCCGCCTCCCCCTGTTCCATTCCAAAGCCTCAGAGATCATCTGCAGGGTACCCCAGGGATCCTCCCTTAGCCCAATGCTGTTTAACATTTACATGGCCCCGCTCGCACACGTAGCCCGACTGCACGACCTCAACATAATCTCCTACGCCAGCGACACTCAGCTGATCCTCTCCCTCACCAAGGACCCCATCACCGCCAAAGCCAACCTCCACAAAGGAATGAAGGCCGTCGCCGACTGGATGAAGACCAGCCATCTGAAGCTGAACTCGGACAAGACGGAGGTCCTCATCCTCGACTCCAACCCTTCAGCCTGGTACAACTCCTGGAGGTCGATGGCACTGGGGGCAGCCCCGACCACCACCGACCACGCAAGCAACCTGGGAATCATCCTCGACTCAACGCTCTCAATGACCAAGCAAGTCAACGTCGTCTCCTCCTCCTGCTTCAACACCCTCCGCATGCTCCGCAAGATCTACAGATGGATCCCGACACATACAAGAAAGACAGTCACCCAGGCCCTCGTCAGCAGTAGACTCGACTACGGAAATGGCCTCTATGCGGGAGCCCCGACCAAGCTCATCAAATGACTACAACGCATCCAAAATGCCTCGGCAAGACTGATCCTCGACGTACCATGCCACAGCCACATCACCCCCCACCTGAGAAACCTGCACTGGCTCCCCGTCAACAAGAGGATATCCTTCAAGCTCCTCACCCACGCACACAAGGCACTCCACAAGACCGGCCCAGCCTACCTCAACAGATGGCTCTCATTCTACATCCCCAACCGTCAGCTACGCTCCGCCGACCTCTCACTCGCCACCGGCCCACGCATCCGAAGAACAACCACCGGTGGGAGATCCTTCTCCCACCTCGCCGCCAAGACATGAAACACATTCCCACTGAGCCTACGACAGACCCAAGACCTGCTGACCTTCAGGAGAATACTCAAGACCTGGCTGTTTGAGCAGTAGTGCCCCCCCAGCGCCTTGATACCTAGCAGGTATGTAGTGTGCTTTATAAATGATTGCTTGATAGATTGATCTTGTGGGATGATAAGGTATTAAACGCATGAACAAGCAGATGAGACAAGATTTGTGAAGTGCCTTATGTGTCAGACAACAGAGTTTAAAATATCCAACTATACAGTTACAAAACTACATAGAAATCTCCAAATATACAGTTACAAAATAGTGTGTTGATATAGCCGGTTTATTTTACTCAGCCAGTATATATTTCCATATCGAACCATTAATTTCTCATTTTTTCAACCTACACAATCCCCAATACTATCTAGGTGGCATCTCATCTTCTGGATGTGTCAACTCATGTATCACTTTCTTCCTCTCAATTAGTTTAAATAGAAATCATATAGTGTGGGTATATAATATATATAGAATTTAAGATGCAATGTTAAAAATGGTGTTAAACAAAATTGTATGCTTCAGTTAGGTGCAACTTCATATGGCAGATGATTGTTGAGAATTAATGTTGATTAATTGTATGGTGGCATTGTTGAAGCCCCGTCCCCAAGGGTCCTTAAAGCAAACCCTTTTCTATAGGTGCCGTTCATTGAGGTCATCTGCTACCTTAGCATCAATACAGGTTACAGAATGTGTATCTCCTCCGCTGTCACCCACTCGGTCACTTCTTTTAGCCAGGCACCAGTCCAGGCTCTGTTTTTGCAATCCAGTCAGTCTTCTCTTGGGTTCCAATATTGCAAGCTCTGCTGCTTTTTCATGTTTTATTTCTTTAAATGTTCCCTCTATCTCCTTCTAATATTCTTTTGTTATTGGCCAGGGCTATGTCACTCTTAGAAAAGAAGCCTATTATGCACCACATTTTGGATATTTCAGGATATATTTACAAGCCCTTATCGCCACAGGACCGTCACTTTTTGTGATGTTTCTGTGGCGATACGGGCCTCGCCTTATTCACAAGGCGGTGTTATGCCACTTAAAATGACTTAATGCAGCCTTGTGATTAAAGCCCTCTCTCATGCTACACTTAGCATGAAAGGGTTGGGCAATGGGTGTTGCAGTGGGCGTTCTGCCGTAACACTCTTTGATTTTGATGCTGTCCCATATTTACAAGGGTAGTGTAAATATGGGGCAGCGCCAGAATTAAGACCATGGAAAACCTGGTCTTACCCTGGCGAGGGGAGGAGAAAGGCTTTATTTCTACTTGTTTTTGCTGTTTATATGTGTGGTGCATTGTGCAGCACACATAGAAACAGCAAAACGCCATTAGTTGTTTATGTGCAGGAAGGTGTCCTGCAGACACCCTTGCACAATGGTACAAAAGTGCTAGGGTTGGTGCTAGGCAGCTGAATTTAGCGCCAGCACAGGGAGAAATGCAGGACTGAGCTGTATTGTACATGCAGTGCAGCCCTGGGTTTCGAAAGTGCGGCGTTAAGCCAAGAAGGCTAACACCATGCTCCATCACTTTTATTGTAAATATGCCCCCTTGTCTGTTTGTTTACATCCATTTTGTTAAGTGTTTGTGCTGCAATATAAGTCCCATGCCTTAAGTTGAAATGTATTAGTACAGAAAATAGAGAGGCAACGGAAAACACTTGTTTAAGAACACATTTAACAAAGGACATTGGGTACTGAATAGATGCTTGAGGGCCTTAGTTGTTGATGTAATTGTTTTACTTTCTTGTCTACTTCCAAAAGAGCGCAGCCAGTGCGTTTCACATTACAAAGGCTTCATCGGGGAAAGACATCAGAATCACTGGGACACACAAGATTACTCTTGGCATGAAATGGAAGATATTGTAGTCATTCACTATTGAGTCCTGATGACAAAACGTTTTGTTCATTCAGGGACCAGGAGTCAGTCATCTGTTATAAACATGTGCAACATGCGTATAGAGGGATGAGTACTAACATGATCCCGTGGTTCACATACAGAAGTCACCTCTCTTTAGCACTATCCAAGATGTGTTCCTCTATGGCTATTACTTGCAAGAAACCTTTCAGCAAGATTTATTTATTTATTTTATTTATAAAGCGCTCTGTCACCTAGCAGGCATCCTGGTGCTGGCATTCCCACAATACAGTTTATAAGTGTGCCCGAAGGCTTACAGCTGAGTTAGACTTTAGGGAACAGACAGGTTTTTAGTCTCTTTCTGAAAAGAAGGAGATCGCTGAATTGTCTCAACTCCAATGGAAGTCCATTCCAAAGTCTGGCAGCTGCTACGCCAAAGGTTCTGCCACCTTATTTTACTTTCCTAACTCTCGGTATTTTCACCAGTCTAGCCGACGAGGAGCGGAGGCTTCTTCCTGGAACACACCATTCAAACTTTATTCGCATAGAAACAGATCCGGACCCATGCAAAGCTTTGAACACTAGACGGTTAAATTAAATTAGAGAGACTTAAACTGGATTCTCTGTCTCAATGGGAGCCAATGCAGCTCCTCCAAGGCCAATGAGGAGGAGGAGCCTCTGGGCCATCCTAAGGCTAGCTTGGCTGCCGTTGACTGAATCCTCTGAAGTCTATCCAGAAGATATTTCGGGGAGTCTAATAACAGCGCGTTACAATAGTCTAATCTGATTAAAATGGTACTTTGTACCACTAGCGCTCGCGCATGAGAAGGCAGCAGGAGGAAAATTTTCCGCAAAGTTCTAATAATAGCGAAACAGCTTCCCGCCGTTTTGGTAACCTGAGCCTCCATTGTGAGTTTGTTGTTAAACATAACGCCCAAGTTGCGGACCTTCTTCACCGGCCTCAATGCAGTCGATGTATCTATGGGCCAGAAGTTTCCAGGCAGCACAGAAGGAACCTTACAAACTGAACAGTAAAGCACCGCGGTCTTTCCCGCATTAAACTGCAGGGAGTTGTCCCTCAACCAATGAGCCGTGGCACGCAGGCAGCCATGAAACAATTCCAAGATGTCGATTGATCTCCCTCTAAGGAGAGAATCAGCTGTGTGTCATCTGCATAATTTACGATGTTGATATTATGCTCTTTACTGACCGCAATCAGAGGTTTCATCTAGATATTAAAATTAATTGGGCTGATTGCCGAGCCCTGAGGCACACCATGCGTGATGTTGGAAAAGGCAGATTGGTAAGGGGGGAGGGACACTGCTTGTCTCCTGCCTGAAAGAAAGGACTGAAATGAGCTCAGAGCATTCTCAGCAGGATCCCATGGTTAACCGTGTCGAATGCGGCAGACAGGTCGAGCAGAATAAGAACTGCTGCTTGGCCCCTGTCTGCCCACATCCGAAGCTCGTCCATCACGGTCACCAAGGCCGTCTCTGTGCTCCAGGAATCCTAACTCCAAGACTCCTTGTCGTCCTATATGAGCCTTGTACGGCACCACCAGCCCCTACCCCGTTTTTGGAGATGTAGTCAGTCTCTGAAAACAGGACTTAGGCTGGTGGCACCACCACTATTAGCCAGAATGTGGTGTTACTGGGTACCTTTTCCACCTGCCTTAGACCACAATATCGAGACAAATCTTTCTCCCCAATCATGATTGTCCCATGTTTTTTAACTTTCTGTTCAGTCTTGACCATATCATCTGTGATAACCCTCTAACATAAAAAAGAAAAGCTCACATCAACGTAGGCTCATCCAATGTTGCTTTCAGCAATTCTCATGGTGCATGGACCTGATCGGGTACGGGTCAGTGATCCAAAGACACTTTGTATATTATAAAAAGGATCCAAAAATCGTCCTGCGCAGTGTAAGGCACTTGAAATCACTACATATCAATGTTCTTCTCCATTGGCCTGCTTCCATATGGATTATGTGCAGCTCTTTTTTTCATTGATCATCTACTATCAAATAGTATGGTCAGCAGTTCAGCTTGGGTTTTCTGCTCTCTCAGTATTTCCAACAATCTTCAAGTCTGCTCCAAATAATAACATTCTAAACCAGGAACTTGTTGGCTTCCCTCATTGTACCAGAGTGTGAGGGCTTGATTCACAAATTGCACTTTGAGTACTACAAAACGTACTACAAATGTACTACAATGTGTATGTTTTGCCTCTATTTATATGTGCAGAGCTCTCTGCCATGACTGCGGAGTCTCTGCACATGTAAGTATAGATTTTTGTAGTAAATGTTGGAGGGGCACAGGGGAGTGGGTGAAAAAGGGAGCAGATTTACTCCTAAAGGGGATCGGATTAGGGAGGAGTAGGAGGGATTTAGAGAGGGTTAGGGAAGGGTTCAGGGGGGGATGTCACAAACCCATACAGGAGTAAGCCAATTGCATTACTCCTAGGTTGGAGACATGTAACTTACAGATTTGTAGTAAGTTTACACTTACAGTTTGTGAATACCGCAAGTAATAAACTTACTACAAAGTTGAAACTTACTCAAAAGTGTAAATCACCTTTGTGATTCATAGTGTCTACATTTTTGCTCTGTATCTCTTTCATTTGAGAGCACTGAAGTCAGTTCACTGACCACCTTAGCGGACAGAGCATACATACAACATTGAAACAAATATAAACATCTTTGTAGGATTGTGTTCATGGTCAGTGCTACCTTGGCCGAAAGCTACAGGGGCAAAGACTTCCAGAACTCATTAAACACCTGTACAGTATTAATCATTTTGTTTGTATTGAGTTTGTACCAATAGTATTCCATGTGTGTAACTAGTATCCCTAGATAGAGGAAGGATACCCTGCTCCCAAGGTTTTCGGAATAGAGGTAGTCAGTCAGCACCAACACTCAGAAGCAATCCTAACGAATGCAACGAAGATTTCTCCGTATTAACTTTTAGTCCGGACATTGCTCTGAATACTTTGAAACTATCCAATATTTAATCACTGAATCGGACTAGTCAGACCTCTTAAATGTGAAAACATTTAACCTACTTATAAGGACACTTTTGTACTTCTGTCAAGGAAGGCACGGATGTCAGTTGCCCAAACTATCAGACTGAGGTCCGGATTTTACTGAGTAAGCAACCACATCCTAGCAAATGAAGGGAGAGCACCTTACCTGCATCTGTTTTTAGGTCTCGCTAGACGTACGCAAAAGCGAAGCTTTTGCGTCTAGCGAGACAACTAATGTCATCACTTTCAGGGGAATGTAGACAGCAGACTGTCACGAGCGTCTCCTGCCGGAGATTCTACCTCGTGAGCGCGCACGTCGCCGTCCCTCATATTCCCATGCAAAGAAAGGCACACTGAACACACACATGCAGGCAAGAAGGCACACACACACAGGAGCGCACCTACACACATACAAAGCCCCCCCACACCCCCCCCGCCGACGCCGCATACATAGAATTCCCCCCCCCCACCTGCCGCCGCCGCATACATAGAAGGGCCCCCCACCCACCTCCCTGCCGCCGCCGTCCCGTCGCATACATAGAAGGGCCCCCCCTCCCCCTGGCCGCCGCCGCATACATATAAGCCCCCCCCCCTCCCCCGCCGCATACATAGAAGTTCCCCCCCACCGCCGTATACATAAAAGTGCCCCCCCCAGGTGCCGCATACATGCAAGCGCCCCCCCCCACACCATACATGCAAGCGCCCCCCCACACCATACATGCAAGCGCCCCCCCCCCTTACCGTGATTCTAAGGTCTTGCAGCCTCCGCGGGGCTCTCCCTCGGGCATGAGCCCCGCGTCACCAGCACTGCTTTCCCTTGGGCGCGTGCGCGGGCTTCCAAAGACGGAAGTCCCGCCCCAAGGAAGGTTTCGCTTTCGGAGCTGGTTTTGCTGGGAGGAGGGGGAAGGAGCCAGGTGCTGGTCCCGCGTTGGCACACTTGTGTTTTCTTGCGAGCGGCGGGAGGTCACTGGACATCCAATCTTATGCTTCAGACTAGGGTTGCCCTACAGTTCCACTGTTCGATGTCCTGCCCTAATGTGCGTACAGGCCCTCTCCGCTACTTGGAGTCCCTGACCTCCTGCTCAGACATGTGTAGCTAACCTCTATTATGGTTTGGCCCTCAAACTCCGAGCTATGTCGATTGAGAACCTTACCGTATCATAGCATCTGTTATTTTGAGCGCCGAGAAACACATGGGTTGTATGAAGCGCTGCATAAAATGCATCACTATAATTATTAGGCTAGAGTCGGCTAACTGTTGTGTTTGGGTTGAAGGGGGAGCTGAGCCCCTACGCCGTGTTTCACCCGCACACCCTCGCAGCCTGGTGTGTTGCACAGTAGGGCACAGCACCTCTGGGCGGGGACCTCCCTCGGGTCATGGATGCGAGTGGGGGGCGTTCTTTGTCCTGTCATGCCAGGCTGCTGGACCACAGAGCTGCCTTGTTCGGCCCTGCTCGGGGTGCCGGGAGCAGCCTGTGACCAGTGTTTGTGATGGTGTGTGCAGTTGGCTCGGCGCCTGCTGCATGTGCCCTCCGGCAGTCTGCCTCTGCAGAGCCCGCTTGTATCTACGGCACCTCTCCACAGTGAGAGCCTTTGCGTGTTTTCCTTTCGCAGACGCGTTGCTTTTTGGGCGTGAATGTCCAAATACTGGTTTAACAAACAAAAGCCAAACGGTACAAGCGCGTTGTATTGAATAAAAAAATGGACCATAGACTGTCGTGTTTTTCCTATATCCAGAAAGTATTCTGAGGCAGCGAGTGAGGGGTTGAGCGGGTAGGGAGAGGCATCCCATGATCCAGATACAACTATATGTATATTCTATACCTTCTCGGGGTGCTTATTTCACTCGCCGTCTGCGTGTTTTACAGCAATCAGCTTTGTATGTGGGGCCCTGCCTTGGCACCGGGCCGTGGGCACTTCCTGGGCACCTCACCCACAACTTCGACTGCTGCGGGGAGGGCGGCCCCCCATGCCGCCGAACAGGTTGTTTGGATATGTGGAATCCTGTCGGGTGTGTGCGTGCCCGCGCGTGTGGGGGATCGGCCGGATGCCTTTGCTCCGAATACCTTGGTGCGTTTCTCTACTGTGTGTGTGTGTGTGTGTGTGTGTGTGTGTGCGCGCGCGCACACATCACCACTCTTTCAGTGTTGGGGGGGAAGGTGGTCTCATTTCTGCGGTGTGTGGCTTGTCTGTTGTTTTGTGTGTGCGGTGTGTTTGTCTGCTGTGTGCGTGCAGCATGTCTGTTTGGTTGCTCTGTGTCTTGTGTCCTTTGTGTGTGCGGTGTGTCTGTATGCAGTGTCTCTTTTGTCTGCTGTTTCTTGTCTCCTTTGTGCCCGCGGTGTGTGGCTGCTGTGTTTTTGCTGTATGAGTGTGTCTGGTCTCTTGTGTGTATCTGGCCTGTGTGTGTGTGTCTGTCTGCTGTGGGGTGGGCTGTTTGCCATGTGTGGTGTCTATCGGCTGCGGGTGGTGCTTGGTCTTATCTGCTGGGTGTGTGCGTGCGTGTCTGTCTGCAGTGTGTGCATGGCGGCACTCTTTCAGTGTCGGGGCTGCCTCTGCTCCTCTCCGGTGGATTTATGGCCGTGTTCAAGGTCCTCCGAGTGATGGCCGCTCGCCCGCCGCGGCCCCGTCTGTTCTCGGTGTATCCCGGCCAGAAGGGACTGTTCTTTGCCTGGGGAGACGCTCCCCCACGGGAGCAGTGGTGAGCCAAGCCTGGGCTCGTGTAAAGTAAATACCGGAGAAGTCACATGACCCGGCCTGAGAACTGAGGCCGTGCAGCGCTCTCTGCCCTTCCTTTGCGAGGGAGCTATCCCTCACCCGTGTGTTGGGGAGGTACCCTGCTCTCGGGCAAGGACCCTCCGGCGCCCCCCAGCCCTTCTGTGGGGAGAGGGGACCTGTGATGGGACCCTCGTCTGCGAACAGCCCCGCTGGCTGCGGGGCGAGGGGACCTCTGCGGGGCCGCGCCCTAAGTACATTCGGCGTATCCAGCCATGCAGTGTGAATGACAACCGACATCCTTCTTGGGTCGGGCCTCTTTCTATGGACGGCGTGAACTAACCAAATCTGTGGACTCACTAAGCGTGCCACAAAATGTAACCCACACTAGAGTTGGTGCTTGCGTCCTGTCATGTAGCATGTGTGAGTGATGTAGGAGCTGGTCTTGCCTGTGCATCCTGCAAGGCCTGGGGGTGGCAGTGCCGGGTTTCCTTTTCGCAGACAGGCGCAGTTTGTCTGCCTGCTGCAGGAGGGGTGCTCTGGCTCGCCTTCCCTGCAGTATGGTAGAGTTGCTGTGGCGATAGTGTTGGCAGTTGGGATTTTTGGTCCCAAATAACACAATCCCCTGTCTGGGTGAAGCAGCGGCTCTCGGCCAGATGCGACCTTGGTGTGAACGTCGAGGCTGTAGACCCCAGCGGCTTTGAGACCACTTTCACTGATGCCAAGTCCCCTGGACTTTCTTTTAATTAGTTCACCAGTTTGCTGCCAAGTGAATTTGAGAGTAATAGTGGCAATCATGTTTGAAACTGCATAACGTGCGCGGAATAAGCTTGCAAGCCACAATCACCCCACATCCACCACATCCACCACCACATCCACCACCACCTCCACATCCACCACCACCGCATCCACCACCACATCCACCACCACATCCACCCTCACCCTCACCCACCCTCAACCCCTCACCCTCAACCCCTCACTCACCCTCACTCTCACTCACCCTCACTCACCCTCAACCCCTCACCCTCACCCTCACTCACCCTCACCCTCACTCACCCTCACTCACCCTCACCCTCAACCCCTCACCCTCACTCACCCTCACTCACCCTCAACCCCTCACCCTCACCCTCACTCACCCTCACCCTCACCCTCAACCCCTCACCCTCACCCTCACTCACCCTCACCCTCACCCTCACTCACCCTCAACCCCTCACCCTCACTCACCCTCACCCTCACCCTCACTCACCCTCAACCCCTCACCCTCACCCTCACTCACCCTCACCCTCACTCACCCTCACCCTCACTCACCCTCACTCACCCTCACTCACCCTCAACCCCTCACCCTCACTCACCCTCAACCCCTCACCCCCTCACCCCCTCACCCTCACTCACCCTCAACCCCTCACCCTCACTCACCCTCAACCCCTCACCCTCACTCACCCTCAACCCCTCACACTCACTCACCCTCAACCCCTCACCCTCAACCCCTCACTCACCCTCACTCTCACTCACCCTCACTCACCCTCAACCCCTCACCCTCACTCACCCTCACTCACCCTCACCCTCACTCACCCTCAACCCCTCACCCTCACTCACCCTCACCCTCACCCTCACTCACCCTCAACCCCTCACCCTCACTCACCCTCACCCTCACTCACCCTCAACCCCTCACCCTCACTCACCCTCAACCCCTCACCCTCACTCACCCTCAACCCCTCACCCTCACTCACCCTCAACCCCTCACCCTCACTCACCCTCAACCCCTCACCCTCAACCCCTCACCCTCAACCACTCACCCTCAACCCCTCACCCTCACTCACCCTCACAACACATATTGTGTTACAATAGGTGTCACATTTGCGAAAGATAAAACTATTGGCATTGTAAATAACAAAGCTATTAATTTCGCTATTTTCAAAACAAGCACATAAATAAAAAATGTGTCCTTTACAATACCAATAGCTCAAACTTTCCTAATGCGAGACCTATTGCATTGCTGTGCTTCTCTCCCCTGCTGCACTCTCCTGCTCTCTAGAGATGTGGCCTAACGACCAGAGCTGCCATCTAAGTCACGTAAATACAAAACATGTTGCATTCCAAATGCTATAGGTGTCACATTCGCGAAAGTTATAACTATTGGCATTGTAAATGACAAAGCCATCAATTTAGCAATTTTAAAAACCAACAAATAAATAAAATATGTCATTTACAAGACCAATAACTCCAACTTTTCTAATGCGAGACCTATTGCATTTGCAATGCTTGTTATAGTTTTGGTTAGGAACCTGTCCTTAAATTATACAGACTGTCCATAATTTTAGCTTGATGCCCGTTATCCGTTATTGATCTGATAATGGACAGGATTTGCCCTAATTTCAGCACTGTTACTTTTTTGAGCTCTCTGGAAAACTATTTAGGTGGCAGCTACGTGAATGTAACATAGTTACACATTTTTAAAAGAACACAATAACATTGGAGGGCATTCTTACCATCATCCACCTGAATAGGACCTTTTTAATGGCTGACATAGTGGATGAGCTAAGGACATGCGCAGCGGGAGTGCCGATGGCGTGCCAAAGACAAGCCTGTCTATGCCCATCTGCACCTGGACCGTTTCTAACACCAGGAACCCTGGTCCTCCACCCTCCCGCCGCTACCCTCCGCACTCTCAATCCAGCCACTGCTCCACATGCAGCTGCCGCTCCACACCACACAACAATGTGGGAGTATTCTCCTGCTCAGCATGCTCTTTTAATGCAGTTACCCACATTCAAGAATCACCGCACCAACAGCACTCAACACCCGACTCTCTCTCACTCACATAGTTCTGCAACCACCCACACAACAGTCCACATTCACATGCATGCGGCTTAACACCTGCTCACTCACCAACCTCTCAAAAGAGATCTGGTACCAGCTACACGACAATTCCCCTCACCTGCTTTTCCTCACAGATACCTGCCTGATCCCTGCATCTGCCACTGCCATCCCCCAGCTACAAGATTGCCAGGCAAGACAGAATTTGTAACCCCAGAGGCGGGATCACCATCATCTACAAGAACCCCATCAGCTACAACACGTCCATAGGCACATCATCCTCCAAAATGGAACACCTGTCAAAGTTCCATGTCACAGCCAGCTCCTCCCTAATTGGCACTCTCATCTACAGACCACCAGGACTTACCAAATTCACAGACACCATCACGGACTTTGTCGTAACACTCTCTCTTAATGCTAGCAATTACATCCTACTCGAAAACCCGAACATCCACCGGGAAGATCACACCGACCTCAAGAACACTCATTGAAGACTTTGGAAGCCCAGGTCTTACCCAACGAGTAAAGGGATCCTACCCACATCACCTGATACCTCCTGGACCCTATTTTTGCCAACGTCAAAAAGAACAGTGTATCTTGAGGACAAAAATGCCTTCAGCTCTTAATCCCCAGCCTGGCTTGTGATAAACTTCTATAAATTATTACGTCCAGCAATGCTGCAGCCAATCTTTATCATTGCTTTTAAAAAGGAGGGGCCTCATTTATGAGGCTATACGTCACTTTTACGCAGCTGGTGCGTCACTTTTTGTGACGCACCAGTGGCGTAAAAAATGCGCCTTCTTGCGCCATATTTACAAAGTGTCGCATCTAGGTAGATGCGTCACTTTGTAAACCCCTGCGCCACATTATACCTGCACCAGGTATAATGTATGCAAGGGGGCGTATTGACGCAAGAAAGGGTCATAGAAGTGACGCAGTGAAATCTATGTGATTTCACTGCGCCACTTCTAGGACACAAATGCGTCAATTTCTTACGTCTGCCTCACAGCAGGCGTAAGACTGACGCAGGCCACATTGCTGGAGTTGCGTCACTTTTGTGACACACTCCAGCAATGCGCCACTTTTGCGCCATACAGATACGTCAGAAATACTGACGTATCTGTAACTCCTTGCGCAATGATGCATCATACTGTAAATATGACGCATCATTGGTGGTGCAAGGAGGGCGCAGTGAAAAGTGACGCATCGCTGTTTTCACACAGCGATGCGTCACTTTTCATAAATGAGGCCCCGCGTTCCTGCTATATAGATTTGGCTGCTTGCCCTCAAACGACTGTGCACCGCCATGGGAACGTTCTCTTATAGCCAAGTCATGCTCTTTTTGTGCCTACCAAAGTCAGCTGAGCATATTTTATGTACATGTCAAGAATTTAAAGAGGAGAAAATCTGTCTGCTAAAACCATTGTTTAATTCTCTTCATATACGCACTTGCAGGGAGGCCTTGTTAAAAAGCATGGAAATGTGCAAACATTCAACTCACATGTCGGTTTATAACATTTTTTTAGGATAACTGAAAAATGCAATAAACGATTAGAAAGTAGCTAACTGGTTTTAACATGTGACTTTTTCACTTCAGCTCCTTTGTTCAAATAACTCTTCTAAGAAACTGTGGATTGAATTCATATATGATGAATATCAGGTGTACATTTTTGGACAACATTTCTCAGGGGTATTTACGTAAACAACACCTTCTCGTTCTATCGGGTCAAATAGGTACTACTTTTAATTGCATATTTGTTTATACGTATGCGCTTTTTCTTTACGCCACTGGCTGCTCCTCTATTGGTGTTGTGTCTTCCGTGTCATAACGACAGACTACTTCTTCATTTATATAAGAGCTTTATTCAACAGGTGCTCTCAGGTCCCCGTCCCTACTCTAACTGACTAGCCCATCCCCTGGATCCTCCTCTTCCCCAGCACACTATCTCCGCCCACCCAACTACTAGACCGCTCACAATCCCACAATTGGTTGCATGCATGGTCTTGAAACCTGAACAATTTTGCACATGCACTTTAGGATTTCATTTACAGGAATCATATAGGTCCCCTTCATTTCATAGGGGAATTGGGCCTTGTGTTCATTTAAAAAACTTCCACTGTAATGGCTGCACGATCCTGAAATTACTTGAATTACCTTGCACATGCACTTTGGCAGTGACGTAATTCATACACTTCTACCTGATTTTACAGAAGAGTCAGCCAACCTTGGACGTGCATTAATTCTAGCAGTCCTTCAATGCATTTTTATTCTTTTTCTCGTGCTGATTTATCACAGTTGATAATTGATCTTAAATGTTTTTATGTACAAGTTTTATGACTGCATTGTTTATAGTAAGAATTTAAGTGTTTGAATGAGTTTTGTGTATAATGTAAGATTTCTAATGAATTATACAATAAAATCATTTGAATTCTAATTCATTTATTACTTACTTCAGCAACATTCGAGTCAGTGAACACCCTCTATGCCAGAGGTCTTCAAACTTTTGGAAGTTGAGCCCCCCTAGCTGGATTTTTTTAGATGTTGGGCCCCCCCACCACCTGACAGAAATTTCTGGAATCTTGTACACTACATAATCGACGCCACATGCATATCCCGAGCCATATCCAGCTAATAATGACAATAAGTACATATTAATGTTTATTATATTTGTTCCAGTGTTTCTTTGTGCATATTTTATTTGTTTCAACGTCTCATTGGTTATACTGTACACCATTCATTAATCAGTGCTTAATTTGTGCCAGTGCTTTCCGGTGCTTAGCACCGGCACTTACATGTCAGGGCATGGTCTACACGCGTCTTCACATCATATATGGCATTCATGATATAATTACCTCTCTGACTCTGCGCAGAGTGTTCTCGTCTCTCGAGTCCCGGTGAGTGTTACGACTGTGAGAGCGTGAGCCAAGATTCATGCCTGCATAACCGAGTATTTGTAATTCCTAACCCCATCAAAGTACGTGCCAGCTAAGACACATAACTCTGGATATCTAGTCCAGACCTTTTGTGTTCTACAGTATCGATGTTACTATGGGCCACTGTATGTTGCGTGGCACAACTTAAATTGCCTCAGGGTGGTTAATAACATTATTATTAAATAACTTCTCTATATAGCTCAGCATACTAAGAATGCAAATGTGAATTATTGAATTAGTACCTTCAGGTCATGAAATTAGAGAGTGCATTGTTGTTATTTTGCTTTTACATAGCGGTTGCTACAGCACGTTTTGTCATTTCACGCTGCATAGGAAAACAGAGCCATCTCTCTTTCTAATTCTCTCCTTCATTTGATCTCCATCACACTCTGCCTCGTATTCCGTTCCTCTCTTTTCTGTTCTATCTCACTTAGTTGCTCTTTCCCTTTCTCTCTCATGCTCGCCATCATCAGCGATTCTCACACTTGACACCTGATTTACGCTACTAAGTTATACATGCATTACAGCACTGGTGTGGGTTAAAAACAAATGAGGATAGAAACAAACACCAGGTGCTTATGTACGGCCCCCCAAAAGTACAAGAAAGAAGAGTTGCTGTTCTGGGGAGTGACATACCGATGCTGTCAGTGCTGTCCCACTAAAAATAGTTATGTTTTGGAGTGTCTGTTCCCATGTAGAGTAATGTACTTCTGCTGAACAGTGATGATATATTGAAAATCGGTTCATTAAAAGTATTGCTTGCTTTTGAACAGGGCAGGCACTTCGTACTTAAATATGTAAGGTTTTATAGCGAATTACCAGTTCTGTCCCATTTAAAGTATTGCAATCTTTATTTCAAGCCAGTTTTTGCCAGTAGGATCCACCAACACTTATTTTAGGTACTAGCACTTATTTTTTCTTAACATAATTTGATCCCAAGTAAGAGAGAAAATACAAAAAGGGAAAAGAAGGAGGAAGAGAAAAACTGAAAAATAGTGACAAAGGGAGAAAAAGGAGGAAAATGAATGTGAAAGTGTGAGGTAAATGGCAGGGAGTTCTGGTGGTGAATGCGAGAGGCATGAGGTGAAATCAAGACAACGCAGCCTTAGTATTCACCACCCCAACCTTAGATAGCAATGACCACATTCTTCTGAGAAATCTTTAGCATCTGCACTTTTTTATTTTACAAATTAAGCACTGTCATCAAACTCTGCTGGTACTGAAATGACAGCCTTTGAAACTGGAATGTGGAGATATCTCTCAGCCATCTTCTTTTACTTTAGCAAGAGTTGAGATCCAATATACTCAGGAGTTACAGTGAAGGTTTCATTGGTGGTTACAGAAAATTAAACAGCTCCATTCTTATGTAAAACCTTGAACGGATGCCTGCTACTTTCATGATTCAATTCATCCTGAGTGAAGGCTTTGCCTATTAATCGTTTTGCATCATACACCGTGTTCTGGGGATTAGCATCTGCGAGATCCAAGGCATCATATCCTGCATATACGTCTCCTTCTGTGAATAACACTATGCTTGGAATACTGTGATGGCCGCTTCCAACGGGTATGACCTTCACTTCACCTGTGCCAGGCTGGAACACCCCAACAAAACAATATGTTGTCCCAAGACCTATTCCAATCACTCTTGGTGTAGGCAGCAGTAAATACTGTTGTGCAAAATAACCGGCAAACAGAAGAGCCAAAACTGCAGATCCCAGGACGGTCATTTCCCCTGCCATGGTGACTTGTACTATCTGCCAACAAATGTAAGATGACCACCTGTCCACTAAGTGCACTGATGGTCCGTGAACTCAGCTTGCTCTCCGTCGTCGCTAGTTGATGTATTAAAACATGATGTGTAATGAAATTGTAGTGTCATTTTTTCTCACACTGTCATTAATTCGTACAGCTGACATGCTTCAGCTGCAGTGGGAGGCAAGGAGTCTCCTCTGCTATGAAAAAGAAAGGAAAGGAACAGGACTGTCTGTTCGTTTGCTTTCGTTTTAGCAGAGGAGAGAGACTTCCTGCCTCCCACTGCAGCGAAGCATTTCAGCTGTACGAATTAACCCCCTCCTGGGATGGTTAACGTGTCTTCTGTTAACATAACAAAAGCACGGGCACGTAGTGCCTCGGCAATTTACCTTCCCTCCACCCCTCTGTTACCGGACTTCTACAAGAAAAAGAAACCCCATTTGAAATGGGGGAAGACTTTCATGGCGTGAATGCGAGAGGAACAAAGGTAAGATTTTAGGGTGGAGTGCGCGCCCCCCTTGAGATGGTGTTGCGCCCCCCCGGGGGCGGCGCCCCACAGTTTGAAGAACTCTGCTCTATGCCATGATCGAAAAAACTCACCTGAAGACCGCAGCCCAATCAGAACTCAGCATCCAGAATCACTATCGTTCTTAGGAAGGGGGGTGCGGTGGGTGTGGACCGCCATGGGTGTCAACACTGAGGGAGGTGACAAAATGGTAAAAATATGTGTTTTTAAAATTAAACATTTTTGGGGGGGTTCACAACACTTTAAAAAAATATATATATTTAAAACAAGTTTAATAACTTTGTGAGTATCTTAGTTTTCCTTCTTATAATTTCAATGTGGGGGGTGACAAGAAATGTTCTGCACTGGGTACCACCTGACCATGCTACGCCACTGTACATCAACAATCGCGTCTGCTTTCATAAACCTTCCAGACACCTCTGCTTGCCAGGACTTCTACACAAATCCCACGCATACGGACCCACAGATCTGGCGGTCAAGCCTTCTATTACACCGCCCCTAAAGCATGGACCAACTTGCCAATACACGTAAGAGAATCCTCATCACTTCTTGAATTCCTCAAGAAGCTGAAGACCCGGCTTATCGAGTGGTCCCACTAGGCCCTAGCTGTGCCTAGACTCACACCTGCTCAGCGCCAGTAGTGTGCTCTACAAATCGGCATAGTACGTTCAAGAAATGGTCGTGGTAGTTCCTTACTTCTTACTTAATTATACACATAAAGACAGACAATTCACCACAAGCGATTCTAATTCGATTAAAAAAGAAGGACATTTAATTTCCATGAGTGACACATTCATTAAATGCAATTGTAACTCAAAGCATTAATGTTTCTGCGTGTATCAGCTTGAATACATTCGTAGTGCATGTGATATTTACCGTGCTCTCAGTGTGACAGGAAGAAAAAGGGAGGGTATTGGGTAGTAGGGGTGAATTGGTGAGTAAGAGACAGGGTAAAGGTATAGTGACATAGGCACAATTACTATTATATACACTAAGACCTTTCCAACCTAATATAGGTCTACAGTTCCCATATGTACATAACTCATAGGCATATATTCATTAGCTTGTTCTGATTCTATGAGTTCGTTGGTATGCGGTAGATGGTCTACGTTCTGACCCCTGGTGGAAGGAGGGTGAATTGTTCCTCACTATGGGGTCTTCATCAGGACAGGATTGTGTTAAGAGCACTTGTGATAGGAAGGACGGTCAATGAACGATCCTTGTAGGGCACACAAAGGCTCCTTGAAATTCTGCTGAAAAGCTTGCACACGGGGTAGCAAATCTCCTGATGCAGGGTTGAGTCAATCATAGACAGGGTCTCTCTCTGGTTCAGTGATTTCTGAAAGTGAATCCGCTCAGGGAGTTTCCGCTAGAATCCGAGCGGATTCACCTTCAGAAATCACTGAACCACACGCAGATTAGGCCAATTCCTTGTAAAATGCTCTTGTACCTGCTCTACAATATTTCCGCCAGATCAAATAGAAAGGTAGACTTTAGCTAAGACCCTATTGGTATTTAGCAAAAATACTTTACAAAATACTAAAATTAGTAAGGAGTAACCGAAAAAATGTCCATAGACTTTTTAATGCTAAAAATATCACTTCCAGCTTTAGATTTACATTCAAGCTCTCTTGAATGCCTTCTTGAGGTAGGGTGTGCCGATATCCAATATTTACACAAACTCTCTGTAAATTCAGCCTAATACCATTTGTTATTGATGCGAAAACTGGCAGAATTTGTCTATAATTTTAGCCCTATTCCTCATTCTATAGTGAGTAACCTGCACCTGGGTTGTTCATTGCCCATAACTAATTTTAAACCGGTCGACATTTGTCGATAAGTTTAATACTTGTCTTTGACAGCCAATAATGTGGCTTACATCATCGTCTAGTTGCCACCAACAACTGTGGCCACAGTAATTATGCTGACCTTGGCTTGGCTAATACATTGGCCAGCCAATCCTTGTGCTCTACCCAGAATGCTTTCTGTTGAGTTGCCCCATAAGTGTACGCTAGTCTCTACTTCCTCGATCCGTACCTGCCTTTTGACCAATTGATTGCCTCATTTCCTAAGATAAACTGGACTTGTTTTGGATCTTCAAACGAACCAACTGACCCAGGAGATGGCGATTGGCTCTAGAGCCTGACCTAGGCCTCCCCTGGCCAGGCCAATGAGCAAGTGATAGGACCAATCCAACCCCTGCTCTCCCTCCACCAGCACCGCTACCAATGCACCACCAGAGTTTACCAAGATGTGCAACTCATTCAGGCGCTTTGTCTTTTCTGTTCCTGGCTTGTTTGCAGAGACCTCTCTCCAGGTGTGAATAACTATTTTACTCTGACAGGAAGATGTTTATTTTATTTTTGTTTATTTATTTATTTTAGTTTACTATAGCACTAGTAATATTCCATGACCTCAAACTCTAACATCAAAGAATTACATGTGTTTCAAAATTCCACACAAGGAAAGTAGTCAGCATTGGGCAAGGACAGCATATGCCACCTATCTAGCATGACATGGGATGGCTACCAGTTGAGAAGAGGATTCATTATAAGGCACTGACACTGGTTTAAAATGCCAGCCATGATTCAGCACCTGCATGTTTGTGAACAGACTGGAAACTTAAAATCCTACCTGAGGAGACAAAACTACTCTCCTCCATGCATGAATGCCAAACAGTTATGTACACATTATAAATTATGTTGATAATGACTGTCATTATGGTTGTGACCTCTCCGGGTGGTGTAGATGGTAAAATCTTCAGTGATGTGTTAGAAGGTCCATCAAAAGAAGGTATTTCTGACTGCCCTTAGGTAGACTTAAGCACGTTTTTCAACAGAAATATATGCACCTAGTGCCCAGTAAAAGTTCATGATATGCTTTAGGGTTCTGCAAAAGTGAAATGTGGGCAATAATTGAAGATAATTTGGAGGGCCTAGCATCAGGAAAAGAGAAAAAGAGCAGTTCTGCTTTTCTAGTGTGTTACCCGAACAATTGGTTTAAAACTGGGGACAACTAGGCAGTGTGGAAGGAAGTGTTTTGCGGTGTCAGATTTTGCACAGTGATGGGTGAGTAATGCACTGTGTCACAGATTGTGGTTCACTATTCTGAGGGTGATACTGGAGTGTAGGAAGTATGCCATTGGTGGGGTTACACTATGCAGTGAGTGGTCGTGCACTTTGCCAGAGGGTTTGGTACATTTGTCTAAGGGTGATAATGCAATGTGCCTAAGGTTGTAGTTGAATGTGCTGATGGCGTTGGTGCACTGTTTTGTGAGTGATAGTGTGCTGTGCTATGTGGGCTGGTAACCTATGACATTGCTTGTGTCACAACACTGTGGTTAATGATGCACTATGGAGCGCAAGGTGGTGCACTTTTTGGCACATCCTTGGTATTATGATAGAGGTGAGAATGTGTGGGTTGTTTTTTAATTGTTGTATGTGATCCTTTTCTGCATCCTATTCTTGTTCCTAGGTTTGACCTGTTATTGGTGCAGCCTTTATTCAGCCAGTAGCTTCTTTGCCTTAGCTGATGAGAACCATTATCAATAGTTTCTTTTATTTGACCACAGAAGTATTTAGTCTTACCTTTTTATTGGCTTTTTGGGTGTATCTGACTTCTTCCTTAGAAATGCAAGAGGGACTCATTTACATCTGAATAGTATACACTATCATTACACATTTAGGGCCACAGGTACAAAGGAAACATTTTGTGAGTGCCTAATTGTGACTTTTTGCGAATCGCAATTAGGAACTCGCAAAAAGCGATGTCCAACAGTGTCCCAGACACTGTTTGCGATTCCCAATGGGGTCCCAACTGACCTGCCTCATCAATATTCATGAGGCAGGTTGCAATTTGCGACACATTGGGAATGGCCTGTAATGATAGGGATGGTGGCCTGCAGGGGTCAGCCTACCATCAAGTCTTTGATAACTTTTTAAATAAGGCACTTTTAAATTTGATCTAAACGCTCAATGACTGAATGACAAAAGTAAACTTTCACTTTTTTGTAAGAGTACTATATATTTTTTGCAATTCCCAAAGGAATTTTATGAGTAGTATCTTTATAACTGCCTATCTTTTTATGTGCGGAATCTCAGCCACAAGTGCGGAGACTCCTCAGTCATAAATATACTACTGGTAAAATACCTTTGTGAATAGCAAAATATTTAAACTTACACTTTCGTGTAAGTTTACCTTTGTAAATCAGGCCCTCAATATTTCACTCCCTTGCTTCTTTTAGCAGTGATAGTACTACTGCCTATGAGCTGGATATTCACATTTCTCAACCGAGCACTGCTTTAGTTACTATCTTTGGAGTTAAGAATCATGTGATAACTATCCCCTATGTTGGCTGTCTAATTTACCTTAGTGTGCATATGTCTACTAGTTTTTCATCTTTCAACAAGTCCAGTTACATGTGAATGTTTGCTCAGTACTGTTATGCATTATACAAAACAAAGAACATAAACCGATTTTGACTTGTTCTTCTGTCAGCAGTCTATTCACTTACTTTTACATTATTACTTGACCTACTCTGATGTGTCAGTATAATTGTTTTTTTGTCCTGAATTTTGACCATGTGTCCTGAAATTTTACATTCATAGCTCAGAATTTGGCTCCCTTCCAGATGGTCGCTCTAGTTTTGGTGAACTGTTGCCCTCACATCAATAAATAAGGTATTCTAGTACATGTCCTGTGTACTTACAAGTGAATGGAGAATTATTTGGATTTTTGTGCAGGCCCTTCCATATATCAAAAGGTTTAAGCCATACATTGTCTTAACCAGCGACATTTGCATATGTTCTTAATGTAAAACCCAGGCTGTTGTTTGTCCAGTGTGTACCCTAAATATTGACCCCAGAATATTGATGACACCCAATATTGAGGACCAAATATCGAAAATTAATTGTGGACAGGTAAGCAGTCTAGATTTTTTATATCTAAATCTATATATGTACCTACACAGTACATATATTTTCAAGATTTGTAGATACTGAGTTAGGAATAGTAAATCTATACTTTCCTATATATACTTACCTCTCTATATTTTATCCCTTGATATTCTGACCACGATATTCTGGGGGGTCAATATTCAGTAGCACCATTATTTGTCCATCTGGTATACAGTTGAAGTCTCCCAACCCAGTGTCAATCCCTTCTACATACAGGAGAATGGTATTATGCAAAAGCTTATATAATTGGGGATTAACCCTGGAAGGGACATAAAAGTTCATCAGACATATTCGCATGCCATTCTGTAGGCTTGCCAAGACCCAGTATCTCCCCTCCAAATCAATGTCAATTTTTGTAACCTGCAACAGCAGACTTGTGGCTATTCATTTTCCCGGATGTATGACGTTACAACGCATGCTTTTACCACGCATGCTGTTACAACGCAGTTTTTACAACGCATACCATTACAACGCATAGCGCTTTGGGGTGCTGGATAGTGAATAGTTTAATTTACTATTCCAACTCCAGTCCCCGTGGACACTAGGGAAGGTGTTGGATAGTAAATTAAATCTATTCCCTTTCCTAGAGCGCCCCCAGCGCAATGCGTTGTAATGGTTTTCGTTGTAAAACCTGCGTTGTAATAGCACTGCGTGGTAAAAGTTGCGTTGTAAAGGATGTTTCCCCATTTTCCCACTCCTTTGAAGTAGGTGGAAAGCTGCATTATACAAATTACCATTAGGTCGCTATGTAATTTTTAAGCTTTCTATTTGTGTTAGGCTCTTTGAATATGTTCTCTGCATAGGTATGCCTCCATCCTACTTTGTCTCATATAATTATTGAGTCCCTGTACATTCCATGTTAAGATTCCTATAACACTGTGTTTCCCTAAACAATGTTTCGGGACCCACTGGTGGGTTGTGAGCCGATTTTTGGTGGGTCGAAAGTCACAGCAATAAAGATGCCTTTAAATTCGGAATTTATCTTTTCACATTTGCTTCCCTTCAAAGACAGGGGTCAAATGTCAGGCTAAATTAGTGCTTATGTTTTTTAACATGGGGACTGGTGTATACAAACCTCTCTCACTCTGCAGTCAAGAAAGAAAAGTAAAGTGAATTATGTGATAATTTTTCTGGGTATAGCGAGTGTGAAAGGAAAGACTGTAGAATGTAATTTTTTTGTAACACACAACAACATGTAAATACCTCTAAATTAACTGTTCACCTTCACCAGTTAGGAAAGCAAACATGAAGCACATTTTATGTAATTCTGTAGTATGAGGGAAACAAAGGTTTTAATAGTATCAAAGCAATCAAGACACTTTACTTGGTGATGTACAGATGATAAATATTCACTGAAACACATTTTGGATACATTATCATTTATGTGCAATGTAGTTTTATCAGTAAAACTATATGTCTGTGCAAATTTAGGGGAATATTTACAAAACAATGTTGGAGCATGGTGCTATGTGACATTTGACAATGCCTCGCTCAGACATATTTTAAATGCAGGGATGTGCCGTATTCACAAGAATACGGCTCACCCTGTGTTTCCCCTAGCTCTAGCACAAATAAAGCTGCCTAGCTCCAGTGCGGGCACCCTGCTGCCATGTTGCAAGGTTCCTGTGTTGCTGGTACGGTTGTTTATGTGTAGGAAGGGACACCTTCCTGCACATAAACAATTAGTAATGGCGATTTGCTCTTTCTATCTGTGCTGCAGAATGCACACATAGAAACAGCAAAAAACGAGGAGAAATTTCTCCTCTTATCACTATGCTAAGACCAGGTATTTCCTGGCATTTGTTTTTGGCGCTGCCTCAGCCTTGTAAATCTGGGGCAGCATCAAAATGCAATGGGCGTTGCAGTGGTTGCACAGCACTTTGCCGCAGAGGATTGCGGTGGAAAGGGGCAAATTTACAAGGTGGTGTTATGTCACGTTAAGCGGCTTAGTGCCACCTTGTAAATAGAGGAAATGGCGCTAAGCCACCAGAGCATTAAAAAAGTGATGCTCCAGTGGAGAATAGGATTTGTAAATATGCCTTTTTTGTCCATTTCAATAGAAAAAGGGTTGTCTGTAAATTACAGTGTCCAATTGCGTGATTCTTTAGTTACATTAAAAAATCGCCCACCTCAAGTCTGTTAAAGCTGGGTGTGCTGCAAAAGTTTTTTGTTCTAAAAATTGGATCATAAATCTAAAAAGTTTGGGAAGCACGGCTATAGCATATTCTTTTCCTCCCATAGATCTTTTATCTTTTGGTAATACTCTTGCTTTGGCACCAAGCAATCTTCTAAATGTTATATTCAAAAATAACAAATTAACCTTAACACTCCCACTCCACACCTCTCCTAAAACTCCAGCAACCCATTCCAGGTCACAGCCCTGTTTGCCCATATGGCCATTAACAGCATAATCATTTAGGGGTCTGATGTAGTGTGGTGGGCTAGTCATGCTGAACAGCAATCTGGACTTGCAGCACAATTGTGGCTGCGCTGATTAACAGGTAAGAAAGCTACATTGTGAGGCCTCTTCTTTACCTTTGAAGCCTATTTGTCCTCACTTTACCACAGTAGGAAGAAGATCTTATATTCATGTCTCCACGACATCAGCCATCTTAAAATCAGCCTACCAGTGGTGTAGCAAGGTCAGGTGGTACCCGGTGCGGAAAATTTCTTGTCACCCCCGGCTTGACAATATGGCGAAAATATGTGTTTAAAACACATATTTTTGCCATTTTGTCACACCCTCTCAGTGATGACACCCTGGGTGGCCCGCACCCACTGCACCCCCCTTCCTATGCCCCTGCAGCCTGCATACAAGGGGAAGGGAGAGTCAATTTAATGCACTAGAAGGGAGCGAGCCACTGAAAACTGGAGCGTGGTTCGAGCGAGATGCCTGGTTCTGGCACATCATGTGGTCCTCTTGGAACTTCTAGAGCACAACAAACTGAGCTTTCACATGAGTTGTTGTGTCCTAGTAGCTACAATTGCCAACCATGTCATCTCGGGAACTGTGTTCAAATCCTGACAAATCTCCCTGTGCCAAATAAGAACACTTCAGTTGTGACTGTTATGAAGTGATGTTATGTCCTTGGGCAATGTTTGGACAATGTAAAACTGCTAAAAAGAAAATGTGGATTCTGCCTGTCACCCATGCTTTCATCTCACCCTTCAAGAATTAAGGACAAAGCATTGACCTGTGATATCAAAGGGTGATGGCCATCTAGTGGCTGAATTGCACAACTAGAAACTGGAAAATCTGGGCTTATCCTGGTTTCCCTGTTCGATCAAATTGTGTGATCCTAGGCAAATACTTTATTTGACCTAGTCTCTTTTTTAGGTATAAGCCTACCAGACAGGGCAGCTGTCTTGTTGTGAATATACTTCTTTAGGATATTCTGAAACCTTTCCTGGTAATCAATTCCACCCATTGCTTACCATTGGCTTCGTAACTCACATTTTCAGCCTTTCTATTTGCTATCTTTATTTGTTTTAGGCTGTCCAGCATGTCTTCGTCCCTTCTGTGGACCGTAGCCTGTTCACCAATGCTCCTTGTATTCTTCCACAAGTGCTGGCTTTCTGTAAATAGGGCTTTATTTTTCTTCTTATCTTGACACATTTACTGTGCCTTCAAAGACAGAGGTCCAATGTCAGACTGTCTTCCGAGGGAGCTTGGTGTTTACTTTTCTTTCTCTAACTTCAAAGTGAGAGGGTTTATGTGACAATCTGTGAGGGTATTGGGAAATATATTTTTTTTCTAGCACACAACAAAATTTAAATATTTGTAAATGAAATGTGCAAATATCCTATAATATATCACAATTAGGAAAGCACAAATGAAGCACATTTTTGGTAGTTCGAAAGTGTGGTGGAGACAAATATTTTAATATGATCAAAACAAATTATTACACGAGGTGATGCCATTTTCACACATTATTGTTTGTGTGCTGTTTATTTTTATCAGTAAAACTGTTTGTGCACATGTAATGGTCATTTCAATTGAAAATGTGTTGTTTGTAATGGCAGTGTGCTAGCACACCATGCAAAATCCTCTCTAAACCACTTCACTCCACTCTATGTGACTCCACTCCATGACACTCTATGACACTTTGCTTCACTCTATGACACAACACTCTATGACACAACACCACACTCCACCACACTCCATTACACGCTACATCTCTCTACTCCTCTCTGTGAAATTGCATGCCACTCCACTATATGCCATTTCACTCTACGGCATACCAATCTACAACACTACATGACACTCTTTGCTACTCCCCTTTACAACACTCCATGCAACTTCACTCCACTCTACCCACTTCATACATACACCATTCCGCTTTATGAGACTTTGCTCCACTCTATGCTACGCCACTCCACTCCACTCTACATAACTCCACTCTATGGCACTCTTCTCTACAGCATTCCACTCTACAAAACTTTACTCCACCATCCACCCCTCGACCTCATGTCCCTCCACTCTACGCCTCTTCACTCTATGACAGTCTACTTTACTCCACGACACTCTACACCACTACACTCTATGATATTCCACCATACAACACTCTACTCCACTTTGTGCCATTCTATGCCACTCCATTCTGCACCACTTCACTCTAGGCCACTCTATGCCACGGTGAGCTGTTCTCCACCTGAAATAACCCCTCATTGGATGCAGCATGTTGCCCCTGCACCACCACCCAGAGATTGTCCACTGCTTGCTTTCCCACCCTCTTTGTTTTAACTTTCACAAATATGTATTTTTATTAGTTTTTAGTGAATGCTGCAACACAGACACAAGCCAAAGCACAGTTGTGTGAAGATACTCAGTTGGACATAGTCAAAAAACCGTTCAATACAACTCCCGTCCCCCTCACCCTCATCCACCTTCCCAACATCCGACAGAGCCCCACTATAGATACAGGAGTGCTAGAGCACATCGTGCCACAGAGTCTCCTACCATCGAAAATACTTCTAGTATCCACCCACCACCCCCTTCTTATGAACTTGTATTGTCCTCCAATGGAATGTGCAATGAGTAATCCGATATCCGCTTCCCCAAATGTTCCTGAATTTTCAGGGACACACTCCACTCACATATGTCACTTTATCCGCAGCCATATACATATCAACCCCTCTCCTCCACTCCTGTAGTGTAGGGCTGCTCTCTGACCCCTAGCACTTTGCCATGTCCCTCTTAGCCACCACCAGCGCAAACCTGTGTCTTACTGTTTATTTATTTCCCTGCCTCAAGCTCCTCCGTTGCCACCCATCTCACTACCCATTGACCTCACGTATTTACTTCTCCCCCACCCGCTGCTCCACTGCTCTCCTGTCACAGTCCTTAATTAAATATTGTAATTTTTGGGGGTTGGCCTGGCACCTCTCGTCTGCTGACTGGTCCGCTCTGTTTTCAACATGGTTTTTTGTGCAACTTTTAAACTTATTTTTTTTTAATTCACCTATCCTCCAAGGGGAGTCCACCATCATACAATGGTAAATGTTATGTTATGTTATGTTATGTTACATTTTATTTCTATAGTGCACGGCTACTCAAAAAGAGTGTCCCGGCGCTTTATTCAGGCAGCTCAGTATAAAAAACATAACACCATAAAACAGACACTAACAGGGAGAGGACAAAAAAGACATCCTAAAGGTTAAAAAGCCAGGTCTTAAGGCTCTTCCTGAACAGGAGCAGATTGGATGAGCGCCGCAAGGCCAGAGTCAAGGTGTTCCACAGCTGAGGGGCCCACAAACTAAAGGAGCGCTCCCCGGTACGGGCCTTCCTCACTCGAGGAACCGCAGCCAAAAACAGAGATTCCGAGCGCAAAGATCGGGCCGGGCGATAAAAGACAAGCCTGCGCTGTAAGTACTTAGCTCCGGAGCCGAAAAGCGCTTTGTGCGCCAGGGTCAATGTTTTAAACATGATCCGCTTCCGGATGGGCAGCCAATGAAGCGACTGCACCAAACCGGACGCTCTCACTCGCCTGTGGAGGCCAAAAATGGCGCGAGCCGCAGAGTTCTGCACGACCTGCAGCCGCTGAACAAGATAGTCCGGAAGACCTAAATAAAGGACGTTGGCATAGTCCAGTCTGGAGCCAATTAAGGCTTGCACAGTGATCTTTCTATGCTCTTCTGTGAGCAAAGGCAGGAACTTCCGGAGCATCTTAAGAATGCCGAAGCATGTGCCCGTCAAACCAAGACTATGTGATCTCAGCGTCAGATTATTATCAATCTTCACTCCCAGATTTTTTGCCACCTGCGATGCCTGGGCAGGTGGACACATATCCATTGGCCACCAGGCCAGCCAGCCGGGGTCTACAACACCTCCGATTTGTTGGAATTGTCCTTTAGGCTATTCTGCTGAAACCAGTTAAAGACCATCCCTAAGCAGCCCTGAATACTCTCTCCATCAAAAGCCTGATCTTTCCCACATGTGAAGAGCAATTGAGTGTCATCCACGTAGGACACGATCTGGGCCCCAAAAGACTCCACTAGTGCCGCCAGAGGGGTCATAAAGATGTTAAAAAGAGTCGGGCTCAACACAGATCCCTGCGGAACTCCGACTCCCAATGGCGGCATCTCAGCGGAGCTCGGGGAGGCCCAGACCGTTTGTCGGCGGCCCTCAAGAAAAGATGTAAACCAGTTGAACACCGTCCCCCTCAGACCGATGTCATGGAGTCTGGCGAGGAGCGCCTCATGGGGGACGGTGTCAAAGGCCGCCGACAGATCAAGCATGACAAGCATGGCCTTGCCGCCAGAATCCAGTGTCTCCCTAATGACCTCTGACACCTCCAGGAGTGCCGTCTCCGTACTTAAATTCGGACGGAAACCAGATTGCGAGGGGTGCAGCAGGTCATTGGATTCTAGAAAGCTTGAGAGAACGCCATGCACATGTTTCTCCGTGATTTTAGCCAGCGCCGGGAGGAGGGAAATCGGCCTGTAGTTGGCCAAAACCTCTGAGTCTAGCCCGGGCTTCTTGAGGAGGGGGATCACCATTGCCCTTTTCCAAGACTGCGGGACCCTCCCCTCACTCAAAGACAAGTTCAAGAGAGGGTTGACCAATGGGTTAACCACAGCCGCCATCCTGGCCAAAAATTTGGCCGGTCAGGGGTCTAATAGCGAACCCGATTTAAGATTGGCCAGAAGTGCGAGGGAGGCATCGGTAGAGACAGAGGGAAACTCTGCCGGAACCGTGTCCCGCGCAGATGACGGAGCTAGTCCGGCCACCATGCTGGAAAACACTTTCGCAGACCTCACTGTAAAAGAATCCTGGATAGATTTGATCTTGTCCGTGCAAAACTTGGCAAGATCACAGACCCACGACTCGGATGGCGCTCCTTGGGGCATGTTGGATCTGGGGGCCGTAAACTCCCTCACCACAGTAAAGATCTCTTTGCATGAATTGGAGGCAGCCTCTATCCTCCTGGCAAGATAGTCCTTTTTCTCCCGGAGAATATCGCGATGATAAGCTTTGACCGCTATCTTGTAAGCAAGTCTGGCCTCCAAATCATACTGGAGGCGCCATGCCCTCTCAGCCACCTTACACTCGCGACGAGTAGCGCACAATGCCTCAGTGAACCACGGTGCCGAGACCCGCTTAGCCGTGGCCCGAGGGGCCATTGCGGGGGCCTGGTCGTTCAGCCTCTCCAGCAACCACACCTGCATGGACTCTACGTCCTGCTCTAAATCACCTGAGAGGGGGCACGGATGGTCCATAGAAGCCTGAGCTAACAACTCAGGAGTCACTCTGTGCAAAGCCCTCAAAGCAGGGCCATACTGTCTAGGGGCGCTTCTGGGTAGTTTCTCGCTGCCCAGTACAGAGAACCTGGTCAGCCTATGGTCAGTCCAGAGCACCGGGAGAAGCTCAATGTCGACTAAAGGGACCGAGGAAAAAACCTGATCCAAGGTGTGTCCCTTGTCGTGTGTGGGGCCCACGAGAAAGGGGACGAGGCCCAGAGGAGCCGTAATATCAAACAATTTGTTCGAGTCCGAGTCCTCACCCACATTCATGTGAAAATTAAAATCTCCCGCCAGCAGACAGTGCCGCGCATTCAAAGCCAGTCCAGAGATGGCAACCTGGAGGTCATCGAAAAAAGAACCCACTGGTCCAGGGGGTCTATATATCAACAACCCTTTCAAAGCTTGTTGCGGGGTCAACCTAATGGTAAAGGCAAGGGATTCAGATCCAGCGATTGTATTCAAGGGAAGAATAGAGCAGGAAGCTATCTTCTTCACCACAACCGCCACCCCACCTCCCCTTCCCTTGGCTCTATCTTGCCGAAAGATGTTATAATCCGGTGGAATAGCCGCCATAATGTCCGGATTGGACATCTCCCCCAGCCAGGTTTCGGTCAGCAGAAGACATAGTGGTTTTTCCCTAACAAGGAGGTCAAAGATCTCCAGAGCATGCTTACATACTGATCTCGTGTTGAGCAATAAGCAAAGATGTTTCACACGATCCTCACCTCTCCGCAGTGAGGCAGCGGGGGCATAACCAGGCGACCAACCACACCCAGGACAGAACTGTTTACCCCTGTAGCGTCCCGGAAAGACGAATCGACACGCACAGGAGACTTTTTGCAAGGCGCGGAGTTCCCTCGGTGAATAGCAGACCATCTTACCCGAAGATAGGGAACCCTGTAAAGCCAGGCCCTCCCGCCGCTCCGCCGCCTCCGAAACGCTGACGGGCGCAGACGGGCAGGACTCTGGCAAGACTCAGGCACAAGCTAAGGCAACCCCGCTGCGCGATCCCGCTGCGCTCAGGGAACTGGTTTAAATAGTGCCTCAGGTGAGGTGAAACCGCCCCACCAGGACACTCAATATGGCGCTGAAAGAGCGCCAATGCCCTTCCCAAGATGGCGCCCGAATATCAAACTCGGCAGAACCCCAACCAACCCGGAACCGGGCCCGCTCAAGCAGCGGTGAATCACAAATTATTGTGCAGGTAAGGGGGACCCCTAGGAGGACACTTCCAGATAAAAACAGGGGAGATAAACAGAAAACGAACAAAAATACAAAACGGGTAAATAAAAACACAGCGCGCTAGCCATGCGACGCTGGATGCTGTAGTGAGCTGCCAACCAAACTAATGATTCCAAATGAAACAATAATTAAAATTGCGGCTATTTCATGCCATATGGGAGACCGTTGCACTCTTGTTTAAATTATTTTTGCCTATATTGTAGAACACCAGCAAAAAACATTGGCAAACCATTTAATTGATTTGATAGTTTGCAGGATATTCGTAGGGCCGCAAGAGTCAGCTCTAACATGTTCTCACACCATGCTTGACCTCCACACCCACTCAAAAGGTCATGCCATTTCTTCTATAGGTTTGCATGTCTAAACCTGACATGAAAACTGACCTGGACTTTAAAAATTCTAATTGCCGAATATCCTTTTTTTTCAGATGGATCTATCCTTCCTTCCATCCTCTTCATGCCTTCTTTCTCTGAGTAATACTCTGTCACATGCATGTTTGCTTTAATCCCTATTAAAGTATCTCAACAAATTAACCGCAGCTCATTTCAAAGATCACAAACTCTCTTTTAAATCTTACTGCTACAACCTAACAATACCCAAACTCCTGTAGCACAACAATTAATAATGCGAACCAATGCCTGAATACAAATACCCACCTCCCACTAAAGATCACACCTAACTTTTTGTAATTTAATCCACCACATAGACACTGGAGTAGATGCATGGAATTGTTTCCTGCAGAGTGCAAGACAAATCCCACTAACCAACAATAAACCCCAAAAACCCCAGAAATACTTAACCCTGGGTTCCATAACCGGAGGCTGTCTGTAAAAAAGCGCTCCAACACCTCATCAGGGGTATCCAGTGCTATACAAATGCAATTACTATTCAAACAATACATAATCCATACTAAAACGAATTTCATAATTCTCAGTGGTCAGATGATTGCAGTTCAAGCAGGCTGCATAATAATCACCTTTTGCTGCTTGACACTTTTCCACTCACAGAAGACAAAATTGATACGGGCCACGTCAATTTATTTATTTAAGTTTTGTATAGCGCTTAGCTAGACCCGAAGGTATCAGTGCGCTTCACATCGTATACAAATAAGCATCAACATAACAGGTAGGTCGAAGCAAGGTAGGGAGAGTATGGGAAAACATGGTAGCAAGTAAAAGTCTATACAATATCAGCATGAGTGCGACATGGCGGAGATCAAGGGAGAGTCACCAGGTTCTCGCTAGGACCAAAGAGATAATGAACTATCAAAGTCATAAGGGGTGTTCTCGTTACGATCCAGCCCGCTCAAGAAAGAAGGCTTTGAGTAGTAACTTGAATTTCATGAAGGAGGCAGTCATCCTGATGTGGGGGGGATGGAGTTCCATATCTTTGGAGCATTTCCCGCAAAGGACCTGCTAGATCTTTTACATTTCTGTGATTTCAGAGGTATGAGTAGTAGCGTGTCGGAGCTTCTGAGGCTCCTGGACTGACCGGCTCTCTTGAGTTTATTGGTCAGATATTCTGGTTTACCTGTATGCAGGGCTTTGTGTGTGAGGCAGGCTGTTCGGAAGTTGGCTCGTAGGTTAATAGGAAGCCTTTTCAGGTCCTTGAGAGCCGGGGTGATGTGCTCATATTTCTTAGTTTCCGTGACCATTCTAGCTGCTGCATTAAGGGTAGCAGTCAAAAGACCTAGATGAGATTTGGCTGTTCCAGTCAGAGTAGCAATGCCATAGTAAATCCTGGAGAGTACCAGTGCCTGAGTGGCCTGTTTCAGGTCTTTCAAGGGGAGGAAGGGTTTAAGTTTGTAGAGAAGTTTCAGGTTAAGGAAAGCACTTTTGGCAGTTTTAGAGATGTGTTCTTTCATGTCCAGTTTTGGGCCCAGAGTGATCCCCAGTGATTTGACGGAGGTTGTAGGAACAAGAGGCACATTGAGGGCGTTTAAGGCTTTGAGCCATTCGAGTATTTGGGGATTTTCACTTTTGTTTGAGATGAGGAGCACTTCTGTCTTTTCTTCATTAAGTTTGAGGTGGTTGGATGAGAGCCAGTGTTGGACCTCTGTGAGTGTGTCATTTAGTCTGTGGATGTCTGCGATCGAAGTGGTTTCCAGGTAGAGTTGTGTGTCGTCCGCATAGAGGTGAAAGGGGATGTTGGAGTTCCTTAGAATTGTAGTGAGGGGCTCCATGCAGATGTTGAAAAGTTGTGGAGTACTGATCCCTGTGGGACTCCTCTAGTAATGGGGAGGGGGTCCGATTTGGAGCTTTTAATTTTGATAATTTGTGTGCGGTTGTTGAGAAAGGAGGCGAACCATTTGAGAACTGTTTTTTCCAAACCAGCTCTCTTCTGTAGGACTTTGAGTAGTAGGTTGTGATCCACTGTGTCGAACGCTGCCGAGAGGTCTAAGAGGATGAGGAGGCTACATTGGTTGGAGTCGAGAGACATGTGTAGGTCATCCATCACATTAAGGATTGCGGTTTCTGTGCTGCAGCCCTTTCTGAACCCAGATTGGTGTGGGTCAAGAAGATTCAAGATCTCTAGGTGATGGGTTAGCTGAGATAGCACACATTTTTCCAAAATTTTCGATAAGAGCGGAAGGTTCGACACTGGTCTGAAGTTGTTCAAGACCATAGGGTCGAGGCCAGTTTTTTTTAGGAGTGGCGTGACTTGACCTAGTTTAAGGCAGTCAGGGATGGAGCCATCGCTCAAAGAGCTGTTGATGATCTTGGCCCAGATAGGGGCTAGAGTAAGTTTCAGGTCTTTGGTCAGTCTCGAGGGCAGCTGATCAAGGGAGTGAGACGAGGGATTAGCGATGGCAATGAGATCGCTTATCGCTTCGGTTTGGATGGGTTGGAAGGAAGACCAGCGAGAGGCTGCAGTTGTTGGTCTTGAGTGGGTAGAAGCAGTGGGGCGCAACTCTGTGAGGACGGAAAGATCGCTGCAAGATCGGTCAATGGAGGCAATTTTTTCGTTGAAGAAGTTAGCAAAGTCATCGCACAGGGATTTGGACGCAGTTAAGCTGTCTGTCATGGGTATGGAGGTTTGGTTCCTGATGATATTGAAGCGTTCTTTGGGGCGGTTTTTAGCCTCGTCTAGAGCAGAGCAGAAGAAGGATGACTTTTTGTTCTTATTGTTTGTTTTGTAAGCTGTTTTGAATTGGTCCCGGTTGAGGGCAGTGGGGTTGTTCCTCCAGGATCTTTCCATGGCTCTTAGGAGTCTGCGCTCATCATTGATGTCAGTGGAGAACCAAGACCTGGAGGGAATGCTTCTGTTTTTTTTTAGTTTTCTAGGTGCCAGCTGGTCCAGGACGCGCTCCAGGTTGGAGTGATAGAGCGAGGTGAGATCCGTGGTTGAGAGGAGCTCCGTCGAGCTCGGGAGGAGTGAGCTGAGAGCATCTTGTAGCTTGTCAGGGGGGACTTTCGATAAGTTTCTGACCCACTTGGGGGAGGTTTGGGTGGGTGGGAGGGAAAGAGCCGGGTGGTTGATATGAAAGAGGATGGCGTGGTGGTCGGACCAGTCCACTGGGATGATGTGGTCAATTGAAATTGTCTTTTTGTCCGCAATGATTGCATCCAGGATCGCTCCTCTATGGTGTGTTTCTTCTGAGCAGTGTTGGATCATATCGTGGTCTTGTAGAAGGGAGGTGAGAGATTGGATGAGCGGAATCTTGGTTGCATTCCATCTTAGGTTGAGGTCGCCCAGAATTATTCTGAAGTCACTGTTGAGAGCGGTTTGAGTGATCAGATCCGACAGCTGTTCGCCAAATTCAGTAGCGTTGCCTGGAGGGTGGTACAGGAGAAGGCATTGGAGTGGGCTGTGGTGGGGCGAATTGATGTTGACCAAGAGGCATTTAAAGGAGTTGTAAAGGAGGGAGGGGGATTCAGTAATGGAGAGGTCACTTCTGTGGATAATTGCTGTCCCGCCTCCTTTGCGTATGGGCCTGTCTTTGTGGATAAGTGAGAAGCCGGGAGGCACCAGCGTGTCCAAGATGGGAGGGGATAGGGTGTTCAGCCAAGTTTCAGTGATGAAGGCTACATCTAGGTCATGGGAGAGGATAGTTTCGGCTAATTCAGTTGCATGTTTGACGGCTGATCTGCAGTTGATGAGCATGCAGTTGATGGGGGGATCTGCATCCGGGTTCCGGTTGACCAAATTCGCTCTGGGTAGGGATGCGAGATCGGCTGGGGGTCTGGCGGTTTTTCGGTGAGGCGGGTCTCTTCTCATACCAGTGATGACTTGGATCGAAGAAAGGGGTAAGGGGTGTTGGAGTAGAGCTTGTGCAGGATGGTTGGGAGGCGGTTAATAGGATGCGACTCGGGAGCTCACTTCCTGAGGGGAGAGAGAGGAAGAGGTTCTTCTGGGACAGTCAACTTGTGGATCAGTCCGGGGTTCAGTGAGAGGAGGCCGAGAGCCTGGGGGGGACAGGGATCTGATCGGGGGGGGCGTCATTCCTAATGGGAGGTTGCTGGAGGAGGGGAGGTGAGACGAGATCCGGGGTAGCTGGAGTTTCTCTAGGGAGGAAAGGGTTTCTTTTAGTCCGAGGATCAGCGTGGCGATCTGGGCTTCATGAAGGTCCAAGTGATGTGTCATCATGGGAGCTTGGGGGGGTAGTGAGAGGGGAGCTGGGCCTTAAGTGAGAGGGGCGAAGGGGCAGGGCCTTAGTGGGGGGGAGAGAAGAGGTAGGAGGGACCGATTCCGGTTTGGAGAGGACTGGGGAGGGAGAGGGGTAATGGGGCGAGTTGCTGTTTGGAGGGATAGTTGGGGAGGGAGGGACTGAATCAGGATTGGGCTTCAGATCGGTGAGGGCTAGAGAGGGGGAAAGGGTTTGGGGTGAGATAATGATAGAGGGGATAGTAGGGGTGGGAGGATCAGGTTCAGGTTTCGAGATCAGGTGGTCGAGGAAACGAGAGGGAGGAGGGTTGCGGCCCCTTTGGGGGAGGTGGTTATCTTCACTGAGTGGAATGGTGCACGCTAGTGTTCTGGGAGGTAGGGAGGAAGGGGAGGTGTCTGGGGGATTGGGAGATGGAAGGGAGGGAGGGGGGAAGAGTTCTGTGAGGTAGGGTGGAAGTGGGGATGGCCGTGGGGTGAGGGGAATTGAGGGACGGGGCTGGGGGAGGCGAATGGCTGTTGACATGAGTAGGCATGGGGGTGGTGCACGAAGAGGTGATGGAAGCTTGCTTTGCGGCTTGGGGGTTTGACTGGAGCCACTGGGGGAGGTGCGTGGCTGGTGAGGGTAGAGAGCAGTAGCCGTCTTTAGAGTGGGGAAGAGGGAGTCGAAGAACTCTAGGTTTTCATCTTTCGCCTGAATAAGAATGGTGCCATTCAGGAAAATGGTGATGGTGATGTCTCCGGAGAGAGACTGTTGGTTGAGGGGGGAGATAGTTAGTTTCCGGTTGTGTTCTGTGAGGGTGGTTTTTGAGACAGGGAGGAGTGAGTTAAAAGTGGTAACCCATAAGTCCGGTCTTAAGGTGTGAAAAATGAAGTCCATTTTTCTTTGCCCTGTTGATGAGCAGTGGTAGGTGTCCACAATAAGTGTTTCGGGATGTTGCCTAATTAGATTCTGTTTAAAGCGTTTTTTTGCTTTGAAGGAGAGTTTTTGTGGGAAAGTTATGGTGTAGGTGTTCTGACCAAGAGGGGAAAGGAGATTCTGTAACGGGCAGGACTGCATGACTGAACTCAAGGCCGGAGGCATCCTGGAGCAATTAGGGGGAATGGTTTGTTGATCTACTGGAGTGTCCTGGGTGGTTAGAGGTTGTAGGACTAACTGCAAGATCCTGCGTGAGGCCGGATCTTGTGGGCCGTCAGCCCTCGGGGGGGGGGGTGAAACGTGTAAGCTGGCGTGGTGGGCCGAGTAAGGTGCTCTTGATGATTGGAGATTGCGCTTTTGCGTTGAGCTCCTTGCTTAAGGCGTGATAATTAGGTTGCGGCAGAGGCGAAGGGCGGCGTAGCAGGGGTCCAGAGGAGTATGTCTTGCTCCGAAGCTCCTTTGATCTGAGGTGATGTCCCTATTAGTGCTAGGCAGCTGTTAGCAGTGGATAAAAGAACTGGAGCTTGCGTGGGGAGCGGTTATTGTGCCTGGAAAGCGGTCAAAGTACCCTCTGTTCGTGGCATCGGGCGTGCGTAGTACTCTAGACGTGTCAGTGGGGGCTAAGATGATGAGATTCACGTTGGAATCTTTTCAGAGTGTGTTGGGATGACCGGAGTGGCAGCCATCTTGAGTTCAGGCATCCCTTCAGTAGGTGAGGGACGAGTGGGAGCTTAATCAAGGGGCCTGGAAACGTGCCTGCGAATTCGATAGTTAGTTAAGTGGTCGAGATGTCAGGTAGACGCCGTTGGGGCCCAGAAGATGACCATCATGCCCAAAGACTCCAGATGTCTTTTGTTTTAATGTCGAGTCGCCATTTTGGGGGCCGGTAGGGGACCAGGGGAGTGCTTCTTGGTCAGAAGCTTTTCTGAATTGCAGTAATGTCTGAAGTGGTGGCCATCTTGAAGCCAGGCAGCCTTATGCAAGGGGTAAATGAGCTGGAGCTTGCGTGTCGGGCGGGTAAGTGCCTGCAGAGGGGTAAATGCGCCTTCTGATCCTGGCGTCAGGCAAGGGAAGTCCTTGGGTCGTGTCTGTGGGGGCCCACGTGGTGAGATTCACGATCAGAACTTCTTAGAGTGTGTTGGGATGTCTGATGTGGTGGCCATATTAGGTCCAGGCATCACGAGGCGAGGGACAAGTAGGATCTTTCCTGGGGGTCGGGTAAAGTTTTTAAAAGTTGAGGAAGGAGTCGAGTGATTGCGGCGTCAGGCAGGCGCTGCTGGGGCCCAGAGGATGGGCAGCATGAGCCGAGTCTCTTTGTAGCTTTTTACTAGGGTCGAGCCACCATCGTGGGGACAGGCATCGACCGGAGAGGGGAGAGCAGCCTCATGGGATATATGCCGGGAGGGAGCCCGCGTTGGTCCGTTGAGGTGTCCAGCTCCAACCCTCGCCGTACATGCTGCGGGGCTAAACGCGCTTTGTTCTGAGCTCTTCTCAATGCTCGCCCTTCCAAGCCATAGATGTTTACATCAAGTACCCCTCAGCCCCGGTACGTGAGTAATTGAATATCGGGGGGGCGGGGGGCTGTTGTGGAAGGGAAGCGGAGCAGCAGATCGGGAGCGGGTAAGGGCGACGCGCTCCAGCGCGAGTACCTTCAGCCTCCGGTTCTGTGTTGGCTCGTCGGCAGCCAGCGATCTTCGAGCCTTCTTCATTTTGGGCGCGTTCCACGGAGGCAGGCCGGTTCTGTGTTGTCAACCGGGGATAGTCGAGCCTTCCAGCCTTCGAGCCTTCCAGCGAGGGGGCTTCGGTGGGGTCGCTCCGGTCAGGGAAAATCACTAAAAGTGAACCTTTGACCGGAGCTCGTCCCAGTCACTCCCTTCTCGCGGCGGCCAGTAGGGAGTGACTGGTACGAGCTCTGGTCAAAGGTACAGTACTGTACAGTCCACAGCAGTAAACCACCTATAACTATCTGATTAGGCATAGAATGATTGAAGAGATCTGTCACATGCCGCTGGAAAACGGAAGACTTTAATTTGGTTCACCACTGCAGGTCCTAACTTGCTACATACTATGACTGCTTCTCGACATCTCACAATATGACAAACAGGTAAGAGATTATATTAACCAGCGGTGGCTCCTCCACTATGGCAGAGGAGTGTTATGATTATAAACAGTATTATTTTCATTTTATTTTTCCTCTGGACGCAGCCGAGTCTTTGGGGGCGGGGCCATGCATGACAGACTTGGAAGGGGAATGGCAGGCAGCACTGCTGTCAGTGAGCATGATAGTTTGGCTGGTCGTTTTAGGACGACCAAACCGTCATGCGCATTGACATCTCCCCAACCCGAGTTGCATTGCCGGGTGGAGAAGACAGCGGGCGTAGGCTCCCAGTTCCCTTTGGAGCGGAAAACAAGCCCGCTCAGGCTAATCCCAGCGCTTCTCTCATGCTGGCCAGCATGAGAGAAGCACTGGGATTGGTCGTGGGGAGTCTGGGAGCCTCAGCACATAAACAGCAGGAAGGAGAAGAGCAGCAGAGCGGCGATCAGCGGGGAGCAGGTAAGTTATTTTCTTTTTTTTATTTTGTGGTCCGTCCGTCCACCCACCCATACCCCTCCCCCGCCCCGCCACTCTGCTGAGAGACCAGTTGCTACTGATATTAATAAAGTCCATTCTAGAAGATCTTTACCCCATTTCTCCCTGTGACCTATGCCTGCAAAGGGCCCATACACTTTAAACAGAATATTTCAGAATGGACAATGCAGTGCAGCAACGAGCTAAGTTGTCTAGGAACATAAAACGTACCATAGAGGGGCCTGCAGAGTTACATCCCATAAGATGATAGCCGCCCGCCCGCAGTGGTCCTCAAGCCCAAGACGGAAATACTACCCTCACAGGATCAAGACAAAGACAACACACTCCCAACCACACACCCTACATGATGACGTGTGATACCCACGTACAGGGCTTTAAGTGGGATGAAAAAACTGGGGGGTCTCTCAAAGGAGTGTGGCCAATGTAATTAAAGGCATGGCTTAAAAACAGGTAAGCTAAAAATCTGTGCTTAGCATAGTGTGCCACCCGACTTGTATTTTGCTGTTTCTATCATTGCATCCAGATATATGATACAACCAGTAACATCATACCTACAACAATTGAGAACTATTGGCTTTTTCAATAATTGTGAGTTGCATAAGATAAATAAGCAGCAACTATGGTTTGTATATAATATTGAAAAAGCTTCCACTTATAGCCCAGGTGGCACCACCACAGTGTTGCTGCTCCTGAGTTTCAAAAAGGGAAGAGAAATCCAGAGAGAAAATGACTCTCTTTAAAGGATTTCCCTTCCCCTACGATGCTCACCTTGCATGACGTCATGCCGTAATTTCTCCATTAGTGATAAGTGAGCAATGTGAGAATGTGTACATCATGTGCCTGCTGTCACTGCAGTCTGGAAAAAAACAGACCGCCTGTGCCAGGGCACAAAACAGAGCCCAATAGAGACCCGTTTCGAAGCCCCTTTCAAAAACGGCTGGTGCTCAGCACCGGTGAGACCCGGCCCACTTAAAGCCGTGCCCATGTAGCCAGGCACTTCAGCACAGTACCTCTGGGTAGGAGCGCTATATAATTGTTGGAATACAATATAATTTTAAGGCCATGTGTTGCAATTTGGCGCCCTCTCGTGTTGGCTGCTGGCAGGCAGCTGGTGCCATTAGGCGGCTGCTTACAGTTGCCTTTCCGTAGAATCAGCCCTCTCAGAAAGCCAAAGAGCTTAAGTAGTCAGGGCTTTAAGTGGGCCGGGTTTCACCGGGTCTGAGCACCGGCAGTGTTTTAAAGGGGGGCTAAACGGGTCTCTATCGGATTCTGTTTTGTGCCCTAGCACAAGCAGTCCGTTTTTTTTAATGGACTGCAGTCACAGCAGGCACATTGATGTGCACGGTGCTCACACTGCTCACTTCTCACTTGTTAAGTTACGGCATGACGTCATGCCAGGTGAGCGTTGTAGGAGCAGGGAAATCCTTTAAAGAGAGTCATTTTCTCTTCTCATTTTGAAACTCAGGAGCTGCAACATCTTCGTGGTGTCACCAGGGCTTTTAGTGGAAGCGTTTTCAATAAAGTCATAGTTGCTGCTTATTTACCTAATGCAACTAACAAGCATTGACAAAGCCAATAGTCCTGACTTGTTGTAGGTATGATGTTACTTGTTCCATTATATATCTAGATGCAATGACAGAAACAGCAAAATACAAGTCGGGCGGCGCACTATGCTCAGCACAGATTTTTAGATTAAATGTTTTTAAGCCACACCCTTAATTACTTTGGCCACGCCCCTTTGAGAGACCCTCCAGTTTTTTCATCCCACTTAAATCCCTGTCAATAGCAAAGGTCGCCACAAGGCTCCTTCAACAGAGATTCTTCGAAATGCCGGAAAAATGGTCTAGCCTCTTTTTGTCCTGTTTAATTGCCACACTATGGTGTGAGAAGCCAGCAGGTGTGGGAAAGGTTACAGGTATTGGGGAGGACATCGATATCTCTGGGCGTTGTAGACAGGGGCGAATCGTGGGAATAGAAGAAAAAATATATATGGGGCATATTATCAGGCTTTAGCGGCAGAAAACTGCTGCTAAAGCGGCGACAAAGGTAGTGTCGCCGCTTTAGCGGTCGTTTTCTGCCGCTAAAGCGGTGATCATTTTAACGCCCGTCCTTGATAATATGCCCCTAAGTTTGAAAAACAAATCTAAAGAAGCCACTCTGCAGAAAACCATTCCAACTCCCTATAAACAGGTATGTAGGAAAATTAAGAAACATCTGAACGCAAGACAAAGTGGCCTTGCTATTAGGCCGTTGGACTGGGGCAAGGTAAGACACATTTTGCTTATTAGGGACAGGAAAAGATGTCCATGATTTGATAGGGCGCCAGACGGGCCAGCCGGACTCGGCCATAGTCACACCCTCAGGCAAATTGCGAGATTTCAGTACATGGTGGGACAACCTAAAGGATGGGAACGCAAGTGAAAGTTTAACAAACACAGACTGGGATTTTTCATGGATAGCCAGCATTCACAGAACTGTACCGCTCAAAGCTGTTCAACCATTACTGACAGCCATCCGTCAACGTTGAGCAAAAGTTACACATAGCTATCTCTCAGAGATGTCCAAAAAATGACAGACCAGCATCTTTCAAAAATGCATGTTTACAATCGCAGTGGCACTTCTCAATGATTTCCAACAATCACAAACAAATGCAGCTCAAACATGTTTAACAAACAGACTAGTACCTTTCAATTACGCGATCTCACAGTGGCACGCCCCTCACACTACTTTAATTAGCAAGGCTTGCTGCCACAGGAATTTATGCATTCGGTTTACATGGTGTGTAAAGCGCCAAGAGGACACTTTTTGAAAGCTGCAGAGCGCCTCGAGGCATAATAAAAACATGAAATGCTAATAGCGATGGCAAACAAGATTTTATCTGCATCGAAGTGAGCCGAGGCTCTGCATCATGCACATGATGGCGCCTGATGTAACCCACTGCACTCCCTGTGCTCACCTATGCACTGCCGGTGGTCCAACGAAGCGCCAAAGGCTTGTTAGTGCATGGAGGTCTGCAGATGTTCTCAAAAAGCAGCAGCCGGGTTGTGGTTTGAAGGCGGAGATCTGGCACATTCCAACACCGAGAACCTGGACTTTCACCCGAGGCACCAACCTCCATGTCTGTTGTGTTGGTTGCTGGGGGGTTTTAGGAGGGGGAACTGCTCTGCCTCGTTATTTATGTAGTGCTTTCCATACCCCTTGCGAGGCTTTAAGCGTTTTCTGAGTGGTCTGATTTTATTATTTATATTGTGCTATATATTCCTGTCATGCTTGTGGGCGCCAGTGGCGGCCGCTATTTAACTTGGGTGGCGGGGCTGGAAGGGATGGTGCGGGGGTAAATGAAAGAAAATGGGAAAACATAACACCTGCATGCCAGCCACCGCCTCTCGGTCCTCTTCTTCTCTCCCGGAGCAGGAAGGAAGCAGGAACAGGAAGCACCTAGGCTACGAGACTCGCCTGGCCAATCATTGTGCTGCCTTACAGCAGTGTTGTGATTGGGCTGAGCCGTGTGGTTCGGCGCTCAGACAGGGATTGGGGGCCTAGGCATGTTCTCCATCCAGGCTGCGCATTACAGCCAGCGGAGAACATGCTAAGTTAACATGACTGTTTGGACAGCATAAACTGGCAGGTCAAACTATCATGCGCACTTAAGAGAGTGTCATCACTCCTCCCCCTGTTCCTGTGACGTCCAGCCCCACCCGCCTCAAACCAGCATAACCACGAGGGAAAACTAATATGATGATAACGTTTGTTATTACCATTTTATTTTTCCTTTTCCAACTGCTCACAGAGCCCTGGAGGCACCCCTGGTGAGCGCTCCAATTTACTTCTGATTCCTAGGCGAGGGTCGGTGGGCATGGCATAAATGATATTGTTTGTATGTTGGCATATATGGGATACGTTGGATAAGGTGTTTTAGGTTTGGACGTGATGGAAGGACAGTTCGCATAATACCAGTGCATAAGTACGGTGTGTACTGGAGAGTGTGAGAATAGATGCTGTTGCACACGTAGGTACTTACCAACTTTTTGGTGGACAGTATCAAATGGAGAAGCTGTATCCGATTCCTTTGTGCAGTGCTTCGTAAACTTTTTAGAACCATGGCCTAATTTTTAGAATAACAAACTTCTGTGACTCACCTGGTTTTAATCGACATGAGGCGGACGGTTTTTAATGTAGCTAAAGAATCGTGTGAGAGCGCACTGTCATTTACAGATAGCACATTTCCTATCAAAATGGGCACTAAATGTGCAAAGACATACAGTTTTACTGATAAAACTATATAGCAAACATAATAAAATGTGGAAATCAGGTTTCAGTGAATACTTATCACTTGAGCATCACCAAGTAAAGAGGTTTGATTTGATTCAATTAAAATATTTGTTTCCATTGCACTTCAGAATTACAAAAAAGTGCTTCACTTATGCTTTCCTAACTGCTGAATGTTGGTAGTTCATGTACAGTATTTGCATTTTGTTTTGTGTTATAAAAAATGACATTCTACAGCCTTTCCTTTCCCACTCTCTAGTCCAGAGCAGACTTGTCACATAATTCACTTTACTTTTCTTTCTCTGACTGCAAAGTGAGAGGAGTTTGTAAACACCAATTCCCACATTAATAAAATACGCAGCAATTTCTCAGGAGGAGAATGTGTTGGTGGAGTAGGTTCAGGGAACTAAACAGGTGTTCTGGTCTACCCTTTCCTGTCCTAACAGGCCTAGACAGGAAGTTTTTGTCACAATGGTAGGAGATGGAGAAAAACTTTATTATGCAAAGGGGAGTTTTGTTATGCGGGGATGGACAGGAGTGTTGTTATGTCTCCCCAGGCATATTCAGGTTCAAAAAGTAAGGTTTGTGTTCTTTCCAAGGACCACCAAATCTCAACCACAGAAAGTAGAATCAAAATCGCCTGGTCATTACGGGCATCCTTTTTGGAATGCACAAGCTCTCACCCATCAAGGTGGCATACTTCATTATCGGGCTGTGCTCTTCGCTCAGTGGGCGTAATACCCTGTGGGTCTCACAAAGGGGCACTTTCCCAGAGGTCTTAGTCTCTATGTCTCATTTTGACTTTAGCATAGGATGGTGCCCTTTCCTGAGATTTGTGAAAGGAATGGTAGATTGCGAAAATTAATTGATTGCAATTGGTTAAGGGCAATCCGGTTGAATTATAATTATTCTCAGCATTTGTCCGTGCCAAGATTTAAAAATGCAGGTGAACCAGATGGGTTTCAATAATATGAGGAATGTCTCACCACCTATACACCAATCTCCAACGAGCTAGAGTAAATCATAAATAAGAAATGGAGTATTCTCAATACTGGCAAACTAACTAAAGCAGATGAAAAATCACCCTCAGAAAAAATGGCGCTTAACTACCCATACACCAATCATCAAAGGGGTTAAAGAATCATAAATAAGAAATGGAGTATTCTCAACACGGGCAAACTGAATCCACAGAAACCGCTATTCAAATTCAAGAGATTCAGAAAATCGATGGCCAACCTTATCCATACTAGACCTCAGAAATCAACAACGAACACATTATGGGGTCTTCCAAGAGTGAAAGGACACCATCCATGCAGCAACTGCAACATCTGTCACCTTGAACAAACAATGAAGGAAATGGACCCGGGCTTACAACATAAGTGCCAACTTCAAAATCATATGAATTGCAACATAAAAACTTGTGTGTACCTAATTCAGTGCCCATGTATCTGGCATACATAGGCATAACCACAAGACCTGTGAAAATTAGAATTAATGAACACAGAAGCACAATTGGATGCCTCTGTACTGCAGCAAAACAACCTAATCATTGCATTGAGAAGAATCGTACGCCCAACAATTTGACATGATCCTGAAAACACTACCCGAAGGACAGAGTATCCAAGAGACTCTTAAATAAGGAACAATTTTATGTTTTTAGACTAAACACTGAGGAAAATGTGTTAAAGGATGAGATAATATGGCCCGTACTATCAAGACAATTTCGACGCAAACCGGAAGTGTCCCACTCCCAGCAGGAAGCACCACTGCGGTTAGCAGTCTAGCTCACAATCCGGCATCATAAAAACAGATGCCTGCCTCAACGTGCAGCGGACGCACTAGAGGCTACTAGGATCCAGCCTCAGAGCAGTTGGTTTCCACATTAGTGTGTCTTCCCCGGTCCACCACGGATTGCTCTGCTTGCGTGGAGGTATTTCGACGTGAACCGGAAGTGTCCCACTACCAGCAGGAAGCACCACTGCGGTTAGCAGTGTAGCTCACAAACCAGCATCATAAAAAGAGGTGCCTGCGTCGATGCGCAACGGGCACGCCGCTGGCACGCCGAAGGCATGCCTAAGGCAAGCCCGTCTGCACCCGTCCGCGCCTGACCGGGCCCTGGGGCCTTGAAACGCTGCCCCTCACATCTTAGAAAGACCTCCAACTCTCACATACTCTCGAGATAAGCTTTTGAATCTGGCTAAGAAGCAAAAATCTAATACATGCTGTATCAAAGCTTCCACAGTGGTGGTTGAAGGACCTTTCTCCTGTCTCAACTGCAAATGGGTGAGCCAAGATTTTAACACCCAGACTACTGAGGTAGACATAAATCATAAAAACAGTCCTTAAAATGTATCTACCTCAACGCCAGATCGTTCTACAAAAATAGTATTGAGATCTGGCAGACTAGATAACCTAAGTCCAGACCTGGCCTTTATGACCGAAACTTGACTCGACGACAATTCATCGTTTCAGCCCTCCCATCTGGCTATAAAATATTAAAACGGGATAGGGAAGGCAAGAGAGGTGGTGGTACAGCCATTCTCTTCAAAGACCATCTCTCCTGCATTCCCTCCACAACCTCCCAAGTAGGCGCCCATGAGATCCAAGCTTTTTCAGTTTTGAAGGGTGTCCAGTATTATTAGGAGGAGCCGTCATCTACAACCCCATCGGTCATTATGCCGGATTAAATGGTAACCTACTTGTTCAACTTTTCCCCCTCTGCTGAAAACAGAATCAATTCCTAGTTGTGGGCGATTTGAATCTCCACTTTGAAAATACCAATAACCCAGGTGTTAAACACTTGGAAAACGATATGTCCATCATGCATCTAACTCAGAGGCTATCGGAACCAACACATGTGGCTGGACAAACCTTGGACATACTATTCTTGAATGTTACAGCTACTAACATTCTTGAGATTAAACCACTTCAGTGGACAGATCACTCCTTAATCTCCTTTTCCCTAATGCTACCAATTAAGCCATCAAAGGCTGAAAACACACATCAACCAGGGATAAGACACACAAACATAATTACTCAGGAAGCCTTTAATATGCTTTTCATGCATCATGACCCGGACACGCACCACTCCTATTCTGCTAGTGCCTCAGCCACTCACCTACAACAAGAAATTGAGAAGTCACTTCACAAATGCGCCCCCAAACTTAATAAGAAACCGGCCACCAATTCCAGGACTGAAAGATGGTATACTCCCAAACTAAAAACAAATAAACGAAAATGCCGCACTTTGGAGCTTAAATGGAGACTATCAAAGGACGACACTGATAGACAAAACTTCTTAGCTGAACAAAAAAATTACCATCACGCCATAAAAAACGCCAAAACTAACTACTACACATAAAGGATTGAAGACAATGCAGCTCGTCCAAAGAACTTTACAAAGTTATTCGCAAACTTTGTAAACCCACCAGCCTATCTCAAACCATGGCTCCCACAACAGAGAATTGTGAAATAATCAATTTTTTCACCGACAAGGTGACAAAAATGTACGCATCCTTCAACAATCCCCCGATGATGATAATATTGACTGGGAAAATTTGGCCCCTCATCCCTCTGCACAAATTCATCTTGACACTTTAACTCCTTTTTCAGATGAAGAAGTGGCTAAAGCCATGATTGAGGTCAAAGCTGGATCTCCATTAGACCCCTGCCCTCATTTTATTTTTGACAGACTAGCATCAGTCCTATCCCCTCACATCACCAAAATATTCAACCAATCTCTAAGGCAAGCTTCATTCCCAGACATATGGCAGAAAACAGTGGTATTTCCACTTCTATAAAAAGCTGGACTCGGAATATATGACCCAGCTAACTATCACCCGTTCTCTCAACTTCCCTATTTATCTAAAGTCTTGGAGCTTTTAGTAACTAGACAACTTACCACCTTCCTTGAATCTAACAATTTACTTGACCCCTCACAGACAGGCTTCAGACCCAACAATAGTACTGAAGCCACCCTACTGGCAGTGTCTGATAATATTAGATCACAAGTTGATCAAGGTAGAGCCGTAGCACCGATCCTACTGGATCTTACTGCAGCCTTTGACACTGTATCACACACCAAACTATTTCAAATCCTGCATAAAAAGGGATCAGTTCTAAAGCCTTGGCATGATTCGCCTCCTTTCTGAAAGATCGGACCCAAAGAATTCAGATGGGATCCTGCACTTCCACCTCAAAAAGCATTAAATACGGAGTCCCGCAGGGAGCTACCCTAAGCCCCACCCTGATTAATGCATGCGTTTCATCTCTGGAGGATATCAGTAGGAAATTGGGATTTGACATCTGTTCATACGCCGATGACACACAATTGCTGATTCCCCTGTTAGACAGGCTGACTAATACCGAGACTAAGAACAACCTAATAAATTGTCTAACTGAACTCACAGGCTGGGGGTCCCAACATTGTCTAAAACGAAATGCTGGGAAATCTGAAATCCTACTTTTCGGAGGGGCCCAGGGCATATGGGACAATAGCTGGTGGCCCCAGGCACTAGGCACCGCTCCAGAACCCAAACGAGCGGCAAAAAAATGTGGGCATCATTTTTGATGACACTTTATCTATGCAGGCCCAAATACTCACGCTGTGCGGAAAAGCCTATTCTATACTAAAGCTTTTTAGACAACTTTTCCCCTGGATCCCACAGAACTGCAGACAGACGGTCACACAAGCTCTGCTTATGAACAGACTGGATTAGGGCAATGCCTTTTATGTTGGCATGGCTGACTATCTTTTCTCCAGACTTCAAGTGGTTCAGAGTGCCGCTGCCGAACTAATATGTGACAAAAAAAATACAGTTCAGCATCCTACATTGGCTACCAGTCCGTCAGAGGGCTAACTTCATGCTCCTCTGTTTTGCACACAGAACCTTACATAAAAAAGGATCACACATCCTAGAAGATAAATTACATTTTCACATCCCCTCGCATAACCTGAGATCATGCCACCAAGCCCTTGCCTCAGTCAAACGTACAACCAAGGTCAGAATGGGAGACTGGTCCTTTTCCAAATCAGAAGCGGTCCTCTGGAATGGCCTGCCACTCGACCTTCGTCTAACAGACTCTGTTCAGGAAAAAACTGAAAACCATCCTGTTTCCTAGACACTGACCCCACCATTGCTCTATCTGCAGTATACTCTAGCCTGTCCTAGCGCCGTGATGTCCCTTGGGACGATTGATGCGCTTTACAAATATCGTCAAATACAAAAAAATACAATGACCCCACTAAATAGTGCGTTTTCGTTTCACTACAACTAAAGAGAGGGCTTATGGTCGCGACCCCCTAGGTCACTGTCTGCACCCAGCTGGTACCACCACAGTTCAGTGCATGACATTGTATTAGCTGAATGAACAGTGACACGCAATGTAAATGAATAGCGCCAATAGGCGCACGGACCAAACGATTTAATGACAGAGCATTTTTGATTGAAAGATAATATTTAACTGCACCTCATTTGACATGCAGGTTTCTTTTATATTGAGTCTAAGATATCAATTTTGAAAGACACCTGAGCTTTCTACATGACTTACCCTTTAGATAAACATTACATCTGTAAATAAACTGATCAATCAAAGAGAGTCATTGTTGCAATGTAGGCATAAAACAAAACATCTTTGAAATTACATGGAATATGGTCAGGTACTGACCCCATCATAGATGGGGCCCCTAATACATGATGATCCCCCTTTTTAACCCTTTCTAAAATGGCGCCTCCAATACTGGGCACTCAAGCATTGCATGTGTCCGTTTCCCACGTCACTCCTGGTGTGATTTGGTGCCTTGTCTCGAAGCTAAGTTATGAGGGGTTTTGGTAGCCATGCGCTTTATAAGTGTACATTCATTCATTCATTCATTCATTTTGTGGGGAGACCTTGTCCTCTGACAACACTGTTTCTCACTCCCTCAACCTAATCATAACAACCTTCTACATGAATTGCCTATTTGCTTACAGATAAGAAGCAGCACTGAGATACTCTAAGGCTGACCTATAATAGCAAATATTTGGTTTGTGTATGCAGAAGCAGCATCTTTTTAACTACTATTACCACTTCTGTGTGCTTTGATCACAAGTGTTGCATTCCAAAAATGTTGAAAGGGGTAACATCACCAGTTATTTACATATGATATATATACTATATATATATATATATTTACACAACGTATCAGCATCCCTTCCAAACTGAAAAATGGAAGTCACTCTGGTCATCCAGTTTTCAACTGTGTTTATTGCAGACCCCCTGCCCCACCAACAGACGCATTTCGCGTTGCGGCTTCGTCAGTGTTGGCGTGTGTAACAAAAGGAAAACATTTATTTGCCCGTCATTCCCACCCATCCCCAATGGACAGTGAAAACGGACTTGTCTTGTATGTCCCAGTACAGTGGCCATCTTTAAACATGTTTTTAGTAAGACAAGCCTAACAGCAAAGAATGGTTTCAAAAAAGTGCAAGTGCATAATTAAAAACAATTCATTTTTTCCACTCCATTATTTGAACAGTTCATCAAACGTAAAAGGGAACATAGCGGAAAAATGTCATAGTCATACTTCAATTTTAAAGGCAGCTGTTTCAATGCAGTTTTACAAATCTAAAATCCATCAAAGTGTGCAATCAGTTTTCACATCTTCCACAAACAGTTCGATATGGGAAAATTATCAACATATTGCTGCTGCCACGTCTGACTATGTTTGAAAGAATCTTTATTCCCCTATTCGTTATTTATGACGCCCTGTATGGGCTGACTCAACTTTTCTCTGGCCCTGTATGGGCTGTCCTAAGTGTTTCGATTGTTGCCAGAGCAGAGAGAAATCTATATGTTAAAATGGAAAGGAAAATGGTAGTATGTTTGTACCTGTGGCAGAATTATTTATGGCCCAAATGAGGAAAACAGGTTGATATATCTATTCTACTGCTCGATGTGTGGTCCCACACTTCAGGAGATAATCTTTCCCTGTGTTTCCCTCAGTTGCTGTCAAATCATCCCTATTCATGTCTTAGTTTTCTTTACAGGTGAACCCATAGCTCTTCATCATTATTTAGTCCTGTTGGCCATTTGCTCTGCAAGTCTGTAATATATTTAGACTCCAACACCCTTAGAGCCTTGACACGGTCACCTCCTCTTTCCTTTCTATTCACTTGGTCCAGACAGAAAAAAGTGAGAAGGTCCCTATCACTGTTATGATGTGTCTCGAAGTGGCGAGCCACCTGGTACGTTTTGTCCCGATTTGTTATGGCACGCATGTGCCCTAATACACGTTTTTTTGGTGGATTGTACTTCCGATATACCTCTTGGAACAAGGACATACCAAGCAATATACCGTGAAGTCAGAATTGCAGTTGAGAAATTTTGTGATTTCTCTTACAGGACGTGGATCATTGGGTCTTCCCTCATATTTCACTCTCTTTTTGCTATATTTGCAGGCCTTGCAACGTGAGCATGGGAAGAAGCCTTTTATAGGTTTCAACGTTGTTATTTTAGGTGGGCCCTCAAAGTGGCTGTGTACCAGATGGCCATTTAGTGATTAACAGCGTCTATAAGTTATGGATGGATGTGGAGGTATAATTCTTTTTAGAGTGGCATCTGTTTGTAAAATGTGCCAGTTTTTATTGAATACCTGCACCAATTCTCCTGATCTCATACTGAAATTGGTAATCATCCGTGTTATTCCTGCCGGTTCTGCCTTAGTTTTATCCTTCAATAGATCTTTCCTGTCAATCAATTCCACTCTGTTTACTGCATTCCCTAATATGCTTTTAGAATAGCCCCTTTCTTTAAACCTCAATGTGGCCTCATCCCTGGCTTTTTGGAATTCTTCGCTGCCGGAGCAGTTGTGTTTCAGGCGGAGCAATTCTCCAAAGGGAATGTTCCGAATTAAGCTCTTGGGATGGTGGCTTGCTGCATGTAGTACAGCATTGCCTGCTTTGGTGTGTAGTGTTTCACCTACCACATAGACCTCAAGGTCCAGATAATTCACCGAAGTGTTACTAATAGTACTGGTGAATTTTAGGATGAGCTCATTGTTGTTTAGCGCAGCGACATACTCCTCAGCAGAGGCCCTATCACCACGTCAAACAACAAAGAGATCATCAATATATCTGGCCCAGATCATGATTTTGTCCAGCCATCTTTAATTGGTCCCGCCCCAGGCCACGTGCTTCTCCCACCAGCTAACGAACACGTTCGCGTAGCTGGGGACAAAGCATGTGCCCATGGCCGTCCCACGTGTTTGTCTGTACAGGGTCCCTGCAAATAAGAAGATGTTTTTGCAAGACAGAATTCCGTAATCGCAGGAGCATACGGTTATGTTGGTGGTATTTAAGAGGTTTGCTGCCCAAAAACCAGCTCACAGAGGAAATGCCGTCCTTATGACCTATGCATGTGTACAAATTGGCCACATCCAGGGTAATCAGCAGCATATCTGATTCCCATGTGATGACGTCAATCAGTCTGAGGAAGTCCTGGGTATCCCTCACATATGAGGATAGATCTTTAACAAATGGGGCTAAATAGGTGTCTATGAACCGAGATGTATTTTCCAGGAGGCTGCCTATTGAGGAGACTATTGGCCTTCCTGGAGGGTTCTTCGCATCTTGGTGCACCTTTGGAAGGTGATGAAAAGTAGGGATCACTGGGCTCTCACATCTCAGATAGTCAAATTCATTTTTATTAATCATCCCCTCATCCCTCCAGCCTTCCAACAAATTCTGGTATTTCAAGGTACATTTGACATAGTCAACTTTAGAAATCGTTTCATAGCAGTCCTTATTCAATAGCTGTTTCATCGCCTCCTGTTTGTATTTTTCCTTGTTAAAAACCACTATATTTCTACCTTTGTCCGAAGGTTTAATTTCGATACTGGGGTCGGACCTCAGGGATTTAATGGCTTCTCATTCTTTCCTGGTGATGTTAGAATTTTTCATGTCAATTTCAGTTGTTTTTGTTGCCAGTTTTTGTAGATCTAATAAAACTGCATCATTGAAGATATCCACTGCATCATGAGGGGTTTGTGGTAGAACCTTTGACTTTTTCTTTAAATTACTCGGGTCCCTTTCCTGTCGAATCCCCTCTGCTCTTATTGCTTCGATTGAGTTTGGGATATCTTCCATACCAGTCAGAGTTTGTGCTATCATGAGCGTATCAAGATCATTGTCTCTTAATCCCAGTTGTTCATTTTGATCATTAGACTCCGAGTTCATTGTCACTATGTTCGCTGGGTTAAGGGCAAATATTTTTTGCAGTTTCAATTTTCGAACATATTTAAAAAGATCAATTCTTGTTTATACTGGGTCGAGTTTAGCTGTAGGGCAAAAAGTCAAACCCTTTCTCAGCACTCGTTCTTCATCTGGTGTCAATTTTCTGTCAGAGAGGTTGATAACTGTGTTGTCATTAGTTACCATCGTCCTCTCCTGCCCTTGCTGCTAGTTACCATTGGGGTAGCTGCCATTGCGTTTCCCTTGCCTGCCTCGCCTCGTTTTCCGTTTAATTTTTGGTTTTGTTCCGGTTTTGACAGTGGGTGTGATTTTTGCAATGGCCGTTGTCGCGCCTCCTTCATTACCTGGTACTCGTCTAAAAAAGGAGCAGAGGGTGTTTTGTCTGCCCCTCTTCTCCTTTCTTTACTGCTTGATGATTCCCCTCTGATGCTTCTGCCTCCGATTCTGAGGTATCTCTGTTTGCAGTGTTTTGAGTGCCTTGCGCCATCCTCTTTCTTGTGGCGTCAAATTTGCGTGCGAATATTAAAATTCGGCCCGTTAAATAGTCATGTTCATCTCTTTGAAACTTTGTTTGCTTTCTTTTCTTGATTCCAGACTCATATTCCTTGAGTCGTTTCGTCATGATCTTGCGCAAATCTTCACTCGATTTGGTATCCTTGTCTTTGCTGATGTTATCCTCCAGTCTTTGAATTTCTGCCAGGGCTTTATCTCTGTCGCTCCAAGCGTATTTTATTAGCATCTGTACCATCCCTCTGGCAGAGTCTGCTGTATATGCCGCCCAGTCCTTTAATAATTGAGGATCCAGATTTTCATAAGATGGTACTGTGAATATGCGGAGCCTCTGGGAATTCTATTGCATTCCACGTAGCGGTGGAGGGAGAAAAAGCAATGCCTTTTATTCATTTGTTTTTAAAACCTGCAATCGGTGCATAAACACGCACTTTGAACGTATAGTCCTGTCTTACGATGAACAAGGCTGGCAGTAAAAGAGACTGTCAGCCTTGCTTCTCGTTAGCATGGACTATAAGTACAAAGTGCTTGTTTATGCACCGATGCAAATTAATAAAAGGCATTGTCATTTACAATGCCAATAGCTCAAACTTTAATAATGCGAGACCTATTGCATTGTAAATGCTTGTTATTTTTATTACGGCGGATCCATGCACTCAACGCACATTTCTCAGTTTGTTTAACAAAAAAAACACATTTTTAGGGCCCTAGGGATCCCTGTGGGATCCCCATAGCAGGTCTAGAGGGTCAAAATATTTCTTACCTGCCCCCTTTATACATTTTGAACACTTGTTCCACTAATATCTAGACCCTCGCTTCTACCGAGGCACAAAATGGCTGCCAACACTTCCTGGTTTCGAATGTTGACAACCACTTGACAGCCAATTTCCATTCAGCGTGTGATCGGGATGGTGCGCTTAGTGTGCGCGCACGATATGGGCATCCACCGAGGCCATAGATATATATGTACTTTTACTTGTAATTTTCTCAGAAACTACTGAACGTATTTACACCATTCAAGCAAAAGGCACGAGTCTGAACCAAGGACTACCTCTTTGCCAAATTTGGTATAAGTCCGTTCACCCGTTCGGGCTGTAGCCGCAATGAACGGTTCCTATGGAAAATTGCATGGGGAAAACACGTTTTGGGACCCCCCTTTTTTCTCTGCCCCCGCTTCAAATGCAATATTCTAGACCACAGGATTGGTCCTTCTCAGGTAGCTAATTTTTAAACAAGCACAGGAGCCTGCGCTTCGTTTTTATTTTTTTTTACGAAGGATCCATACACTCAGCGCACATTTCTCCATAAAAAAAAGCAGGTCTAGAGGGTAAAAATATTTCTTACCTGCCCCCTTTATACATTTTAAACACTTGTTCCACTAATTTCTAGATCCTCGCTTCTACCGAGGCACAAAAGGGCTGCCAACACTTCCTGGTTTCGAATAATGACAACCACTTGACAGCCAATCAGCATTCTGCGCGTGATCGGGACAGTGCGTTTATAATCCGCGCATCCACCGAGGTCATAGATATATATGTACTTTAAATTGTAATTTTCTCAGGAACTACTGAACAGATTTACACCATATAAGCAAAAGGCACGAGTCTGAACCAAGGACTACAACTTTGCCAAATTTGGTGTAATTCCGTTCAGCTGTTCGGGCTGTAGCCGCTATGAACGGAACCTACGGAAATTTGCATGGGGAAAACCTGTTTTGGGACCCCCTTTTTTCTCAGCCCCCACTTCACGAATCACCCCAATACTTTCAGGATAGAACGCGGACCGGAGCGCTCCACCAGTTTTGAACATTTCGCGAAGATTCGTCAACCGGCACCAAAGTTATTCCAAATAAAATGTTGCCGATTTCCTATGGAAAATAGGTCCTAACTATAACTACCTACTGGCGACCGCCAGTAGGTAATATATATATATATATATATATATATATATATATATATATATATATATATATATATATTCACTGAAAAAATCATAGGTTTCAGGGACATTATGGTTACAAATTAGCATTTAAAAAACCTTTGAAATTCACTGAAAAAACTATAGGTTTCTGGGACGTTATAGTTTGCTGGACATTTCACTCATACAAAACCATAGAAATTCCACCATTATAGTTAGTTGAGCTAACTATAACTCGCACCCCCGCAATGCACTGCTAATGACGTCACATATTACATGATTCATGACATGGTCAGTGACATCACTGATGACATCTCAAATGATGTGTTTCTGTAAAAATTAAATATGTTTTCTATATATGCCAAGGTATATTGAAGAATAACTGGATGTATATGTGTCTGGATGAAGGATTTAGTAGGTGCGTGACTGACTGTATAAGTGAGTGATTAAATGTGTCTTACTGAATGCATGGGTTAGTGACTAAACCTGTCTGAGTGTCTGCATCAGTATGTCTGTTTTTGTGTAAGCTGCGGCATGAGTTAGTCAGGAGCTACATGAGTGTCTATATGGAATATTGATTGGGTGCCTGAGTATTTGTAAGGAAGACTGAGCATTTGTGTGGGTGGGTGGGTGGGAGGTGTGTGACTCTGTGCATAGATAGATGAGTGGTTGATTCACTAGGTGTTTGAGTTTAAGAGTGCATGTGGAAACAGCAGTATGGGCGTGTGAGTGTGTGTATGGATGTGTTGGTGAAAGGTTGGATGTCTCAGTGGTACATGTCCAAGTAACTACATATGTAAAAGGCAGTGTATGTGAGAGTTGGAGTATATAAATGACTATATGTGAGAGTAAGTGATTGTGAGAGTGGCTGTATGGGTCAGTGTATACTTGTATTAAGGATTATATAAGAGAGTAAGTATGCATTAGTATCTGTATGAATACATGAGGTGGTGTGTGTCTAACTGTGTAGGCGAGTAAATGGAACTATGATTCATTCTTTTCATGACTGACTACGAACAGTGCATGAGTAAGTAGGATGAATGGTGGTGTGTCAGTGTCTGTATAGCTGCATGAGTGCATATGATAGTGTTGTATTAATCTGTGACTACATGTATGAATGGTTGTATGGGTGTATGAGTGCATGTGTCTGTAGACCTAGGAATTAGTGAGTGTGTTTGTAGTAACTGGTTTTAGTGTCTCGATGATTTGGAAATGGAACTCTGTTTTTTACAGTGGGTGTATCAAAGGTTATATTAGGATGTGAGGAGGTGCATCAGATTGTCACGTGGATGATGTCATCAGTGATGTCATTTGAGATGTTATCAGTGATGTCATCAGTGATGTCATTTGAGATGTTATCAGTGATGTCATCAGTGATGTCGCTGACCATGTCATGAATGATGTAATATGTGACGTCATCAGCAGTGCATTGCGGGGGCGCGAGTTATAGTTAGCGCAACTAACTATAACGGTGGAATTTCTATGGTTTTATATGAGTGAAATGTCCAGCTAACTATAACGTCCCTGAAACCTATGTTTTTTACAGTGAATTTCAAAGGTTGTTTAAATGCTATTTTGTGACTATAACGTCCCTCAAACCTCTGTTTTTTTCAGTGAATTTCAAAGGTTTTTTAAATGCTAATTTGTAACTATAACATTCCTGAAACCTATGATTTTTTTCACTGAATTTCAAAGGTTTTTTAAATGCTAATTTCTAATTATTTTCTTCTTTAAACCTATCTTTTTTTTCAGTGATGATAAATTATCACTTTGTTGTCAACCTAGTGAAAACAGTCAATATCTCCAATTTTCCAGCAATAGCTTCCACAAAAAAGAATTAGTCACAAATGAGAACAACACCTAACTGTAATAATATACAGAGTAGACGTCCCCGTACAAAAATTAACACAAAAGCACCAGTTCCCAATATTTTCAATGAGCTGCCAAATCTGGGGTGCGATCCAAAAACAGGGAATAAGCCATGTTTGCAGTAGGAATCTAACATCTGCATTTTACTGGTGTAAACCAGGACGACTACCTACAATGTGAAAGGGATCATAGCCCAAAATCACATCTGAAGCGCAACATGTGTCATAGAGTTACTGATCACGCAGCTCAAACACCCATGAAGGCCACAACACGCATTGCCACCAGCCTCGGGACGTCCCCCCGGACCACCCCCCTCCCTACTACCACTAAGGCAGCGCAGGACAGCGGACCTTCCAAACACGTCATGGTTCCTCAGCCACACAATACTTGAATGTTGCCAGATATGGCAAGCAAGTATGTGTGAAGGACGCAACTCATCCATCAATAATAATAATGCACACAATACGAACTGTAGCGGTGATGTGCTGGACAGACCTCACTATACAGATCATAAACCTCTCCATCTGTATATATACACTGCTGGTGCTTGTAGTGTTGTGCACAATAGACGCAACCATGTTAATTCAGGCAGTGGGGAAGATCTCAGACATGTAGTTGTGTCCCCTGGAAGCGGGAGCATAGTGGGCTCGTCCAACATATGCCACCACTCCAGCGTAGGAGTATAAATGAATAAGCCCGGGCTCTGGGCGTGGTCACTTGTGAACTGTGAAGGCCAACGCGTCTGCCAGAGCGGCGAGCCTCACCCTGCCACGTGGCTGCCGCCATGACCGCGGGCCTCCCCGACACAGGCCCCCTGCAAACCCAGCGGCACAGCACGGCAAACTTATGTCTGTACAGACTACTGCCTTTGATCTACACTGCAGACTGCAGGTTTTACAATTCAGATGGAGTCGCAATTGCAGATGACGCAGTGCAGGATGTAAGATACATTGCTTCCAGTGCGGCCCTCTCGGACCACACATCATCACAGGGTGCGCAGACACTGAGTACTTCAGGTGCTACTAACTCAGTGCACCACAAGTCATCACCAGGTGGCCTTATTAAGGCAGAATTCAAAAGACATTGGTCCGAGTGTGGCCCCCCACACTATGCATCATCGCATGGTACATACACACTGAGCCCCAAAGGTACTACTAACTCATCGCCACGTGTCCTTATTAAGGCAGAATTTAACAGACAAAAGACATTGGCCCGAGTGCGCCCCCCCTGGACCACGCATCATTGCAGGGTACGTACACGCTGAGCGCCAAAGGTACTAATAGCTCACTGCACCATAAGTCATCAGCACATGGCCGTATTGAGGCAGAATTCAATAGACAAAACATAGCTCTGAGTGTGGCCCCTCCAGATCACACATCATCACAGGATACGTACACGCTCAGTGCCAAAGGTACTACTAACTCAGTGCACCATAACTCACCACCACGTGGCCTTATTAGGGCAGAATTCAATAGACAAAAGACATTGGTCTGAGTGCGGACCCCGGGACCACGCATCATCACAGGGTACATAGACGCTGAGCGCCAAAGGTACTACTAACTCAGTGCGCCATAAGTCATCGCAAGTAAGAGTGAACAGTTTTATGTCAGCAGTGAGGCATACTATCACTCGAAAATCACCCAAAAATACTTATAATATTAGAAGAATAGAACAATTGAAATACATTAATATTTAACAAGCTGGTGATTTTGAAGATGTGGAATGCAAATATGGACATACAATATGCTGCAGATAACTGAATTGCTGTTTCTCGCTATGTTATGTCATATAATACCAAGTCTGAGAAGACAGAATTGAAAGAAATGTGGGAAGAAATTTCACAGGAGAAGACACTTAGCAAAAAAATGAACAGCTTCAGCTTGAAGATGCTCTCACATTGAGAAATTAGATCCTACGAATGTTTGGATTGATAGACATCTGCAAGTTTATATTCAAAGTCAAGAGGAATCATCTAGATAAGTCTAGGTCTTGCTGCAGCACGAAATCTAGTTTTAATATAAATGACATAAAACAAGTTTGTGATGATATAGAGTTACGTTTCTTTGGTAGTCAAGAGAAGTGTACAGAAAATAACAGTTTGATAAGTGTACATGTTGAAGAAGAGATGGAAGATAATAGTGATGTGAAGTTTCAAAAAGAAATAACAAAGTTTAAAGTAGTTTCTGGTGAAAATCCCAACTAAGTATAACGTCCCTCAAATCTACACAATATCCTTTTAGTATCCTTGCTTCAAGAACTTGCTTTATGTCAGTTATAGCTTTACTATAATGACCAAATTCATCTTGTAAGTCCAAAGAAATACACTGAATGGCAGTCTACACTGCGGACAGCAGAGCTCACAATTTGAACTATAACATCCCTGAAGCCTATATATTTCGACAGTGTATTTCATAAATGTTTCATCTTTTGTTCCATCCACCTACACTGCGAACAGCAGGGCTCACAATTCACATCGAGTTGCAATAGCAGATGACGCAGTTCAATAGGCAAGAGACATTGCTCCCAGTGCGGCACCCGTGGCCCACGCATCATCGCTGACTACGCACATGCTGAATGCTTCTGATGCCCCTACCTCAGTGCAGCACAACTCATGCACCCTTTCTGATACAATATTTTGTGTATAATTTCACATCTGCTGTCCTACCTCAGTGTATCACAAGTCATGAACTCTTTACTATCTTTACTATAGAATCTTTTCTGTATGATTTTATATCTCATACCCTTACCTTAGTGCAGCACAAATCATTGACCCTTTATGATTAAATCTCTGTCTGATACAATGAATACTGTTGTATTTGTTGCCACCACCAACCATTCACGGAGGGTTGGCTTACAATCATCCCACATGCATCCACCACAGACGTCACTGGACATGTGACCCTGTTAAAAAAAAGGAGTCGAGCGCACGTGCCCGTACCCAGTTTCATTATCTATCTGTCTCCATGTGTTTGTTATGTATGCAACATGCTGCCTCTAGGCCCTACCACATTACAAAGTGCTCTGGACAGCATATGCAACCATCTTACCTTTGAAAGTGGGGAAAACTGTTCCCATGATGCACTGGGCCAGGGACAGACTAATTTGCATACAGCCAGGTTCTGAAACTGGGATGGTGCAATGAGCTAAAAAACGGTGTTGGATCTAGCCCTGATCTCTTGACTGGGTGAGAGTACTCTGCTTAATTCAGAGACTCTGTCCATCACCACCCCTTGTTGTAAATTATTTTGTCCACCCTAAGCGTGGAAGGGTATACTCAGATGTGAGTCCCTTGCTCATTGCACCATCAGGATTCAAGCAAGCCGGGCCGAAGACGCCTGAAATGGCAGAAACCGGTCCCCGGAAGCTTGTTTCCTTCCCAGTGTAAGAATTGGCTTTTGTAGTCTGGTCTGCCCTGTTCCCATGATGCACTGGGCCAGGGACAGACTAATTTGCATACAGCCAGGTTCTGAAACTGGGATGGTGCAATGAGCTAAAAAACGGTGTTGGATCTAGCCCTGATCTCTTGACTGGGTGAGAGTACTCTGCTTAATTCAGAGACTCTGTCCATCACCACCCCTTGTTGTAAATTACACTGCGGACAGCAGAGCTCACAATTTGAACTATAACATCCCTGAAGCCTATATATTTCGACAGTGTATTTCATAAATGTTTCATCTTTTGTTCCATCCACCTACACTGCGAACAGCAGGGCTCACAATTCACATCGAGTTGCAATAGCAGATGACGCAGTTCAATAGGCAAGAGACATTGCTCCCAGTGCGGCACCCGTGGCCCACGCATCATCGCTGACTACGCACATGCTGAATGCTTCTGATGCCCCTACCTCAGTGCAGCACAACTCATGCACCCTTTCTGATACAATATTTTGTGTATAATTTCACATCTGCTGTCCTACCTCAGTGTATCACAAGTCATGAACTCTTTACTATAGAATCTTTTCTGTATGATTTTATATCTCATACCCTTACCTTAGTGCAGCACAAATCATTGACCCTTTATGATTAAATCTCTGTGTCTGATACAATGAATACTGTTGTATTTGTTGCCACCACCAACCATTCACGGAGGGTTGGCTTACAATCATCCCACATGCATCCACCACAGACGTCACTGGACATGTGACCCTGTTAAAAAAAAGGAGTCGAGCGCACGTGCCCGTACCCAGTTTCATTATCTATCTGTCTCCATGTGTTTGTTATGTATGCAACATGCTGCCTCTAGGCCCTACCACATTACAAAGTGCTCTGGACAGCATATGCAACCATCTTACCTTTGAAAGTGGGGAAAACTTTAGTTATGTAACTTTGTCTCGTTCATTGTACAAGTACGTACGCAGAGACTGCATCATTAGAGTACTGTAAGGAGAGTGTATACTGAATTTATAAGTGCGTGAGGATCGTCGGAGTGATTGTATACGTACATATGTTGGCGCAGCCTTATTCCGACAATGACCTTGTCTCTAATTGGCTGCCCTCCATGTGCCAAAAACTGAAACTTCAACTTTCCATGGCCCTGTATTGCTACAGCTGCAACACTCCACTGAATGTGCAATAAACATTCATATCTACACAGATATCTCATGTCCACCATCTTTCTTGGGTGGAACTATGGATGAATATAGGGTCAGTAATTCCCCGTACCTTCCATGTTGGCCATATTGTGGGACTTGGCTCACAGAGTGACACCTTGGCTTTTGCAACCCGGGTGACGGTAACACTCCAACATGGACACCCGCATCCAGTGTTGTCAGATTTTTTAAGCTTTCTATAGCCCAAAGCCAACTAAAAAGTAGCCTAAACTAGCCCAATATTGCTACTTTAGGGAAGGAGGGGCAAGGACAGCGTCAAGCAAGCGGTGAATGCATTGGAATTGATGTTGCAGCAATATGCCAATATTTGTCTAATAAAGCGCTTTAACATAATACTTTGCTGCAGCATTGTATATATATTTATAATCCGGCAACTAGCACAAATCAAAATTGTACCATACAACCGGAAAAATATAGCTCAATTGTGCGTGATCTAGCCCAATCTGGCAACACTGATGCCACAGCCACTCCCTCATGGCTGGTAAACACCCACACCATACCCATCCAGCACAGGCATCACAGGACACGTGACCCTGCTGATATAGTAGACCGGGCTCACTTGCACTTTGCCATTTTAGAATTTAGAGTATGTGGCCTCATTTCCCACTGAGTTAGTAGCACCGCAAGCACAGAGCAGGTGTATAACCTGCGATGATGATAGGTGCCCTAGTATGTCCTCTGCCATGACCGTATCAAGACTCAGTACCAAATGTGAGACCTATTACCTTGCATATTGGAGCTGCATCATGTGGAAGGTGCTGTGACCATGAAAAGGTGAGCAATAAGGCCTGGGCGCGCAGCGTCGGGCAGATAACTCTGGGTGGTGGGAGTGGATGGGGTACAGCACCCTGAATACAGAAAGACGGCAAAGCGATTTAGGCGTACGCACTCGTATATACTCTGCCACAGCGTTGGATTGGTAACGCGAGCACTGGTGCAATGCCCGAGGGGCCGGTGCTGAGTTCCAACTGTGGGCTGCTTTTTGGAACAGTCTAGGGGGCAGATTTGGGTGGTGCCACTGTTGTTTGGATACACCCAGTGGCCCAGTGGGTGTCTGAATGGCCTTTCTGTAGGCAGATGGGTGTCATTACCTCACGTTTAACAACAGGCAGAAGTATTACTTTCATTCTCTCGCAGGGCCACCCATTAATGTATGCATACCTAGCAGGGCAGGGGGCCTGAGCAGAAGTGGCCTCCCTTGTTTTTAAGTCACCAGTGTAAACGAATCCGTGCATTTTTTGTATCTCCCCAACCCCCCCTTTTTTTAAAATAAAATGTGAATCCTAATCCAACCCTGCTCTTGCATTATTAATTCTATACTATCTTTCAGATGTGAGAGCTTGAGAGTTCCACTATGTTGCGCCACATGGTTGGAGACAGAGAGGTGGCGTAAAGGTAAGCTGTGATGGTTTTGTACACAGTGTGGGCACTCAGTGTCCCTCCTCATCTCTTCCTTCCCTCACACTCTTTCTATTTCTCTCTTCCTCCTACACTGTTTGTCTCTTAATCTCTCTCTTCCTCTCTCTCTGCTTCTCTCTCTCTCACTCTTTCTCTGTTTCCCTGTTCCTCTTTCTCACACTCTTTCTCTCTCTTCCTCTCTCACTCTTTCTCTCTTTCCATCTTTCTCACTCTTTCTCTCTGTCTTCTTCTCACTTTATTTCTTTTTCTCTCTCTCTTTCTCTCACTCTCACGGTTTCTCTCTGTCTTCTGCTCACTCTTTCATTCTTTCTTTCTTTCTCTCTCTCTTCCTCTCTTTGATGGAGGCATGACACACAATCTTATATTGCTTTTTATCTAACAGGCTGTGAATCACGAATCAACGTTCAGCCCCCCCAACACCACCAAAGCTGAACACGCAAAAAATCTGCGATGATGCATGGCCATCCTGAACGCACGACAAAGTTGCTTCGGCACATGGTGGACCCTCTTACACACACACCGGTGGCACAAGGTGAGCAGATAGACTTCTTTCCTCAGCAGCGGGAAGTCACCTCTGGGCGGTGGGAAAGGATAGCGTGCAGCAGTCTGGGCACACAAGAGTGCACAGACACCTCCGAGCAGTGGGAGTGGGTGGGGTGCACCAGCCTCATTGCGCATTAGTGAAACAGAGAATTCCGCGTGTGCAGTTGTATGTACTCTGCAATTACTGATGCTATACTATCTTTCAGATCACTAAACTTGAGGGCTGCATTATCTCCCGGCACGTGGTTGGAAACACACCGGTGGCACAAAGGTGAGCTACGAAGATTTTCTCCAGTGCCAACACCCCCTCTCCATCTCTTCCTTTCTCTGTCTCACACTTTCTCTCTTTCTCTTTCTCTGTCTCTTACTCTCTCTCTCATTCTTTTTCTCTCTTCCTCTCTCTCACTCTTTCTCCCTTTCTCTCACTCTTTCTCTCTCTCTCTTTCTCTCTCTCACACTCTCTCTCTTTCTATCTTCCTTGTATCTTACTCTTTCTCTCTTTTTCTCTCACTCTTTCTCCTCCTCTCTCTCTCACTCTTTCCCTTTTTTGTCTGTCTTCCTCTCTCTCACTCTTTCTCTCTTCCTCTCTCACTTTTGTCTCTCTCTCTTCCTCTCTCACGCTTTCTCTCTCTTCCTCTCTCTCACTCTTTCTCCCTCTCTCTTCCTCTCTCTCACTGTTTCACTCTTTCTCTCTTACGCTCTCTCACTCTTTCTCTTTCTCTTTCTCTCTCTTCCTCTTTCTCTCTCTCTCTTCCTCTCTCTCTCTCTTTCTCTCTCTCTCTCTTCTCTCTCACACTGTTTCTCTCTTTATCTCTTCCTTGTATCTCTCTCTTTCTCTCTCTCACTCTTTCTGTCATCCTCTCTGTCTTACTCTTTCTTTCTGTCTTCCTCTCTCTTTCTCTTTCACTCTCTCTCTTCCTCTCACTCATTCTCTCTCCTCACACTGTTTCTCTCTTTCTGTCTTCCTTGTATATCACTCTTCCTCTCTTTCCCTCTCCTTTGCTGGACGCATAATGCACCATCTTATTTTCTTTTTGTCTTGCAGGCTGTGATTCACACATTGTCGAGGGATGACACCCATGGCTGTACATAGTTTTATTTGTTGTTGTTTTCTTTTAATAAAATGTTTTATATATAAATCCATACATGACTAAAATTCTTATTTGTCCAACCTCACAAGCATCTTTTTTAATAAAACTGCAACACCAGCCGATTTGTTGGGCTCCACATTTAAAAACGTTCCTGTCACATTTGTTTGTGGTGGATGAGCGGGGATGGCAGACAAGGAGCTGCTGCTGGGGGATGTGGGAGTAGTGTTGGGTGTCTGACCTGCATCATCTTTGCCTCCATTGCATCTCTTCTCAGAGACCTGCAAGCCGGCGGGCTGGCTCGTAAAAGTGCGGACCCCAGCAGAGGGAGACTTGCGGGCCCAAGACGGTATGCTTGTGATGTGGGAAGAGGGTGTGTCACCTGCTGATGTAGGGAGAGGCAGCATGAAAGGGATTTCTCTCACAGACATAGCTCAGGTATGTTTTTAGAAATGCCTCGGATAGATTCCAGCTGACGGACTGAATCACAAAATGGCTTTTCAATGCTCATATAGTGTGACTTATGAACAGTTCGTACCCAGGCTCGCAGAGGGACAACTGCGGCCCGTCTGCTCGACTCACAGAGCTAAAACTACGAGCCGTTTGCTCCGAAAGGAACAGCAGCGTAGTAGCTCCCAGAGGTACAGGCACAGCAGCGTAGTAGCTCGCAAAGGTAGACAGCTGCGAGCCGACAGACTGGCTTCTAAAGGCATAGCTGCGAAGTGGTGATGTTGGGCACAGGGAGCGTTATCTGCCTACCAGTGTCCTGGAGTGGAAGTTGTGCTGCCTGGCGCACACCTGTATCTCCTTTATTGTTAACCCCTTGAGTGCTCATGACGAGGTCAGCTCGTCATGAGCTACGGTGCTCCGGTGCTCATGACGAGCTGAGCTCATCATGACCGCGCCCGTTCCGTGGAACGCTCGCATGCTGGGCTGATTCCCCTGCTGTGCTGAGCGTTCCATGGGAACAGGTGTGGCCTTGACGAGCTCAGCTCGTCATGAGCACCGGACGCGGTAGCTCATGACGAGCTGACCTTGCTGGGCTGATTCCCCTGCTGTGCTGAGCGTTCCATGGGAACGGGTGTGGCCATGACGAGCTGATCTCGCCATGAGCACCCGGGCGCTGTACGTGCCCCCCCCCCCCCGCCCCCCAGCACAGCGGGGGCAACAGCCCCGCACGGAATGGTTTAATAAATCTTAAACCTTCACTGTGTCCAAATCATCAATACACAGAGCTCAGCTATATTAAATTGCCCCTGGAACCTTTTATATTTTCACTCGATACGAGGCACAAGATGGCTGCTAACACTTCTTGGTTTCAAGTGTTAGCAGCCAATCAGAGGACACTTCTTGCTTTGAAGAGTTAGCAGCCAATCAGAGGTAAGCTGGTGCTCGGGAGTAAGACACCAACCAAATATATATATATTTTTTCCCTTTAATATCTCAATAACTACTGAATGGATTTACGCCATTTCAACAAAACCACAATTTCTGGACCAAGGCCCTTCTCCCTGCCAAAACTGCATAATTCGGTTTAGCAGTTTGACCTGTAGCCTTGTCTAAATTTTCCTATGGAAAATTCAATGAGAAAACACGTTTTCACCACCCCCTTTTTTCTCAGCCTCCCCTTGACCAAGATGACAGGCTCCCCCCCGCTTCTTTGGCGGTGATGGTGTTGTTGTCACAGTGCTTGTGGAAACTGACAGCGCTCACACCGCCATCATGCCTTACTCCTCACTCGTTCCTTCTGCGCCTTGATTTTAATTTTTTATTTTTTTTATTTTTTTTCATTATGCACGCAGAGGCAGGGGTAGGGGCGGTGGGGGTAGTGAAAGCAAGCTGCTGACTCGGCGCTTGAGAGGCGCTTAAAGAGCACACCCACTCTTGTACACTATGCTCATACCACACCACACGCAACACGCCTGTCTGCCCAACTACCCGCACCTTCCCCGCCCGTGAGTTTCCTACCTTGGAACCAACATGTTGTTCCTATCGGGGTCGTGCAGGCTGCGGCAGATCTAATGCCTCGCTGATGCCTCGCGCTCCGCGCTCCGACGATTCCGACTGCTCCAAGATGCCAATTGTTCAGCCCCTCGGAGTTCTTAATGAGCGGCGGCAGGCAGGCAGGTAGGCAGCAGTAGGAGCGGGTGGAGCGGCGTCCGTCCCGCTTCGGCAAGATTGGCGTTCTGGCGTCTCTCTGACTCCAGACTCTGACACGTGTGCTCCCTCTAGCGGCCAAGCATCACTGTTCACTTGCGGCCACGGCTGTTGCTGCTACGATTCTTTTGTGGTTCTTTTGGCCTTTCGAACCCCTTAGGGATCCTAAAGATCTTTCAGCTTTTCTCGGCGGCGGCGATGATTTTCTCGGCGATCTCTCTACTCCGCGCACGCCGCTCCTCTCACCGCTTCGCTCCCTGCTCCTCCTCTTACTCCTCTGCTCCACCTCTTCCGGAACATCCGACAGAATACTGACTGTCCAACGCGTAAAAACTGGCACTGCAGGAGTCTACCAGAGACTTGGCACTGAAGGAGTCTGTCCCCAGGGGGTGAAGAAATTACTCACTGGGTCTTGGCGCTACCACTTGAGTTGCCCAGTGCTGCTGCTAAGACCCCACGCTGCTTTTGTCACTCCCACGACTCCTTGCTGCTGCTGGCCCCCACTGCCACAGCGGAGTCTGCTGCCCACTGCGCTGGGCGGGGGAGAGCTGAGCTTGGCTTAAGCTGGGATGGGCTGGTGTTCCTGAACTCCTGGGTTCCACTCAGCACGCAGTTCCTCACAGCCACTGCTGCTTCTGCTGCTGGCGCCCCCTGCCCACCGCCGTGCTGCGCAGCTGGGTGGGGAGGGTCTGGTGGGGCTGGCGAGGGCTAGATTGAGTGAACCCACGCTCCTCGTAGCCCCTGGCCCCTGGTGGCTCCCGGCTGATGCTACCTCCACTGCCGCCGGGCCGGGCTCTTCTCCCGAGGCTCGCGCCTCTCTCGCGCACAACCACCGGCACAGGACTGGAAGCAGGCAGGGGGGCGGTCAAGCAGGGTTGGCAGAAGCGCTTCAAACTCCTCCGGGTCGTGGCTCACGGTCACGGCACCCCAGCTGCAACAACACGGTTTGGCTTGGCTCGGATCAAACACCGGCTTGAGCAACACGCAACACGCCGCCGCCGCTCGGCTTCCTCACTGCCTCCCTCACAGAACGTTGAGCAAAACACAGACTCCCCTTGACCAATCACCCCTAAACTTTCAAGTTAGGAGCTGATAAAAAAAAAAAACATTTTTGGAAAACTTCGTAAAGAATTGTCAAACGACACCATAGTTATAAGCAGATGGAGAGCTCCGGGATGGGGGCCGCGCAACCCCCCTCCCAACATGAGTGAAGCCGCGAGACTGCAGGGACCCCAGCGGACACCAGCAACCCCAGCGAGCCCCCGCTATTTATTTTATTTTTTTTGCAGTTTTATATAGCGCGAACTAGAACCGAACCAAATCAGTTATCAGAGCGCTTTACATAGCACCAGTTACGTTACATGAGGACACACTTTCATTTTAGGCACGGGGAGATTAAGTGATTTGCCCAGAATCACAGGGGGTTTTTGGCATCGTTACCGAGACTCGAACCCAGATCCCCAGGTCCGAGGTCGAGCGCCTAAGCCGTTAGGCCAACCCCTCTCCCCAACCCCTATCTTTTAAAACATACCCCCAGGACCTACCCACCCCGGGGTCTCATTAAAATAAAACACGGGAACCCGCGACCCCAGCGTGAATTACGCTGATTAAAAATACATATATATATATATATATATATATGTTTTTGGGGCCCTGAGGGTCCTTCTGGGACCCCTTGACCAGGCCTAGGGGGGCAGGGTGTTTCTACTCTGCCCCCTTCTCTTGTTTTCTACCTTTGTTTCTCTGTTTTCTAGCGACTCTCTTCTACCGAGCCACACGATGGCTGCCAACACTTCCTGGTTTGGAGTGTTGCCAGCCAATCACAGTGAAGCTCGTGCATGGGACTTAGGCTCCGCCCAGATATCGAAACTTTTATTTTTCTAATTTCTCAGCAACTACTGAACAGATTTACACCATTTAAAAAAAAGTTGCTTTCTGACCCACGCACTACCTTTCTGCCAAATTTGGGGTTATTCTGTTCTGTAGTTTCAGCTATAGCCTTGCACAAAGTTTCCTATAGGAAATTGATGTTTTGACTCTTATTTTTTGTCAATTTCTCAAAAACTACTGAATGGATTTACATCATTTAAAAAAATGCCACTTTCTGAACCAAGCTCTACCTTTCTGGCAAATTTGGTGTAATTCCGCTCAGCAGTTCGCGCTGCAGCTCGTCGCTAAATTTCCTATGGAAATGAACATGGGGAAAACGCGTTTTGGGCCCCCCCTTTTTTCTCAGACCCTGCTTGACGAATCACACTCAAACTTTCAAGATAGGAGCTGACCTCATAAAAATTCGTTAAACAACGTCAAAGTTATAAGCGAATCAAAAAATGCTTTTCCTATGGAAACTAGGTTCTAACTATAACTACTTACTGGCGACCGCCAGTAGGTAATATATATAACATTCTTAAACTTTTTAGAAACACTCACAGTAACTGGATGATGTCATCAGTGATGTCATTTGAGCTGTCATAAGTGATGTCACTGACCATGTCATGAGTGATGTAATATGCGACATCATCAGGGGGGGCGCGAGTTATAGTAAGCTAGCTAACTATAACAGCATCATTTCTCTAGTTTTGTATGAGTAAAATCTGACCCTAACTATAACGTCTCTGTAACCTTTGTTTTTTGTGTGAATTTCTAAGGTTTTTCAAATTCTATTTGCTAACGATAATGTCATTGTAACCTTAGCTTTCTTTAGTGAATTTCTAAGGTTTTTTAATTTTATTTGCCTACTACAACGTCCCTGTAACCTTTATTTTTTAGTGAATTTCTACGGTTTTAAAATGTTATTGGCTAACTATAACGTCCATGTAACCGTTGTTTTTTTGTGCATTTCTAAGGTTTTTTAACTACCTGTCACGTTTGCAGAGTGGTGGAGAAAGGGGGCTGGGTCTCCAACCAACTCTCAGGAATTCTGCTGCATAGGACTTACAGGAGGTACCAGGAGGGCTTCTTGACCCTCAAAGTTCCTCTGGAGCCAAGGGGACTTTGTCCCCCAACTAGAAGTGCATCAGTAGGCGCATTTGCAGAGTGGTAGAGAAAGGGGCATGGCCTCTGACAACCTCTTAGCAATCCTGCTGTGTGGGACCTATTGAGAGTAACAGGAGGGGTAGTTGGACCTCATAGACATCCTTGGGGGCAAACTACCCCTCCTATTACCCCCAGTAAGTCCCACACAGCAGGATTGCTGTGTTCTGATAGCAGACCACGCCCCCTTTCTCCACCACTCTGCAAACGGGCCTCCTTGGTTGGAGGATTAAGTCCCCTTCACTGCTGAGGGTTGTTAGGGGCCAACTAGTCCACCTGTTACCTCCAGTAAGCCCACACAGTGTGATTGCTGAGAGGTGGTCGCAGCCATGCCCCTTTCTCCACCACTCTGCAAACGTACCTAATATAGACCCGGGGAGGTGGTGGTCCCGGGGCTGTGGGAGCCGCCTCACACATTATTTTTTGACATAATCCCGTGGAGGTGGCGGTACCCGGGGGCCTTATTGCAAACAGAGCCCCAAACAAAGCCCCAGGGAGGTGGTGGTCCCCGGGGCTGCGGGAAGACTGCATGGCCCCTCCACAGTTCACATTATTAGCCCCAGATAGGTGTCCGTCCCTGGGTCTACGTGGGGGGGCTGGAGCCCCACAGGCATATTTGTACAAATAGCCCTGGTGAGGTAGGGGTCTCTAGGGCTGTGGGGGGGCCACATGCCCCCACCTTTCCAAAGTTTTGGCCCCAAGGGGGTGGCGGTCTCCAGGGCTGTGGGGGCTCACGCAGGCCCCCACATCACTATTTTTCATAGCCTCCGGGACCTGTCCCACCCTGGGGCCTAAATAAAACGAAGCACCGAAGCCCACGCTTTGTTTATTAACATTTTCAGACGGATCTGTAGATCCACCGTGAATCCATCAGAATTCCTTTTTTTTAAAATATTTTGGGGCCATGGGGGTCCCTGTGGTACCCTTGAACAGGCCTAGGGTGTCAGGGTGTTTCTACCCTGCCCCCTTTTCTTATTTTTCAAATTTTTTCTTGTGATTCGGTTCACCTGAGTCACAAGATGGCTGCCAACACTTCCTGGTTTGAAGTGTTGGCAGCCAATCAGATCTCAGGCACGAGATTTGGAGGGGTCGCGGATCCACCGTAGCCACATTTGTATATCTGAGAAATCTTCACATTTCTCAGGAACTACTGAATTGATTTACATAATTTAACAAAAAGAGTGCACTGTGGACCAAGAGCTACCTTTCTGCCAAATATGGTGTCATTTCGTTCGGCAATTCGGCCTGTAGCTGCGTCAACAGTTTCCTATGGAAATTAACATGGAGAAAAAGCGTTTTGGTACCCCCCCTTTTTCTCGCCCCCCACTTGACAGATCACTTTTCAAGACAGTAGATGACAAGACTGCCCCATTAGTTTTGAACATTTTACGAAAATTTGTCAAACGTGCCGAAGATACTGGCAAAAGAAAGAAAGCTTTTTCTATAGAAACAAGATCCAAACTTTAACTACCTACTGGTGACCAGGGGTAGTGCAGCACCCACTGAGCAAGGAAGACAGTCTGATAATGAACCATGCCACTGTGGTGGGTGAGGGCTTGTGCATCCTAAAAAGGATGCCTTTAATGACTGCACGATTTAGATCCTGCTATCTTTAGTTGAGACTTGGTGGTCCTACAGAACGACACACTAACTTTGCTTTTTTAACCAGACAGGAAATTACCACAAGAAATTGCTTTTGGCTTCGCCGCCCATTAACTGGACTCTCTGGCTAGGCACCCTGAGATGGAAGGTTAAGATAAATTAGGTGACCAGGAAGAGGTACATACTTGTTACGAATAGGTCCCAGAAGAGACAGGGATCCAAGAGTAAGTAAAAGGCAAGGGCCAAACGGGTACAGTGAGGTTCCACAGCCAGTGTGACTTTCTGAATGGCTGCAAGCACTCTAAGAAAATCAAACAATCTGTGAAGGGACACAGCCCTTTGATGCATCAATAAACGAATTACACGGCAAAATGAATTTTTCATGTGAACACACGATTTGGGAGCAATTGGCTCCCTTACTATATCTCACTATATGTCACTTAATCAACAAGAAATGTAATATAGTTAGTAGCTTTGTAAATAACTATGTGTAGCCTTAGCGGATCACTGAAAGAATATTGGAACCACAAATATCGTGTGGACAGAATATGATGTCAAAAATATTGAGGACTAAAATATCGCGAAGGTAGGTAGAAATAGGTACCTTGAAGATGTATATTGTCAAAGAAGATATATGTGGAGTTCTATATATTAAAATTTTCCCTAATTACAGAAACGTATTGCCGGACAATTTTTGTCTCAAATATTCTTGACAATATTTTGACCCATGATATTTTCGGTTCCGATATTCTGTCTAAACACGCCTTACCAGGCAGAAAAACAGAACCTTTAAGGAAGTGCCCCTCCCATACTTCTTGGATGGCTGGGCGAGCTGCATCCAATGAGGATAGGACTGAACTTGAATCTGCTGATTTTTCTTCCGCTCTTTGACTGTGTAGTACAGTTTGCTAAAAGTGCAACAAGATCTTAGAGCACTTTACCTTATGCAGCAAGTTCAGAACAGGTTCAAACAGTAGTTAATTTAATTCACTACAAAAGAAACTGTAGCTATTGCATGACATGTTTTTCCCAATAACTCAAGGCTAACCCTAATTACCAGTTAACCAATTGATTAAACCTCTAACTTTTGGTTCTGGAGTAGTGCACCACTCACTGTAAAGTGCTTCAACGTCTTATCAGGGGCATTAAGCATTTTAATAAATGAAATTACAATACACTATGTTGATGCCCCTATGTTATCAAGGTACTTTTACTCTTATCATGCAGTGCAGTCAATACCAACCCCTAGATCCCACCCAGAATATATATTTGCAAAGCAATGGTACTGCTAGGCTTCAGTGGTTCAGACAAGAAAGTGACACCACAGAACATCTGAAATCTGGAGTACAAATAAAACTGCTCATCTTTAAAGTAGTGCCTTCTTTTTCTTTGTCCATAAAAGCTGTGTCTACTGATTCATATGGTATTCACAAGCACTAGTGAGCAGTTACAGATCCTGGGACACCCTCAGTGCATCTGCAGTGCTTTCTGACCAGGGACTTTGGTTACATAAAGCAGCCCTTTTTAAAAGGAAACTGTTAGAACTGGGATTTCTGGTTGGCTAAGGCTTAAGCCAAAGCCAGGCAGAAACCACCATTCTAGTCAGGGCAAGGGAGTCACACGCCAAGATAACCCCTGCTCACCCCCTTGGTAGCTTGGCACGAGCAGACAGGCTTATCCCGGAGGCAATGTGTAAAGCATTTGCACACGCACACAACAGCAACAACATCCTAGGCACACCACAAAAGGAACTCCACACAAGGTTATATAAAAATAACTTCTGTATTGTCAAACACACATCAGATAGTAATCACACAATATACATTGTGCCAACTGGCACGGGCAATATTCACATGGGATTATTTACACCAGGACAGGGCCACATGGGCCACTGTCAGAATCAACACTTAGCAGAAATAGGACTTCTAGAACTTAGAATAAGTGTAGCACAAAAGAACAATTAGGTCACAACCAGTAACTACTGGTAAAGGTAGGTACACACTACGCAATACTAATAACCATAGATATAGATCACGCATGGACACATAACCTCTCTAGTATAAACTACACTAGGCAAAACACAACCACCTAAGAATAAAATACATTTAGGGGTGTAGGTCAGAAGCATTACACATGATGCATAGAAACATTCAGAGGTGTAGGTAAGACGCATAATGCATAAAACACATATGTAAAAAAACCTCATAATCCTAAACCAAAGTTCAGAGGTATAAAACACAGGGTGCGTAAAACATACTAAATGCATTGCATTTCCTAGCACCACATTTAAAGCACATATCACATTAGGCAATTACCATCACATAGATAATCACATTGCACCAAAATAAAATCACATACCAGCCCCTGGCCAAGTGGCCATCTAATAAAGGGACTCAAAAGCCCTGTGTCCAGAATGTCAGGGCGCGCTGCCAATGCAGCGCCAGTCAGGGGTGCGCCACCGGCGCAAAACCTAAACGCTGCAGCTGCCCACTACTTGCTGGGCAGCTGGGAACTATCACAGGGCCTAAACGGTGCAGCTGCCCACTAATTGCTGGGCAGCTGGAAGGATAACTGCGGCATTGGCTCTCACTGGCCCTAGACAAACTGCGCCGCAGAGGTGGGAGCCACACAGGCTCTGGAGCAAATATGCGCAGGCTGGAGCCACACAGGGCTCTGTAAATAAATGTTTGCACAACCGGTGGAGCCATCCAGGCTCTGAACCCACATGTACTCTCTGGAGCACTCTTGCTCCTCAACAATCATGCGCCTCATTGCAGCTGACCCCTGCCAACACGGGGGCAGCTGGAAACAAAGAATGCGGGCACTGAAAATGGAACCATACGGCCCTAACAACAAAGTGTGGGCCCCTCTGGGCCCGAGCAACCATACTCCTCGTTGGAGCGGCCTACTGACACATGGGCCTGCTCTGACACAGTACCTCGCACCGGCACCAAAAAGCAGCCCCCACGGAGCCCCCCTCGGGGGACACGAAACACCAATATGCCCCCGAGCCTCGCAGGCTCTAACAAAGACTGCCCCGGTCGTTGGAGCCCCCCCCTTCGGGGGGCTCGAGATCAAAAGGAAATGGCCAGGAGCCTCTGGTCGTCGGCTCAACACAATGGGGACTCGCTGAGGGAGCGGCCTGCCGCCTACCAGGGCCGCTCTACCCTCCCAGCACCCCTCAGCACGTCAGCATTAACACGGGGGGGCGGGTACCAGCAATGTGCTCCGACGCCTCCCCCTCCTTCCAACCAAACAGCGCGTGCCCCCACTCACCGGATACTGTGGGGCGACTTCTGGTCTCGGCGGCCGCTGCAGGTGGGAGAGCTCCTCCAGGCTCTTCCTTCCTTGGTCCGGCCCAGCGCGGGGTGGGCTCCCGCCTGGGTCTTCCGCCCTCACTCTGGGCACCACGGCAGTCCGGGGCTCTCCATTGCTCCCGGGAGCCCTGGAAGAAGACGTCGACCTCTCGCTGGTTGCTCAGGAGCGCGGTGTGGGTTCCCGTCCGCTTCCTGTTTCTCCGGCTCCTCCCCCGATGACGCGGCGGGAGGGCTGGGCCAATACCAGCGCGGCCCTCGGTGGATGCCGGCGAAGGCCTTCTCGTGAGGAACTCGGCCGCGGCGGTGATTTTCTCCTGGCAGACGAGGGTTGGGCACCCGCGAAAATATACAAATATGAGCCAACCCTGCAGGGCGGGCTCCTGCGAGGGTAACAAGAAGCGCTACCAAGCGCTTAGGCACAATAAAGCGCTCCCAGGTGCTAGTGTAAAAATAAAGTGCTCTCAAGCGCTAGGGGCCCAAATAAAGCGCTCCCAGGCACTAGTGGCAAAATAAAATCTTCCAGTCCCCAGGCAAGCAGAAGGGTCACAGGAATTCCTCCAGCAATGCAAGGCATCCAGGGGCTGGGCAGGGCCCAGGGAGGCAAGCCTTCCCCTGGGCCCAAGCAGCAGCACGCCCCTGGTAGATTCCAGTCAGAAACAAGAAGATTTTTTAAGGGGACACAGCCCCTTTTTATACAGCAAATCCCTTTGTCACAGGGTGCAGGGTGGGGGAGAAACCAGTCGCAGCTGGTTTTGGAGTACTTTGTTTTCCCCAGCCACCCTTTCCATTCACCAGGCAGGCTAGGGTCATCAGTCACACCACAGGGGGCAGAGCCAGCATTGTGTGGGGAAAGCCCAGCCCTATTCAGGTCCCAGGTGCACCCCTCCCCTCACATCAGCATGCTAATCTCAACACTCACCACTGGGCAGACCCATCCAGACTCCTGGAGTCAGGCTCCAGCCAATCACGTGTCAGCACACTCACTGCACACGCCCACCCATGTCTAGAAGTGGCACTTCCACACTAGACACATTCATGCCACATATCACTCCCCACACATCAGGAACTACCATGGTCACACATATTCCCCATGCATTCCTATGGGAGGGCAGGTCACTCTCACAAATACACAGAGAGCTCACGCACTTTACAATGTACCACAGTGAAAAAGTGCGCAGAGACCTAAAATCACCAACACCAGGTTACAGAAATAGGCCAGGAAAAAGCAAAAAGTTTCGGGGTGAACCTGCCAAAAAAGGGCCAGGTCCAACAGAAACCCTCATTCCTAAGCAGAGACTAGTGGCTTCAAAATTAGGGCTATCCTCATTGTACACAAAGCAGGTAGAGATATTTATTTTAAAGTACCTTAACGCACCACTGGCAGTACTTATACAAAAACATCAATATTGTGGAGGGGGAGGGGGTGCTGTCTGAAACTAAACAATGACATTGCTGTCTGTGTACAGCCACTACACTCAGGTATTGTATTGTATTGTATTGTAATTGCATTTATATAGTGCTTACTACCCCTGACGAGGCGTCAAAGCACTTTTTCGGTGGGTAGCACGCTACTCCGGTAACCATAGAGGATTAGTGTTGAATTAGTATAGTGAAACATGCAAGTACATTTTAAGTGGTGGATAGGTAAGTCAGTTATTTGGATTTGGAATGATAGCAGAAGGATAGAGGAGGACAAAGGTTTGTATTTATTTATCACTTGTTGACGCATTCAGGAAGCCTATAAAGGATTAGTGGTGAATTAATATGGTGAAATATGAGATAATTTCAGTGGTGGATAATAGTCTGTTACTTGGAGTGAGAAGGACAGCGGAGGGATAAAACGGGAAGAAAGATTTGCATTCATATAGCACTTGTTACCCCTGATGGGTGTTGAAGCGCTTTTCTGGCGAGTAACACTCCACTCCGAAACCCATAAAGGATTAGTGTTGAAAATTAGTATAGTATAAATATGAAGTAATTTGAGTAGTAGATATGTTATTCAGTTATTTGGGCAGTATATTAGTATAGTTGAATATGGAATTTGAAAAGTGAACATGTTAGTCTGTTAATTTTGATTGAAAAGGATAGTGGAGGGATAAAAGAGTGAAGGATTTTTTTTTAGGTCTTAGCAGTAGGAAGAGGCTTTTGGATGAGTAAAAATGAGTTTTGGAGGGGAGGAGTTAGTGGGGAGAGTTTAGAAAGGTTTGTTTTAGGGGATCAGTGTAGTAAAAGCGTGTCAGATGATACAAGGAGGGGTAGAGCAGGAGAGAGTCTAGAAAGGGTTATTTTGGCGATCATAGTAGTGGTATGGGGTTTGGGATAAATGAGAGAGTGGATGTAGAGGATATATTGATAGATGTATAGGGTGAGAGATAGGGTAGTGCATTGGAAGGAGTAGTAGAAAGAAGTTTGAGATGAGTCAGAAGGTTGGGCTAGAAGATATATTGAGCGAAGTATAGGCTGAGAAATAGGCTAGTGCATTGGAAATGCTAAATTAGAAGAAAGTGATAAAAATATAGATCCATAAGTACATTGAAAGTATATAGATACATAAAGGAAGTAAGTATATTAAGATTAAATATATTGATAGAGGCACAGGATGAGAAATAGGGTAGTGCATTGGATATGCTTTTTCAGGAGAAAAGTAACAGACACACAGATCCAAGTACATGGAAGGTACATAGATGCACAATGGAAGTATCTACATGTAGACCAAAGATGATTTTTATTTATTGATTAATATTATTATTATTTTTTATTTTATTTTTTTCTTTTCTCTTAACAACAATTATTTTACATGTTTGATAATGTAATACACAAAGATAGGTACATATCTACAGTGAAAACAAATGCTTATATACAGAGGGATATGCTGTAAATTTCTGTTTCCGTATGGTGCTTATGTGGGGAAGAGCCAAATCTTGAGTAGTTTTCTGAAGATAAGGTGGTTGTCGGTGGATCTTATGTTGGGGGGGTAAAGAGTTCCATAGTTTGGCTGCTTGAACAGAGAAGGATGTGCCACCCATGGTTTTTTTCTTGTATGGTGGGATTTTGAGGCGAGATGCTCCTTTAGAGCGGAGGTTCCTTTGTTGAATGTGTTTGGTGATTTTAGTCCTGATGAAGAGTCAATCAATCAATCAATGACACTTATAGAGCGCGCTACATACCCGTAGGGTCTCAAGGCACTTAGGGGAGGGGGGGTGCCGCTACTGCTCGAACAGCCAGGTCTTCAGCTTCTTCCTGAAGGAGAGGTGGTCTTGGGTCAGGCGCAGGTCGGTCGGGAGGGAGTTCCAGGTCTTGGCGGCCAGGTAGGAGAAGGACCTTCCTCCTGTAGTTGCTCTTCGGATGCGGGGGACGGCGGCGAGGGCGTGGTTGGCTGAACGGAAGTGGCGTTTGGGAGCGTAGAAGTTGATCCGGCTGTTGAGGTAGCTCGGGCCTTGGTCGTGTAGCGCTTTGTGTGCGTGGGTGAGGAGGCGGAAGGTGATTCTTTTGTTGACGGGGAGCCAGTGAAGGTCTCTCAGATGTCCGGAGATGTGGCTGTGTCGTGGGATGTCGAGGATGAGTCTGGCTGAGGCGTTCTGGATCCGCTGGAGTCTCTTCTGGAGCTTGGCGGTGGTACCGGCGTAGAGGGCGTTGCCGTAGTCCAGTCGGCTAGTGACGAGGGCCTGGGTGACGGTCTTCCTGGTCTCGGTGGGGATCCACCAGAAGATCTTCCGTAGCATGCGTAGGATGTTGAAGCACGCCGAGGAGACGTTGTTGACTTGCCTGGTCATGGAGAGGGAGGAGTCCAGGATGAAGCCCAGGTTGCGTGCATGGTCTGTCGGTTTGGGTGCGGTGCCCAGGGCGGGAGGCCACCAGGAGTCGTCCCAGGCGGAGGGTGAAGAGCCCAGGATGAGGACCTCCGTCTTGTCCGAGTTCAGTTTCAGGCGGCTGGTCGTCATCCACTCGGCTACCTCTTTCATCCCTTCGTGTAGGTTGGCTCTGGCGGTGGCGGGGTCGTTGGTCAGGGAGAGGATCAGCTGGGTGTCGTCGGCGTAGGAGATTATGCTGAGGTTGTGTTGGCGTGCGATGGCCGCGAGGGGGCTCATGTAGACGTTGAAGAGGGTGGGGCTCAGAGAGGATCCTTGAGGGACGCCGCAGATGACTTCGGAGGCCTCTGACTTGTACGGTGGTAGGCGGACTCTCTGTGTTCTTCCGTCGAGGAAGGAGATGATCCATTCCAGCGCCTTGTCCTGGATTCCGACGTTGCTGAGGCGCTGTACTAGGGTGCGGTGGCAGACAGTGTCGAATGCCGCGGAGAGGTCTAGGAGGATGAGGGCCGCTGTTTCTCCGTTGTCCATCAGGGCTCGGATGTCATCGGTGGCGGCGATGAGGGCGGTCTCGGTGCTGTGATTGGCTCGGAAGCCGGACTGTGAGGGGTCGAGGGATCCATTCGTCTCGAGGAAGAGTGGTCCTATTCCATGTATTGCTTTGTGGGTAATACAAAGCAGCTTGAACGTGGATCTTCTGGCAACCGGTAACCAATGCAGGGCTTTCAAGACAGGGGAGATGTGGTCTCGTGGTTTGATATTCAAGAGTAGTCTGGCAGCCGAGTTCTGAATCCGTTGTAGTCTTTTCATGGTCGTTAAAGGTGAACCCTGGTAGAGGCTATTGGCGTAATCGAGTTTGAATAGAACAAGGGAGATGGTAGCTTGGACCTTGTGTGGAAATCCCAAATGAGGGAAAGTGATCCCAGTTCATAAGGCCATGCGGCAAGCGGGTTGTAATTTTTCCAATTGCCACACGTGAGTATTTCAGTTTTTGAAGCATTCAATTTGAGATGGCTCCAAGTCATCCACTGATCCACGGCTCTGAGACAGCTGAAAATTGGTGATTTTCTAATGTCTTTAGGGCATTCCAGTTGAAGGAGTATTTGCGTGTCATCTGCATAGCTGTAGCACGTGAGGTGACATTTATTGATCAGTACTGGTAAAGACTTCATGTAGATGTTGAAAAGCATGGGCGAGATGATAGAACCTTGAGGGACCCCTGCTTTTGTTGAGTACGGTTTGGACGAGAAAGGTGGAGTGTGGATGACATTAGTTCTGTTTCGAAGGTAGGGCGTGATCCAGTCTAGAGCAGTTCCCTCTATGCCGGCTTCATAAAGCCTTTGTTTCAGAGTGTCATGGTCAACCGTGTCAAAGGCAGCTGAGAGGTCCAAGAGGAGTAGCGCAGCAACCTCGTTGTGGTCAACTGTACTCTTTAGGTCATCCCAGATGGCAAGGAGGGCAGATTCAATGCCTCTTCCTGGACGGAATCCTGTTTGGAAATCTGAAAGTTTGTCATTCTCTTCAATGAATTGTGATATCTGGGCGAATGCTGCTCTTTCTATCAGTTTACCAGGAAAGGTCCATTTGTAATGGGTCTGTAGTTGTCTGTAGTTGTCAGGGTTCAGGGGGTCCAAGTTTGTTTTCTTCAGTAAAGGGCGTAAGTATGACTTTTTTAGTTCTTCTGGAAATATTCAAGTAGTTAAGGAATCGTTGATGATTCTTCTTACTGGAATGGCAGCAGAGGTTGTTAAAAGAATTGTCTTGAAAGTTTGTGGCGGACAGGGGTCAGAAGGGCTGCCGGCAGGCCTGCTTGCTTTGACCAGGTCCAAAAATTCATTGTGTGAGATATGTTGGAAGGAACGGAGAGGCTTGATTAGAGCCTTCTTGGATAGTTGTTTTGTACAAGGATTAATGCTGGTGCTTTGTTTCTGTTTTAAGCACGAGTCCAACGTGTCTGCTGTGTCCGTGTAATAATTTGCCAGTTTGTCTGTAAAATCTTGAGTAACAGGATGAGTTCCTTCTAGGCAATTTGTGCCCGGGTTGTTCTGCCAATGCGATGGTGGCTCTCGTAGAACTGGCACTCTTCTGACCCGTGGCAGTTATGTGGATGATATGCCACAGCTCGGAGCAATGAGTCGTATGTGTGTGTGATGTTTGGACGTATGGGTTGTTGTGTATGCTAGTGTCAAGGACATTCGATGCAAGAGTACCTCAAGCAAGGACTTCTGTGTGTGGGGTGTGGATACGTTGGTCTTACATTAGCGCTGTGCGTAGTGTGGGAGTCGTCATCATCTGCTATGGTATCTCTCTCAGGGGGTGCCAGCCACATGCAAGACCAAGGCCGGAGGTGCAGTTGTTCTTTCACCTTATGTATTGAGACAAAGCATTCTGGAAATGTGGTGTGGCTTTCACACTGCAATTGAGGCTAGACCTTAGGCTTATGGTGCACCAATAGCAATAAACACACAACAGTTGGCATGTATGAGCCAAGAGCCCGAGCTTTCTTGCGCTCCTTGTACAATCCTGTACAATCTCCTTTTTCTGGCCACACATGAATGTTAATTGTTGTAATTGTGCGACATCAGGCGAATTGTTTTGTTCATGATTTCATAAAGTTGTTGTAAAATATCTTTGTCCGGGGGATGCGCGGGGTAGGGCCCCATGGGGTTTGGGGGGTCCTGGGGGTGGTGGCGGTGGGTGTTGTGGCCCTCTTGGGTGTCCGAGCGGCATGATCAGTAGCTCCATGGCATCTGTTGTTCTTCAGGTATGGCTGTGGGCTGGGCTCCCTTTTATGGTGCAGGTTGTCGTCCGACTTTACACCAGGTAAGAGCAGGTGTTAAATCCCTGCTGCTAACGCACCTTATCGCATGTTTTGGGATCTTATTGATGATCTGGCTGGTCGTTGAGAATGTTGCGAGGTGGTGTTGTGACGTCTTTTTGCACTGGAACGCCTACTCTGCATATCATTAGCGTTAGTTGCTGGTGTCATCTGTTTTTTGCCGCTGCTATTGCAGGAAAACTGGTGATATTGGCTGTTAGCACCAGCTTGTGAATAGGGAGATACATTTATCGCCACTTTGGCTGCGACAAAGTGCCGCCAACTCGGCTATAAGTACTTGAGAATATGCCCCAGACAGTTCATACACCGATTCAGGGCAGTTATTGATGCAGTAAGTACAGGGGTGTCTTCAGGTCTGGAAAGGGCCATGATCTCAACTTTAAGGTGTTTTCACCTTACAGCTATCCCATACACACAGCGAAATCTTCCATTCAGATCACACATATAACACAAATGTTGCACTAATAGTATTTCTAAAAGAAATGCTGTATATGGTAAACCACTGATACTAACAGGCATGTTCACATCAGGTAGTTATGTTGTGAACTTCCCAATTTGGGGTACACCCAGATAAATATCCCTCCCCTTCCAGAGGATATTGAGTATTATGCTTTCTTGGGAGAAAGGGAAAATAGGCAGATGTCTCTCACACTTCTTAATGACAAGTCATGCTCATCCAGATTCAGGGGCATATTCACAAGCCCATATCGCCACCAAAACGACACTTTCAGTGACATTCTGTTGGCGATACGGGCCTCACCTTATTCACAAGGCAATGTTAAGCCACTTAACGCTGCCTTGTGAATAAGGCACCCTTTCACGCTGTATTTAGCGTGAAAGGAGAGGGTAATGGTGTTGCGGTGGGCGTTCCACCGCAACATCCATTGATTTTGACGCTGCCCCCTATTCACAAGGGCAGCGAAAATAGGAGGCAGTGCCAAAATTAAAACCAGGAAAATCCTGGTCTTAAACAGGCGAAACAAGGAGAAATCCTTTATTTCTCCTCGTTTGCTTTTCCCATGTGTGCTGCCTTGTGCAGCATGTTGTGTATTAGTGTTGAGCGCTGCTTGAGACATTCTCGGTGTTCTAATTGTTGTCATGGGAATGTTAAAAATGTGGGGGCATTGAGAGGCCTGCTGACAGTTGTGTCTACTTCTCCTTGCTGTCTGAAGAGGGTTTAAGTCAAGAATAAACCTAAGAAGCATACTTCTTATGTACGGCTATTCTTTGCAACAATGGCGACGATGGACTTAAACCCTACGAACCCACGCTTATGAATTTGATACTACAAGGATAATTTGTTTTTTGTTTTTTCAAGACTATTACTTCTTAGGAAAATTTAAGAACTTCTTCTACAAGAAGTACACCTGCGTATCCTGAGGTAACATTGTGCTGAACCTACTTGAGTAGTAATTTGTGCCTTCTCCCTGTTATTTTGGAGTGTGCAAGCGGCCTGGTGCTGTGAGGAACTGTCACCGAGTGCATTGTTTAAACGACAACACCACTCTGCGCACTTTGTTTGGATTTTCTAAAGAGGAACAACATCTGCATAACATGAATAGGTATCAATTTGGACTTACAAGCAGAATCGGTACCTTACTTCACTTATGTTGGAGCTTACAAGCCGTTTCTTTGCTGCATGATGACCGTTACTGGCCGCATCCTTTGACTGGCAGCACCATTCTTCACCCGAACTGTGGAGTGTGCTGACGTGTCCTGAAGTTTGGCGCGATAATTACCAGAGCTGTTGTATTCCGAGGTTGGTGCATTGTTTGATTGGTGGCCAAGTTCTGTGCCTGAGCTTCTGTCTGTGCAGACGTGTCCGTTATCGAAAGAGAAGGCCCTTGGGTGTGTTTGGGGTCTAAAACACTTTAGACTATTTGTGTGGGGCACGAACGTCACCGTGAGGACGGATCATAAACCACTTACCAAAGTACTCATGTCTCATGGTTTGAATAATGTGTCACCTAGGATTTCTCGTTTTTTAGTGCAGTTACTTAACTTTGTGTATGACATAGTATTTGTACTAGGGATCAGGAATAGAATTGCAGATTTTCTAAGTAGGTGCCCTTTACCAATTCGTGAAAATCCAATGTGTGAATGGGACGATTGGTTAGTAGCAGGTATCTTTAACAATGAATTATCCTGCATTAAACATGATGACTGGGTTTGCAGTTTAGCCAAGGATGACATTTTACTTGCGGTAAGCGACTACACTCTTGAGGGCTGGCCTGAAAAGACAAGCTTATCTGGTGAGCTGCTACCATTTTGGGAGGTTAGAAATGAACTCTCATTTGAAGAAGGACTTTTACTTAGAGGTGGTAAACTTGTTCCACCAAGAACTTTTCGCGAGTGTGTTATCAGTTTATGTCATGAAGGGAACTTGGGGATAGTTAAAACTAAATGTAGAATCAAACAGTCATATTGGTGGCCTGGAGTTGACAGAGACATAGAAAGAGTAGTGTGTGACTGTGTAGAGTGTATCAACTCAGACAAGAGCTTGGTCACATTTAAACCTACTTTACATCCCATTGTGGTTCCCAGTAAGCCGTGGAAGAGGATTAGAGTAGACAATTTTGGTCCAGTCAGATCTATGGATGATATAACCAAATACATCTTTGTTATAATAGATCATTTTTCAATATGGCCCGAGTATTAAATTGTAGAGAGAGCAGATTCTGAGAGTTTATTACAATATTTAGGGGAAGTTTTTGCTAGAGAAGGTCTTCCCAATTACTTTATTTCAGACAATGGTGTACAATTTGTGAGTGAACAATTTAAAACATTTATCAAAGAAACTGGCATTGTACATAGTACTACTTCTCTTTAGCATCCCGAAGGGAATGGAAGTGTTGAGCGCTTCAACAGAGTGATTACAAATACCACAGAATTAGCTCTCAGCAATGATTATGATTTGGAAGATGAATTAAGGAAAATGGTGAGTGCATATAGAATCACTAAGTGTATATACACTAATCACTCTCCTTTTGAACTTATGAGGGGGAGATTAGCTCATACAAAAGACAACATGGGTTGGTTAAAGTGTACAGAAATAATTTCATGGTCAGTAAATGATGTTAAACAATCCTTAGAGAATAAACAAAACATGTTGGTAGAAAAACGCACCGACTAGTAAGAGAAGCAAAATTTAGTTACAAGTAGGTGATTTTGTAAAAGTAAAGAAAGGGAGACTTGTGCGTAAGGGTGAAAGCCAATATTCTGCTCCCCTTACAGAAATTAAAATATTATGCAACTCTGCTCTTTTAAGTGATGGGAAAGTTTGGAATGCAAACAGAATTGCTTTATATAAAGGACACATTGAAGATTCTGTTACCAATGCCAAGCAAGAACATAGTTACGACTGAGTTTATGATGATATAAAAGATTTATGTTCATCTAGTGACACTAGTAGTATTCCTATTCAATCGCCTAGTACTCGTAGTTGTGACTTGAGCCCTAGAACCTCTAGTCAGATTGATCACAAAAATGTTGGCGGGGGGGAAGTGTCTCGAGCTAAACGTGTGTGTACCAAGCCTAAAAAGTTTGAAGATTATATTACACACATTTACAACTAGATTCAGCTTTGTTATTAGTGTTGTAGTTGCTACTATTATTTGTGTATTACTATTATGTCCTCACTGTTTATTATAAAATATTATTGTTTTTTTATTTATTTTTTATTTTATTATAATTCTTTTCCTTGTGTTTTTTTATTGTTTGGAGAAAGGGGGAAGTGTTGTGTATTAGTCTTGAGCGCTGCTTGAGACATTCTCGATGTTCTAATTGTTATCATGGGAATGTTAAGAATGTGGGGGCATTGAGAGGGAGAGCTGCCTGCTGACAGTTGTCTCTACTTTTCCTTGCTTTCTGAAGAGGGTTTAAGTCAAGAATGAACCTAAGAAGCATACTTCTTGTGTACGGCTATTCTTTGCAACACAGTACACATGGAAAAAGCAAATTGCCATGGTTTGTGTATGTACAGTTGGGCGTCCCTTCCTGTACATAAACAAACCTTTTTTTTTTTAATACCATTCTGTCACTTTCATGTGTGCTGCATAAGGCAGCACACATGAAAGTGAGAAAATTGCATTTAGGATTGTTTATGTGCAGGAAGGGACACCTTCCTACACATAAGCAAACCTCCCATGCACACAGACACCCTTGCACTCTGGTGCAAGGGTGCCTGTATTGGCGTTAAGTTGATGAACTTAGCGCCATTGCAGGGGGAACCGCAAGGCTGCACCATATCCTTGTGAATATGGTTCTGCCTTGCGTTTCCGAAGTGGCAGACAGAGGCGTTAAGCCAGGAAGGCTAACGCCTCTCACCGCCACTTCCTTGTGAATATACCCCTCAGAGTTTTATGAGTCATGCAACGCTGCCAGAGAAGCTCGTATCTGTAGGGCTGATATGTATATATTTGTAAACTCTCACATCGACCCATGGAAACAATACGCATACACAGTTGTTAGTGTTTTGTAATAAAAGATTATTTATGATAGGCAATCAGCAAATAAATCTAATATATTAGAATGGTGGAAATTATTCGGGTAATCCCAACAGTCAAAATGTAGAGTCAAATTATTATTAGAAAAACTCAAGCATTTTACCTCACACATCCCTACAGCCTGAAAGCAATTAGTCTAGTCTCTTTTCTCTCCAATTTACAATTTTGATTTAGAAAAAAAAAAAAGTTGAAAGTTTGACACATGGCTCTGTCAACACTTTCAATGCATTTCCAGTTAACCGTTGTGACGGGGGTTCCCGGAAATGCATGAGAAGTTCACTTGGCTAGTAGACAGATCTACAGGACTAAACATTGAGTAAAAGAGAGAGAGTACAAGGAAGGGAAGGAGGGAGAGGAAGAGATGAGAAAAAAGAGAGACTGTTTATAGAGTCTTAGCGTTAACTCAGTTTGCAGGAGCAAGATTTGGTACATGCCAACAAAAACGTGAAATCAAAATAACAAAAGTGAACTTTGAATACTGAAGGGTAAGGCAGGATAAATACTGGACAGACAGCACTGGGGCTGGTTGATGGGATAAATGTGTTCTGCAAGTCTTTGTTTAAGCTGTGTGTTTCTGCCCTTGTTCGATTCTGGACAGCCCATGTGTTTTTCCTTTAGTGAGCTTAATAATCAGGCAATGGCACTGGAAACTCTTCTTTTAATTCACTTTTTTGTCAGTATCCTATCTGCAGTCAAATGCCAGTGGACACCCAAAGTGTAACCCTTTCATATGAGAGTGGCCACTTCCCTCTCACCCAAGTTATTAGCTTGTTGCTGTATCGAGCTGGTTCCGATGCTTGCTGCTTCTCTCTTGGACAGTGAAAGGGCTGGACTTTGCTTTTACATTGTGCTTGTCAAGGTTATCCAAGGGCTTGTGGGTGCTTGCCTCCTGTTAAGGAGTCTCAGGGCCATCAAAGACTTCACATGCAGCTCCTGAACTCCTCTGCTGGAACTTCTGACCTGCTAAAGGGTGTTCATTTCAGTTCTGGGCCCTTGGAGGTGGCTTTGCTGCAAAGAAGGGAAGAAAATCCACACATTGCCCTTCAGCGTCTGTTTTTCTTTATACAGCACAGCCATGCATAAGAAAAATTCACGAATTGTCGCTGTGTGGCCGAAGAATGGATGCAGCGCATGCCGTGCGGTTGAAAGAGCACCACAGCCCAAGTTCTGAAATACGTGTCTCCGACATCCGAGGCACCCACTTTGACCTGACGCATGCCCTGCTGTGTGGCTGAAGAAATCAACGCATCACCTGCCACGTGCCTGGAAAATCGACGAAGCGCCTGTTTGCCGCAGAGGCATCAGTCCAACTACTCTGGATTTTCCATGCATCGCACCTGTGTGCCAGACATTGTCCAGCAGTAAGGAATGAGGCTGCATGCCTGGAGTTCGATGCATCACCTCCTCTGCACCACAGCAAGGAATTGACACCTCCCCTCCTCTGGCAGTACGGAATTAACGCATCACCTCCCCTTCGAGTAAGGAATCGAAGTATAGCTTCATTTTACGGTGCTTAATCTCCCCTGCGACTGTTTTCATTTTTGATTAGGACGCATCCTAGATAGTTTTCCATAAAAGTGTTGCATCAATCTTCTATGGACTGAACTATTTTGAAGCTTTTAAAAATAATATCTTTACTTGTGTATGTTGGAATTTTATTGTTTTGTTCTTGTTTTAAACAGATAAAGATTGGTTATTTTTCTAAACGGGTGTGGTATCCATTTGTAGTGTTTTCACTGTGTTACTGTACAAAGCTTTACACATTGCCTCTGAGATAAGCCAGACTGCTCGTGGCAAGCTACCAAGGGGCTAAGCAGGGGTTATTTAAAAAAAAAAAAAAAAAAAAAGATTTGAACACAAAAAAAGTAAAAGAAAAAAAGTTTTAAAATAGTGAAGGAAAAGCAATCAAATATCTTATATTATGTCAAAACTGTACATTGAAAGCAATATTTTCAATCTTTTTAAATGTGGTGGTTTATTTTCCAAATACCTTTTACACCAGAACCTCTGAACAGAAATTGAAACAAATAAGGAAGTGTCAGAATGTAAAGGGGCATGCTTGCTAGACATTTGGACCTATGCACTAGCCCAGGGATCAGATTTATGGGCCTTCAGGCAAAGTGTCATGTAGCGCAACAGTGAAATGTGCAAGGAGCATATTCTTAGAGAGTGCTTTGCTAGCAGTGATGGCAGTTTGTGATGTGTGGCTGCTCTCTCCTGAACTGGTTGTAGCCTAGTGTGATATTGCAGTATGAACAATGAGAGACCATAATATGTATTTAGGATACAGCGTGCAGAATTTTCAGTGCAGCTTGTGTTCACACTCTGTTGAATAGCATTTACCTTACGGTGTGAGGTAATCATGTAACAAACATGCTGTGTGGCCAGTGTGACGGTGCTGTAACTTACTGTGTGCAGTACGACTGGTGAAATGTGTGTGCTGCTATGGGAACAGTTGTGTGTGCAGTGGATACATTCTGGATGCAAATACCTTACGCATAACCATACAATGTTATGTCCATTTTCAGTTCCTTGCAACTCTTGCCTGAATTTCTTGTATTGAGTATATGAGTAGTGAATAGGCTAAAGCTGCAGTGGGTGCCATGCCAGAAATGATTGCAGTGTAATGTAACCTGCCTCTAAGTGTGCACAATGAATATTGTGTGACATTCAGCTGAAATGCTACTGCACAGTGTGCAAAGGGTGCAGTGAGAACACTGTAGGAAACACTGTAGGAAGTTTAAGGTGTGAAGTACTTACCTGGCGCACTGTTGACATGATGGCAGTTAGTGTGATTGCAAAGGGCCTGCATTGTGAGGGCGCACTGGAATCATATTCACCTGTACCTCCTCAGTGAATGCAGTTCAAGAGGATGCAGTGTAGCTGTGTACTGGATCTTTAACCATCCGAAGCACTTCTGCGAGGTGTAGTGAGTGTCTCGACCGTTGGACCGTCTCTCCTGTGAGGTGTGGGTAGTGAGTGTCTCTACTGTTGGGCTGTCTCTTCTGCGAGGAGTAGGTAGTGAGCGTCTCAACCGCTGGTGTAGGTAGTGAGCGTCTCAACCGCTGGGCCGTCTCTTCTGTGAGGTGTAGGTAGTGAGCGTCTCAACCGCTGGGCGATCTCCTCTGTGAGGTGTAGGTAGTGAGCGTCTCAACCGCTGGCCCATCTCATCTATGAGGCGTAGGTAGTGAGCACCTTGACTTTTGGGCCGTCTCTTCTGTGAGGTGTAGGTAGTGAGTGTCTCAACAGCTGGCCCATCTCATCTATGAGGTGTAGGTAGTGAGTGCCTCGACCGTTGGGCCGTCTCTTCTGTGAGGTGTTTGTACTTGATCTGAAATAGGTATCTCTGGCATCTAGTAGTCACCTCTGGGATCTGCTGGCTTCTTTTTGCATCCAGTAGTCACCCTGTCATATGGTGGCCATTTATTCCATTGGCTGAACAAGTCTAGGCCATAAGTGAGACCTTAAAAGTGAACCAGGGGTTTGCAAAATAGCAACTTGAAAAATGTTGCATCGCTGCTTTCCCCAGCGATGCAACACTTTTCATAAATGAGGCCCGAGGTGTCTAGTGCTTCATCAGGAATAAACACTTTCGGGGATCGGTCTATTAGCCTAAATAAAGCATCCATATTGTTCAGTTCAGTTCAGAGAAGCTTTATTTGATTTTTAAAAATCATAAAAGCATACATTGTAAGGTGCCATAAACATTAAATATGGATTATACATTTTATTTTAAATCACAGAGATGAAAACTAATTACACAGTACTAATCTGAGTTATCAGATCAAATAAGTTTTTAAAAAAACCATAATATTCTAGTAAAAGGGATTTTAAAATTGAATTGGTTTTCGTGATTTATTGTATTGAAGTCCGAAACCTGATAGCAAGTTTTAAAAAGCTAGATACTGCATAAATTACAGAATCACTTTCTAGCTGCTGTAATCTGATAAATGCTAGTGTACAAGTACGAATGCCCCACTCCTTTGAAATAGGTTTCAGGAAAGCCCTCCTAGGTGTCTGGTAAAATTTACAAAAGAAGACACAATGGATGTTCGATTGAAAGGAGATATCATCGCATGGGCATGTTAGGTTTTCCATTGACCAATTATTACAGTATGGAAAGGTAATTAAACGAAAGAAGGTGCCAAACCTGAAACAGGTCAATAACATTCGGGCATAGCAACTTGGATTGGACGTTAGATACCGTTGGAGCCCTACACAGATAGTAATTTCCTGGTATCTGGTAACTGTGGTCTTGGTTCTTTCCAAGTCCCATCTCTTGTTAATTAGGTGGTACAAGACCATCTTTTTTAATGATTTTCTAGTCACCGATTCCATACTTAGTGGGCTCGTAAAATAGTTCAAACGCCCGATCTCAGTCATCATATTCTTCACGTAGGTTAACCATTTAATGTTACTTGCCCCGTCAAGTTTAAGGCAGTCAATAATTAAATCTCTATTCAATTCAATTCAATTCTTTATTATGTTTTGGAACTCCGAGGAGATCCACATAAAAACCATACATGATACAAGACCCATTCAATAGAATAAAGATATCAACATTGTTTACAAAATATAGAATATTCAGGTTCACTTTCTACAAAAGCCATCAATAAATAGCTAAAAAACATTTTAAAAAGTTAAAAATGTTAAAACAGAAAATTTCATTTGGGGGATTATACAATGCAAGTAAAAAACAGTTAGCATTTAAAATACCCAATTCGACTTGAGCGGACGGCTGTTGGACATGTACGGGGGAGTGAAGACCGCCTGAGTCCTGTTGGACAGAAAGGAAGATAACCACTTCAAGGCCTGGCCCTGAATACCCTTAGAGTGGAGACGATCCAGCAGGACAGAGTGAGAGACGGTGCTGAATGCTGCTGACAAGTCCAGCAGCACCAACACCGCCTTTGAACCTCCATCAAGTTTCCAGCGAACAGCATCGGCCATCTCGATCAGAGCTGATTCCGTGCTGTGGCCATGTCTGAATCCATGTTGTGAGTCATGGAAGGACCCATTGGATTCGAGAAAATTTGCAAGTTGTTTTTGTGCTAGTTTTTCCAATACCCTGGCTGGAGCCGGCAACAGAGATATGGGTCTATAGTTAGCCGGCTCATTGGGATTAGCATTAGCCTTTTTAAGGATTAGAACTAGTCGTGCATGCTTCCATAAGTCTGGAAAGATGCCCGTCTGGAGAGAATCATTCCAAATGCTGTTCAAAATGGGATTGAGGAGCGGGGCCAAGGCTTTATATTGTTTCGCCGGCCATGGGTCGGTCGGCGAACCTGATTACAGATGGCCACATTTATTTTTTATGCACAGCGAGATTAAGTGATTTGTGCAGAATCAGAGGATGTTGAGGCGATGCAGAGACTAGTACTATAACAATTGCAACTGACAGAAACTGTGTCTTGAGAACATGAGAAAAAAGGAAAATGCTACATGTAGAGCTGCAGATACCTACACTTTGCATTAGATTGCCACCTGGTGTTCGGCTCGGATGATTGCATGTTTTTGTCGTCTTGGAAGAAGTCTTTGTAGTCACGAGATAGATGACTCCTCCCTTGGACGACAGTGCGCATGGGAATCGGCTCCATCCTTAGATTGTTTTTCGCCATGATGGGAAATGATGGAGCTAGTAGAAATAAAGAAGGGATGTCCATGCGTGTATATCTAATTAAGATAAAAACTGGAACAGGTCCCGGGGGAGGCGGGAGGGCATGTAGGAATCTGCAGCTCTACTTGCCAAGAACAGATGCATACTGGTAAGTAGCATTTTCCGTTCGAGGCATATGATCTGCAGATCCTACACTTTGCATCAATTGTGCAGCAGTGTCTCCCCTAGCGGTGGTCACCTGTATCCGTTGCAGTTGTTTGAAAGAGAGTTTTGAGGACAGCTTGGCCTACTGTAGCTTGCTGCTTAGCTTGCACGTCAACACAATAGTGTTTAGTGAAGGTGTGTGTTGTAGACCATGTTGCTGCCTTGCAGATGTCTTCTAGGAGAATGTTCCCTAAGAAAGCCATGGAGGCTCCTAGTTTACGTGTGGAGTGCGCTCTAGGAGTAACTGTTAATGTGCGTTTTGTCTTGTGATAGCATATTTGTAGAGAGAGTTCCAGCAGTGTGGTGAACTACGGTTGGCGGGCCCATGTGGGAGCTACTAGGATCAGTTTGAGAGACTGTTGTCTGAGCTTGCGTACTACTAGTGGTATTAGTGAGATTGGCGGAAAAGCGTACGCAAATCTGCCTGACCAGTTCATCCATATTGCATTGCCCTTGGAGAGCAGGTGTGGAAACCTGGCAGCGAAGGTTGGGCATTTTGCGTTTTTGCATGTGGCAAACAGGTCTATGTCTGGATGTCCCCACTTGTGAAAGAATGGTTGAAGAACTGGCAGATGTAGTTCCCATTTGGGAATCTGTTGTGTCTGTCGACTTAACAGATCGTGTAGTGTGTTTATCTAGGTACCTATATTGATACTCCTATTTCTGACCCTTGTCCGGTTATTAATTCACTAATGTCCATACACCGGCACAGAAACCCGTTTTCAGATTAGGTCATAGCGCATGCTGTCACATTAAGCAAGCACTATCCCTTCAGCCCCCTAGAAAGCACACCGAGTTCTCAAAACAAATCAAACCTCCAACAGACCTGGGAAATCCCCCGCAGCTATTGTTTTGATTTCGCTCGAGAACTCCTGCAAAGAATGTAAGAACGACCAGTCCTTATGACATTCCTTGCTGACGTCTTATGTCCATCCTTACGTCAAACACGGCACCTTTCAGGTATAAATATACCGACGCTGCCCTAAGCTAAGACACGGTGGTGACGAGCTTGGAGCAGCGCTACTTGCCGGAGAGCCCAGCTGATGCAGAAAAGCCCACGGACGCTGCCCCTCCCTTTTGACGCGCTGAGAGAGACGCTGCCTTTTCTCCTGCCGAGAAATCCAGCCTCCGGCGTTTCCAGCTGCCCTCGCGGGTAACTGGGATATCGAGTCCTGTGACAGAGATACCAACCCTCCAGCCTTCTAAATCCCAGGTACTGAACTGACTAACCCCTTACAGAGAATTCTTGAGTCAGATTCTTGGCAAAACAAACTTAACTTAAACTGCTACTTACTTACTCCCTCCCAAGTATTAGGCTTAGGTCAGGTACACCGGGGTAGGCGTAGTTAGAAGCACCAGTTGAGTACGATTAGTCAATGTATATATGTATGTATATCTTTTATCCATTTTAAGTATCATATGGCTAAGAAACCATATAAATGCTTTTACAGTATTATTTTATAATTCTGTTTTTACTGTATGCACTTTACTTAACTATAAGTATTGCAATAATAGCGATTCATTTCTCTTGTATGAGAAAAGAGACTGATCAATAAATAACATCTTTTTATTGAAGCACGCCCATCTCTTATTTCTCTACAAACTGGTGAAACTAAGAATGCACGTACTGACTGAGTAAAATAGTTGTCTTTTGTTTTCACACGACTCTAGAGATATACTCTTGATTAGGGGAGAGCAAAGTTGTCATGTTCTATGGTTGTCAGAAACTAAATCCCTTCTTGTCTATCCAGGGAGGTTAAACTCCTCCTTGCCTATTCGAGAAAGTTTCTAGTGAACTCTGAGCTAGCTGGCACACATAACTTTAAGTCTAATATCGTCAGTAGAAGACCTAGTTAACCACAGTCCTACGTCTATACTATTGAAGATATTATTCCAATGCGCAGAGCCTATTGGGATAATAGGAACTACACTACATGGCGCCCAACGGTTTGGATAGGCGATAAATCTAACGCAAGACATTAGAGTAACTCAGTCGTGCTTTTTCACACAGACCCTTTTTTCCATAAAACTCCAAAGACGTCTGGAGTGGGTGAAAGGTTAAAATCCGCCAAACTTAGTAGGAGGAGACTCCTATGTATGGTTTTTGGTTTATTCAACGTTGAAGGATACAGTGTTCCAAAATATTGTGCATCTAATCTTTGTTTCCGTGGAAACCTGATCTGCAACAAAAACCCTTCCTGACAGTAAAATGTCAGAAACTGAGGAAGAAAGGGAGACAGCTAGAATAGCAGCTCAACTCCTAGCGGAAGACACAAGTCTCGTACAGCAAGACCCGGATGCAATACTCATCCCGGTCAGCATAAGGAAAACTATAACGTTAAAACTTATAGAAAATGGACTGACACCAAGAGGTGGTAAAGTCATATTCGTAATTGAGGCACACGAATATCGGCAGACAGAGGTATTCTATTCATGGATAAATTTTCCAGCAGCAAACGCTGTAACAAAGGAGTTCCATTATTACAAGATAGAGGAACCTCCGGATGAGTACACCCCTTTCGAGGAGGTGGAAATACCACTCAAATACCAAGAGCACCTGCTCTGGTTTAAAGGCGCCCTAAAACATAATGATCACATCACCAGGCTCGGTCCACTAGGTAGACCAGGAGCAACGTGGCCGGTTCTAGCCAGCTACACACCACATCCAGACATTGAAAAAATGTCAATACCAGAACTTTTAACACAGTTAAAACAACTGATTAAAATACACAGACAACTAGTCCAATATGTAATGCGGACTTCAACAGTCCAACCAGCTATTAAAATTCCACAGCTGACCCCTCATCAGGGGAACACAAATAAAATCACACCACAGAACATACAGTCCTGTCTAGGTAAAGTACCCATTAAAAGGGAACAAATTCCATTCTGGTTAGCACAGAAAATAACTCAAATAGAGGCGGTATTTCCAGATACCACCCCTGTGGAGAAACACAGAATTCTGACTATCTGTCTCCCAATGGGGATCGCACCACATGTGGAGGACTGTGACACTTGGGGTACAGTCTTTGCTTCCATTTACACAAAAACACATGGTGTTCCGTCCATGGCGGTAATACCAGAAGTGCTAAAACAGATTCAAAATGAATACGGTCCAGAACCTGCTTTAACTCTGGGTATGAAATTACTGAAAGACTTCAAGCAGGTCTCGGCAATATTACTAGCAAACATAAAAGGGGAAGCAGCAAATGTGGCGATCCGCCAAAGATTGAAGGAAACAGATATAGCAGACCAACCATTTGAACTTGCCAGAATCATAGAAAAATCCTATGAAGAACTAGGAAGAGATAGTTTGGGTGGGAAACCAGTGAAACCCCAACTAATTGAAAATCCTGAAAAAGTATTTATTAAAAATAATCTAAACACTTCAAAAAAGAACTGGGATGGAAATAAACAATCCACTCCCAAAGAAAAAAGATTCCAGTCCAGAGGAAGGTCTCCTCGGCGGAGAGAAAGATCTCCGGACCAAGGACACAAGTCTCCCCAGAGGGAGCCCTCTGAGAAAAAATACAACCTTAGAAATAGGGATAATTTGAAGAAACCTGATAGATATCAAGAAATTGATACACGTCCCTCTCGATCTTTTCAGACTTCCTCGCAGAAATCGGAAAGAAGAGGACGGTCAGAACACAGGGAAGAGCACGTCAAGTCCAAAGACAAAGAACCTGCTCATCAAAGTAAAAAGTTACAATTTCCAAAGAAGAAGGTAGCCAGCATTAAAATAATCAAACATGCCGAGGATCCTGAGGACTCAGCTGAAAAACGGAGAGTGGGCTCAGACAATGTTAGACAGCGCAGCAGAAGTGAGCATAGCTCGCAAGATCCTGATGAATCATCTGGAGACAGTGGACACAAATGAGTACATTCAGGTGGAAACTGCAGATACCAGAGTTAGCAAACCTCATAAAATATATGAAATAACCTTACGTATAGAGGGAGATAAGACTAGGAAAATAAGGGGTCTATTTTGGGATAATCTCTCCAAGGGCTATGACATCCTTCTAGCTGAAAAGACTGGCCACCAGAGTTTGTCAGGGAGTGCCCTCATGGCGAAGAAATGATTATGCCTGCCTTCTCAAATCATATTCCAATTCATAAAAAATATACACTTGCAAGAAAGTGGGCAGTATGGGGTGATTGAAACATGCACCTCACAAATGAACACTCCTTTGTTTCCTGTCTCCAAACCAGATGATTCATATCGTCTAGTTTTGGACTACAGACACCTTAATTCATGCTGCAAAGCATTTGCAACACAAAACTCACACAGTGCAGCACTAATGAATAGCATAGTGCGCAAAAAATACAAAACAACATTAGACATCTCTAATGGATTCTTTTGTCAAAATATAGCACCTGAAAGCAGATATTTGACCGCTTTCTCAATAAATGGCTCGCAGAAAAATTTCTGTCGTTTGCCCCAAGGGTTCAAGAACAGCCCAGGATTATTCTCAGCAAGAGTAACAGAGTTACTACAAATATATGATGAGGAGGCATTATCTTATGTCGACGACATCTATCTAACAGACGATGACTTGGATACTCACTTGAAAAGAGTGAACACCATAATACTTGGGTTCGCAGCAGAGGGTTACAAATTCAACTTCAAGAAGTCAAGAATTGCCCATCTGACTGTCCTATTTTTAGGATATGAATTATCAAGTGAAGGCAAAAGCCTGGCTAAAGATTTCCTAGAGAAATGTGCTGTAATCCAAGCACCTAGAACGCTAAAAAACTTGCAATCAATTCTAGGTTTCCTGAATTTTGGAAGAACTTACATTATAAACTATGCAGAGAGGGTTAAACCTCTCTATGATCTAATAAAACCAGATTTTAAAAGAATCAATTGGACTCAAAAACACACAGGAATTTTGAGATCTTTACAAACAGACATGTTAGTTAAAACAAAACTGCAAACACGCGATAACACACGCAACCTTGTGATTCGAGTCATCCCAGGAAGATGCGGATTCACATACCTAACCTCAAATGAGGGAGAAAAGGTACCAATAGCATACAAAACACATTTGTACACAGAAGCTGAAAAAACATTCAGGATTAAGGAAAACATTGTTCACGCGGTTCAAACAGCTGTAGCAAGAGAATGATACCAAGCTGACGGCAGACAGATTACAGTCAGAACAGCAGAATCAGCCTTTGAGGCATTAACAACCCCATGTAATGTACCTACTATGGCACTAAATCCAAGATGGATACAATGGGAAGATTCTCTTGCTACAGACAGAGTGAAATACTATTTTGATCCAGAGTTGACAAAATTAAAAAATCGAGAATATGAAAGAGAATATCCTCTGCCAATCGACATTCTGCCCATACGACAGTACGCCTGTGTGATACATACAGACGGACATGCTCAGCCCTCAGTTTGGGGAGAACAAGCTTATAACGTCACATGCGAGATTACAAAATACGTGTGGCGCGGAGGTAAATTAAAACCTCTGTTTTCAAAAACACACTCAGTGGAAAATAATTCAGAACAACAAACTGAAATAATAGCATTAAAAATGGCGCTAGATAATGCGGATCGCGAATTCCCGACACTTATAGTGTGCGATTCATATTACTGCGTCAAATCATACAATAACGACTTGCAGAAATGGGTTGAAAACGGGTACAAAGATGACACAGGTGCCACAATAAAGCAAAAATTGCTTTGGGAACAAGTAGTTCTTTTGCAGAAAGAACTACCAAAGACTCACGTGATACATACACTGAGTCATCAGCGTGATGGCGTTCACGTTGCAGGGAATTCATTGGCTGAGACAGCCACAGCGGAAACAACTAAATCGGCTTCCGTAGCTACAAAAAAGCGTTCAGTAAAATACATTGACGGGGAAACAATGCTGGCGGTAAAAACGTCATCAAAAGGCGACTGCTCAGCGCTACCCCTCATGTATCCACTCAATTATACATACATAATCGATGCAAACTCCGTTCCTTTTGCTTGAATCCCTGGAGTGGGGGATAGAGTAATTCCAAACATGGACAGGAGAGGCTTGTTAATAGCAGACGCACATATGGGTGAGAGTCTTAGACACCTTACACTTAAGGATTCTCTAGAAGAATTACAATCAACATACTGGTGGCCAGGAATGAGCCTGCAACATCACATATTTGCAAAAAACTGCCCAAACTGCAACAGAGATCGCAGTGGTGACCGAGACGGTGTATTGCCATGGCGTTTCGCTCAATAAAGGATTAGGCTATCGACATAAAATACCCAGTATGAATAATGCATCATATTAACATATAGAGACTATTTTCAATTAAAATATAGACCCCCAGCTCTCGGCTGACGTCTGAACTGTTATACAAAGATTTGCGAGTCTTTATCGGCACATACGCAATTGGCATGCTACATTCTGACCAGGGTCCTGCGTTTAGCTCTCGGGCTTACAAAGAGTCCATGAACAGCATGGGCATTGCATTGCGGTACTCTTGTCCCTTTCATCCTGAGGGAAACGGAATTGTGGAAAGAAAAAACCGTGACATAAAGCAATCTATAACAGCAAAGGTATTAGGTTCGGGAGCTGGGTGAGTCAAACATTTAATAAGTGTCCAACGTAGTCTTAATAATCTGCCAAGAAATTCTCTGAGAGGTCTCAGTCCGTACGAACTATTGTTTGGGACTAGAATGTTAATCCAGGACCTTGATAGTCAAACTTCAGTGGTTAAAGAAAAATGCTTTGATATCAAAGATCGTTTGGCTATTTTACAGGACTTAAACGAAACAAGAAAAGACCTGAGCAACATAAAGTTGAAACAGCAGCCAATAACCACTGAAGAGAAACCACCTGTCCCAGCAAGGCCTGTCTGGATTCCAAAAATCGGGGATCTGGTCAGAGAAAAGATCGCGGTGAAGAAGGAATTTGGGCCTTCTTACAGAAAAGCAGTTCCTGTCTTGTCTGTCAACGGGACAAGATCAGTAGTACTACCGCCCCTTGCTGGTAAAAAGGAGAACCGAGTTGTATCGATCGACCTGGTTAAACCACAATCATGTGGCCGATAACAAGTAGTAGGCCAAGTGGACTCCCAAGAAGTAGCAGAACACCAAAGTTTGCTACAAACACAGAGGTTCAAACTGAAAGACTAATCACAATTGATAAACCTACAGTAAAAAAACAAGGACTATGCAACAAAGCCATGGAACGTAAACCTCTTGAAACCCAAATTAAAATATTAAATCAAGAAACACCAGTCTACAATGATGTAACCACAGACTATGCTAATGAAACAAAGAAAATTCCAAGAACGAAAAGGAATCCAGAAGCAATTGAAACAATTGACAGAACAGCATCAGGCTACTTCATCAACTTCGATGATTTTTCTGAAGATCTGAGTGAACCAGAGGAACAGCGGACAACAAAGACTTTTAAAGATAAAGCAGAGGAACTCTTTCATCAACTTAAAGAAACCTATCTGATTTCTTCATGGATTGAACTTTGGGTGGCACTAGGAGTATTCATCCTCATACTTTGGCTCATCATGGTACTATGCTTGGGACATTTCATTGAGGGAAAATATGTTACAATGGACACAGCAAGTCAGAACATCAACTTGGTCCTGAAACCACACAAGTCTTCACACATAGAGAAAAGAGAACTTTCTTCAGTAAACTTCACAGCCAATCCTATACCCGGTGGGGTAGCATGGGACAAAACTGATTACGAAATACATGGTCCGGTTGAGCTCCTGAAGTATCCTCATCAATTCAAGATTTCATTAAGTGACTTTGTAAAACCAAGCACATTTGCTGATGATTGGGACTTTGAAAGTATTAATGATATGATGTCTGATCTAGTAATGTCAGCTAAATTTACAGAACATGATTATTTGCAAAGTTCATCTAATTACGATCAAATGTTTTGTTACAACCATTATGGTAACCATTATCTGCATAAATCTACTCAACCTAGAAATGTTTTACATTTTAACCAATGGGAACATTGTGCAACTCCACCAAAAGGCAGTTCAAAGACATATTTTGAAAAATATTCATACTTTTCAGGGTTCAACACAAGTAATGCAGAATCATTTTATTTCAAATTGTTAAATAAGACAGGAGTGAAAACCATGCTTACAAACACAAAATTGATATATTCGGACTCGTTTTTTGCAAAAATGAATACATTCGGTGTTGATTTCTGGAACAATAACATTGAAACGAAAACGATCTGGGGCACAAAAGATTGGCAAGTGCAAGGTATAGAATCATTATTTAGAGCCTGCATGATCCCAGAACAAATTATATTTTTGAATGATACAATTCAACAGACATCCTGTCTTGGCCTAGCCAAAATTAAAGACTTGAATAAACCGTCTATTCCAAAACCAACACCTAATAGTAATAGCACAACGGATGTTGAGATAGACGTATCTCATATTTTAAACCAAAACAGAACACATGCTGATTGGAAACAATGGTTGATCTGGCCCACAGACACAAATAACTGTCAAGACAGATTCCTGAACAAAATACAGGGGTTCACATTGACCAGGCCAGACCCAAGATACTCCCAGAGACAACATCCAGGGATTGTAACTACTTATAGTGTGGGGAAACTCTGCCTTCAATGGCTACATACATCCACACTGTCAGAAATTAAGCAACACTTAACTTTACTTAAAGAAGGTGCTGACTTGCGTGATTTCATCATGGGACCACGCAAACAGCGTCTAAAACGTTTCATAGCGGCCTCTATATATGCAGCTTACAACGAAGCTTGGAAAGTAACTCAAATTGAGACAGCAGAAAAAATACGGGAAATTGACCGTGTTAATTTGGAAAAATCACTTTCTGTTGTGGACAATGGGTTAATGACTCTGTCTTCCAGAATATATTCACTGGACAGTATTGTATCTTCTGCAATCGATATAATAGAACAAGACTTACTGATGTTGCAACACGGTCAGTCTCAATTACGTTCTATTGTACAGCTTGGCTGGACGTTACAAAATCTGCGTTCAGGCTAGTGCCTTGGCGTTTAATCAACACAACGTCACTATTTAATATCTTTAACCTTACTGATAAACAAATCAGTTTGGCACAAAAGGGTGCTGACTATAGAATTCTGAGCATTGAAAAACTTGAGAGATTACCATTGACAATGTCAGAACGACCTGTCATTGAATGGATAATACATGGGATAATAAATATTCCGATAACAACTTTCCAGTTTCAATACAGCTGAAAATATATACAGGCAGGCCAGTATGAAAGGTTGGGTAAAGGATACATTAAGTCCACATGGAACTTGCCCTATACACACACATGTGTCAGTAATAACGGACAGAGTGTATTTCTTAGTGGTAATAATTGTGAAAAATCACTAAGTGGCATACTTCTGTGTCAGGGTATTAGTTTGCATGGGGCCTGTGAAGGGACTTCAAGTAACCTTTCATGTCACCAGTTAGGCACACCTGCAACACAAATAGAACCATTCTTTAGAAGACTTTCGAACGGGAGTTACATTCTAATTGTAGATCACAGATGTTGTGGCTTGCTGCCAGGAAAACCTTATCTTGTAAGCGTGACTTCCAGGGTTATGTGCTGTGAAAGAGTATTGTTCCCGAATGATGCTGCAGACAGGGAGGGAAGGTTATGGCCCAGTTTAAAAATCTCTTCTATTCGAATTGATACTTTAAGCAGAATGAAGACTGTGCTCCTACAGACGCCAACCCAGTTGACGTCATCAAAAGAAACGTATGATCTCCAAGTTGAAAGGACAACGGCAGAGATTCATTCAATGTTATCAACAAATTGCCCCCTACACTTCGCAGAAATGCTGAACGAAATCTTAAATATTTCTGATACAAGTGGTATCGCAAGTGTATTTAAGACAGTTTTTTCAGGCGCTTTAACCCCATTCAAAGCGATCCTGGGTATCTTTCCAAATTTCGTCCATTCCATCTTTGGCGGACTTCCACTCTTGTTGGGACTCGTAGCAGGCATTTTATTCTTGCTACTATTGCTTCGTTATGGCAAGCCATGTCACAGACAAGACTCCAGTAACAATGGAAGAAACGATCCTAGCTATCCGCTACCGGGACCGCATAACTAAAGTCCTTGGCTTAGCCCGGCTACGAGATCTGAATATGACCTGGTTTCTTTCATTCAGACCCATCTGGCAGAATTGTGTTATGCCTGTATTAAGATGAATGCTATGCGGCGAAGAATGCGTGTTGGACACCTGTCTTACACTACAATCAGAAGTACCATTGGATGCAGATACTTTGTTGGGTCCAGTAACGGCTCATGCATTGTGCTGTCCCCAGCGGCTACCTATCCTGATGACGGCATTTGTGGAGACTTCACCACTACGATTGAAGGGTAGTGAAGTACAAGATGAAAGCAGCATCAACCAGGTACGACCTTCTGTAAGCAGTTCTGATCGAACCATCATTGAAAGCAATCATGCGCATGACTGCATGGTAGCGACATTTTCCAACCTGGTCGAACTTTCACCAGAAGCTGTAGACTGTTTTTTCGAGAGTCTGTCTGAAATGATGTTTTCACCGGAACAGAGAGAATGATTTTAAACAAACTTGCACACAGCGTTCCCTGAACTCTGAATTTGGCCTTCAGTCTTTTGAAAAGAAAGTGACTGTGAACTATTTTTTCTCTTCTCCCCTGAATAGCGAAAACTTTTTTTTCCATTTCCAAAATATTTACCTTTTTGGCACTTATCTTCTGCTTAAAGTAAAACTATTCTTAAAGAACAGAACTTCTATTCTTAGGAATACTAGAGACATTACGTTACCTCAAACCTCTAGTTTATATGCAATTAATTGTGTTTATATGTGATGAGATGGTCTCGCAATTTTTTTTCTCTATCAAGAGCCATTTCATGTGTAATTTCGCAAATCATTCATGCTGATATAAAATATGCATCTCCCTTTTGAATGATTATACTGCTTGAATGCATACAGTACCTATACTCATTTCGTGCATTTTGCATACGCCATTTTTCAAAACAAAAATAATTATTTTTGGGGTGGTTCGGTATACACATGCACTGTTAGTTATGTTTACTATTGCTTAGGTTAGTAAATATGTACATAAAATCGTGGAGTGGGTGTAGTGTGTTTATCTAGGTACCTATATTGATACTCCTATTTCTGACCCTTGTCCGGTTATTAATTCACTAATGTCCATACACCGGCACAGAAACCCGTTTTCAGATTAGGTCATAGCGCATGCTGTCACATTAAGCAAGCACTATCCCTTCAGCCCCCTAGAAAGCACACCGAGTTCTCAAAACAAATCAAACCTCCAACAGACCTGGGAAATCCCCCGCAGCTATTGTTTTAATTTCGCTCGAGAACTCCTGCAAAGAATGTAAGAACGACCAGTCCTTATGACATTCTTGCTGACGTCTTATGTCCATCCTTACGTCAAACACGGCACCTTTCAGGTATAAATATACCGACGCTGCCCTAAGCTAAGACACGGTGGTGACGAGCTTGGAGCAGCGCTACTTGCCGGAGTGCCCAGCTGATGCAGAAAAGCCCACGGACGCTGCCCCTCCCTTTTGACGCGCTGAGAGAGACGATGCCTTTTCTCCTGCCGAGAAATCCAGCCTCCGGCGTTTCCAGCCGCCCTCGCGGGTAACTGGGATATCGAGTCCTGTGACAGAGATACCAACCCTCCAGCCTTCTAAATCCCAGGTACTGAACTGACTAACCCCTTACAGAGAATTCTTGAGTCAGATTCTTGGCAAAACAAACTTAACTTAAACTGCTACTTACTTACTCCCTCCCAAGTATTAGGCTTAGGTCAGGTACACCGGGGTAGGCGTAGTTAGAAGCACCAGTTGAGTACGATTAGTCAATGTATATATGTATGTATATCTTTTATTCATTTTAAGTATCATATGGCTAAGAAACCATATAAATGCTTTTACAGTATTATTTTATAATTCTGTTTTTACTGTATGCACTTTACTTAACTATAAGTATTGCAATAATAGCGATTCATTTCTCTTGTATGAGAAAAGAGACTGATCAATAAATAACATCTTTTTATTGAAGCACGCCCATCTCTTATTTCTCTACAAACTGGTGAAACTAAGAATGCACGTACTGACTGAGTAAAATAGTTGTCTTTTGTTCTCACACAACTCTAGAGATATACTCTTGATTAGGGGAGAGCAAAGTTGTCATGTTCTATGGTTGTCAGAAACTAAATCCCTTCTTGTCTATCCAGGGAGGTTAAACTCCTCCTTGCCTATTCGAGAAAGTTTCTAGTGAACTCTGAGCTAGCTGGCACACATAACTTTAAGTCTAATATCGTCAGTAGAAGACCTAGTTAACCACAGTCCTACGTCTATACTATTGAAGATATTATTCCAATGCGCAGAGCCTATTGGGATAATAGGAACTACACTACAATCGGCTATCTGATTGTGAACTCCTGGAAGGTGTTCTGCAAGCAGATATATCTTTTGTGGAATGGCCCATCTCCAAATGTTTTGTTCACGCTGTGACAGCTGCAGGGAACATGTGCCTTCTTGTTTTTGTATGTAGTACATGGCTGTCATGTTGTCCGTCCGGATTAAGACAGCTTTGTTCTTTACGTGCACTTGGAAGGTCTTTAGTGCTAGGAAAATCGCCAGCAACTCTAGGTGATTGATGTGAAGCACCTTTTGTTGAGCTGTCCATCTTTCCTGAGTTGTGTGGTGGAACAGATGTGCTCCCCATCCTGCCAGGGATGCATCTGTTGTCAGTACTATCTGTGGAACAGGCTCGAGGAACGGCCGCCCTCTGGACAAGTTTTTGGTGTTCCAACACTGCAGAGAGCGACGTGTGCGGCTGTCCACCAACACCAGGTCTGTAAGTTGTCCTTGAGCCTGATTCCACTGATGTGCTAGGCATTCCTGCAATGGGCGCATTTGCAGTCTTGCATATGGTCAATAAAAATGCAAGATGCCATCATGCCTATTAGTTGCATGAACACTCTGTCTGGGAGAGAGTGTTGGTTTTGAAACTTTGTGACTAAGGCTTGAATGATCTGTATCCTGGCTGGACTGGGATAAGCTAGAGCTGTATTGGTGTTTATGGTAGCCACTAGGTATTGATGAACATGAGAGGGCTGAAGATGTGACTTAGTGTAGTTGATTGTAAACCCCAAGTTGTGCATTGTTTGAGATGTATGTAGGACACACTGCTTGACTGACTTGGCTTTTATGAGCCTATTGTCCAAGTATGGGAAGACGTAGATCTGTTGTCTTCTGAGATGTGCTGCTACTACTGATAGGCACTTTGTAAACACTCATGGTGCAGTTGTGACCCCGAATGGAAGGACTTTGAACTGATAGTGTTGTCCTTGTAGTACAAATCTGAGATACTTCCTGTGAGAAGGATGTATGGGAATGTGCAAGTAGGCGTCTTTGAGGTCTAGTGTGGTGAGGAAATTGCCTTGTTGCAGCAGTGGGAGCACTTGTTGTAAAGTGATCATGTGAAAATGATCTGAGTGTATATACACATTGAGAGTCCTTAGGTCTAGAATTGGTCCTAGTCTCCCATCCTTCTTGGGTATTAGGAAATAGAGTGAGTAAACCCCTGTTCCTTGATGTTGCAATGGAACTAACTCTATTGCGTCCTTTTGTAGCAATGAGAGTACCTCTTGTTGGAGCAGCGTTAGATGTTCTGTGGACATTGGACGCTGTCTGGGTGGTATATGTGGAGGGGTAGCTGTAGGCTCTAGGCAGTAACTATACTGGATAATTTGTCTAACCCACTTGGCTGTTGTAATGGAATTCCAGACAGGTAGGAACGGTGTTAATCTCCCCCCTACAGGAGTAGAAAGATGTTGGGAGAGCTGAAGGAAGTCACTGTTTAGTGGTGGAGGAGGTTCAATTGTTGTTATTACCTCGACCTCTTCCCTTGTTGTTGTTACCTCTGTATCCTCCTCTAAAGTATCCTCTGTTGGAGGATATTTGTGTATTTTTCTTAAAGGAAGCTGAATTGTCTTCTCCAACTTGTTTGGAGCTTCCTCTGTAGAAGGAGAGACGAAAGGAGCCTCGTGCTTGGGTGGACTGCGGAGCTCCCATTGACTTAGCTGTGTCCGTGTCTTTCTTCATTTTTTGAAGTGCTGTGTCTACCTCTGGACTAAACAATTGTTGTTGGTTGAATGGTTGATTTAAGATAGTAGTTTGCACTTCTTGCTTAAATCCTGAAATGCGTAGCTACGCGTGACATCTAAGGGGGACACTGGTGTTTATTGCTCTGGATGTAGTGTCTGCTACATCAAGTGTGCATTTAATAGAGGCATTTGATATAAGCGTTCCCTCTTGTATGAGGTAATTTGCTTGTGCCTTATATTGGTCAGGTAGATGTTGTAAGAGCTTCTCTAACTGATCATAGTGAGCCCTGTCGTATCTTAGCTGTCCTTTAATGTAGGCAGGGTCCCCAGGAGCTGGTCTGTACTTTTTCCTCTATCCTTGAGTTTATGATTTTAGCACGTACAGGATCTTTAAATATTTCTGGTGTGTGCTTAATGACTCCTTTAATCATTGGCAGTATGTGTACAGATTTTTGGGAGTGTTCAAAAGTGTCTAATAAAACATATTCCTCTACCTCATCTGAATGAACGGTGACATTGTGATAGATGGCAGCCCTATTAATTAAGTGTCCACACCCAATATTGTCTTCTGGAGGAGAAGGTTTAGCTGGATATGTATGTGGGTCAGGAATATCTGGTACATCTTGTGGGTTTGGATACTCCCAGTCTGGTGAACCTGTTGGGAAGGGAAAAGGGTCATCTGGGTCTCTCCCTCCCCCCATGCTATACTCATCATCATCAACATCCTGAGGAGGTGTATGTGGTGGATAATTTTGAGGTGAAATGTTTAAAGGAAGAGAAGAAGGAGATACAGGAGAAGAAGGGTGCATAGGAGATGTGGCAGAATCCTTCTTCTTAACAGGCACTGGAGGTGTAGGTGCTGTATCTGACTTCATCTTCCTGTGTGGTGTAGTGGAAACATGTCCTGTTTCTGGATCAATGTAGATCCTTTTTTTGTAAAGGATCTGGTTGGAAAAGCTCCTCTTCTTGAGACACAGCCTTCAGCGCCGATTTTTTCGGTTCCGAACCTGTTTGTTGCTTGTCTTTAGCCTTAGGAGCTGATGTGGCTTCCTTTGGCATAGATTTCCGCACTAAAGATATTGTCTTTGGAGCCGAAGCCTGTTTCGTGGACTTGGAAGCATCGGAAGCAGGCTTTGTCTGTTTCGGCACCGAGGGTATCGGCTTCGATGGGGAAGCTGTTTTAGGGGCATCGGAAACAGGCTTCGTTGTTTTCGGAGCCGCTTTGTCTCTCAGAGTCGACGGTTTCGGAGTGTCTTTCGGAACCGGGACTTCTTTCAGTTTCGGTGCAGAGGGAGCAGGTGGTATCGGCACACGCGGTCTGCTCGGTATGGAGCTACCGGAAGGCTTCATTATTTTCTTCGGAGCCGGGCTCGATGGTGGGGCTTTTGAAGTGTTTTTCAATCTCGACTGGGCCTCGCAGGCGGAGTGTTGACCTTTGCCTTCGTTTTCGGTGTTTGGGCTGGGGTAGGGGCAGTGGTACTCACGTGTTGACCCGAAGGTATGGAGTCATCGGAGTCATCTGCCTTGGATACGATCTGGAGATCATCAGAATCTTCTTCTGGGACGCATGGACCTTCGTCAAAGATATCCACTGGTTCCGGAGCTGATCTCTGCATATCGCGCTGACGGGCCCTCCGATCTCGAATAGTCTTTTTCGATCGAAAGGATGCACAGGCTGTGCAGCTGGATTTGTCGTGTTCTGGCGATAACTAATAGTTTTCTTACCTGTCGGTGTAGTTTTGCAGCTTGAAGATCTTTCTGGATTCACTATGCTGTGCATTATTCTGCGGTCTTGTGGTTGGGTCCGGATTCGTAGTCTTTTCTTTGTTTTTTTGTTTTTTTCGTAGCCCAGGTGGGCGTCGGCGTCACACCTCCTTGGGTGCATTTCCGGTGACGTCGGCATGCTTCCTGCGGAAGCTCCCACTCTTGGGCGCCATCTTCGGGTTCTTTTTTCCCGTGTTTCTTTTGTTTCCGAAGTAATGGCAATGTTCTATTTAGGTGATATTTTACCGTTTTGTACCTTTAATAGTCCTTTTTTTAAAAATTTTTTATTAACCACCTCTTCTCTCTCCAGCCTCATCTTTCTGGCGGAGGTGGGTGGGTTCGCTAGTGAATCCAGAAAGATCTTCAAGCTGCAAAACTACACCGACAGGTAAGAAAACTATTCGTTTTGCAGCGTGAATCTTTCTGGATTCACTATGCTGTGCATAGATTTTGTAGCGGTTTCTCATCTCTGTGGCGGCTGGGTGGAAGATGAGCGTTGGTTATTGAATATGTGCTGGAGCACCTTTTGTCCGACTTGTGCTTCCTTGTTCATCTGTATATCCACACAGTAGTGCTTCGTGAACGTGTGCATCGAAGCCCATGTTGCCGCCAGGCATATGTCCTCTATGGGTGTGTTAGCCAGGAAAGCTATTGTAGCACCCTTTTTCCTAGTGGAGTGGGCACGTGTCCCCTCTGCTAGCTCTTGTCCTGCACGTTTGTGGCAGAGTTGAATTGTCTGTGCGATCCATCGTGCAATAGTCTTTTTGGTTACTGCCTTTCCCATGAAACTGTTGGCGAATGACACAAAGAACTGTTTTGTTTTCCTGTGTCCCTTCGTCCTCTCAATGTAGTGCATGACTGCCCTTCTGGCGTCCAGGGTGTGCAGAGCTCGCTCTGCGCTAGTTGTTGGTTTTTGGAAAAAACTCGGTATCTGTATAGACTGGTTCATGTGGAATTTGGATACCACCTTCGGCATGAAGTGTTAGTCAGTCCTCATCACAACCCTATCATTGTGTATTTGTATGTAGGGTTCTTGTAGCGTTAGCGCCTGAAGCTCGCTTACTCTGCGTAAGGACGTTATTGCAACCAGGAAAGCTGTTTTCATAGTTAGCATCTTTAGGGAGGCCTTGTGAAGTGGTTCAAAGGGCTCTTTCATGAGTTCCGTTAGGACTATGTTCAAGTTCCATGCAGGTGGCGGCACCCGCTTGGGTGGTGCGATCCTTTTCGCTCCTTCCAGGAATCTCTTCACCACCTGTGATGTGAAGAAACTCCTGCACATCTCTCCTCTTGTGTAGGCGACTATCGCTGCCAAGTGAACTCTTAACGAGGATGAGCTAAGGTTCTTCTCCAGCAAGTGTGTCAGGTACTTTAGCACTGTGGAGTCCTTCTTCATTTTAGTGTGAAGTCTTTCTTTTCTGCACCACATTGTGAATCTTTTCCATTTCGCAACGTAGCACTTACGAGTGCTGGGCCTCCGTGCCTCCCGAAGGACCCTCAGGGTGCTTTCTGGTAGTCTTAAGTGTGCGAACTTTATGTCCTCAGGAGCCACGCTACTAGGCTCAGGCTCTCTGGCTCTGGGTGTAGCACCTCTCCGCTCTGCATGGAGAGTAGGTCTTTCCTCTTGCCGAATCTGTGGGGTGCACACGGTGTCATCTCCGTGATCTGCGAGTACCATGTCTGTCTGGCCCACCGTGGCGCGACCAGTATCAGGCTCATGTTGCTCGCTCTGCACTTGCTCAGCACTCTGTGCATCAGTGGTATCGGGGGAAAGGCGTAAGCAAATGTCCCGGACCAATCTATCCATAGGGCATTCCCCAGTGACCCCTCCTCGGGCTGTCTGGATGCGAAGTTTTGGCATTTTGCATTCCGGGGTGTGGCAAACAGGTCCACTGATGGTGTTCCCCATCTGTCGAACAGCCACCTCGTCCCTTGAGCATTGAGCTCCCACTCGTGGGATGCCAATGTCTGTCTGCTGAGCCAATCTGCCTGTATGTTGTCCTTCCCTGGTAGGTATATGGCTAGCAGGTCTATCTTGAGAGGGATGGCCCATCTCCATATCTCCTGCGCCAGCGTTGAAAGCGGAGCTGACTGTGTGCCCCCCTGCTTGTTGATGTAGAACATCGCGGTGGTGTTGTCTGTTTGTAGCAACACCTTGTGCTTGTATAGTCTTGTTTGGAAGGCTTTCAGTGCAAGGAAGATTGTCTGCAATTCTAGGTAATTGATGTGCTTTGTCGCATCTGCTGGCGTCCACAATCCCCTCACCTTGAGCTCCTCCATGTGAGCGCCCCATCCCTTCAGGGATGCGTCTGTGGTGATGGTCACTGTTGGCGTTGGGGGCGTTAGAGGCTTTCCCCTTGTTATGTTCTCCATGGTCCACCATGTCATCTCCTTCTGCACTGCATGCGTTACAACCACTAGATCCTCCCAACTGCCTGTAGCTTGTGACCATTGCTCCTGTAGCCATTCTTGAATGGGTCTCATGTGGAGACGTACATTCGGTACCAGGTGGATGCATGATGCCATCATCCCCATGATCTTGCTCGCAGTCCTCACTGTCCGAGCTTGTCCCTTCCGGTAGAGGCGAGTTTCCTTCACCAGCACCCTCGCCCTCTTCTCGCTGGGGAGCACCTTGCCCTGTAGGGTGTTGATCTGTGCTCCCAGGAAGATCTTCACTTGTTCCGGCTCCATTGATGATTTCTTCCAATGGATGGAGAACCCCAGGCTTATGAGCGTGCTCGTCACTGTGTGTGCGTGCTGCTTGCATTTCTGGTATGAGTTTGCTTTCACCAGCCAGTCGTCCAGGTAGGGGTATACGTGTATTCCCTGCCTTCGTAGGTGCGCTGCGACTGCTGCGAGGCACTTTGTGAAGACCCTTGGTGCTGATTTTAGCCCGAAGGCTAGTGTCGTGAACTGGTAGTGGCTTTGTCCGATGGTGAACCTGAGCATATGCTTGTGCTTTCTGTTCATTGGGATGTGCAGGTAGGCGTCCTTGAGGTCTATCGTGACCATGAAGTCGCCGATCTGCAATTGCGGGAGCACCTCTTGCAGGGAGGTCATTTTGAATTTTTGCGTTCTTATGAATTTGTTCAGGAACCTTAGGTCCAGAATGGGTCTCATTGTCTCGTCTACTTTTGGTACCAGGAAGTACGTTGAGTATATTCCTTTGTTTCTTTCCTTGAAGGGTACCCGTTCTATGGCCTGCTTCCGCAGGAGTTCCTTTGCTTCTTCCTGAAAACACTCTAGCTGCTTGCCTGCTAGTGGTTTTCTTTTTGGTTTTCTGCTTGTTGGCCTCCCCTCCAACTCTATGCAGTATCCGAATTGGATGATGTTGAGGATCCATTTGTCTGATGTGATTTCTCTCCATTCTTGGAGGTAAAATCTTAATCTTCCTCCCACTGGTGTTATGTGGTCGTAGATGTGTAGCTTGTCTTGACCCCTCTGTACGTGCTGCCCCCTGGGATCTTTTCTGTGGGTGGGCACACTGAGTTTTTTTTAAGTCACTTAGAGGCGGGCTGCTGTCCCCCGCTTCTATTCTGTCCACGTCCATTTCCTCTCCCTCGAAAGGACTGGCCTCTTTGTTGGTATTGCCTGGACTGCTTCTGCTGACCCTGCTGAGCCTGCGAGTCTGCCTGGTGCGATTGTTGGAAAGCCTGGTGTGATGTACCTGGCTGGTTTCCACCTCTCCCGCCAGGCCTCCGTGATGGAGTGCCTCTTTTGTTGCCTCTGAACTGCAATGCTCCCATGGACCTTGCTGTTTCGTTATCCTTTTTTAGTTGACTGAGCTTCTCATCAACTGTTGTTCCGAAAAGCGTGTCGCCGTTGAACGGTGTGTTCAGGATGCTGTGTTGCACCTCTGGTTTGAAACCTGAAATCCTGAGCCAGGCGTGTCTTCTTTCAGTGACGCCCATCCTCATGAGCCTGCTGGAGGTGTCTGCTCCATCCAGGGTCGTCTTAAGGCAAGAATTTGCCGCGTTCTTCCCTTCTTCAACCAGCTTTTCGGCCTTCTGCCTGGCATCCTGGGGCAAGTCCTTCACCAACTGCCCCAGATCCTCCATGATCTGGTACATGTGCCTGTTTATCAGGGCGTTGGAATTAGCCATGCGCCGGTGGGTCGCGGCGTTCCGTTCGATCCTTCTGCCCACCAGATCCATCCTCTTGCTCTCCTTATCCGGTGGTGGTCCAGAAGTAGTGGGTACGTTAGCCCTCTTCCTTGCTGTGGCCGTGATAATGGAGTCTGCAGAGACCGTCCCCTGAATGTAGGGTGGGTCTTTTGAGGAATGTTTGTATTTCTTCTCTGTTCTGGGAGACACTAGCTTGCATGTTGCGGGCTCCCTGAATGCTTCCTTCCCTTGAGCCAAGACGCTGTCGAGCACTGGCAGGTACTGGCTCCTTGTTTGTGTGGGGAGCAATGTCTCTAGAAGGAAGTCTGCTTTCTGCTTCTCTTCGTCGAGCTTGAGTTTGAATGCCGCTGCGGCAGACCTTATCACCGAGTTGTAGGCCCCGATGTCGTCTGGCGGCGAGGGCCTCGAGGGATATGTGTCGACCGCCTCCTCCGGGCTGTCGGTGTCGACATCTAGGTAATCCACCTCCTGTAAGTCAGAGGGGGCCGACTCTGCGTCCGTCCTGCTGTCCTCTTCATCCCCATAGTTGTAACTATCGTAGGGATTCTCGTCCTCTTCCTGGTCGTCGACCACCTCGACGTCCGGGTCTTGTTCCTCGGCGACCTCATCTTCTTCCTCGACCACCTCCACCACTGGTGGCTTGGTCTTGTGTGGGATCGTGAAGGTTTTCATCTTTGCGTCGAAATCTTTCTTCCGCTGCAAGATGCTTTCCATTTCGGCCTCGAGTCGCCTTCTCTTTTTCTCCATCTCGGCCGCGTGTTCCGCGTCGGATGGTTCGGCGGCTCTTTTCGGCGGTTGGCTCGGCGCCGTGCTTTTTGGTGCCGAAGTTTGCGACGTCGACGTCGATCCGGATTTTGGGTCTCTGGTCGGCGTCGGTAGTTTAGGGTCCTTCTCCCTCGGCGTCGATCGATCCTTTTCGGGGACAATTTTCGATGACTTCTGCTGCTCAGCAGCTCTCGGCGCCGGGGACTCCTTCTCAGAGGATCTGCTGGGCCTGTGGGTACTCGCGGACGCCAGGTGTTTTGGCGTCGGCGCTTTCGGGGCCTTGCCCTCGTTTTTTCGAGACTCAGAGTCTCTCGGGTTCTTGGGGGCCGGAGAGTCTCCTACCTTATCAGAAGTCTTCGTGTAATCGGTCTCTACTGCGGCAGCGTTGTCCTCTTCCTCAAAGACATCCCCAGTTCGTAGAGGGACGGAGTCGGGGCCTTCCCCTGCAGGGTGGCGTGCGCTACCCTCTGTCTCTCTCTCACACGAAGGGTCTTCGGGGTGAAGGCGGAGCAGGCGGAGCAGGCGTTGCAGTCCTCGCTTTCGTGATTTACCGGTAGACAAAGGTTGCATACCGGGTGCTGGTCCTTCTGCGCGTACTTGTGGTGGCAGTTATGGCAGAACTTAAACGGCGTGTTGTCCATCATCGAGCGCTCAGGGCCTCCCTGGTCGCGTCGACGTTCGTCGAAGATCTCGATGAATTCTCCTTCTCCTTTGCTGACTCCTCGTCGATGAAGTCTCCTGGAGTCTTCAGATGCCTTTTCTTTGCAATTTCTGTCTTTTCCTTTCTTCTTTCTCCAAAAATGTCTGGAGCCCAAACGGGAACGATCCAGACCCGACCGCGGAAAAAAAGAATCTGAAGATGGCGCCCAAGAGTGGGAGCTTCCGCAGGAAGCATGCCGACGTCACCGGAAATGCACCCAAGGAGGTGTGACGCCGACGCCCACCTGGGCTACGAAAAAAAAAGAAAAGACTACGAATCCGGACCCAACCACAAGACCGCGGAATAATGCACAGCATAGTGAATCCAGAAAGATTCACGCTGCAAAAGCACAGGTTACAGACCTCGTGATGGTCACTGTGTGGAAATTTTGCTCCACACTCGGGGCATCTTTTGAATGGTGTCCTTTCCATGAGGTGTAGGCCTCACGGCGTATGAAGGCCCAACGGCCCGCGTCGACGACCGGAATCAAGCTAATGAATTCGAGTCGATGTTTATCAATATTGAAAGTTGTTTGTTGAAGTCTGAAGAAATTTTTTCGCGTCAAAGTACTTGAAAAGTAGATTTTAGAACCAGAGCGGAAAAGTTTCATCTGAACCCAGTGGCGGAAAAAAACAATCTCAGGATGGAGCCGATGCCCATGCGCACTATCTTCCAAGGGATGAGTCACCTATCTCGTGACTATAAAGACTTCTTCCAAGACGACAACAACATGCAATCATCCGAGCCCAACACCAGGTGGCGATGTAATGCAAAGTGTAGGATCTGCAGCTCATATCCAGGGGAGAGGAGCTGGCCTAACAGCTAGGGTGCTCGACCTCGGACCTGGGGATCTGGGTTTGAGTCTCGGTAACGACGCCAAAAACCTCCTGTGATTCTGAGCAAATCACTTAATCTCCCCGTGCCTAAAATGAATGTGTGTCCTCATGTAACGTAACTGGTGCTATGTAAAGCGCTCTGATACCCAATTCAGTTCGGGTCTAGTTCGCGCTATATAAAACTCTGTAAAAAAAAATATATATATATCCCTCGAACATAAAGTTCAGTGAAGTGTGTGCGCATATTAGACAAATATGAAAGTTTCTGAAAGCCAGAATCACAGGATGTTGAGCCAATGCGGTCTCTTCGTTCCCCCCCACCTATGTTGAGCATTTTGTACTGCCTGTCCTATCACAAAAAAGCTATATGAAGTGGCCGCATAATAGCACTTTTTTCAGTGCATTTCAGCCATGCTAAACGAGACATTGGCAAGGCCAATAGCTCGGGCATTGCAGAGATCTATTTGCTTTGCCAATGCTTGTTCGGGGTTAACAGGGTCGAGCTGAACAAATGTGGAAGTGATAGTGAGAAACAGTTGAGCTTTGAAGTGAAGCGAGGATGTTGCTAATGGCCAGAGCTGCCGATAGGGGAACTGGGGAATCAGGTTCGTTCTCAGTGTCAGATGAATTTTTTGTGATTCGGGCAAATCACTTATGCTTCCCCCTGCCACTGGCACTGAATTGGGGCATTGTGTAATGTAACTGGTGAGCACTTAAAGCGCTGCAATACCAAAGGCTGGTGTTAGCACTATGTCCAGATGGAGAACGGAACAAGCACTCCAATGCCATCGGATCACGCAAAAAGATAATAAACAAGTCTTTTTGTGTTTTAACAACGTTTTAAAAATGCATTCATTTATGTACACATGCATGCATTTTAGTGGTATGTGAGTATGTGTACATGGGAGACGGCCTGAAACCACAAATACTCCTATGGAGGGCTTGAAAACAAAGAACAAGATGGAGGACAGAACAAGCACTCCAATACCATCAGACCATGCAAATGAAAATAAATAAAAGTGCTCATGTTTTAACAACTGTTTAAGAAATGCATTTGTTTATGTACACTCATATGCATTTTAGTGGTATGTGTGTATGTGTACAAGGGAGACGGCCTGAAAACACAAGTACTCCGAAGGAGTGCTTGAAAACAAAGAAAAAAATAGCTCTGCAAACCGGGAGTAGTGTAAGGAAACATGTACTTGGTATATGCACTATGGAACAGCCAAACACAAGAAGAGGGCATGACACCCACATGTCATGTTGAATGGCCACAAAGAAAATGAGGGGAACGCTGAAGTTTACCAATGGTAGGAGATGTGTGGCCTGTAAGACCACAGTTAGCACACAATAAATCTCTTCTAGATAGTGCATGTGCTTTCTAGCAGAGACCTAAATAATCACTTGTTCACATTATTTCCAGACCCAACAACTAGATGGCAGATTAATGCAAACATGTGAGTCTAGAAAATGTCCAGGCTGCATATAACTAAATGAGAGAACATTGTTTAATGCTGCAGTCTGTATGAAGACCCATAGAGCTTTAGTAACTATAGGCTATTGTATTTTATGTTCTCCTTAGGAAACCCTACCACAATCTAAGATTGATAACAGCGCATCACATGGTATTTCCGTTTGTACTTACATTACGGTACAACATTTTATAAGGCGAAATTAGTTCAATGCACCAGGGATGAATGTGAAAGACAAGTTATTGTAGCCCCACAAGACGCTATTCAAAGTGTTATTAATATAGCAGTATTTCTTTTGGGTTACACACAATTCTGTAAAAGGATTAGGGCCTCTGTGAAAACTGAAAAAACCTTGTTTTGTTATTTACAGTATCACACACACACTGTACTAGAAGAATGAACTCTTTTACGTTAAAAGTATTTATTACTCCAGGAATAAACTGCTCCTCAGTTTATCTGAAACAACTACACAGAATATATAAAAACAGCAATAAGACATGTTATAAATAACGAGAACAGAATGGACATTTCCAGGATTGCCAAAATGCCATTTAAAAATATTATCTTGAACCGAACACTCTAATGCCCACGTCTATGTGCTATACTATGGGAAGGTCACTAACACAACATCGATGTAATAAATACTGATGTAAAAACTATAGATAACAAAAATATCGACTCCTATACTTAAACAGGTAAGTAAAAAATGTTGACTAAAAAATATCGATATAAAAAATATAGATGTACAAAATATCGGCTTTTATATAAATATAAAATAAAATATATTACATTTAATGTTAACAAAATAAAATAAATGTAATATACATTGTAATATAATATAACAAATAAACGTAATAAGAGATACACACAATTATATATACATATATATTTACTTTAAAACCATAAATTATTATTTTTTATTTTATGTTAAAAGTTTAAAATGAGAAAAAGAAAAATATATATCAATGATTTAAAATATAAAAAACAAAAACCTATAATGAATTAAAACATTAAACTAGGGAAAGTGTTGGATAGCGGAGGGGTAAAAATTACTATTCCCACTCAAGTGAGAGCAAGAGTAGGGAAAGTGTTGGATAGCGGAGGGGTAAAATGTACTATTCCCACTCCAGTGAGTGCAACAGTATCGAAAGTGTTGGATAGCGGAGGGGTAAAATTTACTATTCTCAGCTCAAGCGAGTTGCAGCAGTAGGGAAAGTGTTGGATAGCGGAGAGGCAAAAATTACTATTCATACTCCAACAGTTAGAAAATAAATAAAAAATATTAACAATTAAGTAAAAGTATAAAAATTAATTAATATTTTAAAAATTGGGAATAAAACATCAAATATATAAAAAGAAAACCTATTATAATATTAATTACATATAACAAATACCTACAAATCTTTACAAACAAAACCATTAATTAAAACATAGATGTATTTATTTTATTTCCTACCCTATAACACCACACCAATAAAACCACACTTCAACATTTTACATTAAATGTACTTCTATGATTAACATAATTAATAACCAATTAAAAAATATTATAAAAAACGAACATCAATTAACTACACACACTTTAACACTATGTCCACAGTGCACACACAATTTAAACGTTAAAATAATAAAACGCAATTCAAACGTATTTTTACATTAAAAACTATTACTATTAACTAATTATAAAGTAATTAATATCTATTTAATACCCACCCTTTACACCTTTTAAGTGAAAACAACACACACAAAAATAAACAATTACCAAAAATAAATATCAAATAATTAACATTAATAAACGGCTAAATATGAATTAATTAAACATAATTACTTCCCATCCATTACTCATAAGCTCAACACACACCTAAAATTAATTACACCATTACCATAAGGCATTTGTAAGTAATTTAAATCAATTAACAAATAAGTAGTTTATTTTTTTATTAATAGTTAACACCCTTTACCCCTATAAACCCAAATCACTGACCTAAAATTAATTACACAATTACCATAATTAATTACCAATTAGTTAATTATAATTAATTAACAAACAACTATTAATTCAATTAAAAATATTTTAGTTTCCACCCTTTACACATTCAAACACCAAAACAAACACCTAAAATTAATTCACAATGACCCTACTTAATTACCAATTAACTCATAAAAATGAACAACCAATTATTCATTCATCAATTTAAAAAAATGAATTCCCACCCTTCACACCTATAAACACCAAAACACACACCTAAAATTCATTTCACAATTACCATAATTAATTACAAAGTAAATAATTATTATTTATTAATAATAAATTACCTCACATTTAACAATATAACATCTCAATTTAACAAATATTAATGAATGAAAAATAATACATTAATATAATAATTAAATTACTTCCCACCCTATTCCCCTATAAACCCAGTACCCGCTATAGAACTCAAAATGGCACATTCAAATTAAAGAAAAATATTAACTACTAAAAATGTTACACATTTTTAAACTACAAACAGTTCTTGTATAAAAAAAACATACATCACATACATTTAAAACATATACTAAAAGACATAACCCTAATTTAAAAATCGATATTTTTAACTATACTTTTGCAAATGAAATTAAACACTTCGATATTTTTTAAATCTATATTACTGCCCTTAATTCGATATTCTTGCTGTCGATATTTCTGAACCACAATATTTCTGAATCGATATTTGTGCAACTCGATATTTTTAACTCGATATTCTGTCTGCACACCTTATGGGAGCATGAAAGATAGAGAAAATTGCAATCTAGAGTTTCTTAGGGGGAAGAGACACACTGCATACCTTGTTGACAATAAAGACCTGTCTTTATCAGTGGAAGCTGAAGACAGTGTTCCCCACAAAGGGCAAACACCCAGTGTGGTATTTCTATTTCTATTTAAAATTATTTATACAGCGCACGTACACCAGCGGTTTCATGGCGCTAGACTGACAGAGAGCTAAACATGAGGGGGAAGCTCCGATTATTTAGTTAAAAAGATTTAGCAAAGAGATGTGCCTTAAGCTGTTTCCGAAACAGTAGGTACGAAGTAGAAGCTCTAAGTTTCAAAGGCAGTGAGTTCCAAAAAATCGGGGCAAGGGTCGCAAATTTAGAGCCTCCCCATTTCTTTCTCCGGAACCGTGGGACCGTTAGAAGGGATTGGGTAGAAGACCGCAGTTCCCTGGCGGGGACATAGGGAACAATCTCAGATGAGATGAAAGCCGGAGCCATGCCCAGTCGTGCTTGGAAGGTGATAGAGGCAAGCTTGAACTGGACACGGGCACAGACAGGAAGCCAGTGTAGGGACTTTAGGAGGGGAGTGACATGGTGGGATTTAGGGAGTTTGAACACCAGGCGCGCCGCCTGGTTTTGGATCTGCTGCAACCGCCGAAGACTATATGCAGGAATACCTGCATATAGAGCGTTGCCGTAATCCAGGCGGGACACGACCATGGCAAGAGTAATCAGTTTAAGTGCATCAAATGAGAAAAAACGGGACACCTTGCGTATGGTACGCAGTGCCAGAAAGGAGGAGGAGACCACGGAGCTGACCTGGGAGTGGAGGGTGAGTTGGGGATTAAGCTTGATGCCGAGAGTTTTAACTGAGTTTGAGGGGGCAGGTGGGGGGCCAAGGGAAGGGGGCCAGAAGATAGGGGACCAGGGGCTGGATGAACCACCCGTCAACACCAGCTCTGTTTTGTCTGGGTTGAGTTTAAGATGATTGTGGTTCATCCAGTCACGGATGTGAATCATGATGGTTTGAAAGTTAAGAGCAGAGTCGGGGGAGGAAGAAAGGTTAAAGACAAGCTGGAGGTCGTCCGCATAATTAAACACGGCGACCTCCATTTGTTGCAGTGAAAAAATAAGAGGGGAGATGTATAGGTTAAATAAAAGGGGGGAAAGGGAGGAGCCTTGGGGGACCCCGCACTGAACATTACAGAAGTCCGCAGTGAAGTCACCCAGGCGGACAGCCTGGGTGCGGTCCCTCAGGAAGGAGGATAACCAGACCAGCGCCGTACCCCCGATCCCCGCCGCCTTGACACGGGAAAGCAAGATGGAATGATCCACCGTGTCAAAAGCGGCTGAGAGATCGAGGAGGACCAGGGCCTGAGGTTGATTGGTATCCATACCCTCCCTGAGGTTGTCAAGGACCGAAAACACTACGGACTCCGTAGAGTGTGCGGGGCGAAACCCGGCCTGGCGGGGGGCGAGGACCCCATTCTTCTCCACAAAAGAACTCAAGGCAGAAGTAACATGGCGCTCGAGAACTTTCGCCAGAAACGGCAGGAGGGAAATGGGGCGAAAGTTGGCTGGAACTGAGGGATCAGCGCCCGGTTTTTTCAATATGGGGACAATGACGGCGGATTTAAGTGAGTTAGGTACCACGCCCTGAGAAAGAGAACTGTTAAGAGCGTGGAGAGGAGGGTCAGGACAGCTAAGGAAGATGTGACGGAGAATATGGGCCGGGCAGGGATCTAGTGGAGAACCAGATTTGACGAGTGGGATTATAGCAGTCAAAGATTCTTGAGTTAGAAGTGGGAGGGCAGTGAGGTGTTCCTTAGGGGGAGGGCACTGAGGGTCCACAAAAGAGGGGGAAGGAGGGGGGATGTTGGTTTTTATAATGGCAATTTTTTGAATAAAGAAATGATTGAGAGAGTGACAAAGATCCTGGGAGGGAGTGGGTTTGAGGGAGGTTCTGTCCGAAAACGCCAGATTATGGATAATCGAAAAGATTTCCTTCGATTTGTTTTCGGCTGCGAGTATTTTGGAGGAAAAATAGATGGTTTTTGCCTCCAAGATGTTTTTTTTGTAGAGAGTCAAGATGTTAATAAACTCTAGTCTCAAAAAGGGGCAATAGTTTTTCCTCCAAGCTCGCTCCGCCCGGCGAACCGCTAGTTTAGTGGCTTTTAGATCTTGATTGAACCACTGATTGGCATCCTTCTCTCGTTTGGTTGAGACTCGCTTCAAGGGGGCAACCGAGTCACAGCCTGCAGAGAGCCATAGATCAATGGCCTTGACCTGGGAATGAATAGGCAGATTTTTCAGGGAGGGAAGGGAAGTGGTGAGTAGGGAAGCTAGACTGTCCGGGTCCACTCGGCCCCATGCACGCACCCAGATGTTTTTCGGGAGTGAGGGCTTGACCTGAGGGTGGATAAGGAGCGAAAAAGAGATCAGATGATGGTCAGACCAAGTGCAGGGCGAGACAGAGGGGGACTCTACTGGGCAATTTAGGGACCAAATCTGGTCAAGAGTATGACCCTTGATGTGAGTGGGAGAGTGAATATGAGAAATGAAATTAAGAGAGTGGAGAGTGTCTGAGAATTCTTTAGAAGATGAACATTCCGCCGGATCAGAGGGCCAAAAATTAAAATCACCCAAAAGCAAAATGGAAGAATTATTGACTGTAGCAGTAGCCAAAACTTCCAGAAAGTCCGGGAGAAATGATAACGCGGATTGAGGGGGACGATAGATAAGTATACAAGTAAGAGGGGGCATGATGGAGGTAGTGCGGATGGCTAGATACTCCGTAGTGGCAATATCTGGTAAGGATAAGGTAGTAAAGGGAAGGTCGGTTCGGGCAATGACCGCCACCCCGCCCCCGGCTCTGCCATTTAAGCGATCAGCGCGGATAGCGTAATATGGCGTTGGAAGAGTAGCCAAGAGGACAGGGAGGGAGTCATCGCAGAACCAAGTTTCCGTTAGGAAAAGCAAGTCAGGGACATGAAGATCCAGTAGAACCGAAAGCTCATGGGCGTGAGCTACTGCAGACCTAGTGTTTAAATAAAGAGCCGTAAGGGCTCTGGGGGTAGCAGGAGTAGCGCTACCTCTGGAAGGAGGAGAGGGGGCAGGTTGGGGGAGAGGAATGGCAGGAGGGGCAGGTGGAGATAGGCCAAGAGACATGATGCGTGAGCGAGTGGGGGCAGGTAGTGACCAAGGGCCCTGGAGACGACGCAGTTGGGAAGAGGAATAGCTGGTAGGGCGAGCAGAGAGGCATGCCCCTAGCCCCGGCCGGTCGCGGACGAGCGCAGACGAGCTTGCCTTAAGCGCGCCTTCGGCGCGCAATCGTCGCGCCCGCTGCGCTCGTCCGCTGCGCTTCCTGCCAAGGCACATGATTTATGATGGATGGAGGGGGCGTTGGAGGGGGCGCGGCCAACAGAGGTGGGCGTGTCTCGTGGCGCACCTCGCCCTCGAGAATGGCGACCAGGAAGTAGGGAATCGTTGCAGCGTAGGACCGCTGTTTACACAATGCCAGGAAATGCAAGAAGCTAGGTAAATTTAAAACAGAGTATCACAATAAATTGTTAAAAAAGCTTTTGCGCTCCCGGCTTCCGCCTCAGGAGTCGCTCGTCAATATCAGTGTCGCGCCTTAGATCTGCGCGCACTATTTATAGCAATGGTAAGGGGGCGCGGCCAACAGAGGTGGGCGTGTCTCGTGGCGCACCTCGCCCTCGAGAATGGCGACCAGGAAGTAGGGAATCGTTGCAGCGTAGGACCGCTGTTTACACAATGCCAGGAAGTGCAAGAAGCTAGGTAAATTTAAAACAGAGTATCACAATAAATTGTTAAAAAAGCTTTTGCGCTCCCGGCTTCCGCCTCAGGAGTCGCTCGTCAATATCAGTGTCGCGCCTTAGATCTGCGCGCACTATTTATAGCAATGGTAAGGGGGCGCGGCCAACAGAGGTGGGCGTGTCTCGTGGCGCACCTCGCCCTCGAGAATGGCGACCAGGAAGTAGGGAATCGTTGCAGCGTAGGACCGCTGTTTACACAATGCCAGGAAATGCAAGAAGCTAGGTAAATTTAAAACAGAGTATCACAATAAATTGTTAAAAAAGCTTTTGCGCTCCCGGCTTCCGCCTCAGGAGTCGCTCGTCAATATCAGTGTCGCGCCTTAGATCTGCGCGCACTATTTATAGCAATGGTAAGGGGGCGCGGCCAACAGAGGTGGGCGTGTCTCGTGGCGCACCTCGCCCTCGAGAATGGCGACCAGGAAGTAGGGAATCGTTGCAGCGTAGGACCGCTGTTTACACAATGCCAGGAAGTGCAAGAAGCTAGGTAAATTTAAAACAGAGTATCACAATAAATTGTTAAAAAAGCTTTTGCGCTCCTGGCTTCCGCCTCAGGAGTCGCTCGTCAATATCAGTAGCAGTTAGTCGGTCTTCCTCCAGGACTTGGCTTTATCAGCTTCAATCTTCAGGCGAGATATATCATCTGCGAAGTTCTCTGGCAGCAGGTGTGACTGTTCTGGCAGAATAGCGGGCGATAATCTGGGCAAAGGACCTTTCCTGGCAAGTGGCAGTCCTTATATACAAAATCTTATCACAAATTAGAATTTCTGACATAGCTTTACAAATGTCTGACATTGATTATATGCATCAAGGTATGCCCCCTAGATCTTTCCTTATACACATATTAGGCAAAAGGATATCGGTTCAGACTACATTATTTTGGTTATGCGCATTTGTTCTTATTTAACCTTTACATAATGAGGAGTAGACATGTGACCCAGAAGAATGTTGCATACAATGTGGTATTTATGTCCTTATTAGAAGAACTGCCTGGGGACATCTGTGTTAAAGGGCAGACATGATAATGATTCTGCATTAATCAGGAAATATGGTGACATCCACTGTCTAAGTTAAGGGAGATGGCAGCCTCTGTGAACTAAGATGGAGTCAGGCCTACATGAGATGGAGTTGAACCTTAAGGACTTTACGTCAGGAGGAAGGGAGGTGTTTGTAAAAATGTCAGGACTAATAAAAAATGTTGTCTCTTGCCCACTCACCTGTTTTTAAAGAACCTCCTTAGTGGCATGGAAGGCTGCCAACTGCACTAGTATACAATATACTGCTCTCATAATCAGTAGACATTTATCAACATCGACACAATAGCCCCACCTAGATAGAACCAATGCTACCCACCCACATGAGAACTTTCCCAACAAATTTTCAGTCTGATGTGTTCTGAAGCTCCTTATACATATATATTTTATTGTAGTGATATATTTACTGCACGTTATATACCCCTTGTAAAGCCTAGATAAGTAGAAGGGCCTTCATTGTTTATTAGAGCATGGTCCCCCTCTTATTCGCATACAGGTCCAACCTCTAGGCAGACAAGAGAAGCTGTATCTTATTAGTTATGGTGCTTGTCTACCTAGAATTTGGACTTGTGTGACTATGTCACTCGATCTTCCAGCCCATTCAGATACTTTGCAAAGCATAACAAACTTGGTTTAACCTGGTCCATTTAAGACAGAATACTTATCAGCCATGTTTTATTTAGTGACCCATCGCCTTGTTGTAGCACCACACCTGTGCAAGGACATGCTCAACTTCTTTTATATGTATGCTAGTGCAAGGACCCAAAGGTGTTCTAAGAAGCATGCTCCCAACATTGGTGAATGCTAGGGTAACTGGCCACCAAAGGCTGCCTTGTCTTGATTCCACCTCATGCCTATTTCTTCCACAAATCTACATTTCCTCGCTGGCTCTTCATCTCATCAACAGTCACAAATAGGAAGGAGTCCCTAAGGGACCCCTTCCCCTGTGAGGATGTGGGCGCAAATATTTTCAAGAGCCGGCAGTGTTCCCGTGGACTACTGCCTGCTCTTAAAAAATTAAACTGAAATGTTTAATTTTTCTTTGGGAATTGCAACCGGTGTCTCAAACACTGTTGTGTATTCCATTATGCAAGTTGTAAAGTGCAAGTCGCAAAAAAATCACAATTTGAGACTCGCAAAATGGAATGGTCGCACATCTGGCCCCAAGTTTCTAAACGGTGTGCTGGTGTCCACTACATGTATAAATCAAACACTGATTTACAGTTACATGAAAGTCTCTATCAATGTCTTGTTTTACATTGTAGCATTTGTATTGTTTTGTCTGTATCTCTAGTCGATTACCCAAAATGCTTTCAAGTGGACGATTAGGTAGGATCCAAACCTCTAATGCTTAGATGAGGCAAGGAGCTAGTTATTGTCTCAACTTAAGTGCAGGGTTTTAGTACTCTAATGCCTCATGATGTATTTGTTTGTGAACACGGAGTGCCCAACACGCTGTTTATTCTACACGCCAATATTGCTTACTACATACGCACCACGTGGGTAGAACCGGCAACACACGCACTACTCACGATGCAACATTTGATGGGAAATCGGCAACATTAACGAAATGGCTGCACAAAGGAATTTGCACAAAAGCAGCGGTACCACTCCAGCCCCTTCACAACAAATGGTTTATGGATGTAGGCCGAGAACTCAGTGACAAGGAATGGGGTGTTATACTAAAATATCCTAGAAAGGTATTGAGAAACCGAAATTCAAGTTTATACAACTCATGCTCCTACATAGAGCCTACCTGACCCCGCGTAAACTGAGTGTTATGTTCCCAGACGCATTGGATGTGTGCCCGCGCTGTCAATCACAGGCAGCGGGTCTTATACATATGCTGTGGAGTTGCCCACGACTGAGACACTATTGGGTGTCAGTTTGTGAGATATTAACAGATATAGCTCAGGTGCGAAATAACGACAGGATGGAATATTGTTTGTAAGACCAGGCTCAAATGGAAAGAAAGGTAGTCCAATCACCAAATTCAGTAACCTTGCACTTATATTGGCTAAACAAAACATTACCATAAAATGGAAAACTGCCAGGCCACCAACACTGCAGGAATGGCACTCTGAGATGGTGAGATGGGGAAGGGCGGAAAGTGCAGAACTAAAAAGGGAGGAACAGCGGAGGCTACGCAAGAAACCCATTTCTATAGAATGGAATATGTTACTTGAAGAGTTTATCGATATAGACATGCAAGCTTATTGACAAACTTTTTATGTGTTCCCTCCTCCCTTCCCTTTTCTCTAATACAGGTTTTATCTAGGAAGCACGGATAAATAATTTGGGCTATGGTATGGGCTTGTAGTATAATGAAGGATGATGCCAAGGTACACAATGTTGAATTTTTGAGTTACTGATACACTGGGTTGGACTGTCTAACTGGTTAAAGTTTTTACTGAGTCTACGGGGGGGAGGAGGGAGGGTAAGTAAGTGGCCTTATGTTGATTCTAGGTTTTATAAAATGTAACAAGTGGAACAGTAAGCTTTGAATATTTCTCCTCTGTTTGAAGTCTGTCGTTACAGCATTGGCCACAAAAGAGAACATGTTGCGTGCAATCAAAAAGTAGGGAAAAGCAGTGATTGTTATTATGTGTTATCACTCATGCAATTATTTGGTACATAACTTAACTTACGGATTGTCGATATGCTGTTAATATTGATTGCTACATAAAGTGTAATGTTATGATGGTATTGTAATGACTAATATCTTCTGTATTATATTGTGATGTATTTCTCTAATAAAAATATGTTAAAAGAAAAAAGTGTAGGGTTTTAACGTTGAGTGTGATGTCTAGAGAGGGTGCTCCAGACTTGTTCCAGCAGCGTGTAGCAGCACTGTGCGCATGAAGGGCTATGCAAGAGAGTGAGGAACAGTTTTTCAGTCAGCATACACAAGCCTGTGTAATACATCACTCTGATCTTTCACTGCACTGATTTAAGTCACAAAGTACTGCTTGATATCAAGACTCCTCTTAAAATGGGCAAGCATAGGAAAATACATCATCTGCAACCAGCCCTATCTATAAACGTGCAGTAACATAATCTAGCAAGTGCGGCAATGGGCCTGCGGATCCTTACACACCAAGGAAAAGACTTCTAAAGGCAAATGTTTGTAGCAGTGTGGGCAGCGATGCACTAATCTTTAAAGAACCTGCAGCCTTCTTTAGAATAAGGTGCCATGGTAGAGAAAATTCATCCGGTGGATTCTCTTCCACGTTTATCAATCCCTCCAAAAATCCGTAATTTTCTATCAACAACTAACTCTAAAACATGCCCCAAACCCATGGTAAGAAAAGCGAAATTTCAGGGACTCAAAGAATTTAGAATGTATCTTGGAGAGAAATAAAATTCACTGGATGCTGGAATATTTCCCTCCAATGTCTCATCAACAAACATTTGAATATCTAGCCCAAGCTACTCCAACAAGTAGATTGTGAGTGCCTGGTAGCTCTCCAACTACCTATAAGTAGCTCTCGTATGTATAGCCCAGCGTACTAAATTAGAAGTTACTGGTTGGGTGAATTAATATATGTAAACAAAGTTTCAACACAAGAATGTGGGTATTTTCAGAAACTCATTCGCTGCTATTTGAAGAAAAATGAATTCTTTTTCACAATATATTTAATCTGATATTTCAGTGATACATCATGAGGCGGTAGGGAGATTTATAAGTAGTATTATCACCTTTGTCCGGGGGACTTTGCAGCCATGGCTGGTGTGTATTACTCACCAAGAGGCATTCCATATTAACAAAGTCTCCTATAGATTAGTGCTTTCAGCCATGCCTATGTAACTGAGGTGATGATCACTGCTGGTAATCTTGCGATGGTGACCACTGATGCAATCTTGTCTGATGTTATCACTATTACAACATTTATCATATTAATAGCTCGAGATGATTTTCATTTATCACAGGTAGGTCTTATTACAAAAAAGGTTGGACGCCCCTGGTCTAGCCTGTCATTGTCAAAATGTCAATATGTCATTACTAAAACACCCAACCACACAAAGAACGAGATCGTAGTTAAGCAGCTTCCATGTTTAGCACTTTTTTGTGCCTTGATGTACAATATTTATTGTATTTCATGTTAAGTTAGGATGAAAATGTAATTTACAGCCATTATAAAAGTATTTAATTAAGTCCTTATAAAACCCATTGTTGCCCCCTGCCCCACCCTACCAACAAAGAATCGGACAAACCTAATGTTTCTTACAACATGTTTTTTGGATAGAATTCAGTTAAGATGAAGAGTCATTCTCGTTTCATTACAAAAAATTGGCAAAATATAAAGTATGAAAAAAGACAAAGTATATTACAAGTTCAAGATAGCATCAAAGTCCGGATCACTTTGGGTGAGCACCACATGTTCATCTAGTGAGGCGTCCATGGGCCAGGTTGCTACAAAATGGAATCACACAGTCCATGGTCCTCTTTGATTTTCTGTCACCTCCGAATAGGACCTCTTTATTAGCATCCGATTATCATTGGGACTGAAAGAGCACCATAAAAGCTGAGAAGTGATTGCCGGCTTTCAATAGAGCGGGTGAGGAGCAGGCACACATATTCATTACGATAAGGTTAGATGTATGTTTTCACTTAATGTGAAAGGAGCACATTGAGCATCCACTGAACTGAGCCCAGGATAAATTCAAGTTACTGCTTTGAGGGAAGGCACAGATTTCCTATGTCAGTGCTACTGATATGCTAACCCCCAGCTAAGGAGCAAGCCAGGTGACGCGGTTTGTGATGATGATTGGCATCTACTACTGGAGTTTTCACACACAAGGGAACTCTGGGAATCTCACATAACAGGGTAGGGCCTCTGGCTTAGTGATCAGTGACCTCATGAATTTTAAAAAATGACCAGCGATCAATTCTTCCAGCTTATTCAAAGGTGCCAAATGATCTTCGATAGATATTCATTGAAGATGTACAATGCATAAATCAAGTTGCATAAGTAAATTGCCTGAATAAAGATACTGTTGAGGCATCAATAGGTCACCTGGGACAAATACTTCCTGGTTTGTACACTAGCCAAAGGTTCGGCTGTGATAATGTAACTTAATGAGTTTACTACACATCAATTTGACTAGCTGTTTTGAGTAGTTTACCCCCTTCGTCTTACAGGTACCATTCACATTCCCTGCAAGTTTCCTTTACATCAACTCTAATGTTTCCAGAAACATGTGTTTGTGGTTTACAAATAACTCCCAAATGTGCATGTGGGGTAAAAAAAAATAAGATAACATTAAAAGGATTGCGAATATCTGAAACTCTCTGAATTTAGTGGTACACTGTTCAGCACTCGTGTCTTTCCACACTTCTCTGGAGTGAGTAAAGAGGAGAACTATTTGGCATCACACACATGATGACAACAGATGCTACACTTTCTGAATTAGCAGAGAAACTGACCACCAATTAATTATAAGACTGAGGTAGGCCTTGTCTATGCTATCTCAGCACTGTCTTTATTTAAATGAGTGCTTCTTTGAAGCATATGTTTTGGCCAGCCTGGGGAAATGTCCTCTTCCTTTCACCGAGAATCACTTGTGATTAACACACACTGATTTCTTCCCACGTCTGCTTGTGACGTTGTTCAAAGTGCACTTTGAAAACAGGGACACTACACTTGCAATAGGACTCAACAGTGATACACATTGGTAACAGCACAAAAACACATTTCAGAAACATCCAAGTGAAGAATTCCCCCAATGAAGTCAACATGGAGCTTTTTATCTTCTAGGCACAATTGCACAACAGACAGCTCAACACTGTATGCACTGGTTTGTGTGCTCCCCTTCATGTCATTCACTTTTCAGCCATTGAAGTGGGCATCCATCTTAATCTGAGAACATTCTACTCTTGGTGTGAGGTGTACAGGCACTGTGGATAAACAGAAAACAGCCCCTTTCTACTAGACGCTACTAAGAAGGGCTTAGCAACAGTAAGGCACTCATAAGTTCAATCACTTTTTTTCTAGTTCACTAAGAACAAGTAACAAGAAATCAAAAATGCACTTGATGTGCCATTTACACTTCCCAGCACCATTTAAAGTATGAGGCCATCACAAACGATACATGTAGATGATTCCATCACCAATGACAAGGAAGAGGCAACTTCTCATGAAGGATGTTAGGCCAGCAGCCATTGGCTTTGGGGGGTAGGATCATTCTTGGGGGCATCACCGCCCAACATTAGATCTCAGGTTTGTATCCTTGCTGGCTGATCAAAAGAACTGCCACCTTGTGCAGCTCTACAAATGTCACGAGTACCCATGGTGTTACAAAAAAAATGTGATTGTCATGTAGTAGAAAGTTTCTTTCACAAAAAAGGCCATGGGTATTTAAACACCATGCTTCGGGGCACTCCAAGCACAACATCCCAACAGAATCAATCTGAAAGGGATGAACATGGAGGAACCAACAAGGCTGATCAACAAGACCTCCAACAACACAGATTTTGAGAAGACCTTGCTCCAGAAGCTGGTCCTATGCCGCAATTCCAGGATCTTGCCTGGCACCGATGCAGTCTGTGACAACGACCAACTTGAAAATTCGCACATTATTAGGCCAACCCACCAGGACTTTGCTGTCACCACAGCACATGCTTTGCGTTTTTGTACTTCTTCATCGTTATTCGACAGTGTCTGTATTTAGAATTAGTTATTTCTGTTGGGGGAACTGTCCACCTTTCAGCCTTTATTACACCACAGAGCTGGCTTCTGATTTACTGTTTAGTTTTTCCACCACATCTGCTCTCTGCATGTTGATTAGGGCAGTGCACAGCACCTCCAGCGTGGCACCCTCCTTGGTAGACCAGTTGGTAAGGAGGGTATGGACAGGGTGTTCACCGCGACCAATGGTATCAATGCTGTCCTCCTCAAAGCCAAGTAAGATAGCCAGGCGTTGCCAGTCTTTGCCATGGCTTAAATCTCCCAGCAGCCTCTCCACTTCTTCCTGCTTGTGGGGTGGAAGGTTAATGTAGAGCTTTGGTTCTGTCTTGTGCACTGCGCGGAAGAAAGGAGAGGTAGTTAGGCAGTGCTCCCGGAGCAGAGCACATATACAAAGTGGTTTAATAATAAAGATAGTAGCTTGATGACAAAGACCCAACAAGTCCAGCTTGTGTTCCCTTTCGAACCCAAGACAAGGATACGTAGAAATAACGCTGACAGATAAGCATCATGGATCTGTACAGTACAACTATTTGGTATAGAGTCAAAATATCGAGTTTTTATTATCGACTAGACATAATATCGACTAGACATAATATAGTCTACCAAAATATTGACTAGAAAATTTGAATATCGAATAAAATGGACATATATCGAATCAAAAATATAGAATGGACATAATATCGACTAGACAGAATATAGACAACAAAAATATCGAATTTAAGGGAAGTTAATAATAATTTTTAATATTTGTGTAATATAATTCTGTAGTGGGTTGATAGGGGAATAGGGTGGGAAGTAATTTAATTATAATTAATTAAATATGTTATTTTATTTATTGGTATTTATTTAAAATTAATTGTCAATTATTTATTAATTGGTAATTAATTAAAATATAATCTGTAACTAATTTTAATTGATTAATTGATAAATATGCTAATTTTAGTAATTTGTTTTCTGTAGCGGGTTGTGGGTTTATAGGGGAATAGGGTGGGAAGTAATGTAATTATAATTAATTAAATATGTTATTTTATTTATTGGTATTATTGGTATTTATTTAAAATGAACTGTCAATTAATTATTAATTGGTAATTAATTAAAATATAATTGGTAATTAAATTCAATTGATTAATTGATAAATATGGTAATTTTAGTAATTTATTTTCTGTAGCGGGTTGTGGGTTTATAGGGGAATAGGGTGGGAAGTAATTTAATTATAATTAATTAAATATGTTATTTTATCTATTGGTATTTATTTAGATTTAATTGTTAATTAATTAATAATTGGTAATTAATTAAAATATAATTTGTAATTTATTGTAATTGATAAATATGTTACTTTTATTACATTATTTTCTGTAGTGGGTTGTGTGTTTATAGGGGAATAGCTTGGGAAGTAATTTAATTGTAAGTAATTACATTTTTTAAATATTTTTATTTGTGTACAATTTTTAATTATTTTTAAATTGTAAATTAATTTATTGGTAATTGGTAAATAATTAGTATTAGTAGGTAATTGTTATTATTAGTTAATTTTTCTTTGTAATTTTAATTGATTAATTAATATATTTTATAATACTGTAAAATATTTTAATTAATTTGTAATTGGTATTAATATTTATGTTATTTATATATGAAGTATTTACTTTCCCTACTATTGCACTCACTGGAGTGGGAACAGTAATTTTTAACCCTACGCTATCCAACGCTTTCCCTACTGTTGCACTCTCTGGAGTAGGAATAGTAATTTTTACCCCTACGCTATCCAACGCTTTCCCTACTGTTGCACGCACTGGAGTGGGAATAGTGATTTTATTACCCCTACGCTATCCAAAGCTTTCCCTACTGCACTCTCTAGAGAGGGAATAGTTAATTTTACCCCTACGCTATCCAACGCTTTCCCTACTGTTGCTCTCTCTGGAGTTGGAATAATAATTTGTATCCCTACGCTATCCAACGCTTTCCCTACTGTTGCTCTCTCTGGAGTTGGAATAGTAATTTTTATCCCTACACTATCCAAAGCTTTCCCTACTGTTGCGCTCTCTGGAGTTGGAATAGAATAGTAATTTTTACCCCTACGCTATCCAACGCTTTCCCTACTATTGCATTTTTAAGTTACATTAATGATTTATTAATTTTAAGTATTTTAAGTATGTTTAAATTAATTATATTTATTATTATATTAGTTTTAAATTAATTTTAAGATATTTAGAAAATTCGATATTTTGACTGTCTATATTTTTTCCTAACAATATTTTGGAGTCGATATTTTTGTACTTACCTGTTTGTAGATAGGAAGTCGATATTCTGGCATTCAATATTTTTGCCTCGATATTTTGGCACGTCGATATTTTGACTGTCGATATTCTGTCAGTGATCCCAACTATTTCACTACTTGCAACATCTTGAACTCATCTCCGATCATTTTTTTATATTTTATATATTTATATTCACATTATAATAAGGGCTTCCAATTTTTTGGGACATTTAGGTCTATTTATCCATTTTTGTTTTGTTGTCAACCTGTGCAGAAATCTACCTGGCAGTCATAACTAATATCATTCAAAAACACTCAAAAACAACCTAATTCAGATTTTATACAAAAGTAAAAATACAAACTGACAAGAAAATATGGGATGGATGTTATGCCTCTATTTATCTGTAACAATCAGTAAAAAATTATATCTGGGCCTTCAATATAATTAGTCCTAAGCGTGCACATAGCGTCTTTGAATTGTGGAATTAAGTTTGTCCCAAAAGCCGTGCTGTTGAGTAGTATCATGCACTTACTGCCATGGGCTGCACATCAAGTAGAAAGAGTGCTTTAAGAACCACAGGGGTTGAATAGGCTCTAATGGGTTGCTCCAAAGAAGGAAAATTGTCTCATCCTTATCTTGACCCCAAAAAATGTGGTGACAGGCAGTGCTTCAAGTCTAATTAAAAAAAAGGTAAGGGTGCTACAAAATAAGCATTGCCTAAGAAGCATCTCTAAGAAACCTCAACAAGAGGCCGGGCCTGTGTAACTAAGGGCCTTAACTAGAGTTATGCAGATGGACCACTTCATCACAAATATGACGCACATCACATACATGTTGCAGCCAGTGCCTGTGACAGGAAAGTAGGCCGTTGTTTCTTTATCAGTTAATTTCAATGTTTTGTTTTATTTTGCAGGGTTCCCTCCTAATATTTTTCAGGCACGTTACTGGAATGATCACTGGGTGAGCCCTATCCAAATTTAGGGCAAAAAAAAGAGGTTACCTTTACAATACTTGTTTACATTTGACTTTGGCAGCAAGAATATGTTTTGCAGGGACGTTATTTAACAGTTTTGAGAATAAAATGTTCTTCCCAATCCAATGTAACCCGGTGTTTAGAGAGGTGTTACCAGGCTCCACCCCTTGAGTGCTGTGCATACCCATGTTAAGCTGGTGTGGCACCACCCCCTTACATACACTTGTTAAGATGGTTAGGCACCGCCCCCGTATTTTTGCACCATTGCGTAATTTGTAAAAAAAAAAAAGTGCCATGGCCCTCGTCAGTGGGCCACCCCAGCTTGCACCACCCACTGTCATTGGTACTGCTGCCAGTTACAGTACCAACAGAACTACCAACCATCACCCTCCTACAAGTGTGACAATTCAGACTGCTGGAGGCACCTAAAGCCATAACAATGGCATGGGGGGAACCCTTATCTGACGGAGTGGTCGCTGACATCGGACCTCACTGCTGACACCCCTCTGAACTGCTGCCTGGGGATTTCCTGCTTTCTGCCTCCGAGGACGCTGCAGCCGCAGGTGTTGCTGCCGCGGAATCTGCTTTTTTTGTACCCACCTGGCCGGATCCGCTTCGCGGGTCCCGCAGCGCCGTTGAAGGCGCCTGTTTGTGTGGGCTTGTTATCACCAGCGAGGAGGAGCGGGAAGGGCAGAGTGTCAGCGGGGCTGCGAGCAGGCAGGGACTCCATTGTCCAGGAGCCCCTGCGCGCCCATCGATCACACCTGGGCTGCTCTCCCCGCTGGACACGCCCCCCGCCTGCTTGCTGAAAAGCCGGCGCCCACAGCATATCCCTGGAACCCTTATCTGACGGAGTGGTCGCTGACATCGGACCTCACTGCTGAAACCCCTCTGAACTGCTGCCTGGGGATTTCCTGCTTTCTGCCTCCGAGGACGCTGCAGCCGCAGGTGTTGCTGCCGCGGAATCTGCTTTTTTTGTACCCACCTCGCCGGACCCGCTTCGCGGGTCCCGCAGCGCCGTTGAAGGCGCCTGTTTGTGTGGGCTTGTTATCACCAGCGAGGAGGAGCGGGCAGGGCAGAGTGTCGGCGGGGCTGCGAGCAGGCAGGGACTCCATTGTCCAGGAGCCCCTGCGCGCCCATCGATCACACCTGGGCTGCTCTCCCCGCTGGACACGCCCCCCGCCTGCTTGCTGAAAAGCCGGCGCCCACAGCATATCCCTGGAACCCTTATTTGACGGAGTGGTCGCTGACATCGGACCTCACTGCTGAAACCCCTCTGAACTGCTGCCTGGGGATTTCCTGCTTTCTGCCTCCGAGGACGCTGCAGCCGCAGGTGTTGCTGCCGCGGAATCTGCTTTTTTTGTACCCACCTCGCCGGACCCGCTTCGCGGGTCCCGCAGCGCCGTTGAAGGCGCCTGTTTGTGTGGGCTTGTTATCACCAGCGAGGAGGAGCGGGCAGGGCAGAGTGTCGGCGGGGCTGCGAGCAGGCAGGGACTCCATTGTCCAGGAGCCCCTGCGCGCCCATCGATCACACCTGGGCTGCTCTCCCCGCTGGACACGCCCCCCAGTCCTCTTTCCTATTGGGTAGCCACTCGAGAAGCATAAATTGGTCTCCACTGCCCGCTACGCGGGAGCGTGCGGGAGAAGCCCGGGACAAGGGCGGGACCGTCTGTGGCCGTCCGGGGCCGAAGGAGGCCGGGCTGGGCCACAGGATTGTCATCTGGACTGAAAAGTGTATGTCGTTTTAAATATTTATTAGTATAGTTGTCCATTGCCTTGCAGTTGCTAGTTCTGTACCAAGGTATCAAAAAGGGGTAGTTATTGTATTTTTGCTCCACCCCCGGTTACTTTAGTGTTTGATATGAGTCATTCAGCCCCTCCTGGTGTGGGTAGTTTTCCACTTGGCCCTCTCGACAAATTTTTTAAAAAAACACCAAAGGATGTGGACAGGGATCTTCTCCTTGCTGAAAGAAGGGCGGTACGCCGACGCTCAATTGAGCAATTGAAGAGAAGCCAACTGCCCTATCCATCAGACTCAAATCTTACTCAGGCCACGGATGTCCGAGGGCTGAGCTCGATTGAGGATGATGGAACAGATATTAATCAAACACCTAATATATTTAGGTTTCCCACTATCTCGCCGCCATGTGACACGGCTACCTGTGGTGATCAGCTAGCCTGTATTCCTATTGATCACTCAAGTTTTGTGGATGTAAATATTCTAGATAGTCAAGTTAGGGATCAGGGGCCCTGTTCCTCGCTCCCTAACCCACCATTGGTTTGTATTGAATCCAGTCTGAACCTATCACTGAAGGGTGTGGGCGTTGTTGCTACTGGGCCTGTTGTTGACAAAAGGGTGGTATGTTCTCCTCCGAGGAAAAGAAGGAGAAAGGGAGGGGTAAAAAGGAAAGGTCAAAATAGCCGTACTGTAATAACCCCCCCACCAACAGTTATCCCAGAAAAACTAACCCCTCCCCACACAGAGGTATTGATACCTGAAGCTCAAACCTTGCCTATTCCGGACCTAGCTCTTGAAGGACTCAGCGAGGCGACTCGTGTTTTCATAGAGAAGCTCATTAAGTCCTACATGTTACCTTTGTTAGAGCGGGTCAGGGTCGTGAGCAAAAAATTGGATTGTTTATTGGTGTCCCCTGAGTTAATACAGCCTTCTACCTCTGTTAAGGGTAACGGGGTTCCTACCAATACCCTTATTTCTAAACCCGTGTCAGGTACTTCTAATACTAACCCCAGCAAACCCCCAATCAGTGTATCTAATACAGTCACTATTCCAACTAAAGGGTCGGCTGCGGCTGCCAAACCTCCAAGATTAGCCAGCCCGGCCATAGTGAACGCTAGGGCAGTTGTTGGTAAACCCCCGCCACGGGGAACTGTGATACAGACAAAGAAAGGGGAGGGCTCTCTGGCCCCCACCACTGGTAAACCCCAAAAACTTCCTCTTAAGAGACATAATGTGGATTTGCCACCGGACTCAATAAACTTTGTTATTGTAATGACGGGGGTGCCGCCTGTCTCGGTAGGTGATCGGGAAAACATGGATAGCTTGAAAAATAAAGTCATCTTCTGGCTAAAAACTAATAGACCCCTTCCAGCACATCTTAATGGGGACATAGTCTCGGTCAGAAGATGCCAATGGGTGGGCCAAAGGACATAGAGGGTGATATAGTTATTATCAACTTTAGGGACAATAGAGTAGTATCTTACATCTCTGATTGGTTTGTAGGGAAACATGAGGGAGGGGTTTCTACCAGGAATCTTAGTTATTTTTATCCTGAGACCCTGCTTAATCCAACTGATCGCCCTCATGTTCCTAATACCAAAAGCCTCCTCAAATGGTCCAATTTTACAACTAGTTATCAAGGGCCACAAATAAACCATGAGGAACGGTATCGTTCCTACACTCAATCTTCTTATAATTGTCCCCCGCAAACACCGGGTTGGGCTAAAATTAAACCTCAACCACCCGGCCCATCAGTGTTAACAAATAACTTTGTCACTAACAATCCTCTGTACCCCACATTTCCGCTTAATCATGTGCTTCCGCAGGTCCACCAACCACTTAACTATTACCCAGTGTATTCAAACCCAAGCAGTTTCAACCCTAAAGATCATTGGAATATACCGCTGAGGAACCTTTATGATCCCCTATCAGGGTTAGCATCAAATGATTGACCAGTATTGCTGACTGGGGTTGATGTAACACATCTTGAGTACTTGGGAGGGGGGGTGGTCCCCCCTAATCCCTCTAATATTTCTGGAGGTTTTGTTGCCCATTCCTGTAACCTTACGAAGGGGAGTATGAGCAATCAATTAGAGACAGGCCCATTGGTTTTGTCACCGACCCCCTCATCACCAACGGATGCTATCATAGTTGGTGTAAACCAACCCCTATGTTCTCAAGATGGGTCCGCTGGGTTGATGATGTTGGGTACCAGTCTTGTTGCACTTGAGCATGAAGATACCTCTCCACTGTCTAATGTTTCTAACGTGTCTGTAAATATTAGCCGATGTGAACAAAGTTATAATAAGGGAACTGTTATGGGATGTTGGAATATTGCAGGGTTAGAACCACGTATATGTATTCCTGACTGGGTGGAGTTTATCTCGCTAGGAGATATTTGGTGTTTTCAGGAAACCTGGGCAATCACCCCAGTGTATTTTCCCGGTTTTCTGAACTTTTATAAACCTGCGACTAAAGGCCTAAGAGGTCGGGCTATGGGTGGCCTAACAACCTGGATTCGTCAAGCTGATGGTGTTACTGTTAAAGAAATTTCCATTGATTGTTTAGATCTATTGATAGTTAGCATCCGAACAGCCCGTGGGTTGGACATACTGTTGATTAATGTTTATGCTAGGGGTATGACGGGTGGCAGGGTCGTAGACACTCTTGTGTGCTTAGATGAGTTTTTAAGTTCTAATGTAAACTCTGGTCATGTAGTGCTCATGGGTGACCTTAATACCTGTTTTGAACCATTGAGTTATGATGATGGTCTGATAACCAATGCAGAGGATGAGATCTGGGGAATCCCACAACTGGATTTTCCCCCGATCACCAAATGGTCCCAAGCTGCGGTATATATTAATGGTTTATGTTTGAATTGGGGGCTTCGTGCACTCAATGGTCGGACTAGCTCGGATAGGATGGGCAACTATACCTTTTTTAATGGTAGACATCGTAGTCGTATTGACTACATTTTAGTTGACATATCATTGTGGCCGGTGGTTCTGGATATGTCTGTAAAACAGCGCCAAGAAAGTGACCATGATCCCTTGGTGGCAGAGCTAAAGGATGATAGTTTCCTTGGGCTAAATGTACGACACCCTAACCCTGTCCAGGAAGCAGTTGTACTTTCAAACGATATGAGGAGGGTACGATGGCCAAAGGTTTCGGTGGACGTGGAAGCTCGTGCTAAGATTAGAGCCCTGGTTTCGAACTCCCTGGCAGAATCTGCAAACTGTGGCGCTCAGAATTTGGATATTGCAGCGATTCATGCCAGTTTATTTTTGTCCCTAAAATCCTTTTTTGTCAAATATGTTGCAAATAAAGGGAGAGGGAAGGGTAAGAAACCTCTAAACTGGTTTAATGAAGCCTGCAAGAAGTCTCACGCAGATTTGTTTAAGGCTATAAAATCAAAGGATCCTGCCCGAATCAAAGTTAGTAGGAGAGCCTTCAATGAAGCCAAACGCCTTGCCAAAGCGGACTGGGACAACGAGCGTTGGACTTTGCTAACTGAGGCCTGCGGGAGTAGGAATCTCCAGCAGTTCTGGCACCTTCTCAGGTGGGGCAACTCACAGGATAGTCGCCCAAGTCCAGCCTCGGTTGAACCACAAAAATGGGTTTCCCATTTTGTGGAACAATTCAGATGTTGTAACACAGCGTATGTTTCCATTAGATGGCCACTATCCTTTGACACCCTTGTATTCACGGCCAGGGAAGTTGAAGCAGTTTTGAGAGCTATCCCCAGGGGCAAAGCACCTGGTCCTGATGGTATCCCTGCGGATATTGTTTTGGAGGACCTAGACCTCTGGGTTCCATATCTGGTGCGTCTGGTTAATGCATTGGCAGCGGGCGCCAGTGTACCCGATTCCTGGGCGGGTGCCGAAATACTGCCGATCTTCAAGAAAGTTGATCGGTCGGTTCCATCCAACTATCGGCCGATCAGCTTAATAGACGCGGTTCAAAAGATTATTACCCGTCTTCTGCTCACTAGGATCCAGGCATGGATAGAGGAGTATGACATCCTTACCCCTCTTCAAGCAGGGTTTCGATCCCATGCGAGTACTTTGGACCAGGCATTCCGTTTTATGCTTCTGCATTGGAAGACTGTTACCTTGGGAAAAGGCAACCTGTATGCGGCCTTCGTGGATCTTAGGTCAGCATTTGACCTGGTCCCAAGGGCAGGTTTATGGAACTCTTTACTGGATATGGGTATGCCTCCTATATTGGTTCGCCTTATAGTGAACCTCCATGCCCAGACCTTTGCTTATGTACGCTGGGGAAAACCGGGTGAGGTTACGGAAAATTTTCCAGTGGATAAGGGAGTCAGGCAGGGCTGCGTCATGGCCCCTACCTTGTTTTCCCTATATATCAATGGGGTAACCAAATACTTTGATAACTTCTCCACGGATGCTCCGAGCCTGGCGGGTTTGAGAATGCCCCTGCTCATGTTCGCTGACGACACTCTCTTGCTTTCTCGTACCAGACAGGGTCTGCAAAAGGCCTTGATAAGGTTCGAGAGTTTCTGCAGCGAACATGAGCTGGAGGTGAATGTGTCAAAAACCAAATTTATGGTTTTGAGGGGACACAAGCAAATAAGCGCCAGGGTCTCCATGGGGGATATCCCCCTCGAACAAACTAAGCATTTTACCTACCTGGGAGTTACCTTCAGCGACACGTTGAGCTGGTCACATCAGATTGAACTTATGGCTCTGAAACATCAACAGCTGGGTGGGGCACTGATTAAGGAGCATAAAGGTTCATTTACGAGGCCAATGTCCCCGCTTATAAAGATCTATGGTGGGAAGGTACTATCAGCGGTTCTCTACGGTGCGGAACTATGGGGTGGCAGCAATCTGAACCCTTTAATGCATGCCCAAAATAAATTTTTAAGGTTATGTATAGGTTTGCCACAGTCGACCCCCTTAACCCCCCTCCTTTATGATCTTGGGTGCCATTCGGTGGTGGACCAAGCAAGACTACGTCCATTATCCTTTTGGCGTCGTATGTGGACAACACCGGAACTCAATTTTTATGCTGCAGCATGTCTGGAGGTTAAAAATAGTCCAGGTGCCATGAACATTGGGTGGTTCAGAGACCTTAAGGCTATCTTACTAGCTCTGGGTCTTGACTCATTGTGGTCATCGCCCGAGTCAGCCATTTTTCCCTCAAAAAGGGTTCTTAAACAATGTTACTGGGACTGGGTGACTCTTAATATGTACCGAAAATCGAGCTCTAGTAGCCTTACTGGTCGGTTTATTGTGCATAAAGATGTGCCCAAGCTTGAAGGGTATTGGGATGTCATTACCAAACCCCTGGACCGCAAACTATTTTTTCAATTCAGATGCGGTTCGCTCCCCATTGGGGAGTTTACTAAAAAGTGGGGAACAGATAGGACGGGGTTCTGTCCCAAGTGTCATGGTATTGGGGAGAGCCTGAATCACTTTTTGTATGTATGCCCGCTGTATTCTGCTCCCAGAGCTAAATGGCTTGGTCCGGTCTGTAGAAATTTAGGTACCCGAATGGCTGTGGAAGCCACTAGATTGTTAAGAACTAATCTAGATTCCCTTATTGTGGTCGGGGTTGCCAAATTTCTAGGCTGGGCCTGGGTGCTTAGAAGTAGGTATAATAAAAGTACACAACTGGTGATAGCTTAGTTACTGTCAAGCACCTGTCCTTTGGTTGTTCTAGAGCTGTTATGTATAACCTAGTATATTTGTTTAAGAAATTGATTAACCTTAAATGATTTACATATCTGTTTTAAAATAATTTATGGTTGTATTAAGTTTTATTGTTAAGTTGCTTTTTTATCTGTACAAGAAGCTGATTAGTTATAAATGATTTAATAATTGTTTAATTGCACATGTATGTCTATTTTGTTTTTATGTCTTTTATGATGAACTAATCGAATAAAGACTTCTTGAACTTGGCATGGGGGCAGGTATTTGTTATTTTTAATATATACTGAATTTCTAAACAACTGTTGTTCTGTTTATCTCTAAATTACACAAACAGTGCACAGAAAACCACCTGCTCAAATTAAGCACTGCTTTGTACATACCCTTGTTAAGCTGGTGTGGCTCCTGCAGGCTGTGCGTGTCTAAAAAGACACCACTGTCGCTGTGCAGCTTCTCTGTCTCAGGATTGGAGCCCAGCTCCACTGCCCGCGCCTTTGCCAGTTGCTTCTTTTGCTTGCAGGCACTCCAGCTGTCGTCATGAAGGATGGGGCGTGAGAGAGCATGAAAGAGTTAGTATTAATAGAATATCGACTATTTGTATACTCTTATGTATGGTAGAAGAAATCAAATGAAAGAAACAGAAACTAAAACGGTTGCTAAACAATTTTCTTCAAAGAAAACAACATTTTAAAGATAGTATACAAAAACGTTCACAGTACTGTTAAGTTAATATAACATGTCACGTGTTACATTATGGCCAACACTCTCATGCATAGGTACTGTGTGACATGTGGCTTGCTCCAATTATCCTGCGGCTGCATTAAGAATAACCATTTATTTAGCTGAGTTCTGAACTGCATGTTTCAACCAATAACATTATGTAATTGGAGCAGCTTAATTTAGCTCCTTTCTTACATGTTACTTCTTTACGTTATTTTATATAGATGACTACTTCTTTAGACCGTATGTTCTAACCTTTCAATCAACGGGGGGATTTTGAATGTATTACTGAAATGCTCCATGATAACCTCTAACAAAATAAGTTAATGAGTGCATATTAATGTTGAAGAGTTTATTATAAATGTAGCTTTTACTCATGACTTATTCTGCTTAATATTTTATACATGTACCAATTTTAAAATGCCTGCACTTATATTCAAATGTCAGAGTGCACTCTAACTGTGTGTTAACTTAGCATAACCAACGGCCCTAAGCTTCTGAAATTCAATGTTTAACTTTCACATGAGAGTTGCGTTGTTTGAATGTTTTCTACTCTGCAGGTGCAGATAGAACGCTTCGTTAATTAGAATCAGGTATTGTCTGTTTATAGAGATATTAAGATTAGGGAAGAATTTCTTGGCAAGAAGATGTGTTAACGAGGTGGGAGACGTGTTCTCATGGTGGAGAAAGGACGCACGCCTAAAGGACAATTGAATGTGCCCTATCAGGAGTGTGGGAGAAGAACTGAATGTTGAAAATGTCTACCTAGGACAATAGAAATGTACTGAAAAGTGACGTAGAAGGTTATCTTGAATGCTTGTGTGTTAATAGATGTTGTATTGTTTTTTACATGAGGACACACACATTCATTTTTAGGCACGGGGAGATTAAGTGATTTGCCCAGAATCACAGGAGGTTTTGGCATCGTTACCGAGATTCGAACCCAGATCCCCAGGTCCGAGGTCGAGCGCTTTAGCCTTTAGGCTAACTCCTCATTGCAGCCACCGAGTTTTTGGTGTGTTTCTTATTGTCCAGATGGAACTTTATTACAAGGTTCGGATTCATTCTCGTGATACTATATTTCTTTAATATGCTTCTGAGACTCATTTATATTACTTTGTTTTTGAGTTTGTAATAAAACCTTTTAAACTTCCTTTAGTAGTCTTTGTCTTACTGAGTGAACATTTCGCTAAACTATTATTGAAATTTGTAACTTGTGTTTACTCCCTCTGACCTCTCATGCAACAAATAAAGATTCACCAACCAAAGAGAGAAATGTACTATCAGAAATACAGCATAGACAAGTTTAAACCCAAGCCCCAACCTCCAGACTATGTTTCAGACTCAATGATCGGTGAAGTTCCAGCTGTCTGGAGGAGAGTGGTGGTAGCTGCGAAGGAGTGAGTATTAATAGGGTTGTGTGTTGAAGTGGTTTATACATAGCTTGCGGGTAGAATGGAAAAGGTCTGATGTTTAGCGGAGGGTTTGAGTGTTGTGAGAGTGTGGTGTTAAATTGAAGTTTTTATCAGGTCAGACGTACCAAAGATCCCGGGATGGTATTGAAAGTGTAGAAGACTCTGAATTGTAATTTCTTTCCTTGGCTTTTGTGGGGCTTGTCGTGAGGCGTCGTCGATGGCCAAATTAAGATGGGGACTTTATTTCTATGTGTGAAAGTGGGAAATGATCATCGCTGTTAACCTTTTGTGCAGACGAAAATTGTGCAAATCAAATTCCCCACAGGTCGTGGTCTCATTTTGAATGTGTGTTAGAATGTGTGTTAGAATGGAAATATTTCTTGGGTGATAGTATTCTGTTGATTTCTTTGGTAAAGCAGACAATTGTGGTTGATCGTTGTTTGTATTACAAGAGTCTTAGTGTGTTGATGAAGTGAGAGTGATAGTGGAAATTGTAACGGGTGTGAACCGCTGCGAGGGGCAAGATTGGCGTCCTAATGTGCTGCACTGAGATTGGTAAGTTTGTGTAAAGCCATGCTTTATTGGTTATTCACGTCATCAAGTGCCGCACTGTTATCGGTAAGTGGTTTGGTATGTGGGGGGAAATGAAATGCTTTAGAAAATTACGTGATTTGGTGAGGGGAGATGTGATGATACATGTTAGAGAGGGAGAATAGGAGCCACCTGAGGATACAGAAGGGCATTACATGGCGATAAATGTGGAGCTTCACTCATGTATTTGGCTTAGTCAATGGCACACAATCATACAGAAAGAAGGTGCACTGGAGTTTCTAAGCTATGATTCGTTTAATGTATGAATCATCGACAACTTGAAGAGTTTTATACAAAATGAAACTGTTACCTAGAATGGCACAGTTTGAGGCGCTGAACGCTTGGGAGCGAGTGGGAAAGGGAGAAATATTGGGGTAAAGCTAGAAAGGCTGTGCGGACATATGTGGACGCTAGATGAAGAACAGAAAAGATGGAGAACACACATGATAGAGGGAGTGAAGTTGTAACCTGTATTGACCGGTGAGAGAGCTGGACAGAGAGAAATAAGGAGAAGAGCGACAAGTCTAAAGGACCAGGAGAAAAGAGAGAGGGTAGTGATCAGAAGATAACTACTCTGGAAAACACAACCCTCCTCCGCACAAAATCCCAGACATTTCAACCAGTCCTAAACACTGCAGAAGGCCATACCAATGTCAGAGGCGCCCGGTACAAATACCAACCATACACTATGTAAGAGCAGTGAGCCTGGTACTGGGGAATGTTTGAAGTGCTGCAGCACTACTCTGGCATCAAAGAACAGTGATTGCTACTTTACATTGTGAGTATTAAAATCATGATTTCAGCTGTTCTTCGAACACCAACAGCGAGTCATACTGACCCATACTGACATAAGATACATATCGGTGCCCAACCATAAGATGGCGGAACACCACGTGAATCTAGAAGAGGTTCACACTACAAAAGTGGGAGATTTTGTAATAAGCAGAGGTGCTGATGAGTTAGGAAGCTGCAGAAGGAGGACACAAGAAAGTGGGAAAGGGAGAGCAGGGAAAACTGAGAGACGGGGAAGTGGAGAGCAGGGGAAAGGGAGAGCAGGAAAAGAGGAGAAAAGAGAACGGGCCTGGGGAAAAGAGCGTGACAAAGGGAGGCCGAATTAAAGTTAAAAGAGAGCGGAGTGGGTGAAAAATAAGAGAAGGGAAGGCAAACTGTGACCAGCAGGAAAAGAAAAGGAATGGGTAAGACAGTGAAAAACAAGAGATGGCAAAAGATATTGGGAAATAGGCAGAGAAAGTAGAAGAGGGAGAGCAAATGGGGAGAGCAAGAGAACTTGAGGAGAGGGAGCAAGAGACAAAAAGAGGATGGTAGACTGGAGTGAGCGTGAAGGGGAAGGGATTAAAAAGAAGGGTATTGGGACAGTGAGAGACAGAGTTGGGCGGAAATATGAGGAGGGAAGAGGAAGGAAAGCGAGTGGGGCCGAATGGTTGGAGAGAAGAAGAGAGAGAGAAAGAATGAGAGAAAAGGAAAGACAGAGGGGGTAGAAAAGAAGCGGGGGAACTACTAGTGTGTGTGTGTGTAGAGTCAGGAGAGCGGGAAGGGGAATGGGAGACAGAGAAGCTGAGAGTGATGGGGAAGAGAGTAAAAGAGGGATGGGGAGAGAGAGGACTGTAATCTCACCCAGCACTGGCCCTCCCTGCAGAGCTCATCTTAATGCGCCCGAGGCCCGGCCTGTGAAAGGAAGCAGCAGGCTAGGTTCTTCCTTGGGGATGAGAGGCTGTAAGGCTCCTCGAGACGTGAATAATGCTGCTGGAGGCCTCAGAAGTGGCCTGCAGGCGGGAGGGGCGCGGGGGCATTCCTTTTCATCTGAGGCAGGCGCACATGTTCTCTGCCATCTCCGAGGTATCAGCTTGCTCATTTGTAACACCTGTGCTCTAAAAGGAGGAGAGGCGGGGAAGAGACACTCTGGGGCCCTCGCGACTTTCTGGAGGGAAACCAGAAGCGCTCTCGAGCAAAGCGGTACTCTTGAAAAGGCTTGCGAGTCAGAGCCCAGCCGGAAGTACTCCCAGAGGCCCGATTCTACGTTTAACTTTAAGGACTTCGCCAGCAGCTTAACTCAAGTTATCTTGCAGAAAATGTACAGCCATTTAACTGCAAAACGATGCCCGGCTAAAATCAATGAGCACACAAAGTTTATAAAGGGCTTATATGAATCTCGACAGAAAATTAATTCGGCACTTTTTTGTCTTCAAAAATATTGTCCTTTTAGTGGAAATTCATGGTCTATTTTTAAAGACGCCACACACACACACACTGTAAGGGAAATACCCCCATTATTCGGTATTCAGATAAGCTCTGCCTGTTTACTCCTGTGTCTGCAATGACTAAACAGCAGGGGGCAGCCTGAACACCATATAAAAAAGCATTTCCCACTTTACATATAGAACAATTAGACGATTGAGGAAGGTTAGAAGCTAAATGAAAACACATGGCTGCTTTGAAATCGCGGCCAGTTTTTGTTTTGCATCTTCTGCTTAGGAAGTTCCTAGAGAAGACACTTGTGGCTGAAAAAATGTCGTGTTTGCCGCCATCTTGAGCAAGGAAAATGTTTGGCTAGAAAAATGCTCAAAATACATAATCCCTGCACCTTCCTCTATCCTCTCACCACACAACATAACAACACTCTGACACATGCTAGCATAGGTCCCAAAGACCTCAGTGAACCACCTCCCTGCACACATAGAAGCCTCCAAAGCGCCAGAGAGCCTCCCAAGCATGCTAGTTGTCTAGCCTCATCCCAACGAAGGACCACCTCCCCAACCACTAGGATTCCTACCTTGCCCCCATCACACCGGGGCCATCTCTTACATGCCGAAAACCCTCTGCTTCCTGTCTCTCCAGCACACAGTGACGCGTTGGTACAGCAGCAGCCTTCTCAGTACACCAGTTGCACCCACCCCTCTGGCCAGGCTTACAGGAGAGTGATATGGTAGGGTCTCTCTGGCCTGGTGTGCTAAACTTCCACAAATCTTCATTCGGCAACGTAACATTTGCATTGTACTATAGCATTAGTTGTAGGCCTTCAAACCTTTGTTATAGGCAGAAACGGGTATGACCAATATAGGGTTGTTTTCAAATCCAATTTCCTGCTCAAAGTCAGAAAGACAGTGCTTGACAAAACTACCAGGGTTTTTTGGGCAGACCTGCATATAGAAAGGAACACTGCAATACTTGTATCATGTGCTTAATATAGGTGGAGACAGACTCCAAACTGCTGTATTTGTTTTTCAAACGCAGTGCACTGTAAACACTGCTCTATTTTGCATCAAGTTATTAATTAATCGAAGTACTTGTGTCAGGTGACATTGTGCCCCTCATGCGCTCCCAGTCGTAGGCAAGTGCTAAATTTGTGCGAAAAAAAAGTGCTTTTTCTTAGGAGCCCACCGCCTGTACCTCCGAATAGCACACCATGGCTGCCTAGTTGATTACAATTTCTTCAATCACCCTGTAATTCCTTTCTCTTTTTTGTATGTTTTGGAAAGGCATCATCATCAGTGCTTTCTACCGGTGTTACAGTTTTCCTATTATTCCTTTCCTCTTTTGCCCTTTTCTGCGTTTCTACCTCTTGCTCAAAGTCAAAGACTGAGATAAAAAAAATGGGTCCTTGTCCCCAAAAATGTGTGCCGCTGCCGACCACCTGAAATCACAGGCACCCTGTAGGCATTGCTCTTGCCCTATCGTTACAATGCCCCAGGAATGTAGCGTTTGCTTAGCTAGTCCCCAAAAATCATTCTTTTTTTGGCAGTGTATACTTTTGCAGTGTGAAGTCTCTTCTAGTTTCACATACTGTGCATAATTCAACCCATCTACAGGTTGTGTCTGGGACTGTTAGGGTTCAAAGTTCATCTCACTCTGGAGAGGTCACAGAATTCACTATAGATTCCATTAATTCTACTTTGGACAGTGAGAAGTTTTATAGCGTGACCACGGGGAAAGGTGGTGTAACGTACCACTTAAAGGCCACATAGGCGATGAGTCCCACTACAACGGCCCCCAGGATGGAGCAATACACAGGGATGATATTGTTGCTGCTGTCCTCCCGTGGGATGAATTCAGGAGAGCTGGGTGAGGCGCTGCTCCCTGCGACCCCCATCTTCTTGGAACTATCCTTGTCGTCCTCAATCAGGCTTGGTATGCGTAGATTCCCTGCAGAAGGGACACAAGATATGTCAAGATTTGTGTTAAGGTCATGTGGACACATAGCGCTAAATACTTTTCTGCCACACACAGTTACCCAACAGCATAAGTCACAGCAAGGCAGATACCTCAGTTTCCCAATGCAGGGACTTAAAAGTTTCAACAAACTATACATTTTAGGATAACAGGAGATACATGTATTGTTATATAGGTGTGGCAGCAGCTGGTCGTCTTTCGGATACTGGTTGCTTAGGCCAGATTTATCAAACTTCCTAGCAACGCAGCAAGACACCTTGATGCACCATGCTGTGTGAAAGGGAGAGGGTAGGAATGCTCTACATATAACATGATATAGAGCATTCCTGTACTCTCCTTTCACCGCCAAACAATGTGGTGCCTTGCTCCAACGCAGGCACCCTTGCACTGTGGTGCAAGGGTGTATGCTTTACAGGGGGGATTGTTTTTTGCAGGAAGGTACAACTCAAGGTGAAAAACAATCCTCTGATGCTTTTTCTTCTTTCTGTGTATCCTGCAGAATGTAGTGCACGTAGAAAAAAGAAAAAACTAGAAGAAATAAACATATTTCTCCTTATTATGCCTCCCCTGGGAAGGCGTAGCATTTTGACGCATACCCAGGTCTAGCACTCATGTTAAATCTGGGAATGTGCCAAAATTCATGGGTGGATGCACTCTACCGGTAGAACGTCGACCTGGGCAGAGTAATGCAAGGCAGCTACAGACTTATCAAGCACCATAGGACTGGGGGAGGGAAAAGAATTCCGCTCTACCAGCGGAGTTCGTGGAGTTTTTCCCACTCCACAAAACTATGCAAAGTGATGCGGAGCAGAGTTTTCTCTCACGCAGTTGGCGAGCAAGAAAAATCACGCAGTAGATCTCCTACTAGCGAGATTTCTCAATGCGGGTGGTCGTGACCGCCCGAGTTGAGGAAGCTGCCTCTCGAGTAGAAGATCTACTCGAGCGGCAAAAAGAGGCAGCGCCATCTGGCACGATGCATAGTGCCGTTCACGCTGATTTCACAGCGCAGAACAAACCCCGGTGCTAAAAATCAGTGCGAGCAGTGCAACTTACCACACTCCACTGCTCACAAAACTCTGCAGAGCAAAGCAGAGTTGTTTCGGCACTTCCCAGGGTTCCGCAGAGCAGAACTCCACGAATTGCGCCCAGGCCTACACAAGGTGGTCTTGCGTTGCAAGGTAGATCTGACTTTAGTGTTGCCTTGCCCTTGCATTACCTTGCGTGCCACAAGGGTAAAGCAACACTGCGATACATCTGGCCCTTAGTGATGGATTATATTACATAGCTACTTACTATATAATAGTTACTCAGTAGATGATGCTGCTATGGGTCAGTGTGGTGTACTGGTAAATGGGGACGGTGCCATTTTTTCTTTCTGTAATGGTATCTTTGGACATTTTGTGGTGTATATGACATTCTGAACTTTAATATGTGTGGTAAATTTCAGTTAACTACTTCAGGAAAGTTCATGTGGAGACTACTAAGGAGATGTACAAGTGTTGTTGACAAGACACACATGAGTCAAATGCTTAGCTAACTTTTTGGCTTCGAAAAGTTATGCCTAAAACATACTGTTAGTGTAAGAGTAGGAAATGCTTAGATGTGCCGGAGGTGGCAAACATTTAACCAACTATATATCTTGGAGCTGTGATATGTGTCTCAAGGGACCAGAAAAGATTGTGTGGCCTCCATGCAAGAATAAAAAAAAAAAAAGAGTGTAACGCTCAGAACGAAAGGGGATGGGGTTAGAAAACTATAAATTATTTAGACATAGCCTTGGGGAGGTAACTGCTTTATAGTCTGCCTCCTTACAAGAGCATGGCACCAAAGCCACATAACAAATCAACAGCATTGCCATACGCAACGAGCACCCTAGAAAAAACTAGCCCACAAGTGGTGGAGCAGTGTCACCCCACTGCTTTTAAGCAGTGAAACTAAAGAAAAAATAAATTTATAATAACTCAATGTTATTATCATTTTATTTGTTCCTGCTGTTCTGCAGGTGGGGCGGGCTGCTCTGCTCTCAGAGCAGGGGAGGTGTGGTTTGCTCCCTCTCAGGTCCACCAAACACCCATGTGCACTTTGCATGTTCCCAATTGAGCGATGAACCACGGCGCTCAGACCACAATGCTACATTGCAGCGTTGTGATTGCTCAGGGTAACCTGGGTGCTTCCTGATCTGGCCCAAGTCCGACGTGCAGGACAGACACAGCGATAAGGAACGTTTTTAAAAAAAATTACATTCCTCCTCTTTGTAGTCCCCCCTTTCCACCCCTCCCACCCCCCTCTCGGATTCGTGCCGACCGCCACTGGTGGCCACCCTCACTGGCACAACATAACTCATCCTTGCTGCTACGACATTCCATCCATAAACAACTGACCCAGCTCGGATACTGATGCATGTAAACAAGTACTATACACTGGCTGACCAATGGACAATTGCTCTCCTCCACCAATTGAGAGAAAAACACGAAGTCCTTCAGCAAAAGAACCCATACACAAGACCAAAAAGAGCTTCCTTGAATCTAACTCATTTGACTTTCTCACTTTCTTATACAAACCATTTTGAATCTTAATAAACTCAACTACCCACACACAACCAAACACCAACAAAACAAAAGGCTATGGATGATGATTCCTCGTGTCCAATTGGTTGCCTTTTCAGATCTTCACTAAAAAGCTCCTAGGCGAGAAACTGGTACTTTGCTATATCCAGGGCTTTAAGTAGGGTAGATCCCTTTGGGTCTCTTACCTGGTAGTAATCATATCCTTACCGTAAAACTGCCCCTTATTTGGCCCCATATTCATGTTCCTAACTTTATAGGAAAACACGATTATAACGACAGTTAAGATAATCCATGTCTGAAATGTAGCTTCTGTGACCATTTAATTTGTTTTACTTAATCTTGTATTCCTTAAGAGTTGTTTTTTCCCAAGATGCTAGGTTTCTCTAATTTGTTTTCATGCAGCATATTAACTTTTGTATACTGCGTAAAATGAACTGAGTCTGGGCCACGATTGAGACCTCTGGAGATAAGGCTGAAGGTAGTACACATGCTCATCCAATCCTTGGCCTCTCAAAGTACTTGCAGGCGAATGGTGTGCTGTGTGTTTGAGGGGGGTGGTTAATAGAACGACATGCAAGAGAGAACATGTAAGACAGTGAAATGTGTGTTCTGATTAGAAAAGATGAGATATGCAAATGGAGGATTTCAGAAAGACGTGGGGGGAAAATGTGTGACTGTTTAACAAGTTGAGAGACGGCAGAGGAAAGTGGTGTGAAGGTAAGAACGAGAGTAATTGAGACACTACAAAGACCCGTGCCCCTTCCACAGACCTTAGCAATGCATTAGTTACATTCTCATATTTTCAGAAATTAAACATTTTCAGTTCTAATTATTCACAAAAGTAACTGATGTAAATAATTTATCTAACACTGCTATTAAGCATTGGCATTTCTAATGGGCCTAGCTTGTTTTAGATGCACATTCGTTATTAAGTGATACATCTGGATGCAATAACAGAAAGCTCACAGAGAGGCACCAAAATACTGGTTGGGAGGCACACTACAGAAAGTGTAAAGTTTAAGTTCAGCCACACCCTTATTTAGATAGGCCACACCCCTTGGAAAGGATTCCTAGTTATGCTTTGTAGGCCTCACCCCTTTTAGAGAAATCACCCGCCCCCCTTTTTTCAGCCCACAGAAAGCCTCAGACAATCTAATGCCGTTTTGGGATATTCAAACACGAATAACATACACCTTTGTGCCCAATGTGCACTGGTCTAGAACGATACACGAAAATAAGTAGAATACAATTGAGTAGGAATTTGCTTTCATACGTTATCTCGCCTGCTAGCAAGTGTGTACGTTTTCAATGTACCATCGCCATTCCCCCTAGCCACCATTAGATATGTGGTGAAAGCCAGTCCATTGTCTTGGGCATTCACACAGCTTACTGACTGAATGACGTCACAGCCTAGGGAACCAATCCCTTGACACGCCTCAAGCCTGAGCACGTGCCCCTGCACGAGCTGCGTGTGTATGCTTTCTTCTCTTAGCAGGAGGCGCGAGCTTGCAGAGAAGACGCATTCCGGAGAGGGGGCCTGTGGGCCCATGGCGGTCTCAGTGTAACCGGGCCTGGGCTCCCGTCGCTCAACAAAGTCTTATATTTCATCATGGTTATTAAGATGAGTGCTGTCAGAACAGAAGGGTAGGCAGCCACATGCTCGAGCCCCCGCTGGGGATCAGGGTGCAGCTGTGCTTTGGCCAACTTTCCCGTCATAGTTACCTTCAGTTCAAACAGCATGTCGTGTTACAGACAGAAGACCCTCTCCCCGTCCTGCAGTATCTTTTTCCTTTCTCCCCCGAGCCTGGCTGTAATGGTTATCATCTCTTCTACACCTGCTCCAGTATGCGCTGCTTCCAATATCCCCCTCCCAGAGTACAGAGCAGATGCTTCTAGTGCCTTCCATGAGTGGCCTCTGACCTTTTATTCCGGGGGTTCTCGTCCTCAGATTGTAAGTAGGATAGAGAGACGCGATGGGAAGGTAGCTCCGCAGGGAAAAACAGGTGAACGTCACAGGTTTGAATCCCAGGGGGAATGGTCTGGATAAAACGAGAACCAATGAGCTGGGTGGTAACTCTGGTCCTTAAGTGCTGAGAGGCAACCCAGGTTACATCAGATTGAGAAGTGTGGAATGCTAATGGCAGATGTTTCTGTTTTAAAACGCTCCACTGCTGTTGTATAAAAAAGCAATTTCAATAAGAGTAGGTGTAGAAAATTCTCTACACTAGATGATGTACAGGGAGGGGCTTCCCATTAGAGCCACAGGGGTCACTGTTCTTCTACCAGATCTGGATCCAGGACCGAATTCTGCCCATATCCTATCAGAAGACGGGCTACATGCCATTGTGCCACAGGCAAGGCGACACCTTAACTTCCAGGGCACTCGAGACATGCAGTGAGCCGGGAATCTGGATTGGTATATTGCACCATTATTTTATTTTAGCATTTACTGAATGTCTTTTGGAAAGCTCGCCATTACTCTTGTGGGCATCCTGGTGCTAATTGCATAGTTTACAAAGGCAGAAACATCTTTAGCAATTACAGATGAAACAGGTAGGTCTGTAGCAATTTCCTAACTGTAAGGTGGTCTGAAGTTAGTTGCAGCGTGAATTCCAAACGCTAGCCGTGAAGAAGGAGCGACGACCCGCTCTCATCCTTTTGCTTTCTGGACCAGCAGTGAAGAGCTTGAGAAGGCTGGTATGGAGTCAGTAAGTTGTGAAGGGATGTGGGGCTGCAGCCACATACATGTGCTTGAACATGCTTGGGGATAGGAACCCAGTGAAGTTGCGCGAGATGTTGAGAGAGGCACCCATTGAGGAGCCTCAACAACATTTTAGCAGCTAAATTCTGAATCAGATTGAGATTTTGGACATATTAGAAGGGCCAGATAGAATGCATTACATTAACCTAGCCTTGATCCCAACTACTGCATGGATCACTTGGAATCTCATATCCACATGAATGTGACGGAGTGCTACAGTCTCAGATGAAACAGACCCAATGAGATGGCCTTGGCGGTTTGGGCAGAGAAGTCTAATTTTGACAACGACAAAACCCAGATTGCATACTAATGCTGAAAGAGCTGAATAGACTGCCAAAGTCCAACCTGTGACCAATCTGGGAACCATTTTGAGGAAAATGTACCTACCATTAAGATTTCAGTCTTATTTAAAGTTACGTTTCAAGACACAAGTCATGCTTCCATGAAGCTAAAGACGAAAGGCATGTCCTAAAGTTGTCTTGAGTATACATTACCATCCAATTTCTGTATATTCTGAGTATTGTTGGCAGGAGCCATGACGTTCGTATTATAAGATTAGATAGGCTTTGCTAGAGGAGCAGCATAAAATAATGAACCCCAAAATGAGCCCTGAAGCAGCACGCTAGCCTCATATATCTTGGAAGGATCATCTAAAGGGAGGGAGAGCAACCTTCAGGATCCTACCAGATAAAACAAGGAAATAGGTTGTGATCTCCTCCCAGAAGAGGTTGGAACCAGACCAGGGTAGACACAGAAACAGACAGATGCCAAATTGAACTATCGATCTGACTTATTTTCCTGATCCTAGTTATCCATCCATATGAGCCTACACTATCAACAAAGCATAACAGACAGCATCAAGACACAGGCTTCTAGCAGTTAACAAGAACAAGCATTTGCAATGCAATAGGTCTTGCAATTACGAGAGTTTAAGCTATTGTAATTTACAATGGTAATAGCTCAAACTCTTGTAAATGCGAGACCTATTTCACTTCAAAGAAGTGGCTGCCATTTTCCGGGGTTGCTTGAAAGTGGAAGCGTGCTTAACAAGGAAAGCCCATTGTGCCTGCAGTAGGAGAAACTCATTAAAGAAAATAGTCTTTACAGAATAAATAAGACATACCGTGTCGCAACAGAAGTAAAAGGGCCAGTCGCCATGGGAGGGTACAAATGCAGACATAGATACTAAGGAGGGACTAACAAGCCTAATAACGACTCGGACGCCAGTGTTTACAAAGGACAATGACACAAGCCAATTAAAAAATATGGGAAGAGAGTGGGCTGGGCTTCAAAGCCATACTCCACTATTGCATGCCTCGCAGCAGCGCATGCGCTGCCCAGGCGTGACCTACAAAGCACTCTCAGAGACCACATGCAATTATGTACAATAAGATTAATCAATTGTACTCCCTGCTTCAGTGGCATTGGCTCTCCCTAGTACACAGAGATGGACAGTACAGAAAATGGCATCACCTGTCAAGCTCCAGACAAAAAGAACCTACCACCACAGGCCCAATATCAACAGAAAATAAACTATATTAAAAGGGTCAGTACGTTTAAAAGAGGCTTCCAAAGCAGGTAGTTTCCTCTTGTCTACAATGATGAAAATGCAAGTCCACACAGCCATCAATCAAGAGTAGCAGATACTACACCTGGCTTACATGTTGGCATTTCATACACATTCCTTTCTACCCCTAGTCTAAAAGAGTCATGAAAACAGCAGCAAGAACCAAGGCATCATGTTTGCTTTCTGCAGTACACCTCCTTGACCTTTCCCCGAAGCCCTTAGTTGTAAAAAGACTGTTGAAAGTTTAAGGATAGAAGATGAGGTTACCCTCTGAGGTCATAGAAGGTCAATGAGTGCTGGGTAACAATTCTACTACCTCGGCGGTTCCGAGAAAGGATATCCATGCAAAGGAAAATGATAGCACTACCTGCTCATTCCCTGCCTACTTCCGGTTAAGTTATTGAGACTTGCTGCACAACTGCATGACCACAGAAGCACATTAGCATCTCTTATGCACAAGCATACTATCAAGCACTCGTTTGGTTTAAACTCATGCACAGCCACAAACAGAAGAGACACAAACCTGGCACTCAAGCGTGAGGCATACACTGGCCACGCATGCTATATAGCAAACCCAGGATTCCAAATATGGCGCTCCCAACCTGGGCCTGCACTCCCTCCCCTTCACACATGCATGGCGGCCCGTGCTAGCAGCCCACGTCCGCCCAGGAAGAATGTGAAAAGTGTGGGTGTGTTGGTGGCACCGGAGGGGTGTGGGTCACCCTCCTACGGGCACGGGTCACTTCCCAGACCTGAAGCCGCCTCGGTCCGCCTTCCCAAGGAGCCAGGGAAGAGCAGAGGCGGATTATTAACAGGTCTGAGGGTGTGAATGGGTAATCCGGCGACGGCGGGAAGAAATAGGTTTTTCAAGATCCGCCACTGCACTTAAAGGTTTGGGAATTATTCTTACTTTATTTTACAATGCACCTAGCGAGGGGTGGGTTTTCCAGTCATGGGATGAAGGCAGAAAAATAGGCTTGAGATGCTACTGCTATGTGGCAAATGGCCACTAGGTCTCGTGACTTTGTGGGTGTTGAGAAAATGTGATAATGCTTTTTCCAACACTAATTGCACATCAAAACACACACCTACTTCATTTAGGTTTTAGGTGGTGCAATGAGCATGGCTAAGTACTGTAAGGACCCCATTTTTTAAGGGCGATGGAGAAGGGATGTCTCCACGTGAAAAAATAATTGCACGAGGTTCAGAAAGGGGCAACATTTGTAATCACACATATACCCTACTTTATGGTTGCGCAGTAGGGTAGCCAGTGTGCCATGTGCAAGGCCACTGGAGTTATGCGGCAGGGGAGGGCCAAATTATGCGGAAGGGTTGACGAAATTATGCAGCAAAAAAAGCTAAATTCTATGGTGCAACGCTGCATATTTTATGATAAGTGTTACGTCATTATTGTGGCAATCCCCCACTTGTTAACCCTGTCAGGGCATTGACTGCACCTCCTTAGTTCCAGTTTGACACCCAAATATAGCAATACTAACAGAAAGGTGACCATTCTAGCTTTGGGGGGCCTTCCTCTGCGCGGCAACACGTCACTGCACTTTTTGTAACTTTCTGACAGTTTGAGCTAGAAACTAAAATGAAAAACATTTTCAGTTAACATTTCCAGATTATGCATCAGATGGTGGAGCATGTGGCAAATGCGGCAAACCTATATTTATGCGAAAAACGCAGCGGCCGCCGCACAATTGCATAATTCCAGTGGCCCTGGTCATGGGTCATGTGCAAAGAAGGATATGTTCCCACTGGCTCCTGTTCGAATTATAAAATACAGCAATAACCAGGATTTAGTGGGCCCCTCAGGCCTGTGGAACCTCTACAGCACCTCTTGAACCAATGGAAGCCAGGCCCCTGTGTGTGCAGAATTGTCCACTCTGTGTAAATGTAGGAAAATAACCGAGTATGCTTCGAATCGCAAGAAATGCGGAAATGTATTCAAATTCGCCACAACAGCCTACATATCTACGTTTTAATTCCGAATCTACTCTTTTGTTTTAGGGTTAATAAAAGCCCACGCCAAGAAAATGTGTGAGCTTATTAACGGTTATGCGGAAGGCCAAAATCATTTTAATTGCCTTAAGTATACATTCTAAACAATATTTACACACCCAGCGCATGATACAATCAGTTGCTGACGCCATGCCAATTCCAAGTGCGTGTGCGGCACAAGGCATGAGGAGGCGGCAGGAAGGGGCGGGACGCGAGCCTCAGTCCTACCGTGCTATTACAAAAGACAGCATGTTCATTCTAAAGGTCAGAGGTTGTGACCTGTGCCCTCGCCCCTTCCCCCAAGCACTAACTCCTGCCAATTGAAACCATTCTCCCAGCAGTGCCAGTTGTCTGCCCGCCCCGTGTGAGCACATGTGAGCGCTGCTCTCGAGTTCAAAGGCCGGCCAGGCGGATATGAGCATTATCTGAGGCTTGGACCCGGTTAGAATTAAGTGGATTTTTGCCCGAGCGGCTACTTTAATTGGAGGCCAACAGGAGTCAGAGCAGAGGGAATGTGGGATCCCCTGAAGCAGGAGGGTTGTTGGCTGACAGCCCACGAGGAGCAACATGCTTCATTACGTTTGTTGGGCTTCCAGGGTAACCGCCTAAACTGCATTTTCAAGATGTTATTATTGTTATTAATTCGAATTCGTAAAGCGCTCTTTCGGTGGCTCCTGGAATGATTTTCAAAGCGCTTGCAATGCATCACAAGCTGGAGCGTGATTCCGTTTTTACAGATTTGTGCTTTGGAGTAGCAAGGCACCCCTGTGTTGTCCCGCAGGCAGATTTCGCCAGTGAGTAGCGTGACCGAATATATCCACGGAAAACGGCCTGGAATACGGACAAAAAACACGTGACAGGACCACAGTTTCACAGTAATCCCCCATTCCTTACAGACCTACTCATGCAGCCAGATTCATCAAGCCGAAATCGGCTCGCAAAGGGCCAGATTCTGAGAATCCTGCCCTTTGCGAGCGCTATTTTTGCATTTGGGATTAATCATCCCAAATGCAAAAATCGCAATTTTAGAAATCGCTAAATTGCGAATAATTGCATTTAAGGAATCTCAATTTGAGATTCCTTAAATGCAATTCATGAACCATTTTAAAATTGCGAATTCGCAATCTGGGGCCGCTATTTACCGCGAAGTCTAACTACGTGGTAAATAGCGAAAACTTAGAAAAATACACTTCAGTGCATTTTTCTAAGTTGTATGTTACACACACACATGTCCTTTGGACATGTGTGTGCGCGCAACATCAGTGTACCTTACCATTTTTGGGGTGCTACAGGGTGTCCTTTGGACACCCTGGCACCCTTGAAATCGCTTCCTCATTTGCGATTCGCTAATTGCTAATCGCAAATAAGGAATGACTCCCCATTCATTCCTATGGGCCTTTAGGCCCATAGGAATGAATGGGAAAGCCATTCCTTATTTACGATTAGCAATTACCGAATCGCAAATAAGGAAGCAGTAGAAATCGCAAAAAATATTGCGATTTCTACATGCATCCCGTTTTGCGAGTCTTTAATAGCGATTCCTTAAAAATCGCTATTAAGGACTCGCAAAATGGGACTTTGATGAATCTGGGGGTTGGTCCTTAATAACCCCGCGGTATTGGGATTTCAAGAGCAGAATTACCGCATCTAGAGTTCCGAGGAACTCTCAAAAAAGTTTACTGCAGCTAGAGTTCCAAGGATATTCTAAACAGGACCTATTTGACGGTTAGCAGGATCATGGCCGCCATTTTCACTTCTTTCAAATCGCGTTTCGTCGACTTTTTAACGTACAGTCACAGAACAGAATTATTTACAATAATCAGTAGTTATAAAGCACACTTTGCCAAGTTATTCAATCTGTAAGTGTGTGATAAGAGTTTCTATAATTAAGCAACTCAATGACACTCATTTTATTGAATGCCAAAGGGTCAGCTTGGATGAAATGGTGGTATTGGAGCCTGTATCCTTCTAGTTACACTAATATCTTTTCCCTGAACTCGCTGAGGTAGGGGGTGGGGGGGATTGTCACAAAATATATCACGCTTTAGTCTCTGGTTGGATCAATTCACTTTGTGCCTGGCACAGATGTGCTTGGCATTAAACTCCGGCAGGTGTTAGTCTCAGCAGGTCTAGGAGTGCTAGGTCTTTGTGCAAGGGCGTTGATTGTCAACCACTCCATCGTCTCTCGCGCTACCAAAGGCTTGGGTTGGAGAGGGAGCTTGTTACCCTGCTGTTCTGTTGTGGTACTTCCCTGCTGGTTTTCTTCTGCCCCTCGCCCAAGTAGAAAGAAGAAGATTACTTATTGGATCCCGGCTGCTTCCTTCAGCGGCTGCGCTCACAAGGGCCATTCTCTACCAGCACTACGGCCTTCGCGGGCTGGATACCACACTGAGCTGGTGCTAAACCCCGGACACAATGAAGTCTTAGGCATGGCTCCCCTGCTGACTCCTGTTGCCGCAGGTCCTTTAATAGACTCCGCTTCACTGCGCTTTTTTGAAAATGGAACACAGGCAAGCCCACTCGCGCCCATGGAGGTTCATCCAGACGCGGATAAGGATTAGCGCCACTGGAGCAGGGGACAAAGGCGAGATTATCAACTACCCAAGGAGTCTCTGTCCCATTGGACAAAAAGGGCAACTGTGTCTGGAGAAGGAGGATAGAGTGAATACAGCATCGAAGGAAGTGGGAGGGAGTGTGGCTGGGTCCTATAGACGTGAAGCAAGATGGAAGCCGGGCCATTTGGAAGAAGAATACCAGGGGTTCGCCTGAGCCATGGAAAGACAAACTCCTAGGTGGCGGCTAGAATGTTTGTCTCAAACGAACAAACTATGCCCTGGGCCACTGTACTAATGTAAATGACTCAAGTTTTGCATAGTGCTTAAAAAAATAAATACAAAAAAATAAATAATCGCTGCTTATGTTTGCCATGCTTCTTTTGACCGATACGGGAATGGAAGCACAAGATGTTTAAGTGATCATTACAGGATCCTAGTGTTTGCCCCACCATGGAAGTCAGAATTACAACTCAGGTCTCCAGGTTTCGTAGTCAGCAACTTCGCAACTAGACTGTAACTCAGTGCTGGCCACGGATTTGAATGAAGTAGACAAGTGGCAAACATGCATATCATGCACATCTAGAAAGGGTTCGGTTGGCAAATCCTGGAGTTATCAAAGGTAAGTGTGCCCAAATACCTGCGGAAGGACCTATAGTCACAGGTTCCAGTAATGGCACAACCAAATTGGAAACTCAACCTGCAGAGGTTGATACAACTTTTATTTTTAAATAGAGCGTGCTTTAACTCTCCCGTATAAATACATAAATATATTGTGTATTAGTATTTGTCCAACATGCATGTTTATTTTTATAGGTCCTTTCACAAGTCCTGATGGGGGCTGAGCAAAGAAATGGAGGTAGTCGAAACATTTTATTATACTAAAGAAGCCCAGCTATAGCATAGCTACTCACATAGGTAACTAGCTATGGGGTGTATCATAACAACCAATGCAATATGTCTCACATATAAATAATTACGCTTAAGAACAATGAACCCGGATTGAATAGAAATACTATCATTACATTAAATGTGTTATTGCAAGCACGCCATGTGTATGATATAATAAAATTTTATATGATTGTGTGAACATTTGACAAATGTGGGGTTTATGTTTATTGAGACTATGTCTATTGATTTAATTAGACATTATATGGGAAATGATTTATATAAGCAATTCTTGACAAAGACTAATATGAGTGAGGCAATGGAGTGTTAAAAAGAAATATGTACCCCCTTAGAGAGTACTGATACAGCTGCTGTCATTGTGTTGGGCGATAATCCGTGGTTCACATTTGTCATCGCATGCCAGTAGCAAAATCTTGCTCCATACTGCAAAATGTGGCAAGGTGACAGTTCCAATGAAATACACTGGTGAGTGTGGTAAAACCAAAGAAAAGTCACAACACTTGCTTAGTTTGCATTCAGATGCGGGGCATTGTGAAAGGCCTAGTGTTATTGACAGTTGTAGAAGAACACAGAGAAAAGGCAGGATTACATTTTACACAACATTGAATATAAAATTGCACGGTTTTGGTCATAAACATTACAAAAAGAAGTTCATAAACATAAAGAAAAGAAAAAACAAATATGACACGGTACATACACAGGTGATACAAGCAGCAAGAAGAAGAAAGCTTTGACGTTTGAGGGAAGCTGGTAAATATGTGATTAGTTTTCTACCAGCAAATTAGTGTCTTACTTTAGCTCGAAAAGTGGTATGGTGTTCACCAACACTGTTCTGAAGAGAAAATGTGATGATAAACCCTACAGGGCAAAGTTCTCCTTGAAGCTCCTAGAGTTGCATGGACATGTGTGGTTTTTATTCTAGGCATCCTAATCTCCATTTGGGACGGCAAAGCGCTGTATAGAAAAACCTAGAGATGATGATGTTGAGTATAGCGATGGCTGCTGCACCACCGCAGAGGGTTATACATGCAAACTAGGATCCTCGGGGTACCAAAGTAGTGACTTGAGCATGGTAGCAGAGAATTGTGCACAATGGTTCTACTGCAGTAGCCCGATGCCAGGGAACAAGACACATTGATCTGGGGTTCTACTACCTTACTACAGGGATGGGGTGTCCATTGCAAGGGATAAATTCACTGGACCATGGGATCTTACCACTTAGTGCAGCGATGACCCAGAACTAAAGCAAGGGATTGCACAAATGTATCTAGAATATCCTTCTCAGCCCTTTCTAACAGTGAAGGTGTTCTGCAGCCTTGCAGGGGATGAACATGTTGGTTCCTGGAGACTTATGAATTATTGCAGTAATCACGCCTGCACTGCAGCTGAGGGTGGATACAATACTCATATGGCGCTAATGAGTTAGTACGCCAATGACCAGCATGCTGGAGCGGGGGCTCGCACACTATAATCCAGAGTTCTAGAGTATTAGGCTCCAGCGCAGCAACAAACTGTACACAGTGTTCCACGACCTTCAGGACATGATCATGCTTTGCCCGATTAATCGTTACCTTTGCTGTCATTTTTTTCTTGGGCACAAAATCGCCCTTGTGTGCGATATGCACCCCACTCAAGACACGCTATCCCCAGGTAAATTTCACTAAAAGGTGCCCTGCAAACAGGGAAATTTGGGAGATTTTGGAGTGATAGGGACCAAAAATCTGCATCTTAGGTACCCGTTTTGCACTCAATAATTGTCTCTGTGTGTTATTTATCGCACTCGATCAATTATCTTCCCTGCAGTGTGGAAACATATCAGGTTCGATAACTCTCGCACCTTTTTCCAGGCCGGCTGTAATGAGGGCAAATGTGCAGTAGTGTTGTTCTGGTGAATGCTTTACAGTGGGGGATGAGTATGTTGGTCCATGGAGACCTGCAGTGTAGGAATATGAATCATGGGGGCCCTCTAGTACACTGACGACTTCTGTGGTACAGTAGGTGACGAGGTCCATGAGGTACCTTCTAAGCATGCAATACTTTTGCTCTAGGATGTGGTTCACCTACCCATGCACACCAGGTCAGACGAGGTGGTGCACTCCCGAAGCACCACCATCCCCTCGTCGCACTCTCTCTGACAGGGATGGCACGGCGACTGGCTGCTCTTCTCTTCTGAGAAGAACCCCTCGGGACAGGGCTCGCACTGGGTGTCCCTCTCCTGGCTGCAGGGCGTTCTGGCCCCATACCCACGCTGGCACACCTGGCAGGGCTGGCACCGGCTGATCCCATCCTCCACATGCAGGAAGGTGCCATTAGGGCACTGGCAGACAGTGTCCTCCGTGCAGGTGCAGGTTCTTACAACCTCAATGTGCTCTGGACACGAGGAGCAGTGGACGCACCCTGTGGGGCTGCCACCATGGGTTAGATGCTTTTCTGCAAGACAAAATAAGGAGGAAGGGTGAGCAAAAATAAGACAACAAATTTACCTATGGGTATCATGGTAAATAAAACTATGTACAGGGTCTGGCTGAAACCAGTGTGGGTGAAGGCAAATTTACTAACATTAAGAAACAAGAGTTGTTGTTAGAAAGAAACCGATATAAACCAGGGGTAACTAGAGTCTCTCTGGAAGTTCAGACAGAATACTTAACTCTAGTGGAGAAAAAGTAGCCGCTCACCAAAGTCTACCCAGGTCGTTATCTGTCCACACGGAGCCTGGTTAAATAAAGTGGTGGAGTTTATAATGCACAGCTGGCTGTTGAGTAGGCCGAAATGCAAATTATGCACTCCTATGCCAACTTTTGGGCCAAAGCTGCAAGTAAGAGCACATAAGCAAGACAGAAAAGGCAATAACAACCAATACTGCCCAGATCCAAGGGCTTTATTGCGATCATTTTGTAGACTTGACCGTCCCATTACTCCGAGTAGTTCTGGACTGCTGCCAATTTGGGAGGGATACTGGTTGGCACACATTTAGAAAACAATCAGAGTGGGCTTACTGTGTCATCAAGATAGAAAGAGGCACCTTCAATTATTTTGCTTTTTACCGTCTTGGCTCTGCCTATGGGCCATAGCATCAGAGGTGCAACAAGTTGGGTGGCACTGGGACCAAATCTAGGTTTGTGAAGAGCTCATTGAACCTTAATTATAGCTATTTTTATTACAAACTATTTCTGCAAGGGCCATTCCCTTGCTTGACTTGGTCAAGGCTCACTTGTTACGCCACTGGCTTCACCTTTACATCCGTTTAAAACACTGCCTGTTTTACCCCTTTAGCTATAACAAAAATGGGGACACCCAGCCGCATGAGAACTAACGTTAAGGAGACAGCAGTTCCAGTGATGTTCACAAGGCTGTAAGCTCCCTGCTCGACTATGTCTTTGTATAAATATTGCAACACAGGGTAGAAACTCCTAGGTTTTAAAAAGTAGATCCCGCTGGTGAGTGTTGATTTCTTTTTAGGCAGATTGCAATTAATCAGTCAGTATTTGTAAAGCACTGCTAATCACCCATGAGGGTATCCAGACACTAGGTTGCTGGGCCTCATTCGAAAAGCTCGGTCTTGAGTCTCTTCCTGAAGTCTGCCAGCGAGCGTGATGTCTGGGGGTGTAGGAGAATTCTGTTCCATGACCTAGCAGCAGGGTAGAAGTAGAAACGGCCTCCGCTGTGGCTTCAGCGGCTGCTCGGTGCCTGTGCGAGGGAGGTGGAGCTAAGGTCACTGGATGGTTGGTGGAAGTTCAGGCAGTAGTTTATGTATGCAGGTCCTTGGTCGTGGAGGGCCTGGTAGGCATGCGTCAATATCTTGAATTGGCATCTTTTTTGGATGGGGCGTTAGTGGAGGTTTTTGTGATGGGGGTGATGTGAGCCCTTTCAGGCAGGTTGAGGATGAATCTGGCCACAGAGTTCTGTACTGTCTGGAGTCTTCTCATGAGTTTGGTGTTGGTTCTTGCACACAGTGCGTTGCTGTAGTCCAGCTGAATGGGGCTTGTGTGACGGGTTTTCTTGTGCGATGGGGAGCCATATTAAGATTCTTCGGAGCATGCGGAGAGTGTGGAAGCAGGCGAAGGAGACTGCGTTGATTTGTCATTTTATGGTGAGTTTGCTATCCAGCAGGATACCGAGGTTGCGGGCGCGGTCTGATGGTGTGGGAGTGGGTCCGGGTTGGGTGGACCACCAGGTGTCGTTCTAAGAGGGGGGGGTGCTGCTGCCAAAGATCAGCACATGGTATTCTCAGTGTTCAGCTTCTGACAGTTGGCCTTCAGGCAATCGGCTAAATTCTTGATGCCACTGTAGAAGTTGTACTTCGTGGTGGTGGGGTCTGCCGAGAACAACAGGATGACCTGGGTACCATCGGTGTAGGATATGATGTTGGGGCCATGGACTCTGATAATGTCGGCTAGAAGTGTCATCATCACAGGACGTTGAGTGACTAGGGGTGAGTGTCTGAAAAGTTCAGCTCTTCGTCCATCATGTCCTTGTGTTTAATATATTTTAATAACACCTAGAAGTGTCATGTAGGTGTGGAAGAGAATGGGACTGAGGATGAACTTGAGGGATGCCGCAGATGGTTCTCTCGGGATCCGGGGTGAAGGGAGGTAGGTGGATTCTCTGAGTTCGTCCGAAGAGGAACGATGCGATCCATCTTAGTGCATCTCCTAGGATCCAGATGTGGTGCAGTCTCTTGATGAGTGTTTGGTGGGATACGGTGTCAAACGCTGCAGAGAGGTCGAGGAGGATCAGAGACACTGATTCTCCCCTGTCAAGTAGAGTACAAATGTCGTCAGTGGTGGCGATCAGGGCGGTCTTGGTGCTGTGGTTGGCTTGGAAACCAGATTGGGAGGCGTCTAGCAGGTTGTTTCTCTCCAGGTTCGGTGAGCAGCTGGTTGAGGGCCTTCTCAAAGACTTTAGTGGGGAAAGGGGGAAGCGAGATGGGGCGGTAGTCCTGGAGTTTGCTTGAGTCAGCAGTGGGTCTCTTGAGGAGAGGTCTGACTTCTTCATGTTTCTATGCATTGGGAAGAGTGGCTGTGGCGATGGATGCATTGACAATGGTGGTGAGTTGGCGGCTGATAACATCATGTACATGGTGGATATCTTGGAATTGGTTTGCTAAAACGTTGTAGAGTTCCTGTGAAGGAGGGCCCATGTTCTCGGTAGCCGCTGTGCAGGAGAACTCTATGACGATGTTGAAGAGTTACGTGGAGTGGTTGGTGCTTGCTTTGATGTGGTCTGCTGGGGTGTCTTTTTTGCATCTTTGAGTCATGTGTGGTATTTGTTGAGGGTTGACTTGAAAGTGGCTCAGTCTGTGGTGTCTCTCCTGGTGTGCCATTTTCTCTCCAGTTGTTTACAGCTGCGTTTTATTGTCCGGAGTTCTGGAGTGTACCAGCAGACTTATTTGGTAGATCTGCGAGTCTTAGCTGGCTTGGTGGCGGCAACTAAGTTGGCGGCATGGGAGATCCATATGGTGAAGTTCTGGTCTGCTTGTTCCAAGTTGGTTGCAGGGTCGGGCTGGGTGGTGTTGAGGGCGCCTGTTTAATGTGGCTGTGTCACTTTGTTCTAGCTGTTGAAGGAGGCATTTGGGGGGTCTGGTGGTGGTGTTTGGTGATCTTGCAATGGTAAAGGACGATAGACTGGTCAGTCAGGAAAGTTCTGTGGCATGGCTGTATTTGACTCTGTTTTTGGATGTGAAGATCGGGTCCAGTGTGTGTCCTGCTGTGTGTCAGGTCTGATACCAGCCGAGTGAGACAGATGTTGCTCATGTGTTCCAGGAGGTTGGCAGAGTTTGTGTTGGTTGGGTCAATCAGAAGGATGTTGAGGCCTCAGAAGAAGATGTAGTACTTGGACTCGATAACAAGTGGGGCGATGAAGTCTGTGATGGCGTTGCAGAGGCAGGTGCATGGTACTGGGGGTATGTACGAGGGTGCCTTTGATGACCGGTCTGTCATCTGTGTGGAGTTGGAAGTTGAGGTGTTCCATGATCGGTGTTTCAGAGGTGGTGCAGTGGATTGTTTTTTTGTGTATGATGGCAATGCGTCCTCCCAGTGGCGGGCAGTGACCCTCAACACTGGAGGGGCGTTGAGGGGTCCGAGAGCCAAAACTAGTGGGGGCCAAAAAGATAATTAAAAAAGTGAAAAATGTACTTACCCATGCTCTCCTCTGTGTTTTGCTCTCCTTTGTGTTTTATTCTTTCTTCTTGGACGGCGTCAGCATGGCGGCACCTCATGGCGCCTCATGCAATCCCTTTCCTCAAATCCTGACGCTGCTCTGATGCTGCAGATGGGCAGCAACAAAGAACACCGGGATTGGCTGGAACGGGCTGCCTCGGCGCTCCAGTGGCACAGAAGGACTGTGCCTGCTCTCCACCCAGCTGTCTGAGATGGCTAGGCGGAGAGGTTTACACTGCGCAAGTCAGGCTGGCCGTCGCAAGACAACTGCCTAAAGTTACATGCGCAGTGTAAACTGGAGTGAGCACCACACCCCTGTTTGCCAGTCAGAATCAATGCCCCGCCCCCAAATACTGCTCAGGCTGGAATCAGTGAAAAATAAAATAGGAATTCATTTTATTACCTTTTTATTTTTCACTTTTGCTGCACTTGCAGTAGATGGCAATGCTCCTCCCTAATGGGAGCCGCCGTTGACTCCTCCGTGTTTATTGGTGCGGTCGCGGTGTCTCATCTTATAGCCGTTGGGTGTTGAAGTGGTGATATCGGGGTGGAAGAGGCTTTGGGCCAGGTCTCTGTGATGAAGATCACGTCAGAGGCAAGGATGGAGATGGTGTCCCACACATGGGTGGTGTGTTTGCAGAGAGAGCGGGCGTTGAGCAGGAGGCATCAGAGTGGTTCTGAGGTGGTCTTGGTCAGTGGAGTGGGAGTGGCACAGGTTGCTGTGAGGACGGGAGGTCCCAAGTTGCAGGTGAAGAGACAGCGGTGCAGGTGAATGGTCCTGCTGTGGAAATTGAGATGCGAGGCAGCAGTTGTTGCACCATCTGGGGTCCAGGGCTCGGAATTCTGCGCAGGAGCATCTGTGAGTGACCAGAGGACCAGAGTTCCTGCCGCTGGACGAGGACAGGCGCAGACGGGTTTGCCTGTGGCGTGCCAGTAGCACACCCACTGCGCGGTCGTGCAGCAACCTTCATTAAGTAGGTCCTGGGAGGTGAGAGGGTCGGTAGGAGTCTATGGGCGGGTGCGGGCAGGAGGGATAAAACAGCATGGAATTGAGCAGACAAAATAAACACAAAAGCAAATCTCACTAATCAGGCACACTATGGGCAAGACAAACACCCAACAAAACAGGGAACAAATCAAGGCCGGACAAGGCAATGGAGCCAACAAGGGGAGTGAAACATGGGGACTTGCTTAATGGGTCACGCTGCGACCTCCATTAAATAGGTCCTGGGAGGTGGGAGGGTCCCTGGGAGGCTGTGGGTGGGACCGGCGGGAGGCAAAAACTTTCGAATCAAGCGGGCAAAATAAACACGAAAGCAAAATTTAACTAATTGAGCACAATATGGCAAGACCAAAACCAAAAACAGCAGGGTGCAATGAAGGCAAAGTAATGGAGGCAGCAAGGAGAGCAAGACACGGGGACCTGCATTCCAAGTGTGATGGTTATTCAGTACATAGGTTCAGACTTTGTTCTGCCCTTCAAAACCCTTCAGAACGTTCAAGTCTTGTGAGGGCAGGGTGAAACTCGGAAACCAGAAGCTCTCTCATTATACACTGGAAGTCCAGCCTAAAGAAGAAGCTGCATCCAGATCAGAGACGGAAAGACTTCTACTAAGGAGATTTGACCATCCCCTTAACTGAGAGAAAGAGAAACACCTCTATCTTAAAAATGAGCCTTGGCAAACTCCCTTAAGTGTAACGTAACAAGTTCATCTGCACTCAAATGAATGTTTCTGCATGAAAGGACATTGAGCTCTTATTGTCCTGTGGCTAGTCTGCAACAATTAGACTGTCTAGGATTCTTAGCTTAGATCACTCTCCATCCAGGTCCGTGATAGGCTGTGTTTGTCATGTAATGGCAAACGCGAAATGACAAGTACTAATGTTTACGGTGATATGACCTGAAGAGGTCTCCTAACGATGAGCAGGTTCACAGACCCGAATGGAGGGGCTTTCTACCAGCATAGCACATTACCTTCTAGCCACACAAAACAGGTTAGCCGACAGTTAAACTGGGAACATCTTGACAGTCCAAGCATCTGACAGGCAATTGCGTGTGGACCTCAGATCACCAGATGTCTTCACTGCCTCAACCCTTCCCACTGACCAAAAAGAGGCACCAATTTGAAGCGATATTGTCCTAATGCAAGTAAGCACCATAGTCGCGACACCTACCAACGCACAGCCTGTTGGAAATATCGGTGCACATGGTGATCTCCAACTCATCCGCACCACACTCCGTCCGGCATGGCAGGCAGCTCCGGTGTCCAGCCTTAATCTCCAAGTAGAAGCCCTTGGCACAGTGGCACACAGTGTCTTCAAAGCGGGTACAGGGTATCAGCACCTCCATGTGCTCAGGGCATCTGGAGCAGGGTGTGCACTGCTCGGTGGCACTGCTTTTCGAGGAGAACGTTACATCTGCAGCACAAGGGGGGGGAGGGAAAACAGATGAGGTTAGAGATACAATCATGGGAAACAGTATCATTCCTCATTTAGATTTCAGAATTGCGGCTGTGGGAAAAGTAGATATTTTTTCAAATAAATGTTAATAGAGAGTAATTTGCATACTCTCTAGTATACACTTTTATGTTAATGTACTCTGGTGCTCCTTTGACTTCCGTTAAAATGTGAAAAAATTTAAGTATATATCGATTTCCCTTTATTATTCTGTGTGTGTGTGTATGAAATTATTCCTTTCATGATGAGTGGTTTTGAGTTGCATCCATGAACTTACTGAGGTGTGCAGTCTTAAGGCACAATGGGGCATATTTACAAGAAAGTTGCGGAGCGCGGCGTTAGCCTCCTTGGCTTAACGCCACGCTCCGCCACTTCTGAAATGCAGGGCTGACCCATATTCACAAGAATAGGGTGCAGCCTTGAGTTTCCCCCTGCGCTGGCGCTAATTTAGCTGCCTATCGCCAATGCAGGCACCCTTGCACCACAGTGCAAGGGTGCCTGCGTTGAGGAGAATGATTGTTTATGTGTAGGAAGTGGTGAAATGGCGTTTTGTAACTTTTTTATGTGCTGCTTAATGCAGAACACATAGAAGTTGCAAAACATCATTTTTTAAATGATTGTTTATGTACAGGAAGTGACACCTTCCGGCACATAAACAATCAATGGCGTTTTCATGTTTCTGCGTCTACTGCACAATGCAGCACACATGGAAAACGCACCAGGGTAAGACCAGGTGCATTCCATGCAATGTGACCACAACAATTCTCCTTTGTACCACAGGGGAAGTCATGTTCACCTGAAACCAATATACACTTATTTAGCCTAACATAAGTCACGTGCAGGAGACATAACACCCAGCTCAGCTCTTACTGTGCCAGAGAATATGTCCAGGAGAATTCATGGTCCAGGAGAACATGCAGGTAAGAATGTAAGACCCATGGGAATGTCCCCATCAGAATTGACATGCAAGGATACATTACTCCTCAGAATTCTCGTGCCTGTAGTATAAGCTATCCATAACTCATGCACCATCAGAGGATGTCTATAAGAATTCATGGCCCATGAGAATATACTCATAAAATCTCTGCACCAGGAGAAGATGCAGATTAGAATTAATTTACATTAGAATATGTTTATCGGGATTCACATGCAAGGGAAAACTGCTTCTCAGTTTTCATGTGCCTGTAGAAAATACTACTGAGAAATCATGCACCAGCAGAGGATGGTCAATATAGTTCAGGTGTTATTAAAATATATTAAACACAAGGACATGATGGACGAAGAGCTGAACTTTTCAGACACTCACCCCTAGTCACTCAACGTCCTGTGATTTTGGGCAAATCGCTTAACCTAGCCATGCCATAAATGACTGTGCCCTTTACTGGTGCTCATGAAAAGCGTTGGTGTTGATGAATATGCGCCAGTGCTGAGCACCGGAAACCACGGTCTCAAATTAAGCACTGCATACTTCGTTTTAGAGAATGGGTCTGTCAGAATTTACGCGCCTGGGGAACATTCCCATCACATCCACCTGATAGGATAATATATCTGTCTTTCGAGAGAAGACAAAGAGATGGAGTCAGAGAGGCAGTAAAATGGAGATTAGGAACGTGCAAGAATAAAGTAAAAAGAGTAAAAGGAGACATTAAAAAGGGCGTTATGAGGATGGTAAACTCTAGCACAAAGTGGTAGAGTTAAGAAAAATGAGAAAAGTGAGGCAAGGAAAAGAACTAATTGAAAACATGAAGGTGAATTGAAAAATAGAAAGTGAATCAGTGGGAGTGAGGGAAAATGAGGAGAAGGGGGTAGTATAATGGACAAGAAGTAATAATAGTAGTAATGTCTTAATACGGCACTTCATACTGAACATCTTCCTTGTCCAAATGTTGTTAATTACAGGTGTTACTATTACCCAATGTATGGTACTCCATCTCTTGACCTCAGAAGGAAACATTCAACTCTCTGAGAGCCGCAGAAATGTTGATAAAGAAAAACAAAGGCGACTAGAGTGGGGTCGGGAAAAGAACTTGTGGAATTCTAAATGTTACAAACCTGTTGAGCTAGGAAGGGATTTTTCCACTGCCTTACCCAGCACTAACAAGTACAAAGACAACCGGGTCTCAGGGGTGCCTCTTCGGCTGCCATCAAAATCTGTGCCCAGGATGAACACCCAGGCAGAAATGAATGCGCCTAAAATTTCCAAACCAGCTGACCTTCCCAACCTGATCAAATTGTAAGCTACTCACAAGTCACCTATCAGCAGCCCGCTAACTGCATACATAGGACAAAAGAAATGGATATTTATAAGGGATTTGAAATACCAAATGCACAGACACATGGACTTGGTTTAAGACATGGTTATTTACTCATGTTCTGATAAAGAGGTATGTGTCATTAATACACCCTTAAAATCCGGCGGACGTTACGCTCTCCCAAACTAGAAATAAAGCTTTAAATCTGGTTCAGGGAGAGCTGGGCTGCCTGACTTCAGAATGGCTGCCAGCCTTCCTTTAGTTTATTTTCACACTCTTTAGCTGCAAGTTTCACATCTCAGAGTAGTATTGGCTTATCCCAATAACCCCACTGATTTTAATCTCACACTAGAAACATACTTTTTCTATGGAAAAAAATTACAGTTTAGTCCTAAATCCTAAAATGTTCCAGCCTTGATCAGCTGATTATTGCAATCATGAGTCTGCAATATGAATAGTGGCCTAAATGGAGGCCTACGGTTTTTGGAAGACTTCTGCGCCAGCCTATCAAGGCTCCCAACACCACTGTACGAGGGCAATTTGATTTTCGAAAACTTCCAACCTGGCATGCTTCTTATATTTCAGCTAGCGAGGAGAGGGCGGGTCCAGAAAGCAGAAGGCAGCATAAGAGTTCCTCATCCCCAGGGCCTCCTGGAATTGCTTTAACTGCAGCAGACATCAAGGGAGGTATCAGACAACGTCAAACACTATACATCCGGCTGCTAATCTGTTGACTCCCAAGTAAATGATGGTGGACATATTGATGACCGTTTTGTTGTTACAATAGTGAATATGAGTCACAGGACGTCTCCTCTAAAACAAGAATCCATCCTTATCGAGAATGACATTATAACTGTATGTTATGTGTTCTAGGATGGGTGTCAAAGATATATTTGAGTGATCCTTGGATGGTAGCCCACAGGATAGGTGACAAATGGTATATTGGGGGAAAGAAATCGTTATTCAAGGTAGCCGACTGCCCAGCTGAAAGTTGGAGCTACAATTATTTATAGCTTTTCAATTCAAAACAAAAAATTGAGATTTTGGTGCACCAAAATATCGATACTCATACAAGAAAGTCTAAATAAGTTTGATAAATTACATCTTTTTTAGTTTGCTTGTGTGAGAAAAACACTCCAGACATTACAGTGAACAGGCAATGTGTTTCAGTCACATGTGAACTTCCTCAGGGCATTTACAATATGTATTATTGGAGCATGTGTCAATTTCTTGTCTCCACAAAATCCCCCCTGAAAGAATCCTTTTAATAAGTGGATGAGATCTTTATCCGTTTAGAACCCATAATCCGTCTTGGCTGAGGCCAATCTGCCCATACAGCTGACACTTTGATACATGTCATGGGCCGCACTGACTTTCTTGCTGAGACGTACGTGAAGTAAAAAATGACTTATGTGCGGACTGTGCCACATATCAAGGTGTCCGCTGTATGAGCGGATTAGCCTCCCCTCAACCATGATGGATTGTGGGTACTAAACAGAAAGAGATCTTGTCCACTTATGAAAAGGATTCTTACACAGTGGTGTAAATGCTTTGATGAAATGCACATGCTGTGAACGAAACGCGTTGGCTGTTCGATGCAATGTCTGGCGTGTTTTCTTACACAAGCAAAATAAAGAAGATATGGAATATATCAAACCTTGATTTGGACTTTCTTGTATGAATAACGAGTGGGTAAATAGAGTACCATTAAACTGGGTAATAGTGATACCTGTTATGTACAAGACATTGAAACAGCACAAGCGTGTTATGCTCAGTCAAGGTTGGTGTGTAAGAAGCAGAGGGGGAACACTCACTCTTTTTGCAGGCTTCGCACTTTGTGTTGGAGCTGCCGCATGGCACAGATACCCCGGACCCAGCCGGACAGAGACTACAGCACTCCCCCTGGTCGGTCATCATCCCACTTGCACAGGGATCCGCCGCTGACACCTGCATGATGGAGAAGAAATAATGAGAAAGATGCATATAAAGTGTTCAGGTATACTGTTGTGAAACAGCTTGGTTGGCTGATGCAGAGATAAGTGCAACTAACATACCACTGCACCGAGGCAGCCTGCTAGGCACTCGCATTCCATAAAAGAAGTATCAGTAAGAGTACTTGGGTGGGGGTGAGGGTGTGGGGGGATTGGGAGGGGTTACTTCGGAGTTTGGCATAAGGGCATCATCCACCAAAAATGTGCACGTGTCCTGCTCACCATAGTTAGGGTGTAAACGCATGTTTGCCTATTTATTGCAGAAGTTCCCCCAACATTTGTAAAACAGCTAAACCTTTCAGAATATCCAATGAACACTTCACATGCAACAGGGCTGTCTTAACAGCATTATAGGCCCCCGGGCAAAGCAGTGCACTGGGCCCTGCCTACACAACCACTTGCAGGAATAAAAATGTTTAAATGAAAACGAGTGTTAAATTCTGGTCTGCTTGGGGCCACTACGCTTGTGGGGCCCCCAGGCAATTGCCTAGCGTGCCCATGCGTTATGACGGCACTCCTATACACTAGCTTATCAAAATAAGAGTCAGTATGGTACACAAGGCCTAGCGGTGCAGCGCAGCAATAGTAAAATGTAAATGTAAATGTAAATTGATACTTGTATAGCGCACTACTCACCGCAAGGGTCTCAAGGTGCTTGTACGAATACCGCTGTGGAACCCATCCTGGCTTTCCCTGTGAGGTGTCCACTCCTGGGCACCCCCAAGGTGGAGGCCAGGCATCCTTAGTGTTGTGGGGGCCGTTGTGGAGATTAAGCAAGCTATTGCCCAGAGTTGCAGATTGGGACTCCATGATTGGAATAGGCACCGATGCGAGAATTATCAGGTCCGTGGAATTTTGAGCCCAAGACCCGCCGAGGCGGGGAATTGAACCCTGGTCCCGGGCTAGACCTCTGCATCAGGGTCTGCCGCTCTAACCATTGAGCCACACTTCTCCATAGTCAGCTTCAGTGGCATTGTGCAAATCTGCCCCTTGCAAAATTGTACCCATAAGTATGAAATAAATGCACATCTCTCATAATCTGCATAATTTTAAGACCTCAATAATAATGTGCTGCTGTTTCTTGCACAGGCGTATTGAGTTAAGAAAAAACAAGCTCGCCAAATGGTACTACGCAATGGAAGTTGCTGTATTTCTGTGTTCAGGTGTTACTCTGGTACTAATAAAGTAGCCATTTTGCATGGACAGTGTTGACTTGTGCAAAAATAACAAAACAATGAAATCACACTTTCATGCGAGGTACTGCATTATGCAGCACAATTCTATACACATTTGCGTGTAATTTTGTCTGAAATTGCTGCATAGTTCTAGTGCTCTTGTAATACGTGATGATGGGTACCACTTAGCTTGCCCATTCCTCTGCTTCAAAATATTCAGTCTATGGACTTTTCTTAATTTTCCTGTGTGCCTTTAGTCTTCCCATCTTTTGTATTTATGTCTACAGTCAGCTGTGAGAATCTTCGGGCCTGATTTCCAGTTGAGTGATCATGTAAACTTGTACGATCTAATTTCAGGAGGTAAAGCTAAATTGAGATGAGAAATCAGAGGAATTTCATAGGGACAATATGGTGGAGGAAATGTCTCCAGTGGGTTTATCTCGGGAATTCGATTTTTTTTAGATTTTTACGTTTGGTGCAGATTAGTCATACAAATATCAAGGTTCTCCTTCACCCCTGCTATTTCACGTATTTCCCCTTCCTTTCTCCCTTTCTCTCTCTTACCCTGTGTCGAACCCGGAGATAAGAAATAAGTTGTGGTCTTCAGAAATGAGTGCTGGTGCCCAGCACCGCCAAAGATCAAGCATTGGAACCAATCCCCTGATCTAAAAGCCATCCTTAAATTGGTGAAGTAGCTGCCATCCAGGGGGCACTACACAGGCATGTGCTTCCCCTGAGGCACGTGGGGGCCAAACACCCTTCAGGTGCCCCCAACCCTTCCGGAGGCTCCCATTCAACCCAAGACCAATTAATATGTGTGAGATATGAGAGACTCTGCCCCCCCTTCATATTCTGGAAGGGGGGCTCATCATGTTGCATTATGCCCTTGCACAATCAAAAAAGAGCAGGAACATTCGCTATAATCTGGGTAGAATACAGTATGTGTCAGTGCAATGGGCAGGAACATTAAATTGATATCACAAATGGCACCTTCCTGGCTCTTCTATGTAATTCTTAGATTGTGCAGAGTTAAATAGCAAAAACGTGGTATTGTGCGTGTGCGGAATTCAATAGAATATCTACTTGTCCAAGGGACAGGTTGCTTCATAAAGTTGCTATTCCCTTTGGTGCCACGCAGTGCGGTGATAAGTTCTGGCAGAAATCTCATTATATAGGAGCTCTGATAATAGCCTTTCTTATTATACTAGGGCTCATACTATAGTAGGGTTTGAATTCTAGCAATTCCTGCATTTTGGCACCTTTCCACAGATCTACATACTGCAGCTAGAGGTAGTGTTAAGCAATAGTACCAGGGTTGGAATGCACTTTGGAGACTGTGTAAACCTACTAACTTGCATGTTTTAGGGGGGTTCATAAGCTTTTCTCTAATCTTCTCCCATACTGAGGTTGGAAATGTACTCCTGACAAAGGTAGAAATACGGTTGGGAAAAAAGTGTTGAGAGAAAGTGAACTTATAAACACTTAATAGATTTCTGCACGAGTACAATCTACACATGCATATTTGCTCGTGCTAAAATGCAGTTCAAAAATATTTTCTAGGAGTACGATTTTCTGGCCTACTTCTGTAAATTATTATGAATTCATGAAAGCTGTAGATCTGCACTAATGCAAGGATATATATCATTTGTGCACTTGTGACTTAATTTAAGAATTTGGCCCCTAATTAGGTCTTGAGTTAACCAAGAACTTTTGTTTTTATTAAAATTATGTCTCTCTCTCTCGCTCTCTCTCGGTGTACCAGCTGGCTTCACTGTGAGTGACTGCCTTCGTCTCTTTCAGATGGAGCGTATTGGCACACACAGTAGTGTTGTTCAGTGCCATAGACTATTGTGGCAATGTGCGCTTTTTGAGACCAAAACATATTATTGCTATAATATTTGTTATAATGGTGAGGGCATTGTAGCTCCCACAACAATGAAGCGTCACAAAAATTGTGTCAAAACAGGAAACGCATTGACAAAACCAAAAGGCTGACCGCCAATGTCAGACCTATTGGCTTTGCCAATTATTGTTTCCCATAATCTTTTTGAAACTGGTTGCACTGATTTTCTATTAGAAATATTTTTGGCTAAGGCCAGCATGCATCAGCACATTTTAGTAAATGATGCTTCAAAAAAGGCTACCTAAAATTTCACAGTAGTATAGCAAAATATATTTTTCTTAGTTGCATTGTTTTGTGAACATTTAAATTGAAAGCAAAAGACTCATCAATCTTGCTTTCAAGTCTCTGCAAATATATACATCTAATCAGAAAGCATTCTTGGCACAATATACACAGCCTCATATTGTTAAACTTTGCAAACCTGTGAACACATTTGTATACTGGGACCACTGTCTCACAACATTCCCTTAGAGCGCTCACCCTCATGATAATGGCTCTGCATTAATGGGCCATAAATACAAGTTGGAACAGTATTATCATATGGACACATTTACTACTTTAACTGCAGACATTTCCCTACCCTGATCCATAATGTAGTACTGTAAACTGGCAGCCAAAGGGTCAGTGCTACAAGGGAGTTGGGCCTACTTGTCCCAAGGACAAAAAAACAAGAAAACGTGCTGTCCTTGACCCCAAACAACATGCCCTGTGCATCTGGCTGTAGGAATTCCACACTCCTGCATAGTGACAGGGTCTTTTAACTACAGACAAACTCTGAATTAGTCATAGCAAAAAAGGGCACAGGAATGGACTGCATAGACCAGTGATATTGTGCTCCAGAAGAGCACATTTCGGAGCAGAAAATGCTGCCCCAGCACGGTTTTTTTTAAGGAGTTTTTGGAAGGGCTATTTGGAGAGAACGCTTCTGTGCAGAGAGATTAAAAAACATGACTGCAGATTAAAACAAGCGCCTGGTTGTTTCTCGCGCACAAGCGCGTCTTCAGAAGCGCGCGGCAGGCCCTGCGAAACATGGGTCAGTTGTGCTTGGCTCGGATGCCGCCATGCCCCCTACAAGGCGCTTCCTTTCATCCAGCCTGCAGATTTCCAAAGACCTTGGAGCTCGCGCCCAGCTGTCTTTTTATATTAAACATTTTGTGACACTCATATTCCCACGATGTTAGCCATCGCCCTGCGCCCGCAGAGCCATGGCAACTGAGCTGGCTCCAGAGAATCCAAATCTTTATTTATTTATTTTTTATCTCGTAAAAGAAGTGGGTACACACGCAGGGAACGTTTTCTTCTAGACAGATAGGAAATTGTAAAAAGTATAAATTTGGGGGTGCTAGGATTTATGATTTTGATTATTTAATGCTGCACAATAGCCTCGTAAAGGTATTCTTTTCGGGGATGTTTTTTTGGGGCAAAAATATATTCACGTAATTGTATGGCGTTCAGTATAGCGTGAAAGGCATACCAAATAGAACGCCCCTAAACCTGTCAGGAAATGTTTGGAGACTAATCTATAGCGTGATGGAAATCGGGGATTATTTGACGGGCCCTGGCCTCATGTGCAAATCCGCGGCAACCATGGTTAGAGCGGTTCAACTCCTGTAACCTCTGGCAATCGAACAGTTGCATGTCAGCATTTCTGAGAAACTTTATAGTCATATTTCTGAATGTGGAGGCAGTCGTTACGGTCAGATTTCAGCATCTTTGAGCAACACTGCATTTCATGCCTCCGGCCATGTGCAGCGTTAGGGAGCGGTATCTGCTAAAAAGAACAACGTCACTCAGGTTTCAGCATCTCTAGGCAACAGCTGCGGACCGATGTCTGCATCTGGGAGCAACATCACAATCAAATTAATTCATGTGACCCCCGCAACATAGCCAGATTTCTGCTTCCATGGACATTGTTAGTACAGCGCTTAATACATAAAAGCAAAGTAAAATAAAATGAGAAAATAACAAGTGCAGGGAATGGCACTGCCCACTCCCCCACTGGCACAAGTCACTCCCCTCCTTCAAACACGTAACCAGAGCTCAAGTCGGGGTACCACGCAGGTGGATGGCGTACCCCCACTTATTTTACTGGGGGGACACCGTCCCCCCTGCCAAACAGCTGGACTTCCCTTTTTGGCCTCTCTGGGACCAGAAGCTCGGCACCTTTCGTGATGTCACTTCCTGTTGTGACGTCACTTCCGGCGACAGCGTCTCCCCACTTCTTTTTTTAGGACTTGTGCCCTGCACGTAATCCTATGTAACTAAAGTCGTACTATAGCGAGCAAGCACGTCATGTCTAAAAAGAGTGATATAAGCAGGGGAAACCCAATAGACCCTTGTAGGCTTGGGCACTGGATATTTACGGTCAAAGTATGCTACAAGGGATTTATTTAAGAAAACAGTAAATCTTAGTTGTGAGTTGTACACACGTAACACACTCCTGTGTATCCACAGGATATCACACTTTGTATTGAGCTGAAATGAATCAAGAGAAGGAAAAGAAAGAACACACGGTGGAAATGAGTTATATTCAAAGAAAATTTGTATTTAGTGATGAAGCATCAAATGTAAATATGGGGAGACGAATACAAAGAAATTAATTCAAGCAAAAGCTATGAACAGAGGTATATATAACATCAGCTCATCAGTTCACAACTAAAACATCAACTCCTGGTAATTATGACAGACAACCAAATCAATCAATAGGCAATGGTCGTGTGTTGGTGACAACGCAACGCTTCTGGAGATGATGGAAGGGTCGACGTTTCGGTCTAATATGCAGTCGTCATGAAGACCATCATCAGGACAAAGTATTTCATTGCTAGGAAAACTCACTGAAATTTCCAAGAAGGTTTGTTTCTAATTTCGAAGGACAGCGAGAGATGTAGGGCAAAGGATCCAACAGATGAGTTAAAAACTTCAATCTGGTATATAGAGGCCCCCTTTGGTGAGCGGTTCTTGGACAGCTGGTGGCTTAACGTTCAGCGTAACTTTGAAATTTTCAATCTGACAAGTTGCGCATCGTGAAAGCAGCGTCTTCCGTCGGCATGCCGGATCATGTCTAAAAAGAGGGCCGAAGGAGTCCCTCCCTAGGAAAGATTTTGAAAAAAATAGCTAAAATGCTGCATTGTACAGCCTCATTTTCCCTTAAGTTTTCTGCAGAGCCATATGCTAAAAAGGGGTACTCGAAAGGGCTCGTATTACAACTGGCCCATGCGTGACCAGACATCTGTAGAGCGGCTAAGGATTGGGTGGCCATGTGTTGTTTCAACAGCTCACGACCAAGGCCAGTGAAATTATGCAGCAAGGGTACACTAAATTACGCAGCAATAAAGGTCAAATTATGCGACATGGTGTGGCATATTTTTGGATAGTATTACTTCAGTATTTTATAATTTTTACACGCTACTACTATCTGGGTAAAGATTTCACCTTATTAGAACCAGTGTAATAACCAAATACAGAAATAGGCAACTGAAAGATGACCAGTTAACCTTTGCGAAGGGGCTTCCATTGCACTACGTCGCCACATTTTTTTGTAACTTTTGTTTCGTTTGAGCTAGAAACAAATTCTTTTTTGATAACATCTGCAGATTATGCAGTAGAAGATGGTTTGTGCGGCAAATGCAGCAAATACATAACTATGCGAAAAATGCAGTGCCCACAGAATCACATAAATCCAGTGGTCCTGCTTATGGCCCACTGACAGGCATTTGAGAGAAACTCACACTGCCTTCAGCCTCGGCTCCAGAGCTCTCAATTGTGCCCTCGCAAACCCTGAAATTACTCAAATACCTAAAAGCAGGGCCACTGGAATTATGCTATTCTTTGGCCAGGACGTTTTCCGCATAATTATAGATTTGCAGCGCGTCACTTACAAATTTTAACAAACAAGGCTTTTTCTACCTCTAACAGCTCCAAAAAGTACATAAATCGTTAACGTGTTACTGCCGCATAATTTGATCCAAGCGCCATGTGGAGGACATCATTAGGTGGGATGAAAAAACTGGGGGGGGTGGGGGGGTCTCTCAAAGGGGCTTGCTTGGTCAATTTAATTAAGGGCGTGGCTTAAAAACTCCCGAGGTAAAAACATGTGCTTTGCATAGTGTGCCACTAGACTAAAATGTTGCTGCTTCTGTCATACATCTCTAACAAAGCCAGCACTATTGGCTTTGTCATTGGTTATTATTTGCATAAGATAAATAAGCAACAACTATGGCTTCTGGGTATATAATATTGAAAATGCTTCCGTTCTGAAATGGGACTGTGAAAGAACAGTGAAGGATGGTACTGATGCAGAGTTAAGATTTTTTTTTTCATCCTGAGAGTAAGCTCAAAAATGGAGAGCCCGATAGTGACCTGTCTCAGCACCTGCTTTTTAGAACTGCAGGTGCTCAGCACCGGCAGGACCCGGCCCACTTAAAGCCCTGCCTGTGCCACACAGTAAAATGTCTGGGCTTGTACAGGCAGTCAGTCGGAGGCAGTCGTAAGAGGAAAGAGCAGGCACATTGAGGCCTACTGCTTTTCGTAAGTCTTTTAAATAAGTCTGGGCAAGCTAGTGGGAATTTGCCCATTTGAGAGGCCAGCAGAAAAATTAGTGCCGGTAGAGCCAAGGTACTTATTTTTTTCATATCAAGCTTTGGACCCAGAGCAAGACAGAGAGAGGGAAAATACAAGAAAGAAGAAATGTGACAAAAATAGAACCTTCAAGATGGAGCCAAGGAGAGACGAAGTAGGGTGTTGGAAGAGAGGTATCTGGTGGAAATAGGCTAGGCAGGCAGCCTTGGTATCCGGCAACCCTGGCATCCGGCAGCAGCAGTGGTGGGCTCTTGAGATACACACAGGCCCCTCACACGTATTTGGGGTTTATAAACAAATTTAGCACAAAAGATGACTTCCCTCGCTTCCCCCTGCTGTCCAGACGTGGGTTCTTAGTTGCACAGCGCTCCAACCTAACAGGCAACCAAGCGCTAGCCGGCATATATAGAAAAATTTGGGCGAATAACTGATACGCCCTAACATATTTTCTAAATACATGCTGATCTCCCTATGGGGAGCTGCAAATAAATACAATGCGCTATTACATACCTTAAAAGTGAGATATTTTAGGAAAAGATGTCAGCTGTCTCATCCCTAGCGCAAATCTAAAATCCAACATCCGTTATTTAAAAAAAAAAAAGAACCACGAGTACCAGAAGTGGTAAAAGCTTCACTCCCCTTCTCCAGCCTTGTGTGGTCCAATGAGCCTGCTTTATACGTGTTGAATATTATTAACGTTCCATTTTAATATGCACATATCGTTTTCAAGCTAATGAATACAGCCCTGTGCGCCTCTAAATGAGCGCTCACATTAAGGGGTTGAAGGTCACGACTGGACACGTCGCGTTCTTTTCTGCGGGGCCTTGGAGCAACAAGACCCTGACGTGCTCACGTACGCGCATGCGCATTTCCGGGAATGGGACAGGCAGCGCGCACAAGCTAGCTGGCGATGGAAATGTGCCAAGCCGCAATGTGAAGTCTAGGTGAGCCGTTTAATAGGGCCCCTGCAAGAAATGGCAAAAAAAACTGTGGCAGGCTTACACAGGGCCCCTTGTTCCAAGGTGGGTTTATTTGAGACTTTAGGCGCAGTTAATAGCTGGCCTAGACTGTCCCTGGCAGTAAGGGTCAAATTAATATATTCCAGCCATGCCTCCAAAGCAAGACATGATGCAGTACACACACGAAGCCTCTCTCAAATGATACACGAATCCATGTTTGGTGCTGGGAACTGGACAAGCTACCCAAGATGGGGCCTGCCGTAGCATGCACAAGAAGCCAGATAAGGCTAAGAGAACTGGAGACAACATGTTCGCCTGAAGCTAAGGCATCTAATGCAGGCTAGCCAATCAGGAGGGCGAATCTTGGTCTTCGTGAAACAAGTTATGGATCGTGCAGCTAACCATAGCTTGGAAATGGCAATGATTTTGTGTTATAACTCTTGTTAACTGTAGTGTAATTGAACATTAAATAAATGCATATACAATATATGTTTTTTCTATGTACACCACACAGCCAGGCCATTCTACAGTATCTGTAAAGCAGTGAATGTTTTGAGGCACTGCATTAGTCTATATTTTAAAAGAATGCCTCTAGAAAAAGCCATATCTGCATTGCAACAAAACATACACGAATAGTGTTGCTTTACGAAGCAATAGAGTGCTGCTGTCCTCCCTAGTTGCAATTCAACATGTTATAATAAGTGACGACGAATCAAGTCAAATGCATTTATGTGTGATACACTGTAGACAGTGTGCCAGGGGGCCTAAGGTTTGCATGCAGTCTCGTCTGTTTTATGCACCAAATAAATATAATAATCTAATAATTATGACAAACTTAAATGCGAAGGGCGCATTCAAAGGTTATGTTTTGCACCTTTTACGTTTGTTGAGATGTAGGTTGTTGCCCTATAAATACCTTAGAATTACAACATTTCATAACTCGAGAGGGGTTTTCTTGTTACATTTTAATAACAAATGTCCTGAGTTTAACGTGATAATGCTTTGCTGCTTGAGCTCTGGTAATTGTGAATTATCAGGCAATTTGAGCCATAAGTGCATCTGGGCTCCACCAACCCTCTTTACATTTGCGAATCATCAGCATGTCTTTTTGAAAGCAGATGCCCGGCAGGCAGTTGAACTGGGTAGGATAAACATGGAAACAATCCTGGTCTGACCCTTGGGCTCAAGACAAGTTATTTGGGGGCCTGAACCCCAGGAGGCTTTATAACCTGGCATCTACACCTCCATATTGAGGTGGCCCAGGATTTCTACATCCCAGATTTAGCAAGGTGTACTTCGAAGTGTCATAAAGTAAATTTAAAAACTCTTCAGCACCCTTCCTTAGTAAATGAACCCGTGGTATAGGGTTATCTTATAAGACATCAAGAAAATGCAAAGCCTGCCTGAAAGTTAGTCAATGTCATGGTTATCTACATAATACAATGCTGCACTATATAAATGAGTGCCCTTGAAGCTTGGTCACTCACTGGAAGGTCACAGCGTCTAATGTGGTTTATTAATGGCAGTCACGGAGTGCACTATCTAAGCAGAGTAAATATAATATTGTCTCGCCAACCCCTAAAGAGTGTTTTTTTTTGTTTAAATAATATATTTGTGTTGGATAGCAGAACACAAGCAAATCAGAGAGGCAGGGTAATATTAAAAAAAGGCAAAAGGGCTGTAGATGAATAACAACGTTTTTAATAAAAAGGTGAGTGAGAATGGGAACTTTGTAGATCAGTTGAACTGCCAACTAGTAAAGGCCTAACAGAACAGAACGTTCCCACATCATAGTATAATAATACTGAAATGCGTGATTTGTGATAGATCCTTGACACTTATCACAATTTACATTCCAGAGAAAGTTGTTGGGCCCTCGTAGTGCAAAAAAAAAAAAAATCGATGACTGCAAGCACATTTTTAGTCTCATAAAAGCACACATTCCCATGGTATTCCCAGGCACCGAAGGGCACCTCTAGTCAGTTTGCTCCATCACAAAGGTGTGTTACCTTCGGCCATGTTATGGAGGCGCCAGATATGGATAGGGGGACCGAGGTGGAACAGGGGTTTCTAATCAATGGCCCCGAGACTGGTGGGGGGGCTCTTGATGCATTACCTCCTCGTTAGTCTTCCTCGCCACATGACTTACATAGTGAGCTTCAGCTCCACACCAGAACCCTCCAAAGCAAAAAGTTAGCCTCCCATGCCTCCCATCCCTTCCCAAGATGGCCGACCCATATCACCTGACCACTATAAGAGGCGGGCCGGCCCAACCATCATCCTGTTTTTTTTGTTCTGCGCGTCATTACTCTCCAGATGCGTCTTCAGGTAAGTGGTTCCTGCTGTTGCGGGAGCATGGGTCCTTGGTTGGTGGTCCTGCGCTAGCGGACTCTGGGGCTTTTGGACCTCTCCCCTTCCTTCCCCCGGTCTCTTTGGGACTGGTTAGGCTCTGCCTTAGCGGGCCAAGGGTCAATAGGGGGGGGCGGGCGGTGTGGTCTGGGGCTCTGTTATTCTGCTCCCGTTTGCCCCGCGCCTCGCATTGTCTCCGTTTCTGGCCGTGTTCTGGCTCACTTGAAAGTGTGTTTACGGTACTGCAATGGTCCATGTCATAACGGACCTGATCTCAGTCTTACGTTAGTCTGTGCTCTCTTGCAGTTTTTTTACGTGTGTCTTGTGCCCTCTGTGACTCGGGCTTCCTCGGAACACACTGTTTTTTGTTTGTGCGTTGTGCTCCTGTTTTTAAACAGGCGTGCCTTGTCACGTTTTGATTCATGCCCCTCTGATGCAGCTCCCCGGTGTTTCCTCTTGGCCCCTGTGTGTGTGTGTGGCTATTGGCGGGGTTGGCTGGGTGCACGGCGGTTTGTCCTACATATCGCGGCTGCGCCCCCATTGCTCTTGCGGGCCCCTGGTACACTCACCGTTTCGTGTGTGCATGGTCGGTGCTCCCTGCGCTCTCGCTCCGTTGGGGCTGGCGGGCGGCTGCGGTGCTGCTCCTTGTTCATGCTTTCCGGCAGTTGCGTTGCCGGTGCGGCTCGCTTCTTCCCGTTTCCCGCGCTGGGCTGTCCGGGCTTCTAGGGGGCGGGGTGCCGCTTGTCCTCGCGTTTTCTGGCTCCGCCTCCGAGGGGGCGTGGCCACGGCCGCCTGGCTGGCTCTCTGTTCCTCCATGGCTCTGTGCGGCTGCGCGGCTCTGCTGGTTCTCGACCTTCATTCCCGTCCTCCAGGTGGTGATTCTGTGTACTCCCTCTCGCTTCTGGTGGCACTACGTGTCTTCTGTGTCTGGTGGGGGCGTGCTTTTCCGTTTTCGGGTTTCCAGCCTAGGGGTGACTGTGTGTGGTGCCTGGACGGTGGGGCATCGGGTTTTTGATCTGGGGCCCGGGGATCGGGGCCCTGTTCAGACGGCTTGGTTGGTGTACGAGGGTTTGTTTTGCATACTCTTCTGTGCTCTTGGCCTCTTTCTTTCATGGCTATGTGTCCTCGCTTGCGGCTGTGGGCATTGCATGCATGGGCCTGTCTTCCTTCCAGGGTCGATTTTTCAAATGCATTGGTGCCTGTGGCCGTGCCTTCCTGGTAACCCCTTGTGATCTTGGATCAGGTTCAACGTCTCGGTGTTCTGTTGCTTCTGCTGCGGATGCCTGCTTCGGCCTCTTGCTCTTGGGCTCGTCTCCCGAGGGTCCTCTCGGCTTTTCAGACTTTGTGGTCGAGAGGCGTGTGCCCCCTTATTTTGGATGGCGATTAGTTTTTTTCAGCGGCCTTGTTGCCCTGTTGTTGGGGTGTTTGTGGCTGCCATGGTGCTGTTGCTCGGTGGGGCGCCTTGGGCCTCTGTTTGCTCAGTCCTCGTCTGTTTTTTCGGCGCTTTGCAAGTGCTGCTACGTTCGGTCCTTCCGGTCGGGTTTGGTGGCTCATGTGGACTGGTGCATCTGCTGTTGGTGCCTGTGTTGGCCCCCATGGTCGCAGGTCGTACCCCTGCGTGTCCGCTCTGCCCTTCTTCCGTCTTAGGTGGGGTGATGGGTGCCCTTGTGTGGAGTCACATCTGTCTTCTGTTGTTCGGTGCCTTGATGCCCGTAGTGGTGCGCGTGCGCATTCCACTTACACGTGTGGTGTTTGCGTCTTCGTGTTTTCTGGGGTTGTTTTCTGCTCCTGAGTTTGCACTGATTGCATGTTTGCTCTTGTGTCGTTGGGTTGCAGGGCCTCGGCAACATGGGGGGGATGTGGCCTTACGGTTGGAGCTGCCCACTTTGGTTCTGGGGGACCTGGTTCGGGCCTTGGCATTGGCTCAACATCCTGTGATTCTGGGCTACTCTCTTCATCTCCCCGTGCTTATGAAAAGTATGTATGTGTCCTTGTGTTCTGTTGCTGGTACTCGAGTACTGCGCTCCTGAACCTTCCGTGTTGGGTTTGTGCTGTGTATCTGCGACAACATCAATTGCGCTTTGGCCTGTCTCCTTCTTCCCTTTTGGGTTTTGGACCTGTGGTCCTTTCATCGTGTGGCCTCCTTTTCCCGCCGTTGTTGTACTGTCCCGGTCTGTTCCCTGGCTGCATCTGTGGGACTCCTGGTGTGTCATTTCTGGCTCTCCTGGCTGGCTCGTTGTCTTGTGGGCGTCTCCTGCTCCCCTTTTCCAGTTCTTTTTCTGCTGTCCCATGCTTCTCGCCTCCTGGGGTCGGAGTTTTGTTGTGGTCCTTCTGTCGCCTCCCCTCTCTTCCTGGGGGGCTCGGTTCCTTGGCTTCTGCCCTCTGCCTGCCTGCTCCGGTGGTCGGTTCTTGGGCTCCCCGGCTCCTGTCCGTGGGGCTGTGGCTCTTCGGTTGCTCTGCTGTGTGAAGTATGTCTCACTGTTTGGAGCGGCTGGCCCTGATGCAGGTGTCTAGCCCGGGTCCGGGGTTCGGTTCCCCGCCTCGGCGGGTCTTGGGCTCGGGGTTCCACGGCCCTGTTGGTCTCGCTTCGGTGCCTATTCTTGTGGTTGGTACAGGGGTTCGGCGCCCCTCTCTAGCTGGACCTTCTGTGTCGGGCTGCCTTGGTGGGGCCTTCCTCGGGTCGTGTTTTGTCTGGCCCTTTCCTTCGTTCTTTTTGCCCCCGGCCCTTCCCGCTCTGTGTTCCTCCTTCCCGTGTGTTGGTTTTGCATTCCTGGGGGCTTGCTTGGGTTTCCGGTCTGTGCTGGGTCGGTGGGTTTCCCTGTGGGCGTTTTTCCCATCTGGCTTCTTTTTGCCGGTCCTTGGCTTCTCTGGGGTGTTCCCCTGCCTTGCTGGGGCTTGTTGGTTGCCTTTCTGGTGGGTTTGTCCCCTGCCTCGTGTTCCGGGGTGTGTGCGGGGTTTGCCCCTGTTGTCTTTTGACGCATTGGTGCTGTCCTTGCCTGGGTCATTTTTGGCTCCTTCCTTTCTGGCCCTGTGCGCTCTTGTTCTCGTCGGGCCGATTTTGGTGCCTGGTTCGGGAGTCTCCTGGGTCCGTCTGGTCCTGTCTGCTTCCTTTTGGGTCTCAGGTTTTGGCTCTTCGGCCTTCTCGTCTGGGCTTCCTGCTTTGCACTTCTTCCGGTTGGTGGTGCTCCCCTGTGTGCGTCTCCGTCTGCTTCGGCGGTAGTTGGCTTGGACCCTGCTGCTCTTGGTCCTTGTTTTGCCTCTTGGGGGCGGGTTTTGTGTCCTGCTCCTGCCTTCTCTTTCCCTTGCTGGTTTTTGTATCTGGTTTGGGGTCCCGGGTCCTGTTGGCTCTGGTGGCTCCCTGGGTGTCTTGTCATGGCTCGGACTCGTCTTCGCCCTGCCCTTCTGTTCTTCACGCCTTTGGGGTGTTGCTGCCGCGCTCCTATGCCTGTCGGTTCTTCTTTGCCTCGCTGGGCTGGGCCTTGTTGTGGGCTGGCTGTCTGTTTAGCCGCCTGGGTGCTCTCTTCGGCGGCTCGCTCCCTTTTTGTGGTTCTTCCTGGGCCGGTTTGCTTGGTCCCTGTGCGGGGTGTTTCCGTGCCTGGCCGGTTGGCTGTTTTCTGCCTCTTCTCCTCTCTTCTGGCCGTAGGCGGGCCTGTGGTTTTTCTCCTTTGCCCGGTTGGTTCTCCTCCGGGTCTCTTCGGTGTCGTTTCCGGCTCCTTCCTGGGTTCGTTTTCCCTGGTTCCTGCCTGGGTTCTCTCCTTGGTGTCGCGGTCCCTTCCGGGGGTCCTTTGTGTGACGGGGGTTTGTCCCCCTTCTGTTTCTTTTCGGCGCCATTTTCCTTTTTTCCGGCTCTTGCCGGTCTGTTGGATGGCTCGGGTGCCGCTTCCCAGTTTTTCTGGTTCGGCTCTCTCGCGGGTTGTGTTCGCCCTTGCGGTTTTGCTGTGTTGGACGGGCTGGTTGTCTCTTCTGCTTTTTGGGTCGCTGTGGTGGGGATGCCCTCTGTTCGTTCGGTTCCTCTCTTTGGGCTTTTGCTCCCCTCTCGCTTTGTGCTGCCTGTTGGGCTGCCCTGGTGTGTTGGTCAGGCCTGTACTTTTCTATTCTGGCCCTGGTTGCTGTTGCCCTTTTGGCTCCATGCGGTCCGGTCCCGTGCCTGTCTCTGCCTTGCTTCGGTTGGGGCGGTTTTTCTGGCGGCGCTTGGTGTCTCTGGGGTCCGGTTTGTTTTTTGGCCTTCCCGGTGTCTTCGGTCCCGGGTTGGTTCTCCTTCTCGTGGTTGCCTCTCTCCTGGGTGGTCCTTCCACTCGTCCTGGTCTGTTGGGTTTGCCCTCTTTCGTGGCCGTCCCCTTCTGATCTGTTAGTTTCTTGTGAGTTTTCCATGAAGCCGCTTGGCTTTGGTATGTGCTCACTATGTAAGTCATGTGGCGAGGAAGACTAACGAGGAGGTAATGCCCCGGTTACTTACCGGTAATCTTCATTACTCCGAGTATAGTCTTCCTCGCCACATGAGTTCCCATCCCTCCCTCCCTGTCTGGCTATCGGCTTCATGTTTGTGCTTGGTTGTTTCAGGATGATGGTTGGGCCGGCCCGCCTCTTATAGTGGTCAGGTGATATGGGTCGGCCATCTTGGGAAGGGATGGGAGGCATGGGAGGCTAACTTTTTGCTTTGGAGGGTTCTGGTGTGGAGCTGAAGCTCACTATGTAAGTCATGTGGCGAGGAAGACTATACTCGGAGTAATGAAGATTACCGGTAAGTAACCGGGGCATTCATTACCAACTTTACAACCATAGGTTAAGATTCTGACCTGTAAAAAACTGCTGTAGAAATAAAACCCGCTCCCCCGTTTTATGTAACCCCTCTGAGGCTGCGCACCATATAACTGACCCGGTTGGGGGCTGTCTCACTTGTCCCCTAAACAAACCCCTAACACGCACGCGCCGCTCTTACATGATTTCACAGGCACAGAAACGGCCAAGAAATGCGCGGGATGAGGTTACTACATTCGTGAGCCTTCTTGACAAACATGGCTGTGCCAAGGTAAACAAGGGCCTGCAGTGGAATCAACGGCGGAGAAAATAGAGCTGGGCTCTGGGGCATAAAATGCTGTCTAACAAGAAGAGCGAAGAGCAAAGAAAATACCAGGAGCGCACCTAGGCCTTCGCCGCGCGCCTCCTATGAGCAGCGCTGTCCACAGAGGGCTTCTGTTGGCGCGAAGACGCACACTGGGGCCTATTGTGCGTTGCAGTGGTTTTCCCTCACCGTTTGCCCCCGGGCGTTAATAATAAAAAAAAAAGGGTATGGCGGGGATGCCGCGTTCGTGTCACCTGGTGTTGTGTCAAGTGAAAATTAAGTTATAGCGTTCGAAATGGGAGAAGATATGCTCTTGGTCAAATTGAATCGGCGGTGTTGGTGCCGTTCTGTCTTACCCCACTGGGTAGCTCACTGGGTTGAGCGCCTGCTACAGTTACAGGCATCCATAGCCAACAAGCTACAGTTCATAGGTTTGAATCTCAGCAGGGCGAGCGAAGCAAGCGAGCGCTTCATTCTGCCTAGGTGGAGGATAGGCGTCGACTTAGGTCTTGAAGAAAACCCTGTTAAAGAAGTACGAATAGACTATTCATTTTGCAGCGCACAGTTTGTAATTGATCACTTCCGATCCTATACACCAATCTGTAATCCCAGCACGCATCCATATATGGATATGTGAATGCTTGACCATAAATAACTATAATAAAGGGATTGCTCTGATGTTTATGCATGCAGTCTATATCTTTGATTTTCAAATGTAAGACGTTCCACCACCATCTTAATGTACCCCCCCCCCCCCCCACGCCCTAAAATATGTGAGGACCTCAAAGGCCTACTTCTGAGCTAATTAGAGGACACCCTACTCCTGGCAGGTCTGCGCAAAGGATGAGACTCGTTATGTGTCATATTCAGAATAGGTCTTGGGATAGGTCTCTTTGCTTAAAGCACTAGAGGCGCATTTAACGTGTTGAAAGTACGAAATTAACAAGGAGGTTTTTGCCATTTAACTCTGCCGGTGTCTACATCGGATCTAGCCAGAAGCCAATATCTCCTGTCGATTAGCTGATCATCGATTAATCATGATCAACACTCCAAAGCAGAAAAAATTCCATGGTGATCTCAAATGATAGGGGCCCAGCACTATAGTGGTGCAGATATGGATATGCGGTAATAGATGGGGCTTTGGGTTCCCGATCCTTAATGTGATCAATTCGCTCTAATCTTAGGACATGTAACCGGGCCTAACAGAGAACAGTTATCCGACGGAAAGAAGCCAGGTACCATTGACTGGAACATGAACCTTCAAGAACCATGCTCATACGATTGTGTCCCTAGAGGGCAGGATAAAGGTATGAGTGATGGATGGGAGTACTTTGTGTCTTTGAATTCTGCAGAGACATATGGATCTACCCTGTGGCCATGCATCCAAGAGTAACAGTTCAATGGACTCTTTGGCCATATTTCTCTGGAGAGCAAACAGAAGAAACTTTATGACTACGCATACCAGGAGGCATATAGAGAAGGTATCAGTGGGTAATTTGTAAAAAAGTAAGTGCCGGGGCTCTCGTCAGGAGGCAGCTTGCACCAGCCCATTGCTCCTATTAGCACCGCCTCTAACAGGACTAACTACTAACCATGAAACCCTGCAGGTTGGGAGAGGATGTGGCATAACGCCCGGAGCTACTGGCTTTGGAGCTGGGGAACGGGGTTCGAGTCTCTGCGTAGGCTCAACATCCTGTGATTCTGTGCAAATCACTTAATCTCCCCTGCCTACAAATAATGAATGGGTCCTTAACTGGTGCTCATGAAAAGTGCTCCAATATCTTCGGGCGAGTTCATGATATAACCGCCTGTGTTGAAGCTTACGTGCCGGTGTCGAGCACCAGAAACCACTGGCTCAAAATAAGCACTGGAAGGTACTCTATGGCTTGAATCCCTGGAGGACAGATGAAAGGTACCATACATACCTAGAGGTCGAAACAGGCATATATATAAAACGTACTCTACTCTAAGGCCTTGCATTCCTAGACGACAGATTGGAAAGTTCTTTATGACCATGAATACCTAGAGAACAAAAGGAGGCACATATAGACGGTACTCTATGACCATGCATCTCTCGAGTACAGACAGAAGGTACTTTATGACCAAGCATACTTGGAGGTCAAATTGAGGCACATTAGAAGATACTCTATAGCCTTGCATCCCTTGAGGACAGATGGAAGGTACTTTATGACCATGAATGCTGGGAGGACAAAAGGAGGCACATTAGAAGGTACTGGAGGTCAAAAGCAGGCAGGTATAAAAGGTACTCTGCTCTAAGGCCTTGCTTTCATGAAGGACAGGTTTCCACCTTCCACTTTGTGACCATGCATACCTTGAGGACAGATCTAAAGTACTTCGGTCCAGCATGCCCGAGAGACATATGGAGGGTACCGTATGACCTTGCATCCCTGAAATATAGCTGGAAAGTATGGTAAGCCCTGAAGTTGCTGGAGGACGTGTGCATTCTTATAGTGCAGATAGAAGGATGACTCTGCATCTGTAAGGATTATTTGGAAAATGCTCTACAGCCTTGCAATGCTGGAAGACAAATAGGAGCTTCTCAGTGACGCTGCATCCTCTAGGGCAGGGGTACTCATAGTACGGCCTGCGGGCCGGTGGCGGCCCGGCAAGCCTTCCTTGGCGGCCCGCGGACCTTGCAGACAATCACTGCTCCGCCGGCCCCCACAGAGCAGAGTGGAGAATAGATGCAAGGGCGCAAAGAGGTGAAATACGACAAACAAAGCCTCTGCTCTGTGGGGCCCGGCGAGCGGTGATTGTCAGAGTGGAGTGCAGGGGCGCTACAACAAAGCCTCAATAATATGTAAATGGTCTTTTAAAGACCTGCTAAGGACTTTGGTGTGGCTGTCTGTGTGTGCGCGCTGAGGAAGCTGTCTCAGCCCGGACTGAAGGCTGACACAGACAGACAGACACACGCAAAGTGAGATGACAGAGGGGGAGGGAGGGCAGGAGGGAAGGAGGGAGAGAGAGATGGAGAGGGAGAGAGAGGGACGGCAGGAGGGAGAGAGAGGGCATGATGGAGAGGGAGGGCAGGAGGGAGAGGGAGGGCAGGAGGGAGAGAGAGGGCATGATGGAGAGGGAGGGCAGGAGGGAGAGAGAGGGACGGCAGGAGGGAGAGAGAGGGCATGATGGAGAGGGAGGGCAGGAGGGAGAGAGAGGGCAGGAGGGAGAGAGATGGAGAGGGAGGGCAGGAGGGCATGATGGAGAGGGAGGGCAAGAGGAAGAGAGAGGGCAGGAGGGAGAGAGAGATGGAGAGGGAGGGCAGGAGGGAGAGAGAGATGGAGAGGGAGAGAGAGATGGAGAGGGAGAGGGAGGGCAGGAGGGAGAGAGAGGGCATGATGGAGAGGGAGGGCAGGAGGGAGGGAAAGGGCAGGAGGGAGAGAGAGATGGAGAGGGAGGGCAGGGGAGAGAGGGAGGGCAGGAGGGAGAGAGGGCGGGAGGGAGAGAGAGAGAGGGCAGGAGGGAGAGAGAGATGGAGCGAGAGAGAGAGAGAGAGGGCAGGAGGGAGAGGGAGGGCAGGAGGGAGAGAGAGATGGAAAGGGAGAGAGATGGCAGGACGGAAAGGGAGGGCAGGAGGGAGAGAGAGGGAGGGGGAGAGAGGGCAGGAGGGAGAGAGAGATGGAAAGGGAGGGAGAGGGCAGGAGGGAAAGGGAGGGCAGGAGGGAGAGGGAGGGCAGGAGGGAGAGGGAGGGAGAGAGGGCAGGAGGGAGAGAGAGATGGAAAGGGAGAGAGAGGGCAGGAGGGAAAGGGAGGGCAGGAGGGAGAGAGAGGGCAGGAGGGAGAGGAAAGGCAGGAGGGAGAGGGAGGGCAGGAGGGAGAGAGAGATGGAGAGGGAGGGCAGGAGGGAGTGGGAGGGCAGGAGGGAGAGAGAGATGGAGAGGGAGAGGGAGGGCAGGAGGGAGAGAGAGATGGAGAGGGAGAGGGAGGGCAGGAGGGAGAGAGAGATGGAGAGGGAGAGAGAGGGCAGGAGGGAGAGAGAGATGGAGAGGGAGAGAGGGCAGGAGGGAGAGGGAGGGCAGGAGGGAGAGAGAGGGAGAGAGGGCAGGAGGGAGAGGGAGGGCAGGGGGGAGAGGGAGGGCAGGGGGGAGAGGGAGGGCAGGGGGGAGAGAGAGATGGAGAGGGAGGGGAGAGGGAGGGAGAGAGAGGGCAGGAGGGGGAGAGGGCAGGAGGGAGAAGGAGGGCAGGAGGCAGAGATGGAGAGGGAGGGCAGGAGGGAGAGAGAGAGAGATGGAGAGGGAGAGAGAGGGCAGGAGGGAGAGGGAGGACAGGAGGGAGAGAGAGATGGAGAGGGAGAGGGGGCGGGAGGGAGAGAGAGGGCAGGAGGGAGGGAGAGGGAGGGAGGAGAGGGAGGGCAGGAGGGAGATGGAGGGCAGCATGGAGAGGGAGGGCAGCATGGAGAGGGAGGGCAGGAGGGAGAGGGAGGGCAGCATGGAGAGGGAGGGCAGGAGGGAGAGGGAGGGCAGGAAGGAGAGAGAGATGGAGAGGGAGGGCAGGAGGGAGAGATATGTATGTATGCTGGGTCTGGTGGCTCAGTGGATGAAGGCATCTGCTGCAGGGACCTGTGTGCAACCTCATGGTCACAAGTTTTTGTTGTGCTTTAGCCCCGCCCCTCCCCCTCTGACCCCGCCCCCACCAGTGCGGCCCTCGGCCACAAACCACACTGTAAATTTGGCCCCCGAGAGAAAGTTTGTGAGTACCCATGCTCTAGGGACATATGGAGCACATTGTAGGCCTTGTGTGTACAGAGTTTGCTGTAATTAGCCGTCTGTTAATATTACATCATTCAGGAATATAGAGATGGCCTCCCTATAAACATGTAACAAAGAGGTCACAAAAACCACCCACGGATGTAAGACTCTTTATGATTTGTGTACTTCGCTACCGACCCAAACCAATACCCACATTCACGCTTACCAAAACAATGACCCCCTCCCACCAAAAAAAAATAAAGAAAAGAGCAACCGGAAGTCATTTACAATCAAAGACAGGAGATCTGTGATAAACTCTAACTGGTGGGTAAAAAAAGGTTTTCTTTTCACCTAGTTTTGCAAAAAAAACAAAAAAAACTTTGGAACGTATAATTTGTCCAAGCAGTGACTTTTCATATTTCCCCCACTTCCATCCATCTGAAGACATGGAAACCTTCTGATCGGATTTCAGCCTTCAGCCCTTCTCCAGACAGTCAGATGCAGACGGCCTAGAGTTATAAATCTATACTGTTAATGTGAAATGTGAAGTGGAAAAGGATCAGATAAGACAAAGGCAGCTTGAAACGGGACTCCCTGGGCCAGACAGGGATGGGCCATAGGTAACAAGATCGGGCAGTGGTTTGAGAGGTGCCAACACAAGCAAGAGACAATAGTCTCTCAGAAGCAGATGGGCTTGTAAAAACCTGAGCTAAACTCGTGGGTCCAGAGAAAACCATACTGCAAAAATATCTTACTATGCTCTTGTGCGCAGGGCAGAGTTGACTAACTTTCCATCTCAAAATCTGTAAAATAGACTTCTAAAATATGGATCAACCTGATTTTTTTACCCCAGCCCTGGCAGTATTTGCGTACACGTCCTTGATCGGAAATTGACTCATAATTTAAGTGCTTGCTGATTAGGGCGAGGGGAGGTTTCATGAGACATAGTCAGTAGTGTATGAAGAATCTGCTTGAATGGCTTTCTGAAATAATGTTTTTTTTAATGAGGTATTTAATGGTATGTTTATATGTCAGTCAGTCAAATTAGCTTTATTCGATTTTAGTTTAAAAAATCATAAAAGCAGCAACAATACATAAGTAAATACCTTAACATTTCATATCAAAGTTAATATCAACTATTAAAACAGGATTAAATAGGTATGACGGATCAGCTAATCAAATTAAGACATTACATAAACAAATAGGACAACTCTAAAAACAAAAGGGTCGTGCATACAGTGCCACAAATTAGCTTGAGGTTCAGGGGAAAACATCAGACAAACCTATATCAGCAGTTTACTTATTAATTGCATACTACCGTGTCAGTTAGGCTAGTACTCATGGGAGCTTCTTTATAGATGGTTCTCAGAAAAAACAATTTTTAAACAGTGGTTCAAATCTATTGGAGGCTGAAAGGTTAGTGGCGCTAGGTGCACAGGATCCCCTTCCCCAGGAGTTGTATTTCTTTGCCGTTGATCTTAGTAACGGGATATGTAGGAAGCTCGGATAGAAATCATGCAAGTCCCAAATGCAAATGGGGCCATCTCCTTCTTTGGGCTGGCAAAATCGTAGGTAGGGGACAATGTTCCTGTTCTTAAATTTAATTAACACCAGGTCCCCAGAGGTGTCTTTGGGCAGCGCACCTAACCACCCCACCCTCCTGACGCTCAGGATTCCACCATCTAGGTCAGGTGGCAACGGTCTGTTGTTCTGGAGCCAGAAAATAACCTTATTTAACAGGTCCTGATGTGTTTCATGTTTTCCCTGGCTAAGTGCAGGGATCCCAGAGAGGACAGTCACATATGGGCGGCTTCGGGAGGTAGGTTAATACGTGGCATTCTTTCTGGATTGGCTGTGGCCACAGTGTGATTAATCAACGGGGATTTTAGGGCCTGTTACGATTGTTGTATTAAGAGGTAGTAATTGAGTTTGGATATTCTTACGTATGGTTGGCTTAAAGTTTTCGGGGGTAATGAGAGGTTTAGGGCAAATGGGTGTAGCCATCTTCTTGGTTAGTGGAGAATTCCTTTTAAGTGTTTTCTCAATGCTAGTTAGCCTGTCCCCCAGATCATTAATTTTTATAACCAAAGGTGATATGACAGATAGTAACAATTGCTCAAGCTGAGCCAGTAAGGTCAATTAGGACGACGATACAGGGTCATCTATTTTATCCACAGCCATATCCACCATTGATGTAATTGGGTTAGAGGGGGATAATGTAGGGCTGGAGCACAATTTTTGAATTTTAGGTTGGTTCTCGTTATCATTTTCCCCGTCATGTTTCCTTTTAGTATTGAGACCCCGAGACAGTGCATTGGCTTGAGTATTGTCTATATTTAGAGTTAGATCCCGCAGGGTGCCGTTTGAATTGTCTAGAATACTGCCCAAAATCGGGGGTGGTGAAGCATCCAGGACATACTTTGTGCCACACAGGGCATTAAGCACCTCCCAGATGGACATGTTTTGTATTCAATACACCAAAAAGCGGCAGTAAGCAATACAGTGCAAGTCAATAAGTAAAATATGTCTCTATACCTCCTCCTGTGGAAAAGTCAGATGGGGTGGCCCGTCCCGTCCTCTTCTGGCCTCTGAGGTCCGTAGAGGGCCCGCCCTTTGCCCGGGCTTAGCCCCGCGCTTGAACCCGCGCGCGTCCCCCGGGACAGCAACACGGTCTGTATAAGTAGGTCAGGTAGGCGGGGCCGGCTGGGGAAGAGTACCAGCTGTTGGTGATGTCGGGGAATGCTGGTACTCGCAGTCCCTGGCCGCCACACCCGCCAAATCCCCACAGGTAATCACAGTCAGCAAACAATCCCCCGATGGGCTGGAATATCCTCGGGTCCCCCAGGGCGTCTCAGTCCCAGCAAGCCTCGAGCCGCGAGTCGCACCCTAATGTTTATATGTCTGTTTTTAGTGACTGGATCACAATTATTTGTGGCTCTGGATTAGTGGTCTGCTATTGCGAAACATGTTGGTCAGAGTCTATATGCTATGGAAGGATCTTAAAGAACATTGGATTAACCACCGAATTGTGCCCCATTCCCCTTTTCAGCATGGTGGGAATTGACGCATCTGCGGAGGCGAGCAGGCATGAATTTGAATTTGTGGATGGCCTTTTGCAGTTTGATACTAGGATTAGCTGGAGCTGGACATTTTTGTATGGAGATTTTTTTGCAGTTTGAGATTTTGGTAGTATACTTTCTGTAGTCCATTTTTTTTTGTAAAAGAGGTTTCACAGTCTTGCCTTTTCAGATGCCTGCATTTTCACGTTATTATTCTGACAGGTTAGCTGTTTAGGTAGTTGTAGGCCTAAGTCAGTGAAATCGAGCATTTGGAAAGCCAAAAGGCCTGACCTTTCAATCTGGTGCAATTATGTTTTTTTTTAGGTCGAGCGCGAAGCAGCGAAGCACCTATTGCCGGCGTGTTTGGGGGAATGTGAGACAGCGTTCAGGCACGAGCCTCGCTGTCTCAGATTCCTCCTCGAGGGCGCGCACGGCGCTGTGCCCCTCTCGTGCCTCATTCCCATGCGCAAACACACTCCACACTCACGCATGCGCACATACACAGCCACACGCATACACAGGCACACACACTGCATACACACACGCAGACCCACGCGCACACACACAGAGACACGCACAGACACATTCGAACACGCACAGACACATTCGAACACACACAGACACATGCGCGTACACCCCCCCTCCCACTCACCGGGCTCTTTCGGCATGTTCCGTGTCTCCTCTGCAGCGCTGGTCGGGCACTCACCGGGCTGTTGCTGGGGATCGGGCTCCTCCCTGCGGCAGTCTCGTCTCGTCGCGGCACCAGGGGGCAGGACTTCACTTCCGGGGCTCCCATTTTGCTGTTGGCAGCCCCGGGACTCTCCTCAACTCATGGGAGCCCCGGGCTGCGGAGAGGCCATCAGTCGGCCGGCTTCACTTCTTCCTCGGCGGCGGCTGGCGGGACTTCCTGCCGGATTGCAGGCCCCGCCCCCGTCTCGGCCAAAAGTGCCTGACTTCCGGTTTTCACGGAGCAGGGCTGCGGCGGTGATTTCTTTCGGGGGCAAGAGGGGTAGGCACCCTCGAATTAAAATATAATTATATATGCGAGGTGGGCACTCGCAAGGGACCTAAAAACGGGTCCCGTAAATAATTAGATAAAGTGCACTTGAGGCACTCGGGGCAAATGCCGGGTGGGCACCGGCCTGGTAACAAAGCGCTCTCAAGCGTACAAGCATTTGCAATGCAATAGGTCTCGCATTTATGCGAGTTTTAGCCATTTGCATTGTAAATGACAATGCCTTTTATTTATGTTTTAAAAACAAAAATAAAAGGCGTTATTTGCAATGTCAATAGCTCAAACTTGCGCAAATGCGAGACCTATTGCATTGCAAATGCTTGTTTTAATTGAATGCAAATGGCACAAAAATAAAATAAAAAAAGAATAGGAACACATGCCACCTCTAATGTGGCGGCCATGTGCTTTAGAAATAATGTTTGAATAAAAAAAACATACTTTTAATAGAACCCCGATAGGTGCTTACTAACAGGCATCTGTACTGAGAACAGACATAGAAACCATCTTTAATTTTAATGCATAGCACAGGAAAATAAGGTTCTTATTGAACTGCACATTTGACTTTGAATTAATGTAACATGAAAACGATATACAACCAAAATATTTACAAAAAATATACCACCAAAGGATAAGGAATAGAAAGAAAAATAAGATCAACAAGTTATTGGACCATCAGGTGCACATGTGATCAGGTCAAGAACTTCCTTCGCAGCCAATAGCTTTAGTAGATTGACCCACTGACCCTTGCGGTAGGCTGTAGTTGGTGGTAGCAAAATGTGAATGACAGTTAAACAGACCAGTGGATGATGGGGGCTGAACAGAAGCACCCTAATGTATTTATGCATGTGTTACTTGCATGAGGCAGGTCAATAATTAAAGATGTCCCTACACCAGACCTAAAACAGATCTAACATAACTGGTCAGAATTTTTAGATAAAAAAATGTAGCACCACACGTATGATCTGTTGCACTTACACAACACACAAGTTTCTTTCCTGAGTGACACAATTGTTTTAAAATGTTCCCAGAAGGTGTTTTTCATTTTAAAAATATGTTATTTATATAGATCAGTGATACTCAAAGTACGCCCGGGAGCCGCATGCGGCCCTCCTGACCTTTACATGCAGACCGTGGTCAACAGCAGCGCTGGGCTGCTGTTACTCGACTCAGCACTAACGTTGAGAAATATGTTAAAGGGGCAAACATTTATTTAAAGCGTTAGTGTGTTGTGCACCACTTACATTTAGGAACACCTTCCTTTTTAAAGGCGTGGTAACAAATGTGTGTAAGTCTCTTCAAAATTAAAAAAAGTGTATTTCATTAACATGCAGAAGCGTTTCCTCTGAGTACATTACATTATATTAGTGTGTTGAGAATGTTTTTCTTTTTTAAAGGGATAGTTTGCAAATATCAATTTAGAAACATTCATGCTTCCCCTCCACCCTGGCAACAGGGCAAATAGTGAGCTAAGAGGCAAGTCAGTTGTTGTGTTTACCGTTTGAGTGGCCAGGGTTCCTCTTGCACATGGATAACATTATAGTATATTGAAATAAAAAAAAAAACAGAAAAGATTTTGTGCAGTGCGCATCCAGAAGTCATGTACTTCGAGGTCCTCTTATATGTGATAATGAATAAAAGGAAGGTAAAGTGAACTAAAACAATTGTCTACGATCACACAATTTGGTCAAGTGGAGAAGCCGAGATTGATCCCAGGTTTTCTGTTTTCATAATATGGAATTCTGCCTTTATATGTAAATGCTTTGGCTCTCCTATGCCCATCTTAAACCCCCACCCCCTCCTGCCATCCATGCGTCCCTCGATCACATGACAGGCCAAGTGTTTTGGCCCCCTGGAAAATGTTTCCGAGTACCCATGATATAGATCCTGATATTTGTAACTGGTGAACATTCAGCAACGCATTTGAAATACAGAGGAGCACAAATTGCCAGCTTTGCGCATCTCCTGCTAATTATTATTATCACTATACCGAAATTCAGAGAGTGTTTCGGTTTGTAGAGGCTGTCTACTTTTATGTACTAAAATCAGTGCTTAATTTGAGCCGGGGGTTTCTGATGCTCCGTACCGGCACTTGAATGCGGCTCAAAGTGACAGTCTTCCACATGGTGGTGGTGTTTTTTTAAATTTTGATATGAGCACAACAACCATATTTATTAAGTCAACACACATTGAAAATGAATAATACCAACCTCTCATGCCGTATGCGGTGTGAAATAACCCGAATTGTCGTACTTGTAGGAGTGCTATGGTTAGGTTATGTTGGTACTATCATTAGCAGCTCTGGCAAGGGCAATTGGTGGTGCAGGCTGCAGTGGCCTTCCAATAAGGGCCCTGGCACTTAATTTGTTTTACAAATGAAGCACTGAAAATCCTACGGACAGCAAACGTGTCCATGTATCTTTAATAGTCAATTAAATGTGCAGTACTGTGGTTGCTAATTCATGCTTACACCCGCCAAAAATTAATATGGATACAAGCTAAAAAGGATGAGGCAAACACATTACTGCAAAACAGAAGCAAATGTCAAAAAATACCATAAAACTAGGAACTGTAATTAATTTCCACCCAAAACACTTTGCAGCTCCAATGGCAAATGGACTGCAAACAGAAAGAAAACAGTAACACTATAATGCATATGCTGAAAATGGGATAACATGTATGCATGTCAAGCTTTAGCAAATAGATAAATCTACTGATGTATCTGTAACTGGCATATTGGCTGGTTTCACACTTCAGGTGGGATTACCCTTTAGCCACTGGATTTATTGACAAGCACTTGCAAAGTCAATAGTTCTCTGTGTTAAATAGTGAAGCTATTGGCGTTGCCAATGCTTGTTAGTATCAACATGTGAACATGTTCACAAAGGAGCCTCCACTCCCATGGCTGTCAATCTTGGATGGGGTTCCTATGAAAGGAAAGCTAATTCCAAGATGGCAACGATGCATTATGATTGCAGCAGTTTCCAATTTACTTTTCTAACATGGCGTGCAAAGAAAAACATCTCTAAGTAGAACACTGAGAGCGAAATTATCCTGGCTAGAACAAAACCGAATAATAGAGAAGCAAGCCATGAAACCAAGAACATACAACTATGAGAGAAAAATTAATTCATTCATGAGCAAGGTCCTGAACTCAGCACTCTCTATGCGTATTGAAAGCAATAGGGCTGTGCAACAAAAACAATTTCATACATTTGTATTGGGGTGCCTGATCAGTGACGTCTGAATTCTGAGATCAGCTTCCATACACATCAGTTTTAAAAATGTTATTGTCTTTACCTAATTGTACAATGGTTCAAGCAATTTGAGTGGAACTAGGGTTAACTTCTTGGAGTGTACAATCCCAAATGGCCCTGGTAAGATTTTGGAAGCGCCAAGACCCAGGATTGACACCTAAGGTCTCACAATGGTGTGGAGAGGAAATCCAAATAAGTAATCTTGGCTGGGCAAAGGATGTGAGAAAAACACTCCAGAAAGTATCTGGGCGCCTTAATGTGAGATTTACCCAGAACACCCAGATAGGCGACTTAACAAAGAGAACACTTAGGGAACAAGGCCAGACGTTCTCAAAGGCACAGGACCTAGATTACATGCTGGAGGAAAAAAAAAATTCGGTCCAGTGGTCAAAGAACTCTTGGGTAAATGAAGGCTGGTTGCCGTATCTAGATATATTGCCTAACCAAGGGTTAAGATATGAAATACTAAGGTTCCGGGTGGGGATTAACCCCTGGAAGATAGATGGGAAATTAAAGTCCGTACTGATTGGCCCAGAAGGTAACTAACTGTGGGCGGGGCCTAAGAAACAATATGTTGCACATATTGCATGATTGCACATTTGTACATGATTTAAGGAAACTGTTTTTACGTCCTATATTCCTAGCACATAAGATAATTTCACGTGCCCAGGCGATTTGCTTACTTACAGATATGCATTAGTTAGAAATCGCAATTGGATTGGGTAAATTCCTGAAGGCAATAAAAGATTTTGGAAGGGGGCTATTGAAGGAGGGACATTGATTTGAAGTCCTTTTAAGCCTTTTTATAAAATTTAAATCTGTTTTATATCCTTCTAGATATGTGAGAACTCCGTAAAATTTGGGTTTAATGAATTGCGTGTCTGAGGGAGTCACCCTCTTTTAACCTTTCTTTTTAACCTGTATTGAATTTTATTTATTTATGATGTAGTAGAAATTGTCTGTTCGTACTTTTTGGACTCTGTGTGTGTTTTGTTTCGTTTTGTTTAAAAGACTATGGTCTAAATAAACAAGTTTCTCTCTCTCAGTTGGGACTAGGAAAACCACAGCCTGTCATTCCAACGCACACACCACTGAGTTGCATTTGCCACATGTTTGGAAATGTAAATAATCTGTTGGATAGATTTGTCATGCGATCAGCATATTAATTCTGAAATTTGGGAAGTGACAAACGAAGATTTCAAACCGGCCCGGAATGCTTAACTCGTGTGAAGGTCTCTAGGGCGCCACTTTTTCTGGGGTTTCCCTTGAGCCACTGAGGTTTACATGAGGATGCCAGGCAAAAGGGTATTCTTGGACGAAGCTCTGCAGCTTCCTGGCTTTTAAGCCCTTCCCATAAACAAAATGACCCTCTTCTTTGACCAAACACCTCACACCACTGAGCTGCAGGCACCCCTCTCTGTTAAGGAGGGGCTGCCTGGTTTTGGGGCAAAGCTTATCTTTGAGAGCAGTGCAGGACGTGCTATTGTAAGTTTTGAAAAGGATTCCTCCCCACCTCATACCTCGACCTCGCAATAGACGAACTATGCCTGTAATGTAATGCGATGCTCGCTGCGTGAAGTGTTAAGCCAACCTCCTGCGATCCAAATATCCAGACTTACTCAAGATGGCGCCTTTCGATTCCATGTTCACGACTTTGAGATACCTCCCATGACTTGCAGGCCACAAGCTTAAATCCCAGCAAGGGCGACTTTGCCGTCCATCGCTAAATTTAGCGCCATTTAACTTCAGTAATATTTACTCAATATTTGTAGTGCTTGGTGACAGCGAAACTGCATTATATGAGCCCCTACATAATGTTTTTACATTTTTTATGGACAATTTCTCCGCTGCCCCTTGTCTTCAGAAGGAATGTAGGACAAACGTCTATGTTGAAGAAAGCATTGGGAAAGGCTACCAAAATTGAAGGGTTAGGTATCTGAATGTAGGAGTGTGTGTTTTTAAAACAAGTAATAATTGCCACATAAAGCTGGGAACACATGAAGAAACCATTAATTTTTTCATGACTGGAAGGTATGTATGCATTAAATACTGGAAAGTATTGCCTGGCATCCTTGAAATGAGTGTTATTATAAATTAAAGTAATCTTTCACGAGTTTATTTAATTACTTTAAAAGCTGACACGTTTATGTCGTGGATTCAATGTAGTGCCCAAAAAAACAGAAATCACTTAAGCCCTCAGACAATCGGAGCACTGAACCCTCCCTTCATTCAAAGAAATGAATGCAAAATCCACATTTTTTTTCTAATAAAAGTACGGTCATTTTTTTACAAGATACTTTTATAAATTTGCCTGCAGGGGTAAACGATTATATATGGTAAGTCTGAAAGGGGTATTCTGTGCTTTTTAGACTAATTTAAAAAATGATACCAATAAATGGGGGGAAAAAAGCAGAGACTACCTTTTTAAAACCACGTAAAATAACACCATTTTGAAATTGGCTTTTTATGTTCGAGCTTTCAGAAGAACTTTGAAACATAATTTAAAGATCAACACACCTGTATATATGCCTGTTTCTCTTGCGTAAAAAGGCTAAATCGTCTCTGTTGACACTTATATAAAAAGCCTAGTTGTTATTGATCGACAGGTTTATTTAAGGGTTCCAACCAGTTTTCTTTAGCCTGAGAGCCAGGTAGCGGGCTCTACGGCCATTAAAAGCCCTCTTGGGCCTTTAATGACTGGTAGAGCCTGCTTGGAGAGCTCTAGGCTATTAGAACCTTTCGCCCCTAGAGGGAAGAATGTTCTACTTAGCAAAAACAAACGCCTTTCGGAGCCAGAGGTGGATTAAATCCCCTCGGGCTCCAAGAGGCCTTTGTTCACAGCAACAGTTATGAAAGGAAAGCGACATTGGAATGTTGCTCTCCTTCCATTGTCTACAATGGAGTGCTCAATATTCCAATGTTCTAATATAGCCTTAGAGCCCGACCTAGCGGGCTCTATCTGACCATTAAAGGCCCGAGCCGGAGGCGAGATCCTTTAACAAGAGAATGGGCCTTTAAGCCTTTAACCGCGGCGGAAATTTTGCCGCGGTGCGGGTGATTTATAGCGTGGGCGTGGTTCGGACGGCCCCCGGCCATCCTCCGCACACGCCCACCGTGATGTCGGCCGTACAACGCACGCAAGGGGTTAATGGCCGGTAGAGCCCACTAGGAAGGCTCTAAGGCTATCAGAACATTCCACCACAGACTGTAGAGTGTTCTAATTGGTCAAAACAAATGCCTCTAGGAGCCCGAGGGGATTTAAGTCCCCTCAGGCCCCGAGAGGCCTTTGTTCACAGCAGCAGCTTTGAATAAAAAACATTAGAATGTTGTTGTTCTGCAGTCTTCGACCGGCCCTTAGAAGCACAAAGCACTCCATTGTCTGCAATGGAATGCTCAACATTCTAATGTTCTAATACAATTTAGACACAGATCGCTACCGCAGTCACAGAACCCACTCAGCTATTTTAGCAAATGCTTTAGCATTCAGCTGTTAGCCCACCAGACAGTGTATGAAATCTGTAACATCTACTCAATTCTCACTATTCAGTGTCATAATATTAGGCCCCAATACATCTGTCCCTAATCCACATGTCCTCTCCTTTACACTTCTGCTTAAGTGCAATTTGTCAAGAGGTGGCTGGCCACCGCCATGTTAAATAATGCAATGGGATTACAGTGTTTGAGGTATATTTCTTTAGAAGAGTGAGGTAACCTGGGCACCTGGTGATATTGTACAGTCTATAACTAGATGTTATCAGATGACAGAAGAGCACAGCAGATGAACTGACCAGGTACCGAAAAGGGTTGGAAGGGGTGGTGGTGGAACACAGCACAGCCGAGATGGCGCTCAGATAGCCACCAAGGCTGGGAAGAAGAGGTGAAGCACGGCAGGGATGACGTCCAGACATCGACTAAATCGGGAAGGAGAGGTGATGAAACGCAGCAAAGCAAAGAGGGCGCTCAAGACGGAAATGAAGGTGCTGACACACAGCACAGCAGAGGGCATCCAGCCACCCGCTGAGCTTGTAACAGGGGGCGCTGACACAAAGCACAGCAGAGGGCATCCAGCCACCCGCTGAGCTTGTAACAGGGGGCGCTGACACAAAGCACAGCAGAGAGGGCATCCAGCCACCCGCTGAGCTTGTAACAGGGGGCGCTGACACAAAGCACAGCAGAGGGCACCCACCACCCGCTGGGCTTGTAACAGGGTGCCCTGACACACAGCACAGCAGAGAGGGCATCCAGGCACCCGCTGGGCTAGTAACAGGGGGCACTGACACAGCACAGCAGAGAGGGCATCCAGCCACCCGCTGGGCTTGTAACAGGGGGCACTGACACAGCACAGCAGAGAGGGCATCCAGCCACCCGCTGGGCTTGTAACAGAGGGCGCTGACACAAAGCATAGCAGAGAGGGCACCCAGGCACCCGCTGGGCTTGTAACAGAGGGTGCTGACACAAAGCACAGCAGAGGGCACCCAGCCACCCGCTGGGCTTGTAACAGAGGGCGCTGACACAAAGCATAGCAGAGAGGGCACCCGCTGGGCTTGTAACAGAGGGTGCTGACACAAAGCACAGCAGAGGGCACCCAGCCACCCGCTGGGCTTGTAACAGGGGGCGCTGACACAAAGCACAGCAAAGAGGGCACCCAGGCACCCGCTGGAATTGTAACAGGGGGCGCCAGCGGGCACCCAGGCACCCGCTGGGCTTGTAACAGAGGGCGCTGACACAAGGCACAGCAGAGAGGGCACCCAGGTACCCGCTGGGCTTGTAACAGGGGGCGCTGACACAAAGCAGAGCAGAGGGCACCCAGCCACCCGGTGGACTTGTACCAGGGGGCGCTGACACAAAGCAGAGCAGAGGGCACCCAGCCACCCGCTGGGCTTGTAACAGGGGGCGCTGACACACAGCTCAGCAGAGAGGGCATCCAACCACCCGCTGGGCTTGTTACAGGGGGCGCTGACACAAAGCACAGCAGAGAGGGCACCCAGGCACCCGCTGGGCTTGTAACAGGGGGCGCAGACAAAGCACAGCAGAGGGCACCCAGCCACCCGCTGGGCTTGTAAACGGGGGCGCTGACACACAGCACAGAAGAGAGGGCATCCAGGCACCCGCTGGGCTTGAAACAGGGGGCGCTGACACAAAGCCTAGCAGAGAGGGCATCCAGGCACCCGCTGGGCTTGTAAGAGGGGGCGCTGACACACAGCACAGCAGAGAGGGCACCCAGCCACCCGCTGGGCTTGTAACAGGGGGCGCTGACACACAGCACAGGAGAGGGCACCCAGCCACCCGCTGGGCTTGTAACAGGGGGCGCTGACACAGCACAGCAGAGAGGGCACCCAGGTACCCGCTGGGCTTGTAACAGGGGGCGCTGACACAAAGCAGAGCAGAGGGCACCCAGCCACCCGGTGGACTTGTACCAGGGGGCGCTGACACAAAGCAGAGCAGAGGGCACCCAGCCACCCGCTGGGCTTGTAACAGGGGGCGCTGACACACAGCTCAGCAGAGAGGGCATCCAACCACCCGCTGGGCTTGTTACAGGGGGCGCTGACACAAAGCACAGCAGAGAGGGCACCCAGGCACCCGCTGGGCTTGTAACAGGGGGCGCAGACAAAGCACAGCAGAGGGCACCCAGCCACCCGCTGGGCTTGTAAACGGGGGCGCTGACACACAGCACAGAAGAGAGGGCATCCAGGCACCCGCTGGGCTTGAAACAGGGGGCGCTGACACAAAGCCTAGCAGAGAGGGCATCCAGGCACCCGCTGGGCTTGTAAGAGGGGGCGCTGACACACAGCACAGCAGAGAGGGCACCCAGCCACCCGCTGGGCTTGTAACAGGGGGCGCTGACACACAGCACAGGAGAGGGCACCCAGCCACCCGCTGGGCTTGTAACAGGGGGCGCTGGCACAAAGCATAGCAGAGGGCACCCAGGATGGAAGGGGAGGTGGTGACACAGCAGAGAGGGCACCCAGGACAGAAATGAAATGCTGACGCACAACACAGCAGAGGGCACCAATCCACCCACTTGGCCTGTAAGATGGGGTGCTAACACAAAGCACAGCAGAGATAGCACCTATCCACCCGCTGAGTTGGAAGAGGGAGCGCTGACACACACAGCACAGCAGAGGGCACCCGTCCACCTGCTGGGCCTGGAAGAGGGGGCGCTGACACACACCTAGGGTGCCCAGCCATCAGCTGGAGATGGAAGATGGTGACACCGACAGAGAACAGCAGCAGAGAGGACCCCAGGATGGAAGATGTGACACCGACACACAGTAAAGCAGCAGAGAGGGCCCCCAAGATGTATTGAGAGGTGGTGACACAGCAGAGAGGGCACCCAGCCGACGACCTAAGCGGGAATGCGACGTTAAAAACTATCTGGGGATCTTTCCTCGCGCAGACCCTCGCGCTCTAAACAGACTCCCTTCTGCGCATGCTCTGTGGAGCTCGCTAACGCTGGCCTTTATTTTGCAAGACATCGTGGGGGGGCATAATGGGCCGCTCCGACTCAGTAGTGAAGGAACAGGGCACAAACGTGGTCTTCTTTTTTCCGAAGAAAATGGGCAAATATTTAATATGTTTGCATTTTCTTATGAAACGTCCCCCAGACAAGTGATGGGAGGGATGTACGGAGGATGTAAGGCGACTCGGTGAACGTTGACCCCAGTGAACACCAAGGCATCTTTCAGCTAAACTGACACTTCATTTTCTGTGCTATGTAACTCTATCCATTTTAACTCTGCAACAGTACCAATTAAGTAACTTAGTATTACATTCAATTATGCCAACTAACTAAAATGACTCTTCAAGTGGAACTGAGTGACGAACTATTTTAACATTCTAACCATAGCACACTAACTCTGCAACTCTCTGTACCCTTACTAACTATATCGATCTTAAATTATAGTAACTACCATACTATGTAACTAATTTATCTCAGCAAGAATATTAATTACATAATCGTTAGTATAACATGTGATTATTAGAAAATAACTAAATTGACTGTGTAACTCTACGGTGGCCCTGAAACTATACTAACGCTGCAACCATAGCAACAGTGCATTTATGCACACTCTAAGACTGCTCTTCAACTCTGCATTTGTACTAACTACGTAACTTCATGAACTATATAGAACTCTGACAATAGTAAGTGTGCACTTACACTAATTGCATAGTTAAACTATTTAGCTATTACAATGATGCAACGATATGATGTAAATCGTCAACACCTTAATGTGTACCTATCGACCTGAACTATTCTATGTAACTATGCCAACTGTGATCAGTAACAATGGCAACTTTGCAGCTATACATATACTAACTCTGGAACTTTACTATTTAGCCAAATATCACAATTCTGTAACCATATATTAGGTACCTACTAATTTAGCAACTCTGCGACTATGCAAACCACGTAACTAGCCATCACAAACTATACCTATACAAATTCTGTAGCTGTACTATGTATCTATCCAGCTACAGTTTGTAATTCCGCACCAATACTAACTCTGTAACATGTATAACTACTACATAAGTTTGAACCTATCGTGTTTGTGCAAAAATACTACTGGTGTAACTACACTAGCTCTACTAAGTAACTCCAACTATACTAACGCTATGAAACTATGTAACTAATTAACAACTTTCGCTAGCCAATGTAACCCTATAAACATACTATGCTAAAAGTGCAACTGTAACAAGCATATCTCTTTAACAATACTACATTCTTCTGATTATATCGGCAGCCTCATCAGCCATGTACTTATACTAACTGTAATTGAATTATGTAACTATGAAACTATACAAACTCCGAAACTTGACTTACTCTGGAACCACATTAGCAGTAATGGTTGGTGCTGGCTGCACAGATGCAATGATATGGCATATTAGATAAAATGTTGATTTAAAAAAAAAAATTGGAGGCTATACTGTGGAAGAAGCTGGCCTTGACTCAAAATGTGCGATAACTGTGATATGGAGTTAAGGAATTTGTAACGCTCCTTTGTAAAGTGTTGCTTGAATGAAAAGTCTAAAAATAAAAGATTTTAAAAAAATGATATAGCCGACCTATGCTATTATGCCAACAATATAACATAACACTGAGAAGTGTAACTTTAGTACATAAAGAACGAGATGAGGCGTATATGCAAAGATCCTGTGTAATAGATTTAGGATCTGTGCACATTTACGCCTGCAGAAGGAACTTACCATTGCAGACAATGCCCTAGAGTGGTGGATTATCCACAACCAGGGTTCAGTGGTGAGGAAGTGTGACTGGCTGGGGGGGAAGAGATGGCTAGGACACACAGAGTTGCATGTTTGTAGATATTCACAAATATGTATGCTGGTTGTTTCTTTTAATGGCAGAAAACGGAACTGCATACATCCCATATTTCATGGGGTATGAAACATCCCAGTGAAGTAAAAAGCATAACATGTTTACTAGCAATACAGGTATAGTAACTATGTAACTTGATTGACTATGTTGTATGAAATTACAAAGTATATTATGAGGGATAAAATAGTCCCCTGACGTACATTACAATAAGGATATTACAAGTCAAGTGGAGTTCCATAACCATATAGAGGAGCGCGGCTGATGGACAAGTTCTTTTATATGGTTATGGAACTCCAAGGTGACTTGCAATATCTCTATCATGTACAGAAAGGGGGTCCATTAGCCCATATAATACATGATCACACCATCACCTTTCCCACAATCCATGTAAAACCTTGGTGTGTGAGGGGCGGCTACTCAGTTATGGTGGAGGAGCGTCCTCCCCCCGCACCCCCCCCCCTGCTGAAAGCCAGCAGAGGCAACCAAAAAAAATAAAATGATAATAAAACATTTTTAATATAATTGTATTTGTTGTCCTACAGGCTGGGAACCAAGGGAGGGGTGTGGGCCATTCATCACAACACTGCAGCACCAGGGAGGAGTGGTGGGCGCTGCCATGTGCGCATGAAGGTTTGATCGGCCCTCTGGAGCCAGCCAAACTTACATGCGCACTTACCCTTTCTCCACCTAGCTGTGTTGTACAGCTAGGTGGAGAAACCAACACAGGCTCCCAGTCCATGTCTGAGCGCCAAGGTGCTCAAACTAATCCCAGCACTACTGACATGCTGGGAATAGCATTACCAGCATTTGAGCAGCGCTGGGATTGGGAGCTGGGAGCCTGCACAGTGTGCAGCACGCTCCCGACAAAGATGCGAGGATCAGGAGCAAGGCCACCGAAGAAGGAAACTGTCATTTTAATATTTATAATTTTATTTCTTTATTTAATATTTCCCCGCCGCACCACTTCACAATACTAGCGACTGCTACTGTGTGTAGCTCTTTCATGTGAAAATGCAAGCATGTTTGCAAACACACAAAAAAATGAAAATAAAACCTCTAAAGAAAAATTAAATAAATCAAAAGCCTGTTAGATAGTTATTTGTTCCAAAGGATATTAGAAACAAGTTCAATACAAGTCAGTTAAAAAAAAAAGGTGCAGTAGCTCAGACTGTAGAAACATACAGAAAGATTTTAGCTTTTCTCTATCTAAGGAGTGCCACAAATAAATCTCTCTGCTTGTCATTATAATTTATTAAAGGAGAGCAAAGAAAGAAAATTAAAGTTCCCTTTGTTGCTTTAAACAGCTGCTTTAATTATGCTCCTTGACCTGACCAGCCTTTCACTTCGGCTTCTGGATGCTATCCTAATTTACAATAGTCGAGTTCTGACTTCTTTTCATTATTATAATCAGCGACTGAGAGCAAATAGTCGCCGACTATAAAGAAATTAGAGAGCTGCGTTTATGCAGGGATTATAGATACTGAGGCCTAGATGCATCAAGATTCCATTTTGCGAATCTTAAATAGCGATTTTTAGCGAATCGCTATTTAGAATTCGCAAAATGGAAGGTATGTAAAAAAAAAGCACTTTTTTTAGCGATTCCTTATTATTCTTTATTTGCGAATTCGCATTTTGCGAATTCGCAAATAAGGAATAATTTCCCTTGGTTTCCTATGGGCCAGGAGGCCCATAGGAATGATTGTTAAGTAATTCTCAAATTGCGAATTCGCAATTTGCTAATCGCAATTTGAGAATTATTTCAAGGGTGCAGGGGTGTCTCATGGACACCCTGCTGCACCCCTGAAACTTACATGTGTGTGCATATGGCACACATACATGCCCTAGGGGCATGTATGTGTGTCACATGCCACCCTCAAAATTGCCAAATTTTGGTTTTTGAAAGGATTTCGCAAATTAACACGAACCTCAAGTTGGTGTTATTTGCGATTCCTTAACCTGAATTCGCAATTTAAAAAAGCTTCATACATGGCATTTAAGGAATCGCAAAATTGCGATTCCTTAAATGCTTAAGCAAAATAAGGAATCTCAATTTTTTGCGATTCCTTATTTTGCTAATTTCACATACATTCCAAAAGATGCAAAATGTCAGTTTGCGATTCGTTAAGGCGAATCGCAAAAGGCTTGATACATCTAGGCCCATGTATTTAAATATTACTTTACCAAATACCCTATATATCTTTCACTATAGTAGACATTATAGTAAGTACAGTAGATTATCGATCTTATTACATACAATTTAATTATACGACTACTATCAGCAGACAGCTAAAAACATTTACAAAGGGAAGTCACACAAATAGTAAATTTCCACCAACCTTCTTCCTACACTTACTCCTGCAAATTATGAGATTGGCGTGCAATCTGCTCAGTCAATACAGTGTATTGCATATCATATTTTTTTCTTATTTCGTCCAGGAAAGCCTTTCACTGGTAGAAAGCCAGCAATGCCGGCGTTAGTACCATAGGGCTGCATTCATAAAAGTATTTTCTGTGACAGACTCCAGAAGCACCCCCACATTCAGGACACTTACGGACTTCAGGGGCCAAGAATGTAGATGGGGATATCGAATCCCAGATCGTTACCTCAATATCGAGGAACAAAGCAACGGATGGTAAGTGCACAGAGGGAGGTAGGATTTGCTATTCTTAACGCCACAGCTACGTACCATAAAGATATAGATAGCATCAAGGTACATATATGTTGAGATTGTATTTATTTATTTCATTTTGTAGGTTTTATATAGCGCTAGCTAGACCTGGGGGTATCAGAGCTCTTTACATACATAGGTGCATTACATAGCATGACATAGGTATAGAAACGTATCTTTTGCTATTTTGTAAATGGACTTGTTGCAACAATACTCTGCCCCGTCTGTATTTGGGGTTCAATATTCCCAATCTCCACCACAGCCTTCTCTGGGTGATAGGATGGGTAATAGTACTAGTACGAACAGTAATAGTAAGGTGCTTTTATAGAAGCGTATAGTACCCCGCGTACCTCTTCCGGCATTTGCCCCCATTGCCAGTCCTTTTCACAGCTCACCTGTGCATCTTAATTGCAGTTGCTGCCAGTGCCAGCAGCCTGCTCTGCCCATGAGTGACATGCAAGTTCGGCACACGCTGTTTACCCGTACCAGCTCCTCACAGTGCCAGCTTCCTTATTGTCCATCGATGCTCATACTGGCCCCCTGTGCTGCCCTCCGGCGCCAGCTTCTTGCCCTCCCGGTGCCAACCCTGTTCTGATCCCACGGATAGGCAGTCGCTGCTGGAATCCGCATACAACGCGCGAAAATTCGAGGAATAAATGCGAAACTGGGCGTAAACACCGGTGCGAAAGCAACACGGAGAGAAAGAGCTGCTCGGGCCCCCTCCCCTGATAATCTTGGGCGGATCTCGAGGCTGGAGCCAGCAGTAACTGCTTAATCCGAAATGCGATCGGGAAACGCGAGAGCAGAGAGTTCCCCAGTTTGTGAAGTGCGGCCTTGCAATCAGCAGCTCCATCAAGCGTAGAAACCCTCCGGACGGCGGGGGTGGGGGCGAAGCACAGTGCAGCTGTTAAGGAACAACTGGTTCTGGCGCCTGCTGCTCACAGCCCCCTTCACGCCTCCTCAGGGACAGAACAAAGAACCGGGGCCGTGAATACGGCCTGCCTGCGCCCCTGGGGCTGCCTGCCACACGCGCACACCTGCACAATTTAAGCGTAAAACAGGTACAGCGAGGGGTGGGGAGAGGGGGGCTGCAGGAGTCTGTCATGCCACAGACCCCGCGACAAGAAGGAAGGAGGCGCGAGGCAGTGGACAGCCACTAGTAATCCCAGTCTTGGACTAGTTCAATAGGAGGGCAGCCTAACTGAATTCACCTGCAATGGAAAGAGTTACCCTGTCAGTGTCAACCCATGACGAGCAGACCACACCGAAGATTAAGGGTGTTAAACTCACTGAGCCATCCATCATGCCAGCATCTTAGACCTCGCAGATGTGAGGCAACTGGTTTCTGCGGCCGGAAGGAAGGCAAAAAACCTCCTGTGATTCTGGGCAAATCACTTAATCTCCCCGTGCCTAAAATGAATACGTGTCCTCATGTAACGTAACTGGTGCTATGTAAAGCGCTCTGATACCTGATTCAGTTCGGGTCTAGTTCGCGCTATATAAAACTCTGCAAAAAAAATGGAGCGGATTTGTGCATAATAAAGTAACCCATTTAAGTGCACATCTGGAGTATGATCTCCAGTACGACAGGTAACACTTGCACGAGTGTATTCAGTCCTGAGTACTTGTCCAGTTCTGCAGACCACGCCTGAGTACAGAGTACTTTGTTCAGTTCTGCAGGCCACGACTGAGCACAGATTACTGTGTCCAGTTCTGCAGGCCACGCCTGAGTAGAGTAGTTGTCCAGTTCTGCAGGCCACGCCTGAGTAGAGTACTTGTCCAGTTCTGCAGGCCTCGCCTGAGTAGAGTAGTTGTCCAGTTCTGCAGGCCAGGCCCGAGTTCCTAGTACTTGTCCAGTTCTGCAGGCCACGCCCGAGTACAGAGTACTTGTCCAGTTCTGCAGGCTGTCCCAGTAGTGTGATGTCTCGAAGGTCACGCCCCCAGCAGCGTCTGATTGACCTAGAGGGCAAACTTGCAGTGCTGGAAGGGCTGGTCAGCGAGTTCAGTTTGTAAACATTACCTCCAGCAGGCACAAATGCATGCAGTCCCACACACTTCCAAAACAGCTATACAATGTTCTTTTTGCAAGTTCAAAGCGGCCCCAATTTGGAAACGTGGGCTACATTTTTATTTACTAATGGGGCCGTTTGAATTTTGCCCTCCCCCGGCCAATTTTCTGTCCCAGTCCCAAACTCCGCCTGAGATACAAGCACGGAGTCCAGTTCAGCCAGGTGCCTGTTGTATGAAGAGCTGCAGGCCACTAAGAACTCTTCGAGCCAGTCTGGGCTATTGTGTCCTGTTCTGCAGGCCACGCCCAATATCGTCGGCACTTTTGAATGCCGCGTTCGGAACATAATTGGTCCATTTCTTAATGCCACATCGAAGTACTGAAGGCGTACGATACTTTTTATTTGATTTGTTGAAATCATAAAAGGCTGGAAGTAGTGTGTCGACACCCAAATACTGTGCCCAGTTGCTTGAGAACTGTGTCTTCCCCCAGTACTGTGTCTAGTTCTGCCACTCGCATCCAAGTATAGCGTCTGTTTCTGATGGCCACACCTAAGTAGCGAGACAGTTCTGCAGGCCTGCCTTGTGAGAATTGTATCCTGTTCTACAGCATGTCGCCCAGCTGTATGTGAACATCTACAATATGGCGGCCAGTCATGGTGCCAAATCAGGATCACTGTGTCCAGTGTGGCGTACATCTAGCATATGGCAACCCCTCCTTCTCCTATTTTAAATGGGACCTGAAACTCCATCTCCTCAACAAATAACTTTCCCGACCAACGTCAACTAACCTAGACTTCAATATCCGAGTTGACTCCTCTCTCTCTCTTGACATTCAAGAATAGTTGGTGACCGTACGTACTGTGTTGGCCACCTTCGTTTGTTTTCTCTCCCTCCCCTGCACTGTTTACCTATTTTTCATGTTCTATTTTTTTATCTGTTTTCCTTCCTTACCGCCTTCCTACTAAGTAATGCAATTTCCTTCTGTTTTTTACAGTGTTTATGTAAAGCGCTATGATACCCACGGGTCAAGCCAGCGCTATATAAAACTTTTAAAATAAATAAAAATATGACGGTCAATTGTGGGTGCCACGTTTAAAGCATTGCGTGCAGTCCCGCAGGCCCTGTCAGGAGTATGGTGTCCTGCTCTAACATTCTATAGGTAGAGTATGGCTCTCAATTATAAGTAAACATCTTAATTAGAATATGGTGGCCAGTCACGGGTGCCACGTCTGAATCTGTACGTAGTTCCTTACGCAGGACAGTATTGTGTCGTTTTCTGCCGTTCTGGAGTATGTATCGCGCCCTCATTTTAAATGCACATCTGGCATAGGACCATCAGTCGCAGCTGCCACACCTGGCTCATGGTGTCCGGTATTGTAGGCCGCATCGGGCGTATGGTGCCATTCAGGAGCACGGGGCCCAGCTTTCATTGCACATCTGGAGTATTGTGCCACTTGTGGGGAGCAGGGCTAGATACCTCGAGCCACATATGGACTTGTGCGGTCATGCCTTGAGCTCACATCTGGAGCACTCTGCCCCGCGCCTTTAGAAGGAGTAAAGCAGATTAGACACAGTCTAGAACAGAGCTGTCGAGGCGCAGAGACGGGCATTTTCTTAAAGTTGTACACCAGGGAGACAGTGCGCGGGCCTCGGTAAAGAGCGACCTGTGTGTCTCGAGGGCATGCGTGCTAACATGTTCCGCGAGCCTGTGGTGCACGTGGACGTGCACAGCGCAGGAAATAGAACTCAAACAGGCCGGTGACGGGCATTTTACGGACTACAATAATTAGGCGTGACAGTAAAGCACGCGCTGGAGTGAAATGTTCCGTTCACATTTTGTTGTTTTCGTGTCGCTTATACACGCCTGCGGGAACCAGCAACACATGTTCTTTGACCAGTGCGTTGTCTGTCCTCTTGTGTGAAAGAGACACAGGCCAGATCAATGCAATTATTAAATGGAAAAATTCAAATAAGTATTAGAACTTTGTGCAGGCGAGGGCCGTTGACGGAAGCCAGGGAGAAAACACGAGGTGCACAGGATCAAACCACCAGATGGTGGTGCCGAGACTCGAAGAAGCTCGTAGCTCGGAATTCAGTGCCTCCAGTGGAAACGAATGTCCTCTAGCAGCATTGGGGGAGGCGGTGTGTGGGGGCGGGAGGGGGGGGGGGGTTAAGGCACCTAAGAGGCCACCCCGCCTGCTGATATTATGAATGACATTAAACTCTCCAGTGTCCTCCTTCTCCTCGTCTGCTGGGTCGCACCCCTCCCCCTCCTAATTCGAACTTCAAAGCCTCTGCCTGTGTCTGTTTGTGCCCCTCCCATTGCCTGTAATCGCCACCATATTGCCCCCACCCGCTACCAATTAGCCCACTCTCGGACAGCCTAGATAGCTGGTTGTAAACTGTGGCTGTTATCAAACGCTTGAACCCAGGGCTTCTCAATGGGTGAGCTGCTCGAACACGCTCCTCGCTGAGCTCCAGGGGGCCACTGGGCCGTCCGGGGGGGGCGCTGCCCTACCAGGTTTCCAGCTTTACCCTTGTGTACCCGGAGGCACTTCCTGCCTGCGTCCGTCCTGATGGGGTGCGAGTGAATGCTCTGCTTTCTGCCCCCCTGTCTGCTTGGAGGTTGCCCACTGACCTAAGTACTCACCTCACACGGCTCAAGCACTTGTGTCGCCTATTGGGGACCAGGCGCCATAAGGAGGCACTACTATACTTATGTCAGATTGTCGCACCTTGTATGTTTGCACTCTTTCCAAATTTTTATCATGGGCATGGTCCATCAGAAGCAAAAGGCTAAATCTAACTGTTTAATCTTCCTTTTAACTCTATTTATGAAATGCTTCGCTTAAATGAAAATACATTTTAAACTTTTTTAATACTGTCTTGAATTAAATTGCTGTGTTATTCTTTTCCTATTTTTAATGTAAATGAACCTATGTATTTTTATGAAGCTTTTATGATAACTTTTATCGAAATAAAGCCCTTTTGACTTGACCTCACACGATACTCCAGATGTGAACTTCGGAACTGCACACTTGACTCCTGATGTACATCTTGAAAGTAGACTTAGTCCCCAGATGCGCACCTTTGGGGTGCACATTACAGCCGAAAGACATCCACAACTGGACACAATATTCCAGATATCCACATCAGAGCTGGACACATCACTCCAGATGTACATCTTCAAACTGGACACAACACTCCAAATGTGCATTTGCTGATATGCTCTTTGGAACTGGCCACACCACAACTCGATGTGCGCCTTGGGAATGGATACAATTATGTGCACTCCATAGCTGGGCCGAATACTTTAGGGTGGCCTCCACATCTGGGCGCAATACTAAAGACGAGGAACTCGAAAACGACACTGTGCTCCAAAATGGGCAAAACACTGTCCACGTGCACCGCCTAACCAGGCACTGCATTCCAGATGTTCAAAAGGGGCGACACAATAGTCTACACGCGGCTGACAGTGCTATATCCAATACTCCACCTAGAACTGGATAGAACAGCACACACGAGACCCCGAAAACATGATACCAGTGGAATACTCCATAATATTGTGTACAGTGTAACAGCCCCCCCCCCTTCCCAAATCTGTGAACAGAAACACCCTTCCTGCTCTCCTGGTGGTTTTGGAAAGCATGGACCCACACTGACGTCAGCACATACCTTGTGTTATGCTATACTGTACACATTTTGGTTTTAAGTGATAATAGACCACGTATATAGTGCACACCACAAAAGTGAACCACCTCTAACCGCTACAACACCCTGTATTACCTTTCTCAGTTGTTTTTACTTCCACTTACCCTGAAGGTAGAAAGGCTCAGTCGACCCTGCTGGAATTACAACTGTGCACTCCGGGTTCCACAGATCGTTAAAACAGATTCCAAACCCACTGAGCTATTTCGCCTCTATGCCCACTTGCGGTAGGTCAAAATAACCATCACACTTAAGACAGGTTTAAAATGTAAATACGTCTTTAGATATGTACTTTTGATCAAACGCACGCACATCGTTGTGACTAAGGATGTCAAAGGTAATACATCGTAAAACAAAAAAGTACAACTAAAAAAAAAGAATTAAAATGTAGAAAAAGTAGAAACCCCAAGACTACGGGCCATAACAAATGTGTAAAAGTCTGAGAAACAATAAGCCTTACAGGCACGACTACAAACAAAACGCTCACATGAAACAAGCACACCTCATAACATAATGCATATCGACATATAGAAGCGCACCTGGATTAGGAACAAGCCCCATAGGGGCAGTAGGGCCGCCCTCCTCAGCTTCATGTCTGCTTTACGTGGAGACCCCTGCCACCGGCGCCGCCAACTCGGGCTGCAAAAAGTTTTCTAGCGGCCAAACGCCGTTCTTCCGAAAAGTCACACCGTCCACCCTATAGGTTGTCTAAAGAGGAAATCGACTTCTTGAGCGCCCAGACTGGTTTCTATGCGCTGTGGTAAGGGTGGCCGGGCCGATGAGCCGCAACAGGTCGATCCCCACAGCCGGACACACGTCTGAGATGGCGGGACCGGGTCAGGACTCCTCCCTGAGCCGCCGGGGGAAGAGACCTCGCTGGTTTAATAAGATCCCCAAAATCCGCCTCCAGTCCTCCCGGCTAAACTGTCCTCCTCCCGAGATCTTCCCGCACCAGAGTCCAGAGGGATCCTGGGGCAAAACCGGAAACCCGGCAGGGTGGGAGCATCGGCCGGGAGGAAGCAGGGAGTGTACACCACGGACCGTGCATCAATCAAAGGTGCACCAAAGAGCGCGGCGGCCTCGGGGATCCGCCAATCACGGTTTAAGGAATAACTTGGGTGAGCCCCTAATCCAGAAATGATCCTATTATGGAAAATAAGCGAGCATCCAGTCCGAGGGGCTGGTGCCTTCCTCCTCCTCCGGTGAGCAGCTGAGCCCCTGGAAAAGGCAGCTGCTGCTCCCTGTCCCTCCTTCCTCCGCTCGCCTTCTCCTTCCCTCCCGGCGGCAGGTCTGTGTGATGTGCCACCACCCCCTGCGCGGCCTTAAGAACCCCACCCCTCCCTCACCCCCAGCCGCTCTCCAGACATGAAAGAAGGGAAGACAAAGCAGCAGCAGGAGGAGGAGGGGCCGGGGGAGCATCACAAACAAAGAGTAAATCACACCCTTGAGCCTTTTTTTTTAACAGACAAGATGTGGGCGGGGACGCGCCTGGGCCGCCTGATTGGGCGGTGGATGCGACAGTCGGGGCCTGTTTCCAGGCTCTGATTGAGCGAGGGAGGGTGATGCATCTGTAAGGGTCGGCGTTGGTACTGACAGCACGGAATGAAAAAAGGGGAGGGGTCTTCCTTCGTCTTTAGGGGTTTACAATGTAGATGCTTGTATCACATTACCATCTGAAAAGGGGCGAGGAGTGCTGGGGAGGATGTCCCTCCATTGTCACGGGCCTTTTATTGATGGGAAGGGGGCTGCGGGGCTCTGATCATTTTACACCAGCCCATCCTTTCGAGTAGAGGGGCATGGTTGAAAGAAAGTGAGGACAACTTTACCCCTTGTGTTTTGAGGGGAGTGGAGTGGTTGCAGACACCACGCTGATAGCACGCCCCGTCCAGGTTTGCCGCGTGTCTAAGAGGTGCTAGCGGCAATACCACCGAACGAGGCAAAAAAACACCCTAGAGATAGTTTCATCAAATTATATTTGGTCTGGGTGCGTCATACCTGATGCCATATTTCTCTCCGTTTCTTCATGTCCCTACAGCTGCAACATAAACAGATCCATTATTCCCAAATCCTCTCTTGAGCACAGGGAGAGAAAGCCTTGTGAAGGTATTCCATAGGGGGCTTTCTTGGGTTGGGTTGCATCAGTTACTTGTGTTTACCTGCAACTGTTGGTGTGCTGCCTTTATTACAGAAGCACTGATATGTCTATCTTCTTCATATGACACACACATGATGGACGGAATGCGTAACAAATCAAACATTCACCCCCAGTCAAGAGATCTGTGTTAAATCCATCAGTCTTTTGTTCACCATGCGACCGCAGTTTAGACCCAGCCATGTGCAAATCAGTCGTGACCCTGCTCCTCATGGGGACGGTCCAGGCTGAACTGCCAGGCCAGGTCCTCCCTGGACCAGAAACAAGCATTGTAGAACCAGTTTTAGGGTATCACCCCTCATCAGCCAGGCTAGCTTGAATACAGTGGCACAGTGAGCCCGAGACCCACGTCTGGGCATACCTGGCGCACTTAGGGCGTGAAAGCAAAAGACACACAAATGATGGACAGAATGCAGAACAGCATTCTGCCCATCATCTTGTTGTGTTTGCTGTGTACGCACTAAGTGGCCAAGGGTTTGCCCAGACATGGGTCCCTTGCTCGCTGTGCCACAGGATTCAAGTTAGCCTGGCTGATGAGGGGTGATACCCCGAAATCGGTCCCAGGATGCTTGTTTCTGGTCTGGTTTCTGACACTTTTTCATTCTCTTGAAATAGTATTTAGAGTTTCCTGACTGAAAAGTATAAAAACATCAACCATGACATTTGTAAAGGCTGAAAACACTGAATTCAACGTACAGTTCTGAGTTACCATAAGCCACGAGTTTGCTTTCCATCCAGTATTTTGAATTTAAAAAAATGTTTTTTAAGCAATACTGTAGAGACAAACACTGGCAAAGCCAACAGCTCAGCACTCACATTACAAAGGCAAGACTTATTTGCATTGCCAGTGTTTGATTTTGCTTCCTGCGAACTGTAATTTTATGCAGGGTTGAATCCTGGCTCCCACAGTTCTCCTTTACTTCCTTCCACCTTCATGAACATCTCCTTTTCATGTTTGCCCTCCTCCCAGGGACTCTCAATTTTCTGCAGCTTCCCTCTTAAAAAGTTTTGTTTGTCAAGCTAGGGGGTAGCACCATAAGATCCACCTCTCATGCCCTTCTGAATGTCAACACTCCCCTACCTTTGTTCACTTTTGTAAGCCACTCTAAAGGGTTAACTGACAGAATATCAACCACAAAAATATAGATGTAAAAAATATCGAGGTAAAACTATAGAATGCAAAAATACTGACACCCTATACTTAAACAGGTAAGTACAAAAATATTGTAAAAAATATATAGTTTACAATAATATAGCTGTATCAAATATCGCATTAAAATATATATAATGTAAAATATTAAAATAAACATGTTAATTACTAATTTTTAAAAAAATAATTAAATGTATATTTGAACGAATACAACAAATACACTTCTTTAAAAAAAATTGAACACACATATATATGTATATATGTATATATGTGTATATATATATATATATTTCATTGTGCATATATAAAAATATAAACTAATATTTTAATTAATAATATAATTTGAAAAATCCTAAATAGCACATTATCAAAAATATATGTCAATATATTTAAATATACCAAAAACATAAAATATTGAAAAAGGAATCAATTTAATTTAAAATAAAAATTAAACAACACACGTATTTTGCAATTTACTTAAAAATAAGTGGCAAACAAAAAATACTGCAAATTATAAACTGATTGAATTGTACACCGGGGGATTTCAGAATCCAGGCTGCTACGCTGACACGCTCACCTTCGCGTCAGGAGGAGCCGTCCCTCTCCCGCGCCCGGAGGTGCTAAAAGGCTGTTGCGGCTCCCGCTCCGCGGGAACCGCTTGAATTGTCCACCGGGGTACTTCAGATCCCAGGCTGCTACGCTGACACGCTCACCTTCGTGCCAGGAGACGTTGTCACTCTCCCGTGCCCGGAGGCGCTAAAAGACTGTTGAGGCTCCCGCTCAGCGGGATGCGGGAGGGCTCGTCTGTGCCCGTCAGGGGCCGGAGTAGGCTGGGCTGGGCCCCCTCTCCGACCATTGGAGTCCCCAAATATCTGGTAATTAGTTTTTAGTTGCACTTATTTATTATGGTTACGGTTTATCCCCAAGCCAAAGTGTAAGGACAACTAAGTACTGTCTGGGGTCTTTCACACGTGTTTTCTCTCTGTGCAGACCTCCCATCTTTGTTCTACATGTGACTATCCTGCTGTGGTGGCATCTTTTTGTCAATCGATATTTTGCTTTTAAATTCCCCACTCCTCAACGGATTTTACACTCTATATCAATCATGGGCAGGCATAAGGTCATGCCTGTTCTCGCTAACATGGCAAAGGGGAAGCCGGGTGTGTATGCAACTGTCTCTACTATGAACTCTTTTGCAAAGGGTCACTTCCATGTTCGACAAGGAAATTGAACTGGTAAATAGGTGCCTTTCGAGGTCCCCAAATAACATCCAGGGCCTATGTAGTTCCAGAGACTGAACTGTCTGAAGCGCCTGTTGGTCCTGCTATCCGAGGTTATTGCCCCGTGTCTACTGTGAGCTTACGCGAAGACACAAGCATGGATTCTGAGTATGATGCTGGGACTTCCAATTTGATGCCTGCTTATGCTGATGAGCCCATCTTGGTAGCTCCCTTATCTCCTGTCATGGTAATTAGTATTAAAAGAAGTGGGGGAAGGGACCTTATGGGAGCTGATGCCAGCTTACCCAGTATTACAGAGAAACTACCCCTTGCCATACAGAGAGAAAAGGTAGCCCAGATACTGAAAGGGACCCTGCAGTCGGGGGGTGGCACCAAAAGAAAAACTCAATCTATAGGTGGACACCCAAAAAAAAAGAAATCTGCCCTGGGTGTTAAATCTCCTGGACTCACTGTAGTTCCCCCTATTATTGGGTTCCCCCAACCTTGGCTCTCTCCGGGGCGTTAGCGACACTACAGGCTTCCTTGTCTAACATACTAGATGCAAAACTAGGCCCTATCATTGAGAGGCTGACCAGGATTGAAGAGTACATATCCCTGCATATTAGTAAGGCCACACCATCCTTTGCAGGGGACCTAAATGCTGACCCCGGTCAGAATAATGCAAGGGTATCTGGGCCTCGGTCCATCCAAGCAATCAGTCGGCCATCCTCTGTGGTTCCCCCCCAACTCACCCACCACAGTTATCTGAAGCCTCTGCGGGGCATGATGATAGGACTGCAGCAGCTGGTGTAAGCAGGGTTACACCCGCCTGTAGCAGTGGTAGCGGTCCCGGTAGTGCCCCTGGCAATTACCATCAAGCCAGGGACGGGAAATTTGAGAATAGCGAAGTGCAGTTAGAGAACTTGTTAGACGGGGACCTGGAGGGTCGGCCGAGCACAAGGGGAGAGGCCTCCGGTGAGGGCCGTCTCCAGCGATCGTACAGACAAGTAACTTCCCCCCCACAGATGGACACCACACGAAGATAAGGTTCAACACTCTTTATAGGCCGTTCTTGGGGTAAGGTACTACGGTACAGTGAGATCAGGACACGAGGGTCCTCTCAATTCTAGTCTCTAGTAGGGGAGGGGGTAGCGGGACAGTCTTGGTACCCACGGGTACTGCGATGAGACGGTGGTAGCTCACAATCCTCGAGCTCGGTGTTCGGACAGGTCGGACCGCGGCAGCGCCAGCAGGTCCCAGCAACGATGGTAGTTACAACGGGCCGCGGCAGCGCCAGCAGGTCCTCAGCAAGGATGATAGTTGCAATGGGCCGCGGCAGCGCCAGCAGGTCCCACGAAGATGATGGTGACAACGGGCCGCGGCAGCGCCAGCAGGTCCCACGAGGATGAAGGTTACAACGGGCCGCGGCAGCGCCAGCAGGTCCCACGAGGATGAAGGTTGCAGAAGGCCGCGGCAGCGCCAGCAGGCAGGACGATGGTTCACAAGGCAGGGCTGCGGCAGCGCCAGCAGTCCGTCAAGGATGAGTTCTTCTCGGTGTCTCTCGACTCCAGGATACAACTGTCTTCCTGTTCTGGAACTGCCTCAGTTATAGGTCTGGCGCTCTTTGATGTCCGGACCCTCGCTCTTGGAGGTCGGGAGGTCCGGGATGAGGGAGTCCAGACACCCAGCAGGGGGGTGGAGCCAGCGCCCGAGGAGGCTGGGGGTGATCGGCACCTGGCGGGAGAGAGCCATCGACACTTCTTACTCCCATTGACCTGCCAAGTGGTCCGTTCACCTCCTGGGTGGATGGTGGTGCCGGGATGTCGGGGCCTGGCCAGGCCCAGGGTTGGGGTCGAGCTGAGGCCGCGCGGCCGCGTGATGCCGTGTCCAAGATGGCGGCTGGGCCGGGCAAAGGTGCTGACGGTGGTCCGGGCCCGTGACACGGGGACATCCGGGAGCAGGCGTCCCATAGGGGACGGGTTGCGGGTTGGTTCTGTGGGTAGCACCCGGAGAGCCGGTGCCTGGGCTTTGTCATGCGGGGAGGGAGCGAGCCCGTCATGGGGCCTGTCCAACATGCGTCCCCCCCAGCTGAAGGCGGGGAGAGTCATCCATCCTCCTGGGGACTCTCCTCGTCGAGGCGGAAAAAGCGGGACAGGCCATCCGCGTTGGCGTGGTCTTGGCCAGGGCGATGTTCCACAGTGAAGTCCATCCCCTGCAAGGAGATGGACCATCGCAATAGTTTGGGATTCTCCCCCCGCATTTGCATTAGCCATTGCAGGGGCCGATGGTCTGTTTGTACCCGGAAGTGGGTTCCGAAGAGGTAAGGCCGGAGCTTTTTGAGGACCCACACGACAGCGAAGGCCTCCCGCTCAATAGTGCTCCAGCGCTGCTCTCGGGGCAGTAGGCGTCTGCTGATGAAGGCCACTGGTTGGTCGACTCCCTCGGGGTTCAGTTGGGAGAGGACGGCCCCAATACCATGGTCGGAGGCATCGGTCTGAACGATGAACTCGCGGCTGTAGTCGGGGGCCTGGAGCACAGGAGCGGTGCACATGGCGGCCTTCAGCTGCTCGAAGGCCGCTTGACAGTCGGGCGTCCAGTTGACTCTTTTTGGGTGGGTCTTAGACGTGAGTTCCGTGAGGGGCCCCACAATGCTATTCCCACCCTTTCGAACGGGGTGGTCACCACGGGGAATGGCTGTAGGGGTGCCTTGAGTTTGCGGCCGCTCTTCCCGCTGGCCTGGCAGGTCGGGCAGGACCGGCAGTGGTTGGAGACGTCATTTCTCATTTTGGGCCAGAAAAAGTGAGTCACCAGGCAGTGGTAAGTTTTGTCTTGCCCCAGGTGCCCGGCCAGGGGGACATCATGGGCCAAGTTCAACAGGAAGTCTCTGAAGTGGAGGGGTACCACCAGCACTCGACCGGCCCCCAGCTCTGCGATCCTTTGCTCGCTGTACAAGAGATCATTGTCCCAATAAACCCAGTGGGCCCCGGTGGTGTCTCCTGCGCTCTGGGCGAGCGCTTGCTGCCGCAGCCCCTCGAGGGAGGGGCAGGTCTTTTGCTCCTGCCGGAATTGTTCTTGGGTAGGCCCCCCTTCTTGACGCCACTGAGCCAGGTCGGGAAGTTCGGGGGGCTGTGCGGACTCCTCTGGGGTTGATTCCGGGTGATCGGTATGGATGGAGTCTCCTTCTGGAGCGCTCGGGGGCGGAGGTGCTGACCATTCGGGTTCTTCTGGTCTAGGGATGGTGCGGGTGGTCATGGACCGGGTGGTCACGCACGCCCAGTCCGGGAGACCCAACATCCCCAGATGCTCTCTTCTTTCAACAGCTGCCCACGGGGAGCTCTCGAGATCGTTCCCCAGGAGGCAGTCCACGGGGGCATCGTCGCGGACAGTTACTTTCAGCATGCCGGACACTCCTCCCCACTCGAAGGGGACGCAGGCCATCCGACACAGGCTCTCCGAATTGTCTGCCGATCGGACGGGGCACAGAACGTTTGGCAGGATTTGTTCTGGGGTCACCAGGTGACAACGGACGGCCGTCACACTGGCCCCGGTGTCACGCAGGGCTTCGGCCTTGCGCCCATTTATGCTCACCCACTGGCTGTACTTCCGAGTGTTGGCGGGCAGGGGGGTCCGCGGGACCATGTCTCGTCCTCCTAGGCAGGCCAGGGTCATGGCGGCGGGTTCCCACTCGAACTGCTCCGACTCGTATGCTTCAGGGTCTTCGGAGACTTGTTCTTCTCCTAGGGCGGCGGCTGCCACCTGGCGGGGCCCGGGAGCCTGGTTCTTCGGGCAGGTCGGGTCACTGGCATAGTGGCCGACTCGCTGGCACCGGTGACACGTAACGTTGGCTCGGAACCCCGGGCGCATCGGGGGGTTTCCCCGGCCGGCTGGGGGCGGGGTGGTGTTAGCGGGAGTGACCGGGACCGCGTCTCTGCCCCGGCCCTGTCCTCCTCCTCCTCCTCGGGGACGATGATGACCTTGGTTGGTTCTGTTCTGCTCGTTCGGCCCACTCCGGGCCACTCGGGTGCTCTCCCACCGGTCCGCCTCGGTGGCGAGCTGCCGTGGTTCAGTCAATTTACTGTCGAGGAGGTGTTGCCTGAGCTCGACGAAACAGTTGTTGGAGAGGTGCTCCCACACAATGAGATTGAAGAGTTGTTCGTAAGTGGCTACGTGGTTACCCTTGATCCATCCCTCGAAGGCTCGACTGAAATAGTTCACGTATTCCACCCAAGTTGTACCTGGGATCCGGGTGCAGTTGCGGAACCTCTGGCGGTACATTTCGGGTGTAAGCCCATACCGACTGAGGAGGGCGGCCTTCATGTGGTCATAGGACGTCATCTGATGGTCCGGAAGCTGCAGCAGGGCATCCCGGCCCTCATTGACGAATCTCCCCCATAGACCGGCTCCCCAGTCACTTCGAGCGATCCGGTGGGCAGTCATGGCGATCTCATAGGCCTTGAACCACTGTTGTATGTCGTCGTTTCGGTGGTATTCTCGGACCACATCCTTGGGAATGTGGACCTTCTGCTCGGTAGTACCCGGGGAGCGCGGTGGTTCGGGCTCCCCTAGGCTCTTGTTCAGTTTGCGCATTTCTATCTCTGCTAGTTTGCACTCGTGTTCGTATGCCAGTCTTTTTTCTTCGAGATCCCTCTGTCTCTGTTTTTCTTCTCGCTCTTCTCTGAGCCGTAAGTGTTCTAAGTTTATTTTTTGTTCCGCCAGCTTCAATTCTCCGTCTAATTTGAGCCGTGCCAAGTCTAACTCGTGTAGTCTATTTTTTTCCCGCTCCTGGATCTCTTCTCGGGAGGGACCTGTTCTCCGTTCTTCCGTCAGGGTGGTGTTGACTTCCGGGGGGTGGCGGTATTCGTCTCTGTCCAGGCCTCTAGGGCGTTTTTGAAGTCTTCTTTTGTGCTTAGCCCGGTGGTAGCAATGCCTAAGTCCATGCAAAATTATTTTAGCTCTCGGTGGTTGTATTCCTCCAGCTTTTCCATCTGGAACTTCTCTGCAGATCCGCTCTCTTTGGTCGTCATTGTGGTTTAGTCGTAGGGTGAGTTACTATCTGTACGGTACGCGTCGGTTCGGATCGCGCCGCTGGCCACCAATGTTAGACGGGGACCTGGAGGGTCGGCCGAGCACAAGGGGAGAGGCCTCCGGTGAGGGCCGTCTCCAGCGATCGTACAGACAAGTAACTTCCCCCCCACAGATGGACACCACACGAAGATAAGGTTCAACACTCTTTATAGGCCGTTCTTGGGGTAAGGTACTACGGTACAGTGAGATCAGGACACGAGGGTCCTCTCAATTCTAGTCTCTAGTAGGGGAGGGGGTAGCGGGACAGTCTTGGTACCCACGGGTACTGCGATGAGACGGTGGTAGCTCACAATCCTCGAGCTCGGTGTTCGGACAGGTCGGACCGCGGCAGCGCCAGCAGGTCCCAGCAACGATGGTAGTTACAACGGGCCGCGGCAGCGCCAGCAGGTCCTCAGCAAGGATGATAGTTGCAATGGGCCGCGGCAGCGCCAGCAGGTCCCACGAAGATGATGGTGACAACGGGCCGCGGCAGCGCCAGCAGGTCCCACGAGGATGAAGGTTACAACGGGCCGCGGCAGCGCCAGCAGGTCCCACGAGGATGAAGGTTGCAGAAGGCCGCGGCAGCGCCAGCAGGCAGGACGATGGTTCACAAGGCAGGGCTGCGGCAGCGCCAGCAGTCCGTCAAGGATGAGTTCTTCTCGGTGTCTCTCGACTCCAGGATACAACTGTCTTCCTGTTCTGGAACGGCCTCAGTTATAGGTCTGGCGCTCTTTGATGTCCGGACCCTCGCTCTTGGAGGTCGGGAGGTCCGGGATGAGGGAGTCCAGACACCCAGCAGGGGGGTGGAGCCAGCGCCCGAGGAGGCTGGGGGTGATCGGCACCTGGCGGGAGAGAGCCATCGACACTTCTTACTCCCATTGACCTGCCAAGTGGTCCGTTCACCTCCTGGGTGGATGGTGGTGCCGGGATGTCGGGGCCTGGCCAGGGCCAGGGTTGGGGTCGAGCTGAGGCCGCGCGGCCGCGTGATGCCGTGTCCAAGATGGCGGCTGGGCCGGGCAAAGGTGCTGACGGTGGTCCGGGCCCGTGACACGGGGACATCCGGGAGCAGGCGTCCCATAGGGGACGGGTTGCGGGTTGGTTCTGTGGGTAGCACCCGGAGAGCCGGTGCCTGGGCTTTGTCATGCGGGGAGGGAGCGAGCCCGTCATGGGGCCTGTCCAACAGAACTTACCAGTAATAGATCTCCCACCTGAATCTACCCCCTACATAGTGGGTTTGGGGAATGTTCCATCTCTTCCCCAGGGGGTAAGTGAGTACTATGGGCAGCTTAAAAATAAAACAATTCACTAGCTCTCAAATAATACCGTTCTGGGGGCTAGAGTGGCCAAAAACATCATCATGGCCCGCAGGGTTAAATGGATCGGGAGACTGAGCAAAACAGGCATGGGTGATTGTATTATTATCAATTTTGACAATCCTCATACAGCGGGTAGGACATTGTTTGGGGACGCACATCAAGCCCCTAACAAGCCAGGTTCAGTAATCAGGGCACTCCTGCTAGGTTATTTTTATAAATCCGATCAACCAAGAGCTAGACCCTGCAATGCTATAATGCCAGTTGCCCAAGGTGGGTGGTCACACGGCTCGATCCCTGCATACATGCAACAGTAAACACCTACGGTCCATCCCCCAGTTCTATTTGTTGGACATCAAGGTGTATGTTCCATGATATATCTGCATAACAGATTTTTACCATTAACAGGGATGGAGGGCTGTGATTGACTAGGGAATGACATGATAAATGATTTGAGAGAGGGCCCCAACCTCGATTTAAACATTCTGCAACCACAAGAGGCAGCATATGATATTCTAGGTGCACCTGTAGAAAAAAACAGATTTTTTTTATCCTGGAACATTGCAGGGTTAGCGAGCAAATTTAAGGATCCGCTTTGGCTCAAATTTGTGAGGCAATTCTTTGTTATTAACCTCCAAGAAACTTGGTCGGTAGAATGTGATCTATTCCTGGAGAGTTACAGGGCTTTTTCTGGGCCAGCAATCCCCTCTGCTGGGGGTAGACACATGGGAGGATTAGTAACCTACATCTCCCTGACAGTTGATTGCCAGATTAAGGTCATCTCTTCCCCTAGCCCAAGTATATTGCCATTGATATTAAAAAGGGGAGATAAAAACTGGGGATTAATTAATTTTTACAATTCTGTGACTTGCCCATCTGGTGTGAGTAATATTGCCACCTTGAGAACTCTTATTTATCAATCTTATGATTCCATTCTTCATAACTTAATGGTTTCTGGGCACTTCAACATCCACCTTGTGGAAACCCCATGCTTACCGGAGTTTCCGAGCTGGGATGTCCTCACCTCAAGGGGTACCATTTTGAACATTCCACACAAGGGGAGGCATTAAATAACCTGATGAGTGATCTGGACATGATGTGCACCATGTCCATTTCCGATCCACTTCGCACTTTCCATGTACCCACCTTTAACGGAAGAGGGAGGGGGTTATTTATCAACTATATTTAAATGTCCTCGTTCTCAAAAGCAGTATTTAGTGGTTTTCATATTGAAGACAGTGTATATAGCGATCACAACCCTCTATAGGTGTATCTACAGGGACCACGGTCAGCTCAGATCAGTGGAGTAGCAATAACGGGAAAGCTCAAGGCAACGGACGACTCACGGCCGTCTTAAATGGTCCCAGATCACCCCAGATAACTTTTACCAGAAGGTTAGAGAATCGTGCACTATTGAGGTAGGGTTGTGTCTGGATGAAGGCTCTTCACCAAGCGAGGTTATTAATGCTTATGCATCTATCGTAACAAAAAGTGGGAAAGATATTAAGTGTCCCAGGTGGCAGACCGGCGCACCATGGACCGAGATGGTTTGATCCTGCTTGCTCTAAGGCCGCTAAATAACGAAGGGAATCTTTGTCAGCAAACCCTCGAAATACTGTACTGGTGCGAGTCTTCCAGAAAGAGTATAAGGATTGCTTGGCAAAAAGGAAAGGAGATATGAAGGAAGAGACCTGGAAAGAGTTGATAGACTCTAGCACCCTACGGAGTAGCTCCAGGTTCTGGAGCATTGTGAACGTGCCCCTTTTTGATCAGGATATTGCGAGGGCCCTTGATTCCCATATAACGGAGGAGGAATGGGTGCTCCATTTTAAATTAATGTTCGAGAGCCCAATGGAGCTCCTCCCACAGGTTGGCCGTGATATGAATGCCCCCGCAGTGAATTTTGAATTGGATGAGGTGGTGGAAGGTATTTTAGGCTTAGCAAGCAATAAAGCCCCGGGCCCGGATGGTAACCCCACGGACCTATTTAAGTCTGACCCTTCATTCTGGGTGGCAATACTTGTGGCGGTGTTTAACGCAGCCGCAAAATATGGGTGCCCTGAGTCCTGGGCGACCTCTACCATTGTCCCTGTCTTTAAGAAGGTGGATAAGAGTAGCACTCACTGCTATAGGCCTATCTCCCTTCTTGATTCAGTGGTCAAAGTCGAAGGTGGGGTACTCTTGAACAGATTGTCTAGCTGGACGGAGGCGCATAAAATCTTATTAGAGGTTCCGTTTGGCTTTCGCCCTGGGTGTTCTACGGTGGCCCAATGCCTTAACCTCTCCCTGATACTGAGCAAATATACAGTTGCACACCCAGGTACTGTATACCTCGCCTTCATGGACCTGTCCTCAGCTTTTGACTGTGTCAACTGGGTCAAGCTGTGGCAGGCCATGAGGGCAATGGGGGTAGAGAATAGTCTAGTCGACTTCTTGGAAGATCTGCATAGGTCAACCAAGGACAATGTAAGGTTCTCTCAGAACCTCAGGGCTACTAGGGACCTGGATATTAAAAGGGGAGTAAGACAGGGTTGGATAATGGCTCCATTCTTATTTAACCTTTATATAAATGATTTGGACAAAGTCTTAAGTAACTTGGAGGTAGATTTCCCATACGTAGGGCGTCGTGGACTTCCTGTCCTACTGTATGCGGATGATGCCGTCTTCCTAGCGAGGACGGCATTAGGCCTTCAATCTCTATTATAGCCTTTCTCCAGCTTTATATCTGGCCATTAACCACACAAAATCTTACGTTATGCAAGGGGGATTGCGACCAAACAAAGCTCCCAATTTAGGGCTGGCTCTTCCCCCATCCCACGTACACATGTTTTCTCATACTTAGGGTTTCTCCTGGATGATCAGTTACAATGGGGGCCCCAAATTACCAAGAACAGGGGGGCCTTGGTTAGGGCCAATGCAGCAATTTTTAATTTTGCCACAAAGATAGGGTGTAAACCAATAGGTGCAATGTTAAAGGTGTATCAGGCTAAATGCCTGGCTATAGCCAGTTACGGGAGTGAAATTTGGGGTCACACTATGGTGAATCCTCTATAGGTGGCACAGAACAAATTCCTAAAGCGCCTGATGTGTGCCCCCGAAAGCCTTTCTAACTTGACGTCTCACAAAGAATTGGGTGTCCCGTTCCTGAGTGATACTCCGGCCTCGCACCCTCAGGTATTCTGGTTAAAATGCTGGCTGAATCAGGAGTTAAATCTCACCCATACTATAATGAGAGAGTGCTTGACACTCGATAAAGCACTCCAAATTCCATGGCTTAATTATATTAAAAGAAGCCTTGAAGAGGTAGGTCATGTAGAGCTATTTTATAAGCCTGAAACAATCCCTAAGAAGGATGTGGAATCAGTAAAGGTAGCCTACTTATCTTTAAAGAGACTGGATAGGGATGAGCTGGAACTTAAGAAAGTAAGTGTCCGTAGGTTTTTAATGCTTAAAACAACTTCACTTACGGACCCTACCTCCTGGGGTCCCTGTCCACACACAAGAAGTTTCTTCTAACCAGGTTTAGGATGAATATGTTTCATCTTTTGCTGGCTAGACCCAAGGGCTGCCACAGAGGACAAGTGTTAGCATCCTGTGGCTGCGATGGTCTGCCTCCACAGGATTTGATGCACTTCATGTTCTTCTGTAAATTTTACCCTGTTCCACGGAAACATTTCCTGGTCCCTATCTTAAAGAAGTTGAACTTTAGACAAGCTCACCCAGCCCTCTTGTATTTACAACTACTGAATGAGGATTGTATATTTTTTGTCGTGGGGTATTTAAAATCCATAATGAAATCTAGGGCTTGTATGAATGTATAATGTGGGGGTTGTTGTCGCTCCGGGCAGTTTACAGTATGTTGGCCTAGCTCTGTTTAGGGTGTAAAAGGAAAGCAGGCCCATTTCTACTTTTTTATGATGTTTTATGGGACGTTTGTTCCTTATGAATTAGTAGCTTTGCACATTTTGATATTTCTGGCTCCTCGCTTTTAATATTGAGTATTACTCTGGAGTGGGCTTGTTTTTTATGGTGTGTTTTAATATGTCTGATTTTTTTTATGTATTGTAGAATTGTAACTTTTATGGTTGTCCTTGTGTAACGGAATAAAATTTACTTGATAATGATAAAATGATTATTATTATAATAAATCAAAAACAAAATTATATAAATTGCAACATGAAATAAATTATTACACATTAAAACAAATATATATACATTTCCCACTACATGAAAAAGAAAACATTTTTGAACTAAATAAGTATAAACATAATTACCCCCACCTAAAACAACACAACAGTAACAAAATATTTTACACCTTACAAAAATAAGATTTACTATTCTAACTACAGTACATAAAATATAAGATTACGAAATGCCACAATTTACTATTCCCACTACATTTAACACAACAATAAAATGTATAATTAACACAAAAACGCAATTCCCACTCCAGTCATTGCAACAGTAGGGAAAGTATTGGATTGCAGAGGGGTAAAATTTACTCATCTCACATTTAGTCAGTGCAAAAGTAGGGAAATTGCTGGATTGCGGAGGGGTAACATTTACTATTATCACTCCATTCAGTGCAATTGTACAGAAAGCATTGGATTGCGGAGGGGTAAAATTTACTATTCCAACTCCAGTCAGTGCAACAGTAGGGAAAGCATTGGATTGAGGAGGGGTAAAATATACTATTCCCACTCCAGTCAGTACAACAGTGGGGAAAACTTTGGATTGTGGAGGGGTAAAAATAACTATTCCTACTCCAGTCAGTACAACAGTAGGGAAAGTGTTATATTGCAGAGGGGCAACATTTACTATTCCCACTCCAGTAAATGCAACAGTAGGGAAAGTGTTGGATAGCAAGTGTTGGATAGCGGACGGGTAAAACGGACTATTCCCACTCTAGTCAGTTCAACATTAAAAACAAACAAAATATCTTCAACAAAATAAAAATATTTTAAAAACAACGTGAATAAAAAAATCTATGACTGTTGGAAAAAATATATATATTTAAAAATAAAAATAAAATAAAAACATGTTATAATGTTAAATACATATCACAAATACCTACAAATACTATTATAAATAAAATACAAAAATGATTTTCGTAGAAATAAATATTTTTATTTAGAAATTATTTATTAACAAAAACATTAATTATTACATAAATGTAGTTTAGTTACTTCCCACCCTATAACACCACAAAAGTCATGACCTGCGCCTAAAAAAGTATTTACACTATTAATATAAATATTCATCAACAATTAAATTTTCATTAATTAAATATTCATTATTAATTAATTATAATTAGTGTACTTCCCACAATATACCCCCACAAAACACACAACACAATTAATTAAATTAATAATTATTATTAATTAAAAAAAATATTAATTGGACTAGGCGATGAGTATGCTTACAGTTGTCCCTAGCGCCAAGAGACCTCTGGTTATTCGCCCTCTTTTACAAATTTCATTAACATTTACTTCCCAACCCATACCCCTACAAAACCCAGTACCCACATCTAAAATTAATTAACTTCCCACCCTTTACCCCTATAATCCTCACAACCCGCACCTAAAAATAAACTTTAAAAACATTAATTACACAATAAAAAATAATTTTAATTGTATTTAACAACTAATTATAAATTAAGTAAAATCTTTACTCCCCACCCTTTACCCCTATAAACTCAAAACCCACAGCCCCAAAACATGAAATAAATAGTTAACATAATTATCCATTAATGTATTAATGTTAATGATTAACTAAGTATTAATTATTTAAAAATTAATTACTCATTTCCCTTTGCCCTTATTAACCCCATAACCTGCTCTAAAAACAAATTACTCAATCACCATAATGAATGATCAATTAACTAATTAATATGAATTAACAACGAATTATTAATTATATAAAAAAATACTTCCCACCCTTTACCCCTTTTAGCACCACAACCAGCACCTAACAATTACACAATTACCATAATTAATTATCAATTAATTAATTAATATTAATCAACATTAAATATCTATGAAATAAATATAATTAAATAATCATTAAATTATTATGATTAAATTACTTCCCACTTTATTACCCTATAAACCCACCAACCGCTACAAAACTAAAAGTCGCAAAATGTAATTAAATTAAATGTAATAACTACTAGAAATCTAACACATATATTAAAAAAAATAAACAATACTTGTATAAAAAAATTGCATGACATATATTTAAAATGTATACTAAACTACATGACAATATTTTTGCAAACGATATTAATGACTTCTATATTTATAAAATCGATATCACTTACTTTCACATAGATATTGTTGACAACGATAATCTTTCACTCGATGTTTCCATTCCACGATATTTCCAACTCGATATTAATGTAGTTTGAATTTTTTGCATCGATATTCTGTCTCATTACCCTCTGAATTACCATGTTTTTTTTTGTTTTAAAAAAAATTAGTTTTCAAACAGTGCACATCATATACGTTGCTTCATTACACATTTCAATGACAGTGCATGCAATAAAATGCCCCCCCCCCCCCGAACCCCTTCCTGCAATAAGATATAGGAGCAATAAGGCACTACATTATGATCAAATAACAATGTACAGATCCGCATATCCATATGTCTTCAACATAACAGCATTGCACCATGATAGACCAACCCCAATGTACATTTCTCTGTCAGCGATATCACCCTTCTTGTTCGCTCCGAGCCATCAGATATTCCCTCAAGGGAGCCCAAATGTCTCTAGGGCGGGATGCCCTTGGTAATTCTTCAGCGTAGAGTTCCAATTGCTCCCGACAATATATCATGTCTTTTATCTATTTAGCCGAACTCGGCCGCTGGTGACCATCCCATGTAAACAGCACCCTCCTCTTTGCCAATAACAACGCCACTTGTACAAAGCGGCTCATTGTAGCTTTCAGCCCAGGCACGTACCCCGTACCCCAACAAGCACTCCAGAGGCGTACAGTCTAGCAATCGGCCCGTCATAGTGTATATAAGTGAGACCACCTCCTCCCAATAGTGGTGCACCAACCTGCATTGCCATGCTAAATGAAAGGAGTCGGCCCCTCCCTGCCCGCAGCGCCTACAGCAATCCGTATCTCTGAGTCCCATCCTATGGAGTTTCTTAGGAGTGTGATACACCTGGTGCAGGAACTTCAAATGAATGATGCGTAGGTTACTATTGGACAACAGCCTCCCCGTTAACATGCATATTTTTACCCACGTGTCCTCTGAAATCTGCGTATCCAGTACAGTATTCCAGCGCAACAAACATTTGTCCCCTGGGCAAACCGTCTCCTCCTGCACTGCCCTGTACAACCTAGTCAGCAGTTGTTGTTTTTTTTATGCGGTTACTATAACCAGGTGCAAGGCCCTTGACACTAAAGGTTCAGTCGGAAAGCAGACATAGTGATCTCCTACAGTCCTACGTAGCCTGTAGAAGTTATATTGAAATAGAGGCGTGGAATTCTGTATATAGCCCAGATCTACCCCCGTGATATATGTCCCTTCTAAATATAGGTCGCTCATATGAGTTAAGCCTGCCTCCCTGAGTGCCGTAATTGCTCCGAGCTCCCCCGCCACTGAAAGAGCGGCATGACCTTCAATGGGCAACGCCGGAGCATAAAGAGGCAGTCTATGCGTCCGCCTCCCGATCTCCTGCTACGCGGCAATGGTAGAGTCAATCGTATTAATCTCCGATTTGGGCGTCCGTCTATTGGTGTACGTGATTATGCTTTTCAATTGCACCGGGCATGCGTCCCCCTCTTCCACAGCCACATATGAAATACAATTTAAACCAGAAGTGCGCATACTGAGCCTGCCCGCAGAGATAGTAAACATAAAGAAGTGTCAGTGTGGCCCAGCTTATTCTCGGTGGCTTTGCCCGCCACACCAGTCGTAACAGTTGAGTTTGCACTGTTTTGAGAAGTACCATGTTTTATTGCTCTTCTTTGTTAAACAATATTTTGTTGGTTTTCATCGAAAACATAAATAACAACACGCCATACAGAGCAGTGATACAGCCATACTTTATGCATATTACACGTCAAAGCATCCAGAAGCTCTGGCTCCTCAGTGTCTGCTGTGCAGGTGTGTCTGATCCCCACAACCCTCTCTGCAAGTACTGTCTTTTTTTGTCAAATGTACGCGCTCATGAATATCAAATGTAATTATTTATTTGTATCACATCACTAATGCTCGGGTTCTGATAATGCCTTAGAAAATTTCGAATTTGTGCAGGGGTCGAAATTCCAAGTCATTTGGACTTTATAGCACCCAGTAATTACTGGGTGCAATAATGTCCGCCTCCACTGACAAATTTCAGAAGGTCAAACCTGCCAGATTTTAATGGGGGAATAATACCTGATAATTATTGAAAAATACAGATTTTGGTGCAGTAAAGGCCAAATTCATTTTAGTTCCCATTAAAGGAAAAATACTAAGAATAGGTGGAGTTCATTGCACCCTATAAGTTATCCGCCAAGCAATACTGGATTTTATCAGGTGGTAAAACTTGTATAAACCCCTCAGGGGCACACATATGCATGCCCTTAGCTGAGTATTTCTTCAAGGGTCACTTATTCTTGGGGGTACAGCCAAGGATTCCTTCCAATCTACTATAGCTTCTTTTAGTTTGGTGTTTCCTTACATGTACAATCAACTATTCTCCCACATCTTTAATCCACGCTTTCATTGCGCTGGTCTCAGCACTCATCCAGTCAATGGCTATCCTATTTGCTAACTCTAAAGCCAACCAGGCTTTCTCCTTCATGATTTTTAGGTCTGGCATGACAGTGCAGCTGTCGCCAAACCTTATTCAAAACAGCTTTAAGAAGCAGTGGCGGCCACCACCAATCTAAAGTGGGGGGAGGTGCAGGGAGGGGAGTTAAAATAAAAGAAAAGACTTACCTGCCACTGATGGCCGCCTCAGTGCTCCTCTCCCAGCTCTCTTCCCGGCAGTCCATGGCCCACAGCACAGGCTCCCCACCCAATCCAGATGCTGCTCTCATGCTATGCTTAACATGAGAGTGGCACCTGGATTGGCCTGAGCGGGATGGTCTAACGCTCCCTCAGGAATAGGGAGCCCATAGCTTTTCTTCAACCTGGCTGTGCAATACAGCTGAGTTTGGAGAAATATAAAGGGGTCATTAGGATGGCGGTGTAAAAAGGGACCACCCGCCATAAGGGCGGGGGTCCCATGGGGGTCATTAGGATGCGCCTGCTACACTTGCAGGTGCATCCCGACTTTTTAACATTGCGGCGGGCGGTGCTGAAAGCACCGCCCGCCGCAATGCTAAAAATTCACGTCATGCATTTCAATGCACAACATGACATGCACCGCGCAGTGCCTGCCACATTGTATGTTGAAATGGTACCCCCCATGTGCACCCCCCAGAATCCTTGGGGTCCGCAACGGGCCTCCGCAAGAGATTCTTGCATGCCTTTCCGTGGTGGCAACGCCGCCTCGGAAAGGCATGTGTCCGCCCCATCATAATATAGATGGCGGTGTCTAGCAGACACCGCCACCATATTAAACTCTTTTCCGCCCGGTCGACTTGTCGACCTGGCGGAAAAGCGGCGGACGGTATTTCCGTCCACCGTGCTACCCCGCAATAGTAATATGGCAGGGGTAAATGGGTGGCGGGCGGGGACGGATGTCGGGCGGATCGCCACCGCCAAGCCCGACATCCTAATGCGGAGACGTCCAGCCACACTGACATGCACAGTTATAAGTGCCCTCTTTTTCCATATTACTTAAGTACAAAATAACTACCCGTTTCGTAATGCCACCTGCTTATGCCAATGTTTGACCATGTTGGATTGTTATGTGAGCGTTGAGGGATAGCATCCTTCACTTCTATCATTCTTAGGATTATTATTTGCAGCATCATTTTCAGTCTTATCATATACAATGTTTCCCCTCACCATGTTTTGTTTAGCTAGATTATATATGGATCGATTTGTGACTCTGGGGAGATAGTCGGTTTCAACCGAATATAGTTACTCGAAAATGCCGCCCATTCACTCAATGTCATCTAGTGGATATTGGCGGTGCAGAAATCGGCAACTCTGTGAGGATATGGACCGAGGTTGTCACCGCTTATGAATTTGACCGTACACCGGTGGATGTACAAAACTCAATTTGATTTTATGCACACATTATCGGGAGACCCTTGTAAGATTAGACCACTAGATTGAACTGTGTATACAGCACATAGTTGTTATCTTTTTTTACCTGTGGCAGATTTTAACTGACTTGGGGACATATTTCTATATGAAAAACTATGATTGCCACACACAGAGCTTATCCTGTCCCCTATTCCAAACCAGGGGTCACCCTTACAACATGGCGGCCACGCGCGCTTCTATACAATAAGCGCATACGTGGTGATGACGCCTCGCGTGGGGCATGCGCATTGCCCCAAACGCCCTATTTAATGTGGGCAAGCAATGGTGCGATTACTTGAAAGTCCGGATGAGGGACCGTTGCTGTGGACGTCGACACTGACCAGGTGAGGGGGGATTGCGGTGTTTGTATGCCAATACGGGTGCTTGATGAGCCGCGGTGTTACCAGTAATTATATTGGTGGAAGCCCATTGTGGAAGCGACGTTGCGTTACTATATTGCGTGGCTATAAACTGGCTATATGTATTTCTTTAGTCTTTTACTGATTCGCCGTTTACTATGGGAATGGGACGTACGCTGTCCCTTTTACTATACGGGTGTCCGGTGGGTTAATTTGCCAGTATATGGATTCATAATGACTCACAGACGTCTTAATGAGAATAACCTGATTGACATAATATGTCTTCTGAGTGCTTCTCTCACCATGCTGGCGCGATTTGGTTGCTGGTTAGTTCTCGGGTGTATATTGTTGTTATAAACTATATAAAAAATTGGCGGGCCTTTTATTAACAATTATGTCCAGAATTTGTCTGATCGATTGACTTTGTGATCAATAAGCTGAATATAATTTATTCTTCGCACTAGGATTATCGTCCGCTACACTGGCCTTGGATTTCGGAAATATAGAAAGTGATTACCCTTTGTAACTAAACCTGTTTGTGGATATGGAGGTAAGATGACCCGCTGTGCTATCTTTATTTTTGTCATCCTCCCCCCCTGTGCAACACATTGCCTACCTTACCTTTTGTATTCTCTCTCCACCAGGATTTGGATTAGCTTGTTGGGCCATCCAATTTTGGAAGAGTTTGGGACATTTGAACTGCATAGTTCAACAGTCGTTTGCGCCTGCGGTAAGACGCCTTTGTTTCAATGGTCTGAATTATGCCCTAGTGGGATGCTTACGGGTTAATGTTGTTCATAATGATTTTTCTATATAAATTGCTGATCCTACATACAAAGTGGGAGTTATGGTTTTTATTCTGGTTTGCAATGCATAGTCCTAGTCAGTGCTTCCATTTCTCTCACTAGAATTTAGGACCTCTACTTGATTGAGCCTTGGAGAATATATTGAAGCACGAATAGCAACTAAGTGGATCGGGATTAAGATATTTGAGGTGAGACCCATAGTTGGGTTTGTGTTTTCTTTAACTTTCCTCTTCACACACCCCCTTGTTTCCTTTCTTCCTGTATTCCCTTTTCTCCCTTGTTGCCTCCTTTTTAGGTTTCGCCTGGCGATCCGCTGCGCAGCAGCGTTCGCGCAGGCGAAATCGTTTGAGAATAGTATGGGGCTTTGTCCCGCCTCTGTCTTCCATTGGCTAGCTCCATAAATGGAGGCTAGCCATTGGAAGAGAGAGGCGTCCGTCATTGTGCGAGGCGATTCGTGGGCGTTCCGTCGAATTTTTCTCATCCCGCCCCTTTGTGACGTCATTCCGGCGGTGGGCGGATGTTATTTTTTTTTTCATCTTGGCATGTTGGTTTCATTTCCAACGTGTGCTTTGCAGGGGTGGGCTGCGCGATTTCACTTTCCAAGAGTTGCTAGCAGGTAAGCGGCATATTTTACTACTTTTTTTATCCCATTCCCGCCCCCCCTCCCGCTGTCCGTGAGCCCGTTCCCGCCCCCTCCTGCTGTCCGTGTGCCCGTCCCCCCTCCCACTGTCCGTGAGCCCGTCCCCCTCCCGCTGTCCGTGAGCCCGTCCCCCTTCCCGCTGTCCGTGTGCCCGTCCCCCCTCCCGCTGTCCGTTAGCCCGTCCCCCCTCCCGCTGTCCGTGTCTAGTATAACCTGGTCTCTACTAATGCCCAGCCTCTGTTAATGCCCAGTCACTGCTAATGCCCGTTCTCTACTAATGCCCAGACTTTGTTAATTCCCAGTCTCTGCTAATGCCCGGTCTCTACTAATGGCCAGTCTCTACTAATGCCCAGGCTCTGCTAATGCCCGGTCTCTACTAATACCCAGTCTCTAGTAGGATTAAGTTCCTCTTTAGGTTAGATCTCTAGTTAGGCTTGGTCAAGTCTCTAGTAAGTTCCAGTCTCAATGAACTCCCAGTCTCTAGTAAGGCCAGGTGTCTTTCACATGCTTTTTGGCGTGATATTGAATTCCTTCTCTGCCCCCGGTGGATTCCCGCTGGGCTGTGCCTGCTGTTCAGCACTGGTTATGTGTATCGCGTGATAACGTGTGGTGTGGTGTGGCTGGCTCGCAGGGAGTGCCTGATTGCGTCACCCTCCACAAACAGTGATCCGCAGTTTACACTGTATGTGGGAGGAAGTAAATACCTGTGATAAAAATAGAGAGGCATTGATTGAAGATAGCGAGCGCCGAGCGCGAGGATTACTGGATGAGTTCATGGTAACGGGGGTGGCTTGATTCCGCTTCTGCGCTCCCACTTTGGAAAGCTTTTGTACTGTGTCACTTTAATGTACAGTACCATTGCAATCTAATGGGGTGACCCAGTGAACCTCACGACCATTTAGTACAATAAGCCCTGTCGGTAGTCAGAACTTTTATGTTTATTGTACTATTTAAATAAAATATGCGTAAGAGTCATGAATTAAAACTACCACTCCCATAATGCATTGGGCACGTTGAACTTGGGTCCACGATTGCATCTCCAACCCTCGGTGTCACGTGGCAAAGCTACACCCCTGTCCCTGCCCCCACAGGCCCTGCCTTCAGTTCCCAGGCTTGCCTAGTTCAGTGGATTTTCAATGAGCTCATGCGCCCCACCCAGGTGTTGGTGCCAGGCTGCAAAGAATCTGATATGCCCCCGTGTTGGCATGCACCTACTTAACACACGCTGGCTCGAAGCATCGCAAGCTTTTCATGGAAAATGAAAGCAGGGCTCTGAGATGGAATGACTAGAGCTAGACGTCAGACTTTAGTTACCTGGCGGGCTGATGCGCTCTTTTTTTAAATGTAATTTTTTTATTTAATGCGATTTTCTATAGCGCGAACATTACCCGAATGTGTCAGAGCGCTTTACAAAAGAACCAGTTGCGATACATAAGGACTTAAGACCACACGAGTACAGCTGGGGCAATAAATGCAGCTTTCTAGCAGGAAATCGAGAGTCTGAAATATGTATTTTAAATGTGTTGCCCGTTCAGGCGCCGCACTCCTGTCGGCTCAATGGCGGACCGACCGAAAATTGTAAATTGTAGACTTTTTAAAAAGCCTGACACCCTTGAGAGGCTGGCAGAAATGGAACCGGTGTAGAAGGATTGAGAGAGACCCCTTGAGAACCAGGGGAGTAGGGTACTTATAAACAGTAAAGTTCGGTAGTTTCCCTTGGTCAAATTACTGAGAGAATATGCCCCAATATTGGTCTTGGACAGAAAGCTCAATTTAGCATAAACATAAACAATTTTGTGTATAAAATTTACAAATTTTATTAAAACAAACCATAAAAACAAATTAAAAGACAATCTTATTACATGAAATGTTTTTGCAATTAAAAAACTCCTTCACAATACATATAGGAAACAACACATCATCATACTGTAATCAACCAAGTTGCAAATAATCTCATTAATTAAGACAAGTTGTGTGGTTTACAAAAAATGGGGGAGAGAGAGACAGACACAGACATAAACAATTTGTCATTCAAATGTGCACATCAAAACCCTCGTTATAACTCAATCCTAGACTCGACTTATTATGTTGTTCTTAGGGTGAGTTGGGTTATTCGATTGTACAGTGAGGGGCGTCGACGCGTTTCGATGGACTCTTTCAGTAATATGCCATCTTTTTCAAGACTTTAAACATATGTGTCTCTCCTATTCTGGCACTGGATGGTTGCCTTGTACATGGAGATCCTGTTGGTAAATATATCCGAATCAGTATATTACGTTCAACCATTAGTAATCATCTCTAGGTTACATCGCATTTGTGATAACATCTTACATAGTCAGTGCTTTCAACTTTAAGTTCTACAGCTTTTTATCATTAGCCCACTTATCCTTGTTTCCATCAGTATTATAATTGACATACATTGGTTGCAACCTTGTTCTTTTATTACTCAAACATCCTACCAATATGTGGGCATCCATTAACAAACAAGCCTCCCAGGGTGTTCCTATTGGCATCTCAGCTTATTCTTAGCACCAAGGTTTGTTTTTATTGCAAGCGAGAAGCCAACCTCCCCCTCCCGTTGTGGGTCGGCCGTTGCGTTGTGATTCACCTCTTATGTCTTATCCCGGTTTGTAAATCATTATTTTCAAATAAAATTACCTTATTGCATTTTCAATTTATGGAGCTTGGGATTTAATTCAGTTGTTGCTTTCAGTTTTTGCATAGTCGAATCCTTCTCTTATTTTCTAAATCTGGAAAGATAAGGGATAGTATGGGTTTACCATATGGTCCCACCTGTTGTTATATATTTATCTATATCCACTGCGATCATTATTTACCTGATAACCCTGTTACATCTCGCTATCTGATGACCCTTGTTCAAAAGTTGTCAGGTTAAAATTACGAAGATGTGTGTCCACTATGGAGAAATATACAGGGGGTTTAATTTTATTTAAACATTCCTTGTGGATGAGCTTTTTATGACAGTCCTATTCTCCTATCTAATTTTTCAATATACCTTGCTTTAAGGGACAGTTGTTACGTGGTTGATACTCTTCTCCACAGAACTAGAGTGCGAAATCATACATATCGAGGTTCCTCTTTTGCTTTGTAACCTAGATGCAATGGATATTGTTTTAGTATTTGCCATTAAGTTACAACCTATTTATAGACGAGGGACTTCGTTAAAACCTACCTAGTACTGACATAGGCTGGTCCTTGGGTCGGGTGGGAATGCGCCTTATTCTTCTGCGTAGTTGGTCTACCGCTTTCTGTATTGGAGATATAAGCTCCACTGTTAACCTACCCTCGTACTCTAATTGCCTCTAGTTATGCGCGGAGATTCGTTCTCCTTACCTTAGGCTGTTTCGATCTATCTTCCAACCCGAGTCCCGCACGCTGGCTCTCGTCACCGTCTTCAAAAAAAGGCTGTTATTCGGGTTCTGTCTCTCGAGCCCTTTTTAAACTGAGTCAGTTTCCCTCCTATTGGATGTTACCTAATTGCCACAGCTTGATTAGATTATTCTAATGCGTGGGGATTTCTTATGACCCGGGCGTCGCGCTTTGAATTACTTCCGCGTTTCACGCCTCGATTTCAACTCCAGTTCCTCTAAACTCCTCCGTATACAAACCTCGCTATGATTTACCGGGGTGCGAGTCAAGCCTCTTTTTCATGTGGTCTTTCGAGTTTAGTTAGTTTCCGATTTGTAATTTATTTCTTTAGCCTGTAGCTATTGGTTTTTATTGTGTAGGTATTGTATTGACAATTGTAATTAAATAAAAATTGTTTCATGTTACCTATGGTGGAATTACAATGCATAAATTGTTTCTAGTGGGATTGCAATGCACCAATTGTTTCTAATGGGTACACCTAATAATCACGGTGACAGTAGGACACATTATTCCTTTACTGGTTTGATATTAGTTTCATCCATTCCTCCCTTGAGTTCAAGCCCTTGTCTATAGTATCTAAATGGCATATGTACCATTGTTCACGTTTTTTCTTATTAGCTCCAAATTGCCACCTCGTCTGCTTACAGTTATTTTTTCTAGAATGTACCAAGTAAAATCGTCACAGCCATGATTGCGTTCTTGGTAGTGTTGCGTGAGCGGAGCATTTTCTTTTTTGTTTTTAATTGCTGATCTATGTTCCAGGAGTCTAATTCGGAGCTCCCTGCCCGTCTCCCCCGTTTTCTTTGTTACTTGATGATATTAGGCTTCGGCTTGCTGCCTAAGAGCCAAAACCCTGGATTGGTCTTTAGCCTTTCCATGGCAGCATCACCGCCATGGAAAGGCCTTTAAATCCAAGCATCATAATATGGATGGCTGTGCCTGCACCACCACCATATATGAGCCCCAGCTCCGCCTGGCCGGCAATCGTAATGATTGCCGACTAGCCGAAATGCGGCAAACGGACTTTCCGTGATATGGCGGCGGGTAAATCACGTTACGATGGTGTGACGGGTGGTAGCTCCGCCCATGTTGAAAATATTCTCTACAAGAATTTGACTGAAAAGTTTTGTGTTATTCGACCCAATTGTGTGTGCCTTAAACTACTTTTCTCTTTTAAAGACAAAGCATTGGTGTGTTATTTTGTATCTTGCTCAGTTCGGAGTTTCAAGCCCAAAACACCTCCGAGTCGGCCTTGGACTGCTGTGACTCAGTACCCAGAGAGTCAGGTTTTACATTGTGACCTCTTTGGCAAATGCACTAGGAAGGGGTTTACCTTGTGAACTCCCTCACAAATGTAAGAGGAAAGGATTTTACACTGAGAACTCCCTGACAACTACAATTGGAAATACGTCCCGTAGTGAACTCCTTAACAATTGCCATAGGGAAGGGTTATACATTGTTTAAAACTAACAAACTTGGGAAACATTGTTTATAATGCATGTGATAAATCGCATGAAATTACAACGACGCATTGTTACATCGCATGCCATTACAACGCAAGTTGTTGCAATGGCTTGCTGTAGGGGGCAGAAGGTGTTGGATTTGTTGGATTTTCAATCCAACACCTTCCCTACTGTTGCACACACTGGAGTTAGAATAGTAAATTATACTATTCCAAACTCCAGCGCCCGCCCTACAGTAAGTCGCTGTAACAACCTACGTAGTAATGGCTTGTGATGTAACAGCGTGTCATTGTAATGACTTGCGATGTAATGGCATGCGTAGAAAACGCATGCGTTGTAACGAGTGCTATTCAAGAAACTTTCTAACATAGACCTCTAGTGCAGGTGATGCACGAGTGGCCTCAATTTCATTGTATACATTTGTAATTGTATCTTTAGTATTTAGTTGTGTGGGAATTACAGTACATTTTCTTTTTAAATGTAAAAACACTGGTCACTGAATTATTTAGAATCATTGATGAGTTCTTTAATATTTATTTAACCCCTTTAATTGCTTTAATTTGTTCATTTGGTTTTATTTTTTAACAAAGCTGATGAAATTCAGTTCCTGGCAAAACAAACTGACTTTCTCCTCAATTTTCAGAAATGTTTTGCTTCAATCACAAGTATGATGATCAATAACCTTTGTAAGCTGAATTCAAATAAAATCAAGGTGTTGAATCTAGTCGCTCACCCGTAAACCTGGATCACCATTTGGGAACTGGTGGATCTTGGGCCACTCCCAGTCCCAAAAAGTGAAGGTGTTACTATTAATGCTGGTGCTTTTTACTCCATTTGAAGAGCTTAAAGTAAATTTGTCCTTGATTCTGAGTTAAAGAGAGAAGGTTGGTGATTGAGGCAGCTATCGTATCCTGTTTGGATTATGGAACAATGTACACTTGCTTGGTTTACCTAAATATCCTATCTGCCGCCTTCAGATTGTGCAAAATGCACCTCTCATGACGGTTGCTTAATTCACCTCTGAAAGCTTCTGTTGAATCCCATGTGAACTTCCTACACAGATTACCAGTGAATAAAAGAATCTTATTTAAGACACTTTGTATGGCGCACAAGTTGGGTTGCAGGCACTTTATCTTGAGTAACTCAGCTCTTGACTACAGCCCCACGTGCCCTTTCACATGCTTCATTCTTCTTCTCATGCTCTCCTTTTTGGGCCCATGTTCCATCACACATCAGAGGTAAAAGAAATGTGCCCTTGAGAGTGCAGGGTGTAGCACATTAAAACTAGGACTATTGGCACCACCAATGCTTGTTTTGTTCTGTGCGGATAAACTCCCCAATAGGCATGCCTTAGGCATTTTTTGTATGTGCATATTTGTACTCTGTGTGAATCTACCCACTATTTGGGCAAGACACATATTACTCCCGGACGTCACAGAGCATGTGTATAAAATTAGCAGGAGTGATGTTTGTTCAGTTTATTAAACATATTCAGTTTGAATCTTGAATTGCAGTGATTTTCATTATGTGCAAGCAAACTTTATCCCATCATCTGTCCTCTATATTGTCGGAAATTGAGACATTTGCTCATTTTGTCCTGCCTGACAGCATAGGGTGCACAATGTCTTGTCTAATATATACATCGATATTACACCTTTCTCCAAGTCCCTCCTCTATTTAACAAAACATCCCAACCATTCGTCAGCGGCATTCACATCCTACTCCTACTCTGTTTTGAGTCTTTTAAACCTTCTTACTGAATTGTTTTGGGTGGCTGTGCTCCCTTACTGTATGCCCCTTCCCTTTCTTTTCTCTAGCTTTGGTAGAAGTAGTAGAAAGACTACCATACTCCTTTTTACTTTTTAAAAGATTCATCTTCCCTCGTTGAATTTCTTTTTAACTCTGGCCTAGATACAGCTTTAGATGGCTGGGCAGTCCCATGTCCTTAAGTAAGTCAGACCCTCCAGGATATCGCGATTTCGCGATTTCGCGATTTGCCGCGAAATCGGCACTTTTAAAAAAATGCCGCGATTTTTACAAAGGTGCCCGCAAAATCGGCACTTTTGTAGAAATCGCGGCATTTTTAAAAAACCTGCTATATCCTGGCGGGTCTGCTTCATCATCAGCTTGCCCAAGAAGTGTCCTTTGCTTGGATCCTCTGCCCACCTCGTATTGGCCGGCACTGAACTCACAGATTTTAGCTGACAACCCAGTAACACAGCTTATGGGGCACTAATGGGGGCTGATGACATCTCTGGAGAGCCTTCTAGTGCAGAACAGCGGGAGGTGAGGCCCAGCGCAAGAAAGTTTATTCCGGACTGAGGGGTCTGCTGCCCACCTGCTGTGTTTCATGAATGATAGCTATTAGCAGTACACTCAGACAAATCCAGAGGGGCTGCGAGCAGATGAGGTGACCCCATCAGTTCTCCCTTCCGTCGTCTTTCTGCAGACTGGCCGGCAGAGGCAGGCACAGAAGAGAGGCATCAGAAAGGGAAGCTGGAAGGGGAAGGGTGAGACATCGGAGAGAAGAGAGAGCAAGAAGAGACTGTGAACGGAGGGAGAATGAGACACCGGACAAACAGGGAAAGTGAAAGATAGGGGCCAAGCCAGGGGATATGATATGTTTCTGCACTAAACACAAGTCAAGGCGACAGGATTCTTTTAGTCCAAACAGCGATTTTTACACAGCGAGATAAAGTACTCAGCGAATGGGCGATTTCCCGGGCGTCATTGTGCTGGGTAAATCGGCTCCACTGCTATCTTTCACCTTTTAATGCCGCAGGTGGAAGGGACCTCTGGGTAAAATGTCTTTCAATCTGCTGTGTTGCCAATTTTAAAAGCGGCTCAGTTTTAGTTCATAAAAATGGTCACGAACTAAGAAAATGTATAACAGCTTCCAAACCATTTCTAAATACCGGTCATATTATTTGTGCATGGTTGTGCGCATATAGTCTTTGGTTGTGTAAAGAAACTTGATGTTTTTAAATTAATAGCTTTTGCATCTATTGATCTAAACATTTTAGAAATGGTTAATGCAATCTGCGTCAGTGGCGTGCACCCTTGTACTCCTCCTTAGGTGCTCAAGGTCTCTTCTTAACAGCTCTAAAGTAAAAATGTTTTCAAAAAAGCAAAAACTACAACCCCAGCATGCTGTTGCTAGCAAAACGCCTAGACCGTTCTTTAAGGTGTCATATGTGGCATGGGCCTTTCTGGCAAGGTCTGTTAATGTGCATGTGCAAGTAATCACAGTTTTTCAATCTGAGAGACCGTATTCTTGAGGAAACAAAGTGTCTACATTGTAAAGAAACCAAATATGCATAGCTTCATGTTGTTAAATAACTAAAAAAACAAAGATATCTGTGTTTGTTGTATGAAAAATGGCCACATAAAATGCCGCAAAATTGCCGCTAAATTTCCATATTTGTGCCGCTAAATTTCCATTTTTGTGCCGCTAAATTTGCTAATTCATGCCGCTATATCCTGGGGGGTCTGGTAAGTTGATGGATAAAAATAATGCATATATACATGCATGGAGGATATTTGGGTAAGCCCTCTTCATATGATGGTTTGCTCAGCTGTCATTCAGTACTTTTTTACATCCATCGCAGCTTTCAGCATTAGGACAATGGGTCATCCCATTTGAGCCCTTACCTTCATGCACTGTCAGCAATGGTATTGCTCGTGATCAAAAGTGTCCATCCACTTAAAAATGAAGTGCAGTGCTATGGTTGGCAAGTTAATACTTTATTTTGTGAGTCCTTTTTTATTCATACTTCATCATTTAGTTTTTGTTATCCTTATAGGTTAAAAGTATGTTTTTATGGTATTGCCGTTCAAAGGCAACATTATCTTTCTTTGTGATAATCAGAATCATATTTTCCTGTGATGTGCATTTAATCTAAAAATAGGTTTCTATACCTGCCCTAAATACACCTGCTAGCTAGCAAGTAAGAATAATATTTTATGAACATTTTATGTGATAGTGCCTTTTTTTAATTAAACATTTTTAATCCCAGTATGAGGCCACCACATTTAAGCAGTGTTATACTTTCTTTTGCTTTCTTTTTCTTTTTACTGCAAATAACTTCAATAAAAGATTACAAAAATCAATATCGCACAAGTTTGGCAAGACCAAACCGGTTGGCTTTGCCAGTGCTTGTTTTATATTAAATGTATTGGCCATTATATCCTTAATATTTCATTAACTACATTACATATTTGAATTAGTAAAAAAATTAATCTGCAGACTTTGAATTTAATACCAGGTTCATGATCGTTGGCCTTTTTTTCCTTCAAAAATTCAATATGTCATATAGAATTTCACTAAACCGAACTTTTGTAAGTTTTGTTTCACCAACATGTGACTTTCATCAGGTTTTACCAACCTGGTTTTGAAGGCCTCTTTGTCATGCAATATAAGAACAATAGTGTATATAGAATATGTATATGGATGTTAAAAAATATACTTTTTGAGAAATAACTGCCTCACTGAAGACCAGTGCCTTGTAACTTGTTGCCCTTGGAACCCTGGGTCGCGGGTGACACCTACTAATTATTCCACAACCTTTAAGTAATACTAGAAGATTAATAAAGTATATGTACAAAATATAGCAACATGTAAAATTGGAAAATTTAAAACACTTTGTAAATGTGAAAGAATTTGAAAATGGAGGCTAAGAAGTACGTTGGTATCCTTAGCTTCATTCATGTGAGCAGTGCAAACACAGCCCACAGTAGTATGGATGACACGAGGCCTCAAATGAAGCACCAGTATGCACCAACATGCACCAACAAAAACGAAATGCTGCATTAGGAGCATACAAGGACAAAGTGATATGGTAAAATCTGGCGATCCGTTTTGTATAGTTTTTTGTTTGTGAATAAAAGAAAATAATGTGTGCATTTGTCTGATGCATAGGTGTTTCTGTAGCTTTGTGTGTTCATTTTAGGTTCAAATCATAGAAATACTTAGCCCGAGTTCCCTGGCTCCCCCAATAGTGATTCAATTGAGGTGCACAGAAGTCAAAAGGTTACAAACCTCTGCTGTAGACATTGGTAAGACTGGAGTTTTATATGCTTGTGTGAAGGTCAATTCTTAATACACCACAATAATAGTGAATTCAATTAGGTTTCTTTAGAACACGATAGAGAGGAGCAGAAATAAAAGTGTGAGACTTTCCTGAATAAGAGGGGAAGGTGAAGAAGGGATTTCCTTGTACACCCAATTAATATAGCACCTACAAGAAATACACTAACCTATGTTTGGGCCCTTAAATGAAGGAAGTTGTTATTTACCTGTCACGTAAGTACTTAGGGCCATATATACAAGGGCTGGCGAAAACTATTGCTAACGTTAGCAGCAGTTTTCTTATCGCCGCATACCACTGAAAACTATAGCAATGTTAGCGACGTATTTACAAGCCGTCGCTACATGGCGGTAGCTTCAGTGATCGGCGTCAAAAACTGCTGCTAACATTAGCGTGATGGCAATAGGAATTGCGGCGTTAGCGGCTGAAAATCAACAAAAAGCCCATTAGCGGCAAAAAAACACACGTTAGTCAACCCAATGTACGTTTTTTTTGCCTCTAATGGAAGAAATAGCCTAACAGTCGAGAACCAATAGAAAATAGGCATAAAAAACAATGAAATGCAGAATGGAGCAGCCAGGGCCAAGTGCAGCACACATCAACAACCCTCTCAAGCTACCCAACATCCAGGATGAGAGCCTGGATGCCCCGCTGCACTTGCGTCTGGAGCCTGGATGCCTCGCTGGACCTGCGTCTGGAGCCTGGATGACTCGCTGGACCTGTGTCTGGAGTCAGGAGTGGGATGCGGAGGAGCTGTGGAGTCAATGAGCCGTGGCTGTTGACATTGAAGCGCAGCGATCGCCTGTACTTGGTGGTGAAGTCTGGCAGGTCGCATGGAGACACGTTGCTGACCTGTGTGAGAAAACCGCCTTGAGCCCATTGGAGCTGTGAATGGTAGAGGCACTCCTGCGCACCAACGTAGGGAGGCCTGCATCGCATACTACGATCCACCAATACACCGGGGTGCACGGAGGGGAAAACCAATGGTGGGCGGTGCCTTTCTGCATCACAGACCAAATGATGTTGTGCTGGCTGGACACTGTGGAGGGTGAGGCCCCTGAGCAGCAGATCCGTGAGACCAGAAGCAACAAAGACACTGGACCCGGCCTCGAGGTAAGATTTCTCTCATTTAAATATTTACAACACCCGCTTACACACACACCCCAGCATCCACGTCCCATCCAGGGTCCTTTCTGGCGTTTCCCATCTCCCAGCTGTCCAGTCCCCCCCGCAGCACTTCTCAATGGCAGTTGCTGTGTGGCCATGCCAGTGGCGTACCACTGGTGTCCCAAAGGTATATATGAAGTTACAACGCATACCATTACATCGCATTCGATTACAATGCATACTAATAATATGCATATTGCAACAGTAGCAAAGGTGTTGGGTAGCAGAGATGTAAATATTATTATTACCACTCAGTAAGAGCAACCCAAAAACTAACCCTTGCACCCCAAAGCAAACACTAAAACCTAAAATTCATCTTTGAGCCCCCAAAACACATTCTAAAAATCCTATTTGACCCAAATGCACACCCCAATTTTTATAATTGACCCCAAAACACACTCCAAATTTCAAATTTTAACCCATAATACACCCCAAATTTCATCTCTGACACCCAAAACCCATACCCACCCTAAAAGCTAAAAATATCCCATTACTGACCTCACAATGTGTCATAATGGAACGCGATTAAAGGCACCTGCATTGTTGGTGTTGCGTTGTAAAGGCATTACGATGTAATCCCTGCGTTGTAATGGACATTTCCCGTGCCAAAGGCAAGTCATTTGCAAGCCCATCTGTATCTGTCGGCCCCTGGAACGGGCTCAGCACCAAGCACCCTCCCTTTCGAACACCCCACTGCTATGACGCCAGCAACCTCCTTGCCATCAACCCTGGACGCCACATCGCCTGCCAGGAGCAACCTGTGTTCCGGACTGCTGGAATGAGGCCCCAGGTGTTATCTCCATTTATAAGCCCAGCTATTTTCTGGTCTCAAAAAACTGCCTCTAACTGCAGTTGGAGGCAGTTTTTTTGTACCTCCTACCTTCAAAAATTCCCTTGTAAATATCGTGAAGTGGGGTTAGCGGCCGTTTTTGCACTGGAACGCGTCCCTTGCATGTCATTTTCGCTAACAGAAGTGGCGATCTTTTCTATAGATATTTTTGCCTGAAAACTGCCACTAACAGAGGTTAGCAACAGCTTATACATATGGAGATAAAAATATCTCCGCAAAGCCGTCGGAAAAGTGCAACTAAGGCGGTGTTAACTCCTTGTACATCTGCCCCTTAGTTTTTAGGCACATCAGTTGGAATAAATGGTATTGAAAGTTGTGTCAACTAATTTATACAGTTTCTATTTTTCCTTTTATATAGAACTAAAAGATTTCATCAGCAGACACCAAACCTATGGAATTATCTCGCTGGTCTCTCAAGTAAAATAAACACTGATATGAAGAGTGTGGTCTAAGTGACGACCATTTTTTAGATGTAGCATGATACAGACTAAAGTACACACAAAACAGGCCTTAAAACAGGCAGTAAACGTCTCTGTATTCCTCTTTGAGTTTATAGAACCCCTGTGACTTATCCACTGATTTATCATGTCCGGTTGTGGGCTCATGAGCCTATATAAAATGCAACTACAGAGCTTTCCTGGAAGTGTAATGTTCATATAATTTAATCCTCTGAAACATTATAGATACACATGACCACAATGGAATTTCTCTGTTTCTCCACTAGCTAGAGTTCAAAACTATCACTATTAGAATGGAATTGCTATGATAAAAATGAAGATGTGCAAAGGTAGTTGGAAAATGAATAAATTAAGGAAAGAACAAGTTTCGTTTATGCTTTTTTCATACCTTACAAATGTTTACTACTTCACACAAATTTCTGGGAAACTCAAGTATGAAGTTAAGTTGGGCTAACCATATACTCCCGACCCTGTCTCATACTCACACAGTCTCCTAAACCTTTTTGAGGGTAATGTATGCAGTGTGCATGTTACACTTGCTGAAGATTTGAACTTTCAAAATGTTTATTTTTTTTTCTTGCACATTTTTCCCCATTCATTGTCTCTCCTCTGTCGTTCAAATATTGGATGGATAGGTGCACATCACCGTACAAATATCGTAGCACTGTTTATTTCAAGACTCATGTGGGCGCAAATTGGATGCTAGGATTAGGAGTGTGCGGCTGTCAGAACTGTTTAAGTTAAATTTATAAATAACGTGTAAACAAAAAGGATTAGGTGAGTGCAAAGATTAGTTTTCAACGCCTGACCATTTATGAATATCTATAATGTCTTTGTGAAGGTTTTTAAGTCGAGCCTGGGCAGCGCATGTGCTGCTCTGCGAGGCATGCTGTATTCAGATAGAGACTTGAAGCTCCGCCCACTCTCCGCCCACTCTCCGCCCACATTTTTCATGGGCTTGTGTCATTGTCCATTGTAAACTGAGCCTGTTCATTGGTAAATAGGCTTAGCAGTCCCTTCTTAGTACCTCCACGTCTCATTTTGTAACCTCCCATGACAACACCCCCTGTTACGTGTGTTGCTACTTGGTAGGCTTTAATTACAGCCTCCGACCACTATTTTCCCAAATAGATCTCTACTAACTCTTTTTAAAAAATAATATAGCACGGGCGGCAAAAGAATTTGCAGCACAACAGGTCCCGCATTTGTGAGAGTTTCAGCAATTGGTATTGTAAATGACAATGCCTTTTATTTATATGCTTGAAAAACAACACATAAATAAAAGCTGTTGTCATTTACAATGCCAATAGCTCAAATTCTTGTAAATGCGAGACCTATTGCATTGCAAATGCATGCTTACTTTGTCATAGTACCTTTTGCGATAATTAGTATCTCACATACCCTTATTTAACACTAACAAAATGGATATGCTTAGGTTTTACATGGCAGAGAGCGGTTAGTTTTCTTTTACTGTGCATGTCTTGCTTTTTTCAAATGTATTTGTTGTGTTTTAAAGCGCAAACTACACCCAACCAGGTATAGAGCGTTGTACAGAAGAAAAAGCATGGTAAACCATGCCCCGGCTGCTAATATAGGGGTCCATTAGGATGGCGGACGGATCGCCACCGCCATGCGATCCATGGCGGTGGCGATCCATCCGCCATTCCTGCCCGTTCCTGCCCATTGCTGCCCGTCCGCCACCTTTCTTCCCCCGCCAAATTACGATGGCGGGGGGACCGTGGCAGAGGGGAAGACCGGGGGCCGCTTTTCCGCCACGGTCGGCTTGCGAAAAGACCTGATATGGTGGCGGTGTCTATTAGACACCGCCTGCCATATTAGGATGGCCGGTGAGGAATGCCTTTCCGTGAAGGCATACGGTCTTGGCTTTGGGGGCCTGTTGCGGGCCCCCAGGGTGAAGGGGCGTCGGGGGGGTACCTATGGTACCCCCCAGCATTTCAATGTACACCATGACAGGCGCGGTGCCTGTCATGTTGTGCATTGAAATGTACAACATGCATCTTTTGCATTGCGGCGGCCGGTGCTTCAAGCATCGTCGGCCGTAATGTAAAAAATGCGGGATACACCCGCCACTGTGGCGGATGCATCCTAATTGGGGGCACGGTCCCTCCGCCCTTGTGGCGGACGGTACCGGCCCCGCCATCCTAATGGACCTCATAATACATACAATATAACATTAGTCTCACGTTATAGAGGAATACAAAATATAAAATGTCTGCATGGTAATAATTAGAGTGAAAGCGATTTCGATGTGCAGTAAAATTATCTCACCGTGTGGAAAAGGTAAACTGGAAATTTTAGAAAAATTTGCAAAAGCTGAAATCAGGACCTTTAAAAAACTTTGCTGGCAAAAAAGAAAAAGGTTGTGTTCCTTGCATAGCTTGTGTATGCATTAAGGTATATGAATGTCCCAAAATGATCTACCCTCAGCGAGTACAAAAATTTGCATTACATAAACATGCCCTCTTTTACCACAACATTTTGAATGTACATTTGCCTGTGTGTGATGTACTCTTGTAAATGTGAGACCTATTGCATTGCAAATGCGGGTTTACTTTGTCATAGTACATTTTGCAATAATTAATATCTCACGTACCCTTACTTAACTCTAACAAAATGGATATGCTTATGTTTTACATGGCAGAGAACGGTTAGTTTTCTGTTACTCTGCATGTCTTGCTTTTTAGGTCTCGCCTTTACCATTCCGAAGGAATGGGAAATGGCGAGAATTCAAGTGCTCGAACTGATTGTGAAACCACCGCTTTTTTTCGTGGCGTTTTCTTCGAGTGCACGTGGCCACAGGCACGCGCTTTTGGCCCATACACTTTCATGGCCATCTGTTCCTCAATGTCCCTCCCACCCTTCGTTTGATCTTGCCGCGAGTTCAGGCTGATGGCCCTCCCCCAGCACAGAGCGCGCATCGCGGCCGCACAGCACATCAAAGGGCTTCTCCCAGCGTGTGATGTGCGGCTTCTCCTCCCCTAATTATGTGGCCGGCCGTACTTGTGTTTCCCGGCCGCTTCCCGGCCACTCTTGTATTTAATTAGCAGCAGCAGCATTTCTCCTGCGCCAGGCCACATCAAAGGCTCTGTGCCACTTTCACCCACACAGCAACACTTACAGACACGCAACGCCACTCACACCCACGCAAGCCCACTATCATCCACGCAACACCACACTCACCCACGCAACGCCACTCACCCAAGCAACACCACTCACACACGCAACGCAACTCATCCACGCAACCCCACTCATCCACGCAACCCCACTCATCCACGCAACCCCACTCATCCACGCAACGCCACTCACCCAAGCAACACCACTCACACACGCAACACAACTCACCCACGCAACGCCACTCATCCACGCAACGCCACTCACACACGCAACGCCACTCACACACGCCACGCCACTCACACACGCAACACAGCTCACCCACGCAACGCCACTCATCCACGCAACGCCACTCACACACTCAATGCCACTCACACACGCAACGCCACTCACACACGCAACGCCACTCACACACGCAATGCCACTCACACACGCAACACCACTCACACACGCAACGCCACTCACACATGCAACGCCACTCACACACGCAACGCCACACACGCAACGCCACTCACACACGCAACGCCACTCACACATGCAACGCCACTCACACACGCAACGCCTCTCACACACGCAACACCACTCACACACGCAACGCCACTCACACACGCAACGCCACTCAAAAACGCAACGCCACTCACACACGCAACCCCACTCACACACGCAACGCCACTCACACATTGTGGGTGCAGATTGTGGGTGCAGATTGTGGGTGCAGATTCAGGGTGCAGATTCAGGGTGCAGATTGTGGGTGCAGATTGTGGGTGCAGATTGTGGGTGCAGATTGTGGGTGCAGATTCAGAGTGCAGATTCAGGGTGCAGATTGTGGGTGCAGATTGTGGGTGCAGATTGTGGGTGCAGATTGTGGGTGCAGATTCAGAGTGCAGATTCAGAGTGCAGATTCAGAGAAAACTCAGCAGCACCACCACCATTGCAATGCAATAGGTCTCGTTTTAACGCAAATTTAAGCTATAGGCCTTGTAAATGACAAAGCCTTTTATTTATGTTCCAAAAACCAGAACGCAAAAATAAAGGGCATTATCATTTACAATGCTAATAGTTCAGACTCGCGTTATTGCGAGACCTATTGCATTTCCAATGCTTGTTTCAAATGTATTTGTTATCTTTTAAAGCGCAAACAGCACCCAACCAGGTATAGAGCGTTGTACAGAAGAAAAAGCATGGTAAACCATGCCCTGGCTGGAAACATAATACATTCAATATAACATTAGTCTCACGTTAAAGAGGAATACAAAATATAAAATGTCTGCATGGGTAATAATTTGAGTGAAAACGATTTCGATGTGCAGTAAAATTATCTCACCAGAGGAAAAGGTAAACTGGGAATTTTAGAAAAATTTGCAAAAGCTGAAATCAGTACCTTTAAACAACTTTGCTGGCAAAAATAAAACGTTGTGTTCCTTGTATAGCATGTGTATGCATTAATGTATATGCATGTCCCAAAATGATCTACTCTCGGGGAGTAAAATAAATTAGCATTACATATAATTAGCTACTTCTGTGACACTACCAGAACATACCCACTTTTACCACAACATTTTGAATGTACATTTGCCTGTGTGTGATGTACAAATTCATAGCATACAGTATAAAATGCAATTATGAACTTGCGGTTTAATATTTTTTGTTGTTAAATGTGTAATTTTTGAATTCATACATTACATTTATTTCCTGTTTAAGCTTTCTACAAGAAATAAAAAGTTTTGAATCGTCCTCAAAATCTGGTCAGGTAAAGTGCTTTTATGTCTTTGTTGGTACATTATAAAATATTTCTTTTAACTCCCTGAGGAGTCTCGTGGCTCAGTGGGCTAGTGCATCAACTCCCACAGCCTGTGTTTGAGCTTTTTTTAAAATAATCTTTATTTGTTTTACATCCAGCACAACATACATCTATATATACGTCGTATTAAAGTACAAATTACAGTGCATTTCTATTTGTGTGTTTGAGCTCTTGAGCACAGGTTCAAATCCTGGTAAGTCCATTCACCCTTTCGAGTATAGATAGCTTGAGTCCAGTTGAGCTGGATAATAATAAACATATCTTCTTCAGTCCTAAGAAGCCTAAAGGCATGATACACATCTCATGTTTATTTTGTGTTTTTTAATTTAAAAACTTCAATTACAAGCATGTCGTGACCACAATTATGCAGGGCGATTTTTTCTTTTCTGTTTATTTTTGTGGCATATGCTGAGACGAGTTAGCTACGTCAGCTGAGATGTAGTATGTCCATCTGTTTATGCTAAGGAACGGGATCCACCACTAATCCCAGTGATTTTTGTTGTATAATCATTTAGCTCCAGTAGAAGGGAGGGGGTTTAGGATATTCTGTCTTCTAATATAACAGGGCTTTTTATGATATATGGTTTATTGGTCATGCTAACAGTATTTTCAGTATGCATTTGTTTTCTAATTGTGGCACGACTACAGCATTTTAGAACACAATAGTTTAAATAAATATTCCAAACTTACTTTGTGCCTCTTGTTTATTTTATTGTGAACAAATACGAGTGAGAGAGCAAAAGGGTGTGTCCTGTTGCTGCGATCCCTGAGAGGCTCGAGATTGTTGTGTTTTGGGGTGGCAACTCTAGCTAGTCGGACTCTGCTCATACGTACTGAGGTAGTATGGTGATTCAGTCCCTACATGCCAATGTCCTATGGTCCCAATCATAGCTCTGTTCCTGAGCAGAATCCTACAACAAGTATTTATTGCAGTGGGAAATTCAGTTTTGTCCTCGAGTTTTGTATTCTTTTTCAGCATGCACAAATATAATACACATATCAAAAACAGGAACACGAAAAAACATTATTGATTATAGTATATAATTTAATAGAAACCAAATGTAAAAATACTAATTTGGGAAATCAAAAATGGCAAAAAACATGTTGTAACAAAATGTTTTAGAATAATTAAAATTATGGCTAAAATTAAAACAAATCTTCGCAACTCTGTCCAGTGGATACACCCACGAGATGAAAATGTAGACTATGCTAGCTGCTCTTAAAAAACCCATTTCTAAATATTTGTACTCCTGGGGTCCCCGGATGGGTGCTAGCTAGAGGTGGGCAGGCCAAAAAATTAACAGGGAGAACCGAGATCCCATACATGAGCTGAACCCTGAAATATTGCAGGATATATCAGAATTAGGAAAGCACAAATGAAGCACATTTATGGGAATTCTGAAGTGTGGGGGACACAAATATTTTAATGCAATCAAAGCAAATCAATAAACTACCTGATGATATTTACAAAACATTATCAATTGTGCGCTGTATACTATTATCAGTAAAGGGGGTATGTCTCTCCAAATGTAATGGTCATTTCAATTGAAAATGTGGTGTCTGTAATGGCAGTGCGCTAATAAACAATGTATACTCCACACTACTCGACTCCATTCTAAATCACTCTACTCTACAACACTCTGTTCCACGTTATACCTCCACTCTGTGCCATGCCATTCCATTCTATGACACTCAACTCAATGATACGACACACACCTACACTCTACAACACTCCACTCCAATCTATGGCACTCCACTCAATATCATCCCTCTCCACACTGCGCCACTTTAAGATACTTCACTCCACTCTTTCACACACCACTCCACTCTACAACAGTCCGCTCCACACTATGACACTTCACTCCACGGGTCTCCACTCTATCCCACTCTAAACCATGTCACTCCACTCTATGACACACCACTCCACTCTGCTCTACAATTTGCACTCTACGCCACTCCACTCTACGCACCTCTATGACACACCACTGTATGACATGCCACTCCACTCTACTCTACGACAAGCCGCTCCACTCTACGACCTGCCAGCTCAGTCTATGCCACTCCACTCTGTGCCACTCTACAACACGCCCCTCCACTCTATGCACCTCCACTCTATCATCTTCCGCTCTGCACTACTCCACTCTATGCCACTTCACTCAATGAAATTCCACTCCACAACACTTTACTCCACTCTGCACCATTCTATGACACATATTTACAAGAATGTGGTGCAGCCTTGCGTTTCCCCTTGCGATAGCGCTAAGTTTAGCAACTTAGCGCCAACGCAGGCACCCTTGCACCAGAGTGCAAGGGTGTCTGCGTGCAGACGAGGATTGTTTATGTGTAGGAAGGTGTCCCTTCCTGTACATAAATAATCCTAGAAATGCCATTCTGTCACTTTCATGCGTGCTGCTTCATGCAGCACACATGAACGTGACAAAATGACATTTAAAAAAAAAGTTTGTTTATGTACAGGAAGGGACACCTTCCTGTACATAAACAAACAATGGCATTGTGCTTTTTCCATGTGTGCTGCACAAGGCAGCACATGTGGAAAAAGCAAAAACATGGAGAAATAATGCATTTCTCCTCATTTCGCCATCTTAAAACAATTTTTTACCTGGTCTTAATTTTGGCGCTTACTCCTATGTATGTCACCCTTGTACATGGGGGCAGCGTCAAAATTAATGAGTGTTGCGGTGGAATGCCCACCACAACACTCACTCCCCACCCCTTTCACGCTAACCATAGCATATGTACAAGGCAGTGTTAAGCCACGTTAAGTGGCTTAACGCTGCCTTGTACATAAGGCGCACCAAAACATCACAATAGGTGACTTTGTGGTGTACGGTAATAATAGGTGCGGCAGCTGCAGTGTAAGTGAGATATGTGTAACAACCAAGGAAGTCACTCTCAATGGGGTCACACATGTTATTTCAATGCTGAACAACTGCAGGAGCAAAAATATGATATATGTCATCGTGTGCCCGTGTTGTATGGGATATATAAGAGAAACAGGCAGGGAACTGAGACAACGGATGTGCGAGCATAGATCAGCTATTAATGCCAAAAAAAAAATGCTCCCTTAGTTGGCCATTGGGCAGAGAAGAAACACAAGGCGACCGATCTCAGATGGGTCGTGCTTGAAAAGATAAGAGAATTTAAAAGGGGAGGAAATAGTGCCCATAGAAGAAAACCTCAAGACCAATGGTATATGATCAAATTTGACATTGTAAAAAATGGTCTCAATAGTAGGGAGGAGTCGGATAAAATCATCTCCATGTAACCTGTATTTGATCCCTATAAAGAATGTGGGTACTAGCTGTCTCATACTTAACCATAGACTACTTTTGAGAGGACGTATGCAAACCTTTAGTAATGGGGTTTTGGCTTTTTCGGAAATAAAGTTGAGGTTGAGTCTTTTAGGAATAGACAACTGTTAATTGACCTCTAAAACTGGAGTACAGGAAAATTACTAGTAATATACAAAGTATCTAAAATGTTGTTACCGGCATATAAGGTATGCATATATAAAACAATACACTTCCAATCTCCGAGGAACAGACTATTGTCTGTTTATTGTCAATAGAGAATGTACGATAATTCTGGTCACAAGATAAAGTATCAAAATGACTCCACAAATAAAAAGAAGTCGTCATTAGAATAGACTAGTATGCTGCAGAGGTCGATGTTCGTTAGACCAAACTATAATGCTAAAGTCATCAGAGATTTAGGTACTCCCCTAATATGGCCGCCAGACATGTGCACTAATTGAAATGCATGCCGGGAAGACGCTCATGGCGACGTACGGCCTTTACATATGAGCGGATTTCGATGGAGGCCTTTAGACACTAAGGAACCACGAAGGTGTACGGCCAGTATTGAAAGGTAAGAACTTCACTAGCTCCTATGATTTTACGGAGAGGGAGTTGGTGTCAGGTACGCGGGGCAGGAAATACGGAACGATAACTAATATATTCCCGAACAAGTCATGTGGGATTGAACACGTTCTGCTAACTGAAACTTAGCGCGTGTCTGTAGCATCGCGCTCTAGTTGATGCGCGCTACGTTATGACGTAGCGCGCGTGGTGGCCATTTTAGGTCGCGTAGCACGAGTCAGGAGATAAACTCGGAGAGCACCGGACGCCCGGCGCTCTCCTGCTGTTAGAAAATATAATAAAACGAGTATACACTCCCTACCTGGCCTCAGTGGTGTTTATCCATAACAGAGAGACCATCTTTACAGTGGCGACGAGGCTGGGACCTCATTATAAGGGAAATACAGCCAGAAGAACACCTGCAGGACAGGAACCCAGCACAAGAGGGAGAGGAGCAACAACTACTAGAGAGCCACCAAGAGGACACAGTGGGAGCAAAGAGGCACCACATCACGGAAAACAGCAGGAGAGGGTGGCAGCGGTGCAGAGCCTGGCAGAAGAACAGCAGAAGAGACACATCAGCACCAGGTACAGGGGACAGAAGGAACCAGGGCGAGTAGCCAGGCAGAGCCCCACGGAGAACCCCTTGGCAACCCCATAGGACTGGCCTGAGGAAGGGACAACCAGGAGAGAACACCCAGGAGTAACGCCCCACTAAAGAGAGGCCCTGGCGGAGACAGCAGGGAACGGAGACAGGGGCACAGGAGGTCCCAGCAGGGCCAAGCACACGTAGCGGGAGCCAGCGCACCGGGCAGCCCGAGAGGCCAGGGGGCGGAACCAGAAAGACGCGCTGAAATGAGTGCGCAAGCATCGTCACTCACGACGCCAATCCCGTTTTTACCCAAACCAGGAGAGCCATTGATGAAATGGGAGGACTGGAGAGAGTATTTCACGAACTACATAGAAGCCCTGGAGGACGAGAACGGAGAAGCCTTCCCCAGTCAAAGGAAGAAGAGGATACTTCTGCACAACTTAAGCCCGGAAGGTATCAAGGTATTCCAGAACCTCATGCCCACGCCCAGACCAGCTACAGACGACGACGTGTTTAAACATGCTATAGAAGATCTGAATAACCACTATAGACCAGCAGTGTGCACATCCATTGATCGATACAATTTCCAGCAAAGGAAACAGGAGGCTGGCGAATCGATTGATGACTATGTTGCTGCGCTAAGGAAGCTGGCGATAACCTGCAAATTTGGCGCCTTGCATGACAAATTCATAAAGGACCAGATAGTCATGCTCACCACCAACAAGACGGTCCAAGATAAATTATGGGTGAATGGGGACGCCACGCTTAAAGAAGTGATAACCATGGTAAACAAGCATTTACAATGCAATGGTTTCGCCTTTTGAAAAGTTTGAGCTATTGGCATTGTAAATGACAAAATTTGTATTTATGTGTTGGTTTTGAAAACAGATAAATAAATGGCATTGTCATTTACAATGCCAATAGTTTAATCTCTAGATCGAAACTTGTAAACAGCTACTCCAACCGGAGTGTTCCGGCGCAGCGAGTGTTAAACCGATGTATCAATTGTAAAACGTGCTGCCTTCTAATGTCCCAATTAAATGTGACTGTCCCATTACATCTCAGATGGCTACCACATACCATACTGTTCAATCTACAGCAGTGATACTCGAAGTACAGCCCTGGGGCCGCATGCGACCCTCCTGACCTTTACATGCCGCCCCGGAGCAGCAGCAGAACTGGGCTGCTGTTTAGTTGACTCAGCATGAGCATTACAAGAATGAAATATACCGCAAGCACTTATTTAATGGTTAATTGTAGTTAAACAAAAGGAAGTGGCTAGGCATGTGAAATAATGTGAAATAACAGGAATCACGAAGGTGTGCATCAATTATTGTGATGGGACGCATAAGTCAGAAGATGCTATCCCGAGGTCTTCTACCCATAACAGCTAAGAAAGTGCTTAAGTACCAAGCAGAGCCAAACTGAGAACCAAAACCAGCCCATGCAAAAACGTTCAAACCGCCCCCCTGTACGAACCATATTAGTGTCACAAGCAAGCCTGCCTCTCTCCCGTGGATCTGAAGACAAAGATCTTTCATCAAAGGAGGTTTTAGGAAAAATAGGTCTAAATGATGCAAACTACAGCGTGGTTTATTAAATAGATTAGATAAAAAGCCATCTAAACTGCAAGCAGCTCTGCAGGAGAACTAATGAAATACTGCAACAGTTCAGACTCTGCAGCAGTTGTCAGCAGCATAATGGCACCAAAGCAGAAAAACAAACTCCGCTATGGCTGGTCCCAAGCCCAGCTGCAAAAAGAGGAGGGTTAAGCGTTTGGCTACCTACCCCACTAAGTAAAAAAATAGTATTCTAGCTACAAAAATGTGAAACAAAAGACCAAGAGACATTCTGGGCTTTGAGTATAGCAGAATCTCCTGCAGGGAGAGAGATGACAACACGTGGTAAAAGCTAGAGATCCCTGGCACCCACAAAGCTGACCCACCTGCGTTCAACCAAGACCATCTGCATCGGGACATGAAACATGAGGACCATGTACGAGACAGGTAAGACAACCCAAGGGCAGCAGGGATGAAAAGATACGACTTTGCCCTGCTTGGCATAAGCAAAACCAGATTGATACAGTTCGGTCAAAAAAGACTGGCTCCAGGAGGAATGCTTCTGTATTCTGGACACAAGAAAGAACGCCCCACATACTTAGGAAGTAGCACCAAAGCTAACACCTGCAGTCAACGGGCCAACAGAGTACTGATTGGAAGGGAAGCCACTGTCCCAGAATTATCACAGCAACCTTCCACTCAAAGAGAAAGTGGATCAACAGGAATGTGTACTGACTGATGGATGGACTATATATACCCCCAGGAAGGGTAGTAGGCATAAATATGAAAAACATACAATCGTAAATAAACCATGTGACAGATACAAAAAAACTCTATGAAAAGAAGGCAAACATTTGTATCACTGATGATGATTAACTAGGACAATATTCTAGGCATTACAGTCCTGAACACTGGCTACCTGTCATGGGTGCAAGTTTAAGTTTGTAAAGTAAACTGAGCACTCTGTAGGGTGTGGACATTGGTATGGGAACACGGCAAGAATAGGGCCTCTGGCGGTCTCAGGGCTGGATCTCGATACTCCAGCCCAAAAAAAGATCGCAATTTGGAGTCCACCAGGAGGTGCCAGTATGTACAAATTACCAGCACAAATTAGTCAGTACATGTGAAGGCAAAGGTGTAAATTAGGACCATCAGACTTTGGAACAATCAGTCTGACAACAGGAGGGGGTGATATCCGAGATGATGGGGGTGGTGGGGCATATGTAAGGATGGAGAGAGATACTCCTCGAGAAGGAACAGTGAAGGCACGCTTTATAGCGCCCCCTACAGCCCTGCAGAATGGAAGAGGGGCAGCACCTAGATGCGACTTCAGAGACCGTGGGAACTAAACACTGTGCTCTCCAAGTGAAATAATAAACACATCCCGCGCTTTCCAAGTGAAATACGCAGCATTTTCAGAACGTGGTAATACTGTCTTGCGAGCCCAACTCCCCCCTCCCGAGCCAGGAGTTTAGAGGGAAGTCATCACCCCAGGCAAGCCATGTCCGAGAGCGCCAGCATTGTCCGGGACTTCCCGGGAGCAGTGTCTGGGAAGTGGCAGCACCCCTCCCCCGCAGCCTGCCCAGTGAACACAGCACGTCCCCCCAACATCACATGTGTTTACTCTGGTGGAGGGCTGAGTCTGACCGGGGCTCGCGCGGTGGTGGTGGTCACCCACTTACCGTTCACGTCCGCAGCAGCAGCCGTTCCTTCATCTCACGGGCGGGGGGCGGCCGCAGACAGGCCCGTCGGCTCCGCAGAGGAGGGGGTCCCAAGCGTCCCTTAAACCCCGTTTCAAGCAGGCTCCACAAACTCCTGATGGGCCAGGCAGAGGCGTCCTTCTCCGGGCGGCAGCGTTGTCTGTGACAAGAAGGGTGAAACTAGCAGAGGAAGGTAGAGGAGGGGAGCGGTACAACTCAGCACAGCACAACCGGGGGAGTTCTTGTCGGGAAACTGGCCCAGACGGCGGGAGGGGGCGGGAGAAGACACGGACGGCGGGAGGGGGCGGGAGAAGACACGGACGGCGGGAGGGGGCGGGAGAAGACACGGACGGCGGGAGGGGGCGGGAGAGGACACGGACGGCGGGAAACGTGCACAGGACAGCGAGGGGGGCGGAAAGGCACACGGAGGGGGCGGGAATGGACAGCGCATCTGAATTCACTTTCAGTGAAAGGGGAGGGAACGGGAAAAAACGTAAATCCGCCCTGGGAAAAAATCTCGGGAACGCCCCCGAATCTGGTCCGGCCTTAACGGACAGATCCGGCACTCAATGGCTAGCCTCCATTTATGGAGCTAGCCAATGAGAGCCGGGGGACGTTCCCGAAGTGCTTATTGTCGACATAGGATTTCACCTGCGCTGAAAAGCTGCGCAGAGCGCAGCCTTCGGCAGGCGAAACCCAAAAAGGCTGAACTGTCGAAAAGATGTGCGGACGCAGCCAAGAAAGATCAGATGCTGAGACCCATGGTGAACAAAATAGGTGATGCAAAGCCAACAGGAAGGAACAAAGCCACGACGGCAGAAAGCAAAGGACCAAACAGGTGGACAGGGAAACCCATGCAGCAAAGGAAGCAGATCAGAGAAGGCGCGAACACGTGCTACCGATGCGGAAGCCAAGCACATGCGGCCCATGACAAAAGATGTCCGGCGTTCCGAGCCAAGTGCATGTTCTGCGGCATAATAGGGCACTACGAGAAGGTTTGCCGCCGAAAGATGGGGAGACCCACGGTAAAATATGTCGCGCAGGGTCAAGAGGACGAAGAACAGGGAGAACAGGAGGAAGAAGACAACGTACTATGGGGCCTATTATGATTGCGGTTTTCCCGCATCCTCCGGGCCGGCGGAAGCCACCACCGGAGGATGCGGGAAAACTCCCGCGGAGCCTCGAAAGACCCACCGCCATATTAGGATGGCGGGTGGGTCTGGCATTCCGTCCGCAGCTTTTCCGCCGCGGTCACCTTCCGACCGCAGCGGAAAAGCTTTAACATGGCTGGCGGTGTCTGATAGACACCGCCAGCCATATTAGGATGGTGTAAAAGGTATGCTTTTCCGCTGCGGCTTTTCCGCCGTGGAAAAGCATACAGACCTTCACTTTGGGGGCCGTTGCGGGCCCCCTGGGTGAAGGGGGGGTGGGGGGTGCACATGGGGGGTACCTATGGTACCCCCCTGCATTTGCGTGCACAAAGCAGCAGGCACCGCGCGGTGCCTGCCGCTTTGTGCACGCAAATGCGATGCATGCATTTTTAACATTGCGGCGGGTGCAGCTTGAAGCTGCACCCGCCGCAATGTTAAAGATAGAGGATGTGACCGCCACCCTGGCGGTCACATCCTAATATGCACGGAGGGAACGCCGCAGCCCATGCGGACGTTCCCTCCTCCTCTGGGGTCGCGGACGGACTCAAGTCCGTCCGCGATCCTAATCTACCCCTAAGTGTAGAAGGGCAAGTACTGGGCATAGATTGCAGACATTCCCGCAAGCCACAATGCGACATGGTAATAGGTGGCGTACAGATTAAAATTGTAGTGGACTCGGGGACCCCGTACACTATTGTCCAAAGAGCACTGTGGAATGAGAAGTTCAGACCCAGTCTAGGCCCACGAGTAGAACCGCCGGATATAAGACCAGTCACATACACAGGAGAGCTCATCCCGATGGTCGGATACAGAGTCCTAAACTTTGAATTCAAAAGGCGAAGCGCCGAGTGCAAGCTGTATGTAGCGGAGAAGGGGCCATCCGTCCAGGGGCGGATGGACCAAGGTGATCTAGGCATACAGTTGGATCCAGGGGTAGACACGCAGGTGCTGCTGACAGCCCCAGAACATTGGCCGGACTTTGAAAGGATGAAGAGTGACTTCTCCAAGGTATTCGGCGGGAGAGTGGGCAAATTAGAAAAGTTCATCCATCGGATAGACCTCAAGGAGAATTCCAAACCAATCTCCCACAAAGCAAGGAATGTGCCCATAGCAGTGATACAGCAAGAGTTGCACAGATTGGACGAAAATGGAATAATCGAACCTATAAATTGCTCGGAGTGGTTGGCGCCCCTAGTGGTAGCAATGAAGCCAAATGGGAAGGTCCGCCTATGTGTGAATTTGAGAGAACTGAACAAATGCATCATTGTAGAAAAATTCCAGCTGCCTCGCATCGAAGAGATGTTAGCAAAGACCAAAGGTGTGAAGTGGTTCTCCACCATTGATCTCACGTCAGCCTATCACCAAATAGCCTTGCACCCCGGGAGCTGGAAACTCACATCGTTCATAACACCATTCGGATGTTACCAGTTCAGACGCATGCCCTTTGGCCTAGCATCAGCGGCGGCAGTGTTCCAGAAACGAATGCACCGCCAATTCAAAGACATGGAAAGGGTGCAATACTTCCAGGACGACATATTAGTGATGGGAAAAGACCTCAAGGATCACGATAAGAAACTTGACAAGGTGCTTCGAGTTCTGGAAGATAACGGCCTAACCACGGAGTGGGAGAAATGCCGCCTTGGAATGACCTCTGTCACGTACCTAGGGCACGAGATCGGAGAACATGGCATCACACCAAAAAGGGCTAATGTGAAGGCGATCTGTGACGCTCCAGCACCAAGCAGTAAAGAAGAAGTGATCCTTCTTAGGCATGGCTGAGTATTACAGCAAGTTTGTTCAGCATTTTGCCACCAAGACGCACCACCTGAGGCAACTCATTAAGGACAAAACAGCATTCCTGTGGACAGAGGAAACACAAAAGGAGTTTATTGCCCTGAAGAACGACATCAGCCAAGCCGTACCCTTGCAAGGCTACGACCCCCAAGGACGGTAAGTATTGACGACGGATGCCAGCGAAAAAGGACTGGGAGCAGTCCTCATGCAGGAGAGGACAGATGGCTCGATGGAAACTCTCAGCTTCGCATCAAGGGCCCTATCACCCACGGAACAAAAATTCAGCGTGATAGAGAAAGAGATGCTGGCGGTAGTGTGGGCCATGGGGAAGTTTCGCCAATTCCTATGGGGCACGAGGTTTCAACTTAAGACTGACCACAAGCCCCTTGTCAAGGTCCTCACATCGAGTGGACATGCGAGCGCCACACCACGCATCGCCAAGATGACGCTGAAACTGCTTGATTACAGATACGACATAGAGTACATTCCGGGAACGAGGAATAAGGTAGCGGACTACCTAAGCAGGGCTTCAGCCATGGAGGAAGCAGCTGCCAGCACGGGGGAGAGTAAAGAGATGGTGGCCTTAACGGAGGATCCCGAGAAAGTAATAAGTAACCAGGAATGGACCGAAGCATACGGAGGAGACCGAGACATCAAAGAGGTCAAGGAATGTATCCTACGAGGATGGCCTGAAAAGAAAAGGTTGCAGACAGCACTAAGGAAGTTTTACGAAGTGCGAGAGGAACTATCTATGGATGACAAAGGTGTATTCCTATACAGAGGGGACAAAGTAATCCCGCCAACAACATTGGTACCCCACCTAGTAGCGGTGCTACATGAAGGACACCTTGGTATCGTAAAGACAAAGATGAGAGCGAAGCAAATGTACTGATAGCCAGGAATGGACATCCAAATTGAAAGGCATGTGAGAGAATGTGACCAGTGTCAAAAGGCGGCCAAGACCCTAACTCCTCTTAGACCAGCATTAGGGACGTTTGCCACCCCGGTAAATCCCTGGGAAGAGGTGTCCATAGACATTCTGGGCCCTATATTAGACACCCAGGGCACGCCCAAATATCTATGTGTCCTAGTGGACAGGTACTCTAAGTGGCCAGAAGTGCATATTCAGGAAGACATGGATACTGAAAAAGTACTCAGATTTCTCACATCCATCTTCCTTAGGGAAGGCATTCCCAGATCCATATTAAGTGACAATGGACCGCAGTTCACCTTGGAAAAATGGCACAAGTATACGAAGAGGAACGGTATCCAGACCAAACACACCTCCATATATCACCCGGCCGGTAATGGTCTGGTGGAGCAGTTTAACAGGGTCATCATGGGATCAGTCCAAGCGGCCATCACAATGGGCAAGGATGGGGAGAAGGAAGTCCAAAGTATGTTGTGGGCCTACCGCATCACCCCCACGAGCACGGAGTACAGCCCCTTCCAGATTTTGAGAGGAAGAGAACCATTCACCGAAGACAACTTGGCCTGGAAAGAAAAGACAATGACAAGCAAATGGTCACCAGCGGTGGTGCAGCACAACCTGGAGAAAGCCCAAAAGATATATACTGAACATTATAACAGAAGACGGAACGTGAAAGAAACATCCCTTGAAAGAGGGGAATGGGTGAGAGTCAAATTGACGGTACTGCGAAGATAAAGGGACAGCAAATATAGCCCACCCGTACAAGTAAAGGAAGTATACGACAGAGCGGCACTGCTCAGCGATGGTAACGTGTGGTCCCAAGACCCCATGTCCAAATGCAGTAAGATTCTACAATGGCCCCCTGAGGAAAACGAGAGGACAGAGGATGACAGGATACCACAATAGAAAGCAGAAAACGCCCCGGGGAAAGAAGGAAGCCCTGGAGCTGAAGATAGCAATGAAGAGCTCGGATGCAGTGATATGCCCGGGACAGGAGAACATCAAGGAGAAGAGACTGAGACACCGAGGAGAGGAAGTCCTGGTTCCCAAGGAGATATGGTGGTGAGCCCAGCGGTGAACAGTCCCAGGGAGGTTCCCTTTACTCCGGTAAGGCCCACCCGAGTGGGTAGAATGGTGGTGAGGCCTACCCGATTCCGAGACTTTGAACTGGGCGAAGGGAAATAACTTTTCACCACAGTGAGACTGTAAGTTTCTGTTGTTATGCAAAAAGAGGGAGGTATGTAGCATCGCGCTCTACTTAATGCGCGCTACGTTATGACGTAGCGCGCGTGGCGGCCATTTTAGGTCACGTAGCGCGAGCGCGAGTCGGGAGATAAACTCGGAGAGTACCGGACGCCCCGCGCTCTCCTGCTGTAGAAAATATAATAAAACGAGTATACACTCCCTACCTGGCCTCAGTGGAGTTTATCCATAACAGAGAGACCTTCTTTACAGTGTCTTAGTATGTACGGGGTCTGCCTATTTGAGGGACTCTAAAGTATTTTTTCCCGAGCTCTGCACTAGCTATATTGCCTCAAATAACAAAAGGGTTGGAGAAACTGCTAGACGCCACAGTGCCTGACTTTTTAGCCGCATGTTTTTTTATTCCATAACTAAATAGAAATTAGTCAATACACGCCAACTAAAAAACGCATTGGTTTGTCTTTCCAGTACATTTCTTGATCTGACCTCCATGAGGCGGAAGAGCCAAAACAGGAAGATCAGATACAAGAGGGTCTCCTGTAAACTGCACGCCGTTTCCCCTCATCTGTATCAACCTCATATAATCATTTACTGGAGGTCGATATATTATCATAAGAGAGGTAGGTTTAATTTACGAATTTGCTGGGACTTAAAGTAAGATGTGATCACATAAGAAATACTAACAATTTAGGGTTAACATTGGACATCCTTGTTATTTTCTCCCTCTTTTATAATCTTTTTGAATCAGAACTAGACGATTGTCTCTTTTGAAGGGAGTGGAAGTACACCTATCTGACAGCCATAAGAAATAGAAGGGTGAAGAGAAAAGTTTTGAGGTGCCATTTTCCAAGGGCGCTTCCTTTGCAAACAGCACAGGTAATAGGATATGACTTATGTCATATAAACAGCAATATATGGCAAAACAATAGGATGATGAAAGCCTGACTTAGAGGACCTTACTCTGTTTTGTCTTTCCAGTGCTGGACTAATTATAATCTGCATGGTTTTTAACAAAGCTATATGAAAGTGAAAACGGAGAGCTGGTTGTTTGCCACTAAGACCATACGGTGAGTGTATATTAGAGATTCTAATATAAAGGAGATTGAGTAGCCTGAATGATAGTGTTTGGGGGTATGGTTCCCTCGCGGGTTACAGGGGGAGGTCTCTCTGGTGCCTATGGATTGAGATACAGCACATAGGATTTGTTGCACAAATGATATGACCAATAGGATAATCAGGATGTGAAGTGTAGGATAATGCAATAATTAATAACAACTTAGTGCCTGGGTTGTGACCTCTATTCATTAATTAGACAACTAAGAGATGAGGGTTAACTGTAACTAGAGTGCGTATAGTATGAAATATTGTTATCTAATGTTATATATATGTTTTTGGTTAATTATAAAATGTCATGTATATATATTTCTTTTAGATGGAGGAGTAAAACCCTGTTATTGTAGAGTCCTGAAGAAGGTGGTCGTACATTTTCTCTTTGTACCACCGAAACGTATCAACGCTATTTTCTATAAGGAATCCAACAGGGAGTAACCATAAGGATAAGAGCAGGGCTCTCACCTGGTTTCCTCCCCTTAGTAATACTGTTGGACCTTTTCAGACAACGGAATTTATGTCTGTGTCAATAGGGTTTCCTCATGTAATTTGAAATTATGCTTTTGTCGTATTTTTATGTTATTATTTATATGTTTTTGCATTGAATGTTTATGCTGGGTTTTAAAAAAATGCATGATAAGGAACTAAACTGACTTTGATTCCATGAGTTGGAGGAGTGTTCCTCTTGTTTTTAAATATTGATACTTGTCATTTTAATAAAACTATAGTTTTGTATGCGCTATATCTGAATCCTAGGGATTTATTGCTTGACTACTTTTTAAGTTTCAAGGAGGCCGTCTTCAAGGGAAATTAATATTCCTATGGTATGATGTGAGAATGGATGTGAGGTGTTTATCTGATGGATGTAAGGGCAGTAGTACTTGTGTATAAAGCTCTAGGGGAGTCTTGTGTTTTTCACGGCAATGGAGGCTTGTACATATGCCCCTATGTCTCTCCATTCTACAACACTCTGTTCCACTTTACTCCACTTTACACATTCCACGACATTCTACGCCATTCTACGCCACTCCACAAGTCTCCACTCTACGCCACTCCACTGTACGACACTCTATGCCACTCTCCTCTACGCCACTAACTTTTAGCCATGATGAACAGCAGCCACGTTGGTATACAACATGGCTAAAACATATTGGCAGAGCCAAAATCTCTTGCATAGACAAAATCTATTGGCTTTGCCACTGCTTGTTTTATGTTATGCAACTGCACCAAGATACAGTGCGCTCGGGTCTTCTCCCGTCCCTTGAAAATGACTGCCAGCAATTTTCATATCATATCTCATTTATACTTTCCGTTAAGCGTGTTGGTAAGAGCAAGGCATGGGTTAAAAATTGCTAAGGGATTATTGTGTTTCTCCTGCCACCATCCAGTAAAAAAATCACAAGCACTGACAAAGCCAGTAGGTATTTTTTTTCTTGTTTGCGGTTTTATAAAGGGTGAACTCGACCCAAAGGCATTGGAGCACCAATTACATTACATAAGGATATATTCATATTTTTGTAGGCAGGTGGAGGTTAACTGATTTGCCCAGAATCATAGGGGTGTTGAGCCGAGACTTGAACCTGGTTCCCCAGCTCTGGACAATATGACTGTTGTATGGAGATACAGACACAAGATGCAAGGATACACATCCACACACACAGCATGCCCCGTTCTAAGAGCTCAACAAGCATGCATACATCATATGCATACAGACACATACCTGCATTACCATGTTGACTCTCCCCATAGGTCGCGCTTCTCATGGGTGGTTCGGGACACATGTCTTTTATGTGTAATCTACTGTTAAGCAACGTTGAGATTGAGCCTATGTATTAATACCCATTATCGATCGTTTTCTGGCAACGCTCCCAGGATGTGGAACGCTCTCCCTACAGTCCTCAGATGCAACCCCTCCTTCTCCTGCTTCAAAAGGGCCCTGAAACTCCAATACTTCCCTGACCATCGTCAACTAACCTAGACTTAATTATCTGAGCTGACTCCTCTCTCGCTTGACATTCAAAGATAGTTGGTGACCGGACTGTGTTAGCCACCTTCGTTTGTTTTCTCTCCCTCCCCTGCACTGTTCACCTATTTTTCATGCTGTACTTTTTTATCTCTGTTTTGCTTCCATACTGCCTTCCTATTATATAATGCAATTTCCTTCTGTTTTTACAGTGTGTATGTGAAGCGCTCTGATGCCTACGGGTCGAGCTAGCGCTATTTAAAACTTTAAAAATAAAAAAAATAATAACATAACTACACCCCCCCCCCCCCCCCCCCCACACACACACACACACAAACACACACACCGCATCAAGGTCCTATTCCCCGTATAACAAAATATTTTCCAGACCTTGGCTTATTAGTTAACCTTGCCTAAAACTTCCCTCTCTTTTTGAGCAGAGAGGTGGGGCGCTAAAGACTTGCGTTGTATTTTCTGTAATTGAGGGGTGTTTCAAGTGCCCGTATCCTGCGGCTATCGCCCAGTTTCCCCCTCCCCCCTTTACAATGTCTGCATTTCCATCCCATTGAAGTGGGGGCTATCAAAGAGACACGAAGTGCCAGCGGGGAGCCGGGACACTCTGCCCACAATAAACACGTTTACAGCCCCATAAAAGGGAGGCTGCATAGACAGGCAGATGAGACACAGCTCACCTCCTTCTTGGGCCTGGCCACACAGCGTACACCCCATCCTGTGGAGGAAGCAGTGGAGAAGCTTTGGGGTGGCACAGGATAGAGGTTAAAGGGGCCTTGAGTGGCATCTCCACGTGGCACCGGACAGGGGCCAGCCTTCCAATCATGTCTTGCCAAAATCACGAACTAACCAAGACAGTTTTGTTTAGTTTGTGATTTGGGGGCGGGGGGGGGGGGGGATGGGTGCTAGTGGTTTGGCAGGATAGGCAGACAAGTTTGTTTTTTGTGCAGTTTGTACACAGCACAAATTTAGCCCAAATGCATTACGAGTGCTTTCTATGACCAACAGGTTACATTACACAAGGTCAGATGTGTGTTGTTTTTAAAGGCACTAGGAGATGCCGTGATTTGCCTAGAATCACATGATGTTGAGAAGATGCCAGGACTCAAGTCTATTTCTTAAGTTCCAAAGTTAGCAGTTCCGACCCTTGGGTCACACACATCTCCTGCCTTGAACTAATTTGGGGCGTTAGTTTTCTTTTGAATGGCTACCTTCCTACTCCTACCTTTTTTGTTACCTTTTTACTATAGCGCGAACTCGACCTGAAGGTATTGGAGCACTTTACGTGAGAAACCAGCTACATTACAAAAGGACGCATTCGTTTTCGGTAGGCACGGGGAGATTAAGTGTCCCAGAATCACAGGATGACGAGCCGACACCGAGACTCCATCCTGGGCTTCACCATCGGCAACTCTGGCCTTTAGGCCACATCCTCTCCCCTGAAATACCTTGAGTGTATCATTCATTATCAAATTGCGAACTAGTCAGTTGATGCTTAAAATAAAAGCAGCACTTATTATCCACATGAATGATGCTCATTGTGCCGACCTAGGTAGGATGAACATATGATTCGACCCTGTCGAACTTGTGGACTTCATGAGGCTGTAGACAAATGCCTATAACTGGCGTTCCACATTGACAGCAATATTAGATGCATTGCAGTGTCGTATGTTTGTTTCTCTGTGTCTTTTGAGCTCTCTGTCTTCCCTTTAAATTACTTTTTTCCGCTTTAGGGGGTCCTGGGGCGCGTGGTGTTGGAAGCGGTTCACAGAAAATGCTGTACGGAAAATCAATACGTTCATACATTGTAAACAACCGAGCAATGCTTGTTAGCACAGTGTACATTTGACGGGAACATAAGACAGTGGAATTTTTTTTTTTGCAGGGTTGAAAAGTCTCATTTTCATACATTCTAGCAGAGAGCAGTGCTTGCAAAAACACGAACCATGCATATATATCTCTTTGTGGTATGTGGGCCCTCTCAGCCGAACATGGCTTCTTCTAAACAATGTACAGACCCTGGGCTGGACTGAAAGAAGCCTTGAAAGCTGTGTACATACCAGGCCCACCCACCGCAGAGCAGAGTGAGCGAGCACGACCCTTTCCTGGAAGTGTTTGTTACCCCTCCCCCAAGTAAAATAAAAATGGTACCCAAAGATTCATTTCACTGGGCGATTTTGCAGAAATTCCGTATTTTTAAACGGGACCCAAAGATTCGTTTCACAAGGCGATTTAGGTTTTACGGGCAGTTTTAAATAGAAACTTGCAAAATATTCCAATACTTTAAAGCCTGGCACAGCGCCCAGGAGCATTATATTTCCCCTGCAGCAATTCATATATGTGCCAGTGAGAAAAATGTGTGCTGTTTCCTGAGGGCACCTATCTGAATTGAATCATTTTATAGTAGGGTTGGCAACTTTCACTGAAAAATACTGTGCATTTATTAATATTTAGGGCTCCCAGTTTTATAGTATTTACTTTTTTAACATTTCCGTCTGTATTTATCCATATTTATTTTTTGGCCATTTTATCTATATTTATCCATATATATTTTGTGTTTTGCGTATAAGTGAAGTTAAAAAACTGTACATTTCCATATCTATTTAACTGATAGACGAGCACTCATACTTTGATGTTTGTAGTGTTATAGCTATTTAAGCTGTCACATTTTACATACAATACATCCACTGGTAAATACAAGCAATGTATGTTAACATATGACCTTATTTAACCCCTTGCATGCACAGCAAATTTTTGCGTTGTGGGTCATTTACATAGTGGGCGGGATTCGGACGGGCACACACCCACCATAACTCATGACGGCCGGGGGCCGTCATTAGCATGCAAGGGGTTAAAGACATTTCATCCTGTTTTTAATTTCCCATGCTGTCCATCTACTCATCTGCTGGCCTATAATTAATGAAAGACATCATAGAGAGTCACTTAAAAGAAGCAAAGTTTTCTGTTCTATACACTTTTAAAAATAAATGCAGACAAAAACACATTGTTTTCTGTCTGTATTTATCTGTAGAAAATCCATAAAAAGGGAAAACAGGGAGCCTTCTTTATATTTCTCTATTCTGCAATGGGCAAAAGCTGTAGGTGAGTCCGAATTTATGAAAAATCATCAGAATTATTTTATATCATGTCCCTCTGATTGCTCTATTAATCATTAAGAAAGCATGTAGACAGCTCTCAAATACTTTTTGATTCATTTTACCATATAATTATCGTTTTAAGTTTATGTTTCACAGGGGAAAAATACCAGATTTCACCCATTTTCCAAATTTTTTACAATTATTGTCTTCAAATAGTTGCCAGGCCGGTACACTACCAGCCAGATGGCAACCCTAACTTAGGGCCCAACAGCCCTCCTACCCTGAAAGCAGCCACCCTCTACATGTGTTTTCCTCGCATGTTCCTTATCATCTTCCCACCATGTAAGCTAGACCCTTATGGACCTGAAGCTCCTCCCTCTGACCTCAAAGCAGCATCTCCTGACTTGACCACTTTCCATAACATGAGGCATGTTACATGTTACATGAGAATCCTGCCGTCACAAACCTATGATAATCACGCTGCAGTGGTTAGGACCGCATGCCTCCCTAATGTATTCAGCGATAACATTGTATTATATTGTGTTGTACAATTTGCAAGATGCTTATATCCCTGATCGGCCCATGAAGTACAACTCAGCTATTGGTAATTATTCAGGGCCACATTCCAATCCATCATTATTTTGTACACCATGCCACCTCAGTTGGGACCCAGCTATATGCAAATCATTCTTGACCCTGCTCCAATGGGAACAGCCCAGCTCGAACTGCCCAGCCATGTCCTCGCTGAACTGGCACACAAGTAGCCCGGGAAAGGTTTCACCCTTGTTATGGGCGCATTAGCCAAGTAGAGCTTGGTTCCAGTGACACAGAACACACAGGACCCATGTCTGGACATACCCATCCAACTTAGGACGACATACTAAAGTATACAAAAAGTGATGGATGGAATATTTGAATTAATCTCAGCCAATCAATCGGGCCGCATTACAATCCATTGTTATTTTGCACACCATGCCACCTTAGTTTGGACCCAGCAATATGTAAATCAGTCTTTCCCCTGCTCCAATGGGAACAGTTCAGCCCGAAACGGCAAGCCAGGTCTTCCCTGAACTGGAACAGAAGCAACCCAGGACCGTTTTCACCCTCCGACGCCATGCAATAGATGGCGACCCTCAAATATCGAATGGTGTTCGGTTCTCACTGCGGCAATGGGGCAGTCAGGATGGGTCTTTACTCCTCATCATTTCCTCAAAGGTCACAGATGCAAGACTTGACCCAGTTTACCTCCAGACCTGAATGATGACCAAAATCCAAAAAAGCAGTCACAGCTCCCCTAAGATCAGAGTCATCTCCTCTCAAGTACAGGAGCACATCTTCCACCTACAATGAGAGGTAAACACAAAGAGCAGAAAGTAGCAAACCCTGATAATGTAATCCCTGATGGACCATCCGAGCAAATGGCTCCATGGTCAGGGCAAACAACAGCGGAGATAAGGGGCATTCTTGTCTGGTGCCCTTCTCCACTGAACATGCCTCAGATATCATCAAACTAGTGCAAACCCTAGCCAGTTGGCCAGTATATAGGAGTTTAATCCATTAAACGAAGGGCACCCCAAAGCCCATACCAAACAATATGGTGTATAAAAACTCCCATCTGAGCGAATCAAATGCCTTCTGAATGTCCACTGAGATCACTACTGCATTCGTAGGGAGCCACACCCGCTCGTCCAAGGCCATAACCAGGTGGTGAATATTGGGCATAGCGCTTCTTGTGGGAATAAAACCAGTTTGGCCGGGGTGAACCAGGGAGCTCTTATGCAGGAGAAGTTGAACTGCTAGTATTTTGCTTAATATTTTCAAGTCAGGGTTGAGTGTGGAGGGGGTCGATACAGATCTGTATCTTTATCCTTTAGGGCAGGGCTACAATAGTGGTCTCCAGTAGCACCTCTTGTTTCCGTGACTCATTAACTAAAGCTACAAGCCTAGGAACAAGGCCTGCTGTATGCATAAAATAAAATCCGATGGGCAGGCCATCTAACCAAGGGACCTTTCCCCTCACCATCTCCTTAATCACACCCCATACTTCCTCCTCAGTAATATCCACTCTCAATAGATCTGCCACTGCAGGAAGAAAGGGCCCCCAGGGAGAAATCCACAATATAGTTCAACATATCCACAACAGCACCCCTAAGAGCCTCCCTGAACGCTGCTGCGAGACTCATTACTGGCTCTAGAAAACATTCGCATATATCCCCAGACTTAAAATCTCTAAAATGGCTGCCTTTTGAAGCCAGAATACAGCTAAAAATTGCCGTTATGACACACTCGGCCGTGCACCACAAGGCACCCAACTACCTCGCTCAAAAGCTGTCTATATCAGGAGGTTCGAGATCCAATAGAAGTACAAAAAATCTACTCCTGAAACCTCGTAGATTCCGGAAGGAAAAAAACATACAAGCGCTCCTTCTCAGGAATGGCACCCAGGATCTGGAATGCGCTCCCTCCTGAAACCAGGCTTATCTCCTCCACTGCATTCTTCAAGAAAGAGGTGAAAACCATCCTTATGGCCAAGATCACCTGAACTTTATAGGTGTTGGATCAGAGCCTCTGCATCGCTTTGTATTATTGACTACCTGATTGTCTCTTGGCACTATATTCTTACTTGATTGTGACACTTTTATGCTACTCTCCTACTACCGACCACTATATGATACACCTTAGTTTGTTGAATCACCCTCCTGTTGCCCCCACCCCTTGTTCTCTCTATCCTAAGAAATTGGTATAAGCCATCCCTACATCCAAAGTTTACCTGAACTCTATTGTAGCGGGATCAATGACTTTGCGCCGTCTTATATTACTTGCTACCTGATTGTATATTGGTATGTTTTCTGTACATTACTGTTATCCTATTATGTTAGTGACTATTATACTGCTCCCATTAGTTCTGTTCAGTCCTGTTGCCCCTACTCCTGTCTCTGTGAAGCGCTCTGATATCTGTAAAGATCTTGTTCGCGCTATATAAAACTTTGAATAAATAAATAAATAAATAAATAAATATACTCCTTGCTACCCCCATTCCTCGTGTAGTACTAATCATGATAGTAATGGAGAAATACTGCAGTTTTTCTTTTACTTTCAGAGTGCACTCTCTACCCTCCGGGGTCTCCTCTAGTTCGCAGGGAAGGCCTTCTAGCACCACCTCCTGCCGCTGAATATCGCCTACGAAGCTTAGTCAGCATTCTCCCGTCACAATTGCACAACCTGTATGCCCAGTGAAACCCAAAAGCCTGATCCTCGAGCATCATGGGGTCCATGTGCCAAGAAGGGACACACCATCAAGGTGCAGACTACTGGAATGAACAGAATACAGGTGAGTGATAGGAATATGTTTATGCAAAGTACTCTACGCCCAGCACCCTACTATGCATCGCCATGCAGGTATAAAATCTTTCGAGCTGGACCTCAAGGTCATGCACTCCATAACGATTGGGAATACACCCGCTTGGTCACGATATGAAGACACTTTGGTATTATCTGTAACAAAGGGGCCTTAGGTATGGACATGCTGCAGCAAATAATCTCGGTCGCGAAAATGTAGGAGGCGGGTAATTACCGGGCAAGGAGAGTCCCCAGGGCGTGGTGGATGTGCTGGTATCCGATGTGACCATTCCAGGGTGTAGGATCTGGAGGGGCCCTCCAGGGCTACCACCCACCTCCTGCAGCTAATCCTCCAAGAAGGCAAGAAGAGAGTCACACCCAACTCGCTCTGGGGACCCCACGATGCGAACATTATTACAGCAAGTCTGTCCTTCTTGATATTCGAGCTGGACCTCAAGGTCATGCACTTCATAACGATTGGGAATACACCCGCTTGGTCACGATATGAAGACACTTTGGTATTATCTGTAACAAAGGGGCCTTAGGCATGGACATGCTGCAGCAAATAATCTCGGTCGCGAAAATGTAGGAGGCGGGTAATTACCGGGCAAGGAGAGTCCCCAGGGCGTGGTGGATGTGCTGGTATCCAATGTGACCATTCCAGGGTGTAGGATCTGGAGGGGCCCTCCAGGGCTACCACCCACCTCCTGCAGCTAATCCTCCAAGAAGGCAAGAAGAGAGTCACACCCAACTCGCTCTGGGGACCCCACGATGCGAACATTATTACAGCAAGTCTGTCCTTCTTGATATTCAAGCCAAGCAGCCTTACTTTCTTACTTAGAACTACTTCTACACTGGAGGCTGTTTTGCTGCTGACGCTTATTACGCTGTAGCCACACATTCAACTTCGACAAATTGTGACGTTTTGTCCAACTGCGACTGAAGCATCAAATATTGATGAAAGGAAGTAAGAAACTTCAAGAGAGTGACGTTCATCTGCCTACTTCCTGATATATAATTCAAAGGATTTCCTATCTAGAAGTTCCTGTCAAAATATTAGCAAGAGTGTCCCTTCCAACACAAACATTTGATGTGAATAGGAATTGGACGGTTGATATCTTCCAAGGGTCATCATATAGATGCACAAAACCAATGTCCTGATGATGGTCTTTTGAAATAATTTCGCCAAGACCGAAACGTCGACTGTTGTGTCTAATTATGCACATTACTGACCAACTACAATTGATTTTCATTTACTTTTGATTTGAAGTCATTGTTTTATTTTTTTGTAGCAGTTTAGACTTATTTTCTGGATGTATTATAGGAATATATTATCAACTCCCTTGTAGATCTGAAATGCATTTTGTTCTGTACCCCCATTTTTTATTCTGTACCCTGATACATCAGTAACATCTCTGTTCTTAAGAAAATAACAATCTTTTGAAAAAAAAACTGGTCTTTGTACTTTGTACTCATTGTTGTACTTTGTTAGTGTGGTAACACCATTCACTGGTTCTTCATCATTAATCTCAGCCACTAAATCTAGACTAGTGAGGGTGTTTAAATAAGTTCATTCCCCTTTTAGCTGCTATTCAAAATACAAACGAAATCCCTTGCTGGCCTATTATTTTTGAACAATTGGATGAAGACAATGTATATCATGACAATCATTTTTTTAAATGTAGATGTGTTTGGTGTAGAACTGGATTGGTCATGTCCCAGTGATTTTAAACCTAGGTCCACATTCACGCCAAATATTCTGTGGAAGTATTTGAGAAGAGTATTACAAAAGAGTTAAAAGAGATCAGATATAAATCAACGGGTAAGGCAAGACCAAATCTTTCTGATGACCAACTAACTGCCTTGAAAATCTAAAAAAAGACTCCTCCATAGTGATTAGACAATCTGATGATGGGGGGAATGTGGTGGTTTGGTCTAATTATGATTAGTTGGAGGAAGGCTTTCATCAATTAAATGATCAGTTGTGCTAAAGAGCAACCAATAGATCAGAAGTGATGGCCTTGAATCTGAAACACAATGAGATGTTGCAGGATTGGAAAGACAGGGGTCTCTTAGAATGGGATGAATATCAAAGCTTGAAGTGTGGACATCCCCAACCTCCAATTCTCTATCTCCTTCCCAAATTGCATAAACATTCGCAAAAACCTCCAGGGACGCTGATTGTTTCCTCAATGTGATCACAACTGGAGCTAACTTCTCAATATATATCAACCACTATTTAAGATCATTCGTGACAGCCTTACCAGCTTACCTTAAAGATACCACTCACTTTTTAACAATGATTGATGGGGTGGCATGGGAGGAGGATTATATGCTGATTACATTGGATGTCACCAGTTTGTATACATGCATTAGACATGACTTGGGGATCCAGGCCATCAGACACTTCTTACGAGCTAGGCCTATGTCACTGCCACTTCATACTGAGATGTTAATTGATATGGTCCTGTTTAACCAACAACTTCTTCTATTTTGATCAACAAATCTACGAACAGATACAGGGAACAGTAATGGCCACCTGCTCGCCCCCAGTTATGCTACTCTTTTCATGGGCTGGTGGGAGGAGGAGGAGGTGTCCACCAAATGGGATACCCAAAATGATCACATTATGATGTGGACTAGATTAATAGATTATATCTTTTTATTTTGGAAAGGTGGTGTGGAATCAGCAACATCCTTTATTTCATTACTTAACAACAATAAAATGAATCTACAGTTTACATCTAATATGAGCAAGAGGAAGATAATATTTCTTGATCTGGAGGTTTCAGTAGAAAGGAATCAGTTGATAACGAAGCTACATAGGAATGTACTGCCAGGAATATTCGTTTAAGTGCTGTTAGTGCACATCCTTCCAGCCTTATTCACAGGATCTGTATGGAGAGTAAGTCAGAGCCAAAAGAAACTGTAGTACCGCAAAAGAATATAAGGATGAAAAGAGTATGATTATTAGTAGATTTAGGGAACGTGGCTATAGCAATAAAGTAATCAAACAAGCTGTAGCCAAAGTAGATAACCATCAAAGATCGAATTTACTCCATCCATAACCCAAGTTAACTGTAGAAAACAAGAGCCAAGTTAAATTTATAACAACTTTTTCAAACCAAGTTTTCAGGGTTAGAATTTTTTTTAATTAAAACTGGCACATTCTAAAAACAGACCCCATACTTGAAAAATATTTACACAAGTCACCCCAAATAACATTCATAAGAAGTAGACCATTAAAAGATTATCTAAGTCGCAATCTTGTAACCTCACAGGGGGCGAGTGAGCAAGTAGGTAGCACAAGGGGCTTCTCGTGCTGTATGCTCTGTAAAGTATGTGTAAATAATAGTAACTGCAATAAAATCAAGGTACCAAACAGTAAGAGGGAATTTTCAATCAAAGGGAGCGTTGGTTGTAATACTGAATTTTGCATTTATTGTCTCATTTGCCCTTGTGGGAAGTACTATATAGTGAGCACTATACACAAAGCAAAAAAGAGGGTGCTGGAACACAAGCGAGCAATAAGGCAGAATGATGAACAGTACCCAGTGGCTCGTCATTTCAAGGAAATACACAGCCAAAATGAGAAGTTATTAACCTTTGTGGTTTTGGATTCTGTTAAACAGCAAGAAAGGGGAGGTGACAAAGAACGGCAACTAAGGATCCTTGAGTCCAAATATATAATAGATTTCTCAAAATTGACACCTACAGGTTTAAATTCAAGTGAGGAATTTGCTGTACACTTGGGGTAATTACGTACATAGTATGTACAAATGTGTCAGTGATAACGGAGGCTGTGCATTTCATCAATACAGTCTAAGAAATTACATAGGAAGCTGTTCACAGCTTCTTTTAAACTGTAAATATTTTATCTCTTTTCAGTTTGTTATCTTAACTGGATCATGGCTTTTTAAAAATGATTTGTATGCATAGTAGAGATTCCAATAGATTATTATTGATACATTTCACATACTTCCTTCTTATTCTTTTTTTGTACGTGTGCACAGGCAGAAAGCACAAGTGAGGTATAAGGAGTAGCTAAACGAACAGCACCATTTTAGCAATGAAATCACCAAGTAGGCCAGTCTATGAGAAGTTTAATTGAGACATTCTTGAATGAGACAATCACCTTAACTTGATGGCCAAGAATAACAGTGAAACGTGATTGTGTTTGCAAAGTAAAAATGTAATATGAAGTGGCTGATCATTTACCGATTTATCGCATATTGAATATGGTCTGTATGATAAATTTTGTCTCATAGTGCAAATGTGTGAATAGGCTTTGATGCAATGCAATGCCCATTGGGCGAAAATGTAGTGTTACAAATACCAATTGTGTCAAAAAAATTGAGCCTATTTAATTTGCAGAGACATGTTGCTAGGCCACGCACCTTTTTACACCATGCTGCAAACGCGGCTTCTGGCGCACTGCTGCCCCGATGCTGAAGTCCACATGTGTCCTGACGTCCTCATCGCCCCACCAGCCTTGCACCAGAAGCTTCGTTTGCAGAGTGGTGTAAAAAGGGGCGTGGCCTCGACCCTCCTCTCTGCAACGCACACTTGTGATATCTGGTCCCGCCCCTTCCCTTCACCACTGTGCAGTTGGGGGATTAAGTTCCCTTGAATCCTGAGGGTCCCTGGGGGCCAACTAGCCCACCAGTTACCACCAGGTACCTCCAGTACGTGCCACAGAGCTGCGTTGCAGAGAGGTGTAAAAAGGGGCATGGCCTCGGACCACCTCTCTGCAACGCAGCTCTGTGGTGCTTACTGGAGGTACCTGGTGGGCTAGTTGGCCCCTGGGGACCCTCAGGATTCAAGGGGACTTAATCCCCCAATTTATAAAGCGCCAGGGGGTTTGTTTGCACACTTGTAACATCAGGCCCCACCCCCTCCCTGCACCACTGTACAAATGCGCCCCCTAGCATTGTAAGCTGGGGGATTAAGTCCCATTGAATCCTGTGGCCTCGGACCATCTCTCTGCAACGCAGCTCCCTGGAGGTCCCCGGGGCAGGGTGGGGGGACCCCCACACATTATTTTCTAATTAAGCCCCAGGAAGGTGGCGGTCCCCGGGGCTGCGGGGGGCCACGTGCCCCCGCACATAATCTACATTTTAAGGTCTGAATTCGGATCCTAAAAGATGGTGGTTGTCACCATCATCTTTTAGGGTCTAAATTCGGACCCTAAAAGATGGTGGTTTTCATTTGGTGCACGCAATGAAAATCCAAATTACTATCTGGGATCCATTTAGAGACAACGCAAGGCACATTTAGAGAAGACATACCAGGATTCTGGCGATAATTTACAAGTCCAGTTGATGAGCTTATCCGTTTATGGGATCCCGTAATGTCTATTATGCAAATAAATATAAAGAATTTTTATGAAAATGCCTCTGTGATGTGATGATGATCACTTGTATCTTGTTAGCCCCATGATATGATGTATTTACTGACCCTATCTGAGCACAGTTTATCGTATATATAGGCAGGTTGATTTCTGTAGCAGTAATCTGGTTGTTTTCCCCTATCCTTCCTCCCTATCACTAGCTTTTAGGGGCCCCCTTCTTAGTGGTTACCAGGCATTATAGTCAGAATTCCATTGACTTCTTAGACCTCAAATTCAGCGTGGAAGAGGGCAAAATCAATACCACATTGTTAAGAAAGGAAACAGCAGGGAATTCCATTCTCCACGCTGCCAGCTCCCATCCATCCAGCTTTAGGTGGGGGATCACTTACAGCGAGTTCCTCTGGGCCAAACGGAATTGCAGTTCCACTACCTCCTATGAAACCACGAAACAGGAAATGAAGTCTAGATTTAAAGAGAGAGGATATTTCAGGAAAACCATCTCCCAAGAGGAAACGCGAGTAGAAAAAAAGTCCAGAAATTAGATCCTTAGCAAAACACCAGAGGAGAGGTCCCCTCGAACCGAGAACAAAAATCCAGTGAGTCCATCACAAAATACTGCAACCACATCAGATACGCAGTATCCTAAGAAACAGGTGGGATGTACTCAGGAAGGATCCTATCCTCAGAAATGAAATCATCCCACCCCTCTGGTCACATATATGAGAAGCCCATTCCTTAAAGACATGCTCACACATAGTCACGTCCAACTCAAGGACAGCAGTTGGCTCAAGCAAGCGAAAGGATTCCACAAATGTGGAAAGTGTAAGGCCTGTAAGAATAGCAACAACATATTGGAGGTTACCTTAAACAGAACTAAAGCCCTCTGGAAAATTCCTTAATTCATCACGTGTAGTACAGACTTTGTTGTTTACGCCTTCGTATGCCCCTGTAATCTTTGGTATATAGGGTCTACCACATTTCCCATCAAAAAACGTATTTTAGAACATTGGCGTGCCATCACCAATCTAGACCACAGCTACAGCACAGCAAGGCATTTCACCAGGGAGCATAATTCTGACTGGACCAAAGCCAAATACTTCAGCCTTGACACTGTCACCCTCAACCCGAGGGGAGGCAATCGTATTGCTGTCCTTTGGAGGCTAGAGTCACGTCTGATCCTCCTAGAAGGCACCAAGTACCCTGATGGTTTTAATCAAGATGAGGAATTGCATTCCCACCTGTAAAACAGTATGACAAATGTCATTTTTTCTAGCCTTATCGGAAACTTCACGCCCCCACCCTACCTACTTCCCCTCTTACACTGCTCACCTATCTTGTTTTTGTGTACATGTTCACTCTTACCCCGCAATCAGACGCAATGTTTACTACTGCAAATGTATATAGTGTAATTGTCATATCTCTGTTATATCCTGTTAATCAATTCCTTTTTAAAACAAGCATTTGCAATGCAATAGGTCTCGCATTAGGAAAGTTTGAGCTATTGGTATTGTAAATGTCAAATTTTGTATTTATGTTTTGTTTTTGAAAATAGTGAAATTAATAGCTTTGTCATTTACAATGCCAATAGTTATAACTTTCGCAAATGTGACACCTATAGCATTTGTAATGCAATATGTGTTGTATTTACGTGACTTACATGTTTTGATATTACAAATAACAATGGCATTTAATTTTTTTATAATTAATACTTAAATAAAAGTTATTGTAATTTATAATGGCAATAGCCTAAACTTTTGTAAATAACTTTTGTGAAGATTATGTTCAGTGTATTTTATTGTAATACTTAAATAAAAGTTATTGTAATTTATAATGGCAATAGCTTAAACTTTTGTAAATAATTTTTGTGAAGATTATGTTCAGTGTATTTTATTGTGACGAAAATCCAAGAACAGAAGTGAAATATTAACATCTTTTTGTTACATTTGCAATAAAGCTTGAAACATTGAGAGAACATATTTGAACCAGTTGTTGTTAAATGGTTGCACAGATTGATGCTGTGGTGGCGCTGAGTGATGTTGTGATGGCGAACGAGTGATGCTGTGGCATTCAGTGATGCTGTGGTAGCACATCGTGATGTTGTGGTGCCCCTGAGTGATGCTGTGGTGGTGGTGAGTGATGATGTATGCTATGCTATGCTATGTTTTATTTTGCTATCCTATGTTTTGTTTTGCTATGCTATGTTTTGCTATCCTATGCTTTGATTTGTTATGCTATGCTATGCTGTGTTTTGTTATGCTATGCTATGTTTTGCTATGCTATGCTATGTTTTGCTATGCTATGCTTTGTTATGCTATGCTTTGTAATGATATGCTATGTTTTGTTGTGTTTTATTATGCTGTGCTTTGTATTGCTATGCCATGTTTTGTTTTGTTACGCTATGCTATGTTTTGTTGTGTTTGGTATGCTATGCTATGTTTTGTTGTGTTTTGCTATGTTTTGTTATACTATGTGTTGTGTTTTGTTATGCTATGTTTTGTTATGTTATGCTATGTTTTGTTATGCTATGCTATGTTTTGTTTTGCTATCCTATGCTTTGTTTTGTTATGAGAATGTGATGCAGCCTTGCGTTTCCCCCTGCGATGGCGCTAAGTTTAACAACTTAGCGTCAACGCAGGCACCCTTGCACCAGAGTGCAAGAGAGTCTGTGTGCAGGGGAGGATTGGTTATGTATAGGAAGGTGTCCCTTCCACATGAACAATCCTAAAATGCCATTTTGTAACTTTCATGTGTGCTGCTTCATGCAGCACACATGAAAGTTACAAAATGGCATTTTTTAAAAGGTTTGTTTATGTCCAGGAAGGGGCACCTTCCTGTACATAAATAAACCATGTATTTTGATTTTTCCATGTGTGCTGCACAAGGCAACACACATGGAAAAAGCAAAAAAACGAGGAGAAACAATGCATTTTTCCTCGTTTTGCCAACTTAAAACCAGGATTGTCCTGGTCTAAATTTTGGTGCTGCCTCCTATGTACACCACCCTGGTAAATAGGGGGCAGCGTCAAATACAATCGGTGTTGCGGTGGAACGCCCACAGCAACACCCACTGCATCGCCCCTTTCACGCTAAACATAGCGTGAAAGGGGGCCTTATGTACAAGGACAGTTAAGCCACAACGCTGCCTTGTACATAAGGCAAGGCCCCTATCGCCACGGGATCGCCACAAAAAGTGACGTTCCTGTGGCGAAAGGGGCTTGTACATATGCCCCATAGTTCCTTGGGTACCTATTTCATTAAACTGAGAAGCAGCATTAAGTGTGCTGCCCACCTTCAGATTAGCCATCTGAACATTGCAATGTTTTTCCCAAAGCTCTCATCAGATTTCACCAATCCCCCAACAGCCTTGATAAAGTCATACATATAGAGGACGACACAGGTGACATTTGACGGTTGTAATAATGTGATTGAATTGCATTGATAGCTAAAGCAACTAGAAAGTGACACCTATTAAGCGTTGCCAATGCTTGCTTGCTTCCCTTCAGACTAGTGGATTCCGAACAAAATGACAACATTATTTCTCCTTTCAAGATTCCTTCCCACCACCCCTCAGTTCAACACTCTTGTGCAGGCACATTAATTTAACCCTTCACGGTATGTCTGCTGGTCGCCCCTTGTATCAGCGTTGTTATCTGATACCTACGTGTTCAGATATGGCTGGGCTGCCAAACACAAGATTGCCCCCACGGGCCCATTGTTAACCCCCTAACATGGCGAGCCCCCGCGCCAGCAGCCTTTCATCTCCCCCAGGGCACTCTAGTGGATGGCTGATAGTGGGCGTGAGCGCAAAGGAAACGATCTGATAGCCCCCGGCCTGTGACGGCGACCATAAATCAAACGCACAGGGCCATCTTCAGTGCTGGGCTCCTTTGATTTATAAGGAGCCCCCTCTTTCCTTGAAAAATAGGCTGGGAGTTGGGGAGACCAAACGGAAGCCAGATTCTCCTGTTCCAGACTCAGTAAAGCTAAACGAATAGACGTTAGCCATCGCTTCTTGACAGAGTAGTGAAGCCCCCCCCCCCCCACCCCCTCCCCGCCACTAGGGGCGTGTGTATCACAGGCGCTTGTTTACAACTTTCCAGGCCAGAGGATCAGAATTTGGCGGTACCTCGTGAAAGTAAATGCCAGACACTGTAAAATAGCTGTACCAAGTACATTCATTGAACGTGGCGGTGGCGCCATATTTGTTGTTTACTGTAAACGTATTAAGGCGATTAACACATTATTTATTAAAGTACGTCACATCTGTTTAATCTAAGGAGAACAAACCTTGAAAAACGAGAATTGTGCCATTTATAGGATTGCCATATAGCCACTTTTTTTAACCAGCCTGGTCTGTGTTTGTATGTCCCTGCCAGTAACATAGAAGGGGAAAAAACAGCAAAATCAGGTATTTTTTGCCGTTTGAAATCCAAATCTTTTCAGCAACCAGCACCTGGACCTTCCAGTCCAGCAAACCGGAAACAAAATGGCAGTATTTTTTTGAGGAAGGTGACAGACTTACATACTATTGAAATCGCCCACAAATTGAGACCACTCGCTTTCTTATAGCAGAAAAGGCCACTTTATTCAGGATATGTAATTCATAAATTTCCCAACAGATCATCAAACATGTAAATTTGGCATTTGAACCGAAACCATTTCTTTATTTATTTATTTCCTTTCATCATAAATTTAGACTTTATACCGAAACCATCAAACCATCTCTTTTCTTGGATTGAACTCATCATAACTTCCCCAACATTTTCTTTCATTTTTTCCCCTCCATTTTTCTGTATAATTCCCCCTATCTAACTAATAACTGGAGGAGCCCGCTCTAGACTCCTCCCTGGGGATTTTACGCCGCCAGCCATCTGTAATGGGAAACGCATCCTGAAGTGGCAAAAAACCTATATATAAATATATATATATATATCCATATATGCAAATACTCACATATAAGCTCATAACTACGTGATACCAATGCATATATATACATACCGTACACAACACAGACAGTTGCATTCTGTGTCCAAGCAACCTATGTGTCTCCCTCTCGCCTTTTTTTTTTTTTGGGAGGGTGGCTGGGAAACCGCTAAGAAAACTAAAACGCCCTCTCTACACTCCCTGCGCCTAATCTCCTCAGCAAGCTACGCAATGCTAGCTTCCCTGACGCTCCGTCTAACGCGCTCCTGGACCCTACCATTATGCGCGAAATCCGCAGGGGGAGACGTCTCGCGCCGCTCCCCCTGCGGAGCCATCGCCCACAAATTGAGACCACTCGCTTTCTTATAGCAGAAAAGGCCACTTTATTCAGGATATGTAATTCATAAATTTCCCAACAGATCATCAAACATGTAAATTTGGCATTTGAACCGAAACCATTTCTTTATTTATTTATTTCCTTTCATCATAAATTTAGACTTTATACCGAAACCATCAAACCATCTCTTTTCTTGGATTGAACTCATCATAACTTCCCCAACATTTTCTTTCATTTTTTCCCCTCCATTTTTCTGTATAATTCCCCCTATCTAACTAATAACTGGAGGAGCCCGCTCTAGACTCCTCCTCCCTGGGGATTTTACGCCACCCAGGAAAACCAACGAGTTTTCCTGGCCCCACCCCAAGAAAACAGACCTCTTTATAATTTGGAACTGCACCAAAGATTTACTTGTAGCTCTTGCGCTAGCATGTCTCTGATTTCAACTAAATAGTAGGCCATGCCTAACTGAGACAAGTGGACTCCGTCATCACGAAAGAGATGACTCTCACTACTCGAGATGTTGTCATGCTGTAAAACCCCAATTTTCATCACTTTACAAAATACCCTCATCGCTTTATTGAGTTTCCGCCCGGCCTTCTCCACTGCCGCATGAGACCTGGCCTGCCGCCAAGATTGTCTGTATATGAACTCAGTCCAAAACAAGCGAGTGGTCGACCAATTCATCCTTAGCACCGTCAAATCAAGTTGCATGCGTGTAGGATAAGGTGGTCCGGACAACCTCTCATGTGAAACATTTGCGTTAATGTTGGAATTAAATCGTCCCACTGCATGCCTCCTTTACCCTTCCAGACTACTTCGTGCTGCGCACTAGGAATACCCAGTGATCGTCCATAAATCTGCTCTTCTGCGAATAGGGCTGCCCACTTTATGAACGAATGGCCTACTATCCAGGTCTGACATTTAAACTTCGAATTTTCACCCCGCACAGTACCTGAAATGAAAGAAAAATTAGACCACAACACCCCCATCCAAATACTCAAACAACAAGCTTATTTTCTCACATAACGTTTGTAACTGTTAGACTGCCACCTACGAATGCGTTTAAGCACGTCCACACCCAAACCCAGTCTTCCCGCCTCTGTAGCCGCCCCTATACGAAAAGAGTGTGTGGCAAATGATTTTGGACTTTCACCCAAGCATGTCAGAGCCCTTCTCAAGACTGCTAAAAATTGGGAACTTGTAATTTTCGCACCAGTTTCATGAATGAAAATGTGGCCTGTTGTCATCTGTTCCCTAGCAACAAAACGAACCCACTCCTGCACCGGGCAACAATCAGCCACCCCACTACTATTTAGAAAAACCCACGCGCCTCGGCCTAATTGATCTGTTTTCGACTTCCTCACCCATATCCCCAGCCTATATTCTCTTAAGGCAATCTCTGCAATGGACAGACCTCTATCACTTCCCACTCCCAAAACCTCAGAAACCCTAAAACCCCCAAAAAACATCCAAATCATAGCTAACCTAAAACGCCTTAACTCCCAAAGATCATAACAAAACAAACCTAATTGTCCTAACAACTTCTGCAACAATTCAAACGTAATGGGAGCTCTTGGTTGCATTAAACCCACTGACCCCCTCTGTAAACCCTTCAACATTTTTCTTACCAGTTGATCATCCACCGGGTCAAAACCCCACAACAATTGACCATAAAAGGATAAACCAGACAATTTTCCTGCAATGGTAGCGTGCGACAAACCTTTGTCTATTAAAGTCAGCACAAATTCGCAAATACCACCTGTAAATTTCCCCTCTGCTTCAGCTCCTCCTAAACTCTGTTTGTACTGTAAAAACTCCAGCCATGCCTGCACATAACTTCTTCTAGTTGAAGGGGCAATGGACTGCTCGACTAGCTGAACGATCCTCACTCCCCTAGAACCCAAAGGTTGTGTGGCACTTCTGTTTTGTAGAGATCCGCCCAGGCGCCAATTCGCGGAACTTCCGCCACTGAAATCGGGAAAGAGCATCAGCAATGCAGTTATTAACCCCTGGGACATGTCGAGCTTTGAACATCATGTTGAATCGTAAACTTAACAGCATGAACATTCTCAATAACTGTAACACTCTAACATCTTTCACTTTCTGGTTGTTAATCAGGTTCACAACTGTCATGTTATCAACATGAAATAACACCGACCTGTTCTGAAATTCTTGGCCCCACACTAGTAATGCTACAATCAACGGAAAAAGCTCTAAAAAAGCGATGCTTCTTCCATGGTGCTTCCAATGTTCTGGCCAACCCTCTGCGCACCACCGCCCTTCCCAGAAGATACCAAAGCCACTGGACCCCGCCGGATCAGAATAGATTTGAACTTGCCATACAAAATTGTCATGCACAAATTGTAAAGGAATGCCATTAAATTTGTCCAGAAAACACAACCACACTCGTAAATCTTCTTTGATGTTTCTGGTGACACGAACTCTGTGGTGTGGGAGATATGCACCAGATAAAGCCATACCTAGACGTCTACAAAACGTCCGTCCCGCCCTCACCACTCGACAAGCGAAGTTTAAATAACCCAGCAAGCGCTGCACCTGTCTCACCTCAATCTTAGTTGAATTTAAAACTGTGAGGAGAAAAGCCTTAATCTCACGAATCTTATTTTGAGGAAGGCGTGCTGTCATATGCATGGTGTCTAGTTCAATGCCCAAAAAGGTTATTACTGTGACCGGGCCTTCAGTCTTGTCTGGTGCTAAAGGGACCCCCAGAGCCTCAGCAAGTGTCTGGAAACTCGTCAGCGCTTCTGAACAGTGTCCCGTGTTTGCCTTTCCTATGAAAAGGAAATCATCCAAGTAATGACAGCAGACACCCTTAGTATATGTCTGAGAGAAAATCCATTGTATGAAAGTGCTGAACAGTTCAAAAAGCGCACAAGAGGCCGCACAGCCCATTGGCAATACCCTGTCTACAAAATAGTGCCCTTGGAAGAACATCCCCAATAATTCAAAGTCAGAAGGGTGAATTGGCAGTAACCTAAAAGCGGACTGAATATCACATTTCGCCATTTTGGCTCCTTGGCCCATCTGTGTCACTAATTCCATTGCCTCATCCACCGTTGTGTAAGATACTGAAGTGTCCAATTCAGATATAAAATCATTTACAGATCCCCCTTCCGGCCAAGATAGATGCTGAATCATACGATATTCGCCCGCAGTTTTCTTGGGAATTACCCCAATAGGGGACACAATCAAGTTCGGCAAAGGGCAAGCCTTGAAAGGGCCCGCTATTCTCCCAGCTCCAACTTCCGTGTTCAGTTTTTTACTCACTACCTCCGGCATCTCTTTCGCCGAACGCAGATTGTCAGCCCACCTCTGTTTTCTAGGCCCTTGATACCTTAATTTGAACCCATCCCGAAACCCCCAGAACAAACGGGATGCTGCCTCAGTATCGTGATATCTATTCAACCAAGGCACTAAGCTATTCAATCTAATGGGAGTAGGGTCCTTTTGGGAAAGGAGGGAAAGGGGCGCCTCTACCTCTCGCTGCCCAACCACTCTGCTCTGGAAACCGCTGTTGGTCACTACCTCTATACCCACTGAAACCTCCCGCTGGGGCATTACAGTGTGTGAGCGGATGACGCCCCACGCAATGGGAACAGTCGTGTTTAAAACGGCACAATGGTCTGTTACACATTCCCCTGTTATAATTCCAACAGGCTCCTGTACCAGATGAAACACCTCTTCCCCATGTACCCGCTCCAGATTGAGCGGGGCGCCATAGAAAGGGCCGGTAGGGAACTGGCAAGGCACTTGCCGTGTGTGTCGTAGCCGATGGATGTGATGTGGACATCCATTGAAGCCAAAGCTCCGAGTCTACGTCACCCCAAGGCTTCTCTACGCAAATACTAATACGGGCTCGAAACTCCTCATCGTAGTTAAGCCAGGAGTATCCCCCAAAGTGTAACTGAGCCTTCCTTACTATGTCCATGTATTTGTAAAGAGCGACGGACCTTTCGGGGTACCGTTCACAATAGATGCTCGCGTAGATCAAGAATGCGGAGGTCCAGTTCTCAATCGTACGAGGCACCCTGGGACGTCGCGCTAACTCCCATTCCTCCTCTTTAGAACCCTCTTTGGCCTGTAAATCTCGATGCAGCAATTTGGATATGTCCACAAACTCCTGATTCCATATCCGCTGCTTAGTTTTTTCTGATAAATGGGACCCCAGCGGCATCGCCACACCCATATAAGGCAGCCGCTGCCGAACGTTAATAACCTGTTCTGCTGCTGCATCTCGAGCCCTCCCTCCTGTTATAACAGGCAATTCTTGAGGTAATACTCCTGCATTTAATGCCAAATCCCTTGGCCTAACCTTCCTCCCGCCTTCTCCTCCCCCAACAACTTGCACCACAGGTAACTCTCGTACCATCCCCCCGTCATCTCTACCCTCCTCCCACACTGTCCACCACTGATGCTTACCGCATGGTAGCTGTCCTGCTCGCTGCTGCAATTCATTTGGAGACATCCGCTCTTGATAGTCTCGTGGGGTCACATGCGCAACCGACAAATCCGCACTGGACTTCTGAAACAACAAAGAAGAATTCGTTGCCCCCCCCCCCAACCCTGACTTCTGTACCTACTACACCCCTAACACTCTGTTTAGAATGGACACTCTTTTTGCTCCTCTTTCCGCGACCCACCTGACCCTCTGTTGATTGACAAAATTCACCCCTCACCTGACCCTCACCACTAGAACCTGGGCAAGCACCATCTCCCACTCCCCCGTCCAAATTTGACCAAAACAGATCAGCGCTCCACTCCTGAGACTTATCTGCTCGCAAAAAATCCGCTCTAGATTCGCTAGCGCATACTTTACCAAGCTCCGCATTATACCGTGACACGGTAGGGGCAGCTGCCTGAACAGATAGCGCATTTTTTACACCAACCATCTGCGCCTCAACCCTGTCGCGTGGTGCTCGTGAGGTATGCACAACCTCCCTGGGAGCCGGCACTCGAGCAGGGATTTCCGTGCACATAGGGCGCTCAACCCAATGCGACTGACTGTCCTCGCTACCAACTGGTTTACTCCTATCGTAAAGTGCATCATATGGTGAAGGGCGGGCGCGTGGAAAGATATATTGAATGTCCCACCGCTTGCCTGCCTGTTCTGCACAAAATGTGCCTTGCCCATGCCCCTGCTCAACGTCGTCGTCCGTGTCTGAACTCACAGAAAACTCCTCCTCTGCCTCAGACTCACTGCTCTCTTGTGACCTTTGCAACATTACGCCATGCTGAAACACCGGAGGACCTGAAACTAAAGCCATAGGAAACTTCTGAGGATTCTGCGATGGCTGTAACGGCGGTTTTTCACTCTGGGGGGCCTGCAGAGATTGTGCTTCATAAACCCCTTCTTCCTCTTCACTGTCACTCGAATATGCCGCCAATGACCCCGACCCCCCTCTCAGAAAGAACCTCTGTCCTGCGTTATTCTGTCCATTATCAAACCCCATTGACTCGCTGACAGGAATACTATTCGAGGGGTGAGAAGATAATGTCACACACTGCTCCCCCAAACCAACTTGTTTAAGGGCTACCTTCTTTACTGTTTTTTCCTACCCTTTTCTCTTCAGGGAAACCTGCGAGCCACACGTAGCAGCTCCCAAAGGGGGTCCCGCCACCAGCATATTCGCCTCAGGACCGTGTGTGCTGTCTTCTAACACACTCACTATCTTCTGTCGCGTGAGGGACGACGCTCTTCTCGCTGACATCATCATACTCCCCTCGCCATGACGCGAAGCCGCATCTGCCCCAGCACTCAAGGAACGAGCGCGCCCCCTTTTTTTCTTGACTGAAGCCGGTTGACAGGCTTCAATTGCGTACCTCACTCCTTTCGACGCTTGCCTCTGTGGTGGGCGCTTTGGAGGCATCATTTCATCAAGCGCAGCTTTCGTCAGCATATCTTCCCTGCCCTCCTGCTGTATCACTCGCAGCGCAGATATCAGCTGGGCGCTCATTTCCATCTTCACAAATACTCATAAACTGGCTAACTATCCTCCGTTAAAATAGCAAGAAATATTAATTTACTTGAAACCGCTAAGAAAACTAAAACGCCCTCTCTACACTCCTTGCGCCTAATCTCCTCAGCAAGCTACGCAATGCTCGCTTCCCTGACGCTCCGTCTAACGCGCTCCTGGACCCTACCATTATGCGCGAAATCCGCAGGGGGAGACGTCTCGCGCTGCTCCCCCTGCGGAGCCATAGAAATAGGACTGCGATTTTGATGCCACCAGGGCGGTACAGAATGACTTCATAGGCTGCACACCAATATAGAAAACAGATGACAATGAGACTCTAAGGTGCCAAGAATAGTAATTCTTTAGTGGTAACAATATGAAGAGAATGATATCCAACTCTGATAGATAGTAGGTATCACTTAAATTACTTTCTAATAATTGCTGATGACTAATTCACCCATGGGTAAACATATAGGGTCAGGTTTGATGGACAGTATTCCTTCCATCAGAGTGGGGTAGGACATTAGGTCCATCACCCTAACAAACTACTGTCGGACAGTTTTAGAGATTGCCGCTGGCCTAGCAGTGATCTCAGTACCTTGATAGGTACACCTGTCATGACGGTTCCTGTCAAGGTACAAAAAGTTTAGTGGACGGCCGCTGTCAGTTTGGGAGTTTTCACGCAGGGAGTTCTTCTATCCCTTACTGGCAGGTTTTTACTTTTAACACAGGGATGTACTGTACCTCACTTTTGCTTAACTCTGCTAAAACTAAAATCACCTGCTTCTCAGCAGCATCTTCTCCTCTGTAACATTGCCTCTCCACTTCTTGATGCCCATCCCAAGCGCCAGAGACCTTGGAGCACAATGTGACTTCAACCTGAGACTTCAATAGATCATCACAAACACCCTCATGTAGACCAGATTCTGTCCCGGAAGCTCAATTTCAGGAAATCTTAGCGGTACTCCCCCTTCCATGCTCCAAGTTCCTGAACAACGGAGTGGTCTTCCATAAGGAGGGCTGTTGCAACATACTACTTCTGGGAGTCTATACGTTTTTTTTACAATTTGATAAGATTATAGATTTCAAAAACCTTCTATGCCCCAAGCCTTCCCATTGCATAATTTCCAAGCTGGATGACTGTTTGTCAATCAATATAACATCCCAACACACACAAACGCACACACACCAGACCCCCTTTTTATGTTGCATTCAAGACAAAAATAAAAGCACTCTTATCCAACATTTAAATTACAGACATTGCATGCCTTCTGTTTTATTTCCTAATACTTCAATATAAATGATGTCTCTCTCAAATACTGAATCTAATCTACAGTCTGTACGGTATACAGCCTTTACAACGAAACTTTTACAACGAACTACCATTACAACGCAACTTTTACGACGCAAACCATTACAACGCATAGCGCTGGGGGGCGCTCTAGGATAGGGAATAGGTTTAATGTACTATCCAACACCTTCCCTACCATCCACGGGGACTGGAGTTGGAATAGTAAATTAAACTATTCACTATCCAGCGCCCAAAAGCATTATGCGTTGTAATGGTATGCGTTGTAAAACTTGCGATGTAAAGGTAGGCGTTGTAAAAGTATGCGTTGTAACGTCATACATCCGTCTGTACAGTGTACATATGTGCTTATTGTGTAATATTGCTCTCCTTTCCGGTCTTCAACAGTTTTAGCTAGTTCAACATTACCGAATGGATACTACATTGTCACTATGTAATTAGATACTTGCTTGCTTCTTTCATAAACCTTGTTGTCAATACTATTGTAAAGCTCTCTTACCTCAATTTGAACATGGTCCGCACTATAGAGAACCTTTGAAAGAATAAAAAAAATTAAACATGCCTGCGCACACACACACACACACACAAACATGCATGTGCGCATACACACACACACACACACACACACACCTGGAATTCAGAAGGGACACAAAGCTCCAGCTCGTTACGAAGTACTGCATTTGGCCTCAGTCCACTATATGGTCATGAAACTCCTCGGTGACTTGCAATATCCTTATAACCTACAGCAGGCAGTACTTTATCCCATATATAATGCGCTTGTAATAAGGCTGATGGGCTACATATTGCATTTGTGGTGAAGTAATCGTCGGCCACTCTCTACATCAAGCCCATAGCTCTTAAGCTCCTTATGGAACTCTATGGTGCTTCATTTCTCAGTGCTACAATGCAACTGCGTACAACCATATATGACGGGCTGAAAATATTTCTAATGCACACAGTCCCATATTAGGTCTCTTAATGGAGTATATTTGTAAAGGGTTAGACTTGATATATCTTGGCACTCTCAATCATACGTTTGCAGCCATCTTTATTGAACTTAATAACACATGAAAGAGTTCTGTCTTTTGAATCAGCAGATCATTTCAAAACATGTAATATTGGCATCTGAAACTTTAAATACAAAGTGACACAATGAAACGTTGACAAAACATAAGATGAAAGAAAATGCTGTTATGCCTTTTGAGCATTAATGAAACAGACAAGTGCATTTAGTAAGGTAAAGGTTCTTGGCAGATGTGCTGTGCTATTCAGGTCAAAAGTTCAAATCCTGGGAAAACACCACAGCCTTCCCCCAGATCCAATCTGGTTCATTGAGTACATTAAATAGTGCAGCGGCATACACATTTTGTTTACAGACCTGAGAAATGTCACAAATGCAGCATGAAGTTTGCTTTGGGTATACCCATCTTTCTCTTCATTTCTCCTTTCTCCATGTTCTGCCTTTCTCTTAATTTGGTGTGGGTTAACTCCTGATGAAAAAAAAAAACCAAGAGCCATATTATGCATTGTCATTATTTGCGCCACGGCGCAAACAATGACAGTGCGACCCATTATGGTGAATGCGCTGCCCCGTGGAGAAGTGTGGCTCACTGGTTAGAAGCGGCAGACCCTGAAGCAGAGATCGGCCCGGGACCAGGGTTCAATTCCCGACGCGGCAGGGTCTTGTGTCAATGTCCGCGGACTCGATAATTCTCGCCGAGGTGCCTACGCTAACCATGGGTCCCACTCTGCAACTCTGGGCAATAGCTTGCTTAATCTCCACTACGGCCCCATCAACGCCGGGGATGCCTGGCTTCACCTTGGAGGTGCCCAGGAGGGACCATCTCACTGGGAAAGCCAGGACGGGTTCCCCAGCGGTATACAACGCCAGGACACTCCGAGATGGAGTAACAGTGCGCTTTACAAGTATACTTACCTTTACAAGTATACTTACCTACCCAGGGCAGCCGTGAACACATTCATGTGACAACATGGAGCGGGTGCTGGCAGCCGCTCTGTGTTTTCACAGTGCAGGCGGCAACCCACCTGCACTTTTAAGGGGGATTATAGATCCCCTGCTAGTGGGTGCGGTCAGTCACTGCACCCACCTGCAAGGGGATGTCTGAGGATCCATAGGCCCCACTTTCTCCCCTCCAGAGGGATGCTCTTAGGGTGCGCACTCGCAGTGCGCCACCTAGAAGGTGGCACACTTTGAGTGCGCCCCCGAGAGCTTCTTTGCCTCTGCGCACGCATCTGTAATATGATGTGGGCACAGAGACAAAGGAATTCCCTCATTTGCATAAAGCATGTCCCTATAAAAATGAGGGAACGCCCCCTGATTGTAGCCCTGGCGCTTTAAGTGCTTCAGCGCTGTCTGTATAACTGAAGGGGACACACAAGCATCTGTGCCTCCAAAGTGCCAGGGGGCGCGCAAAGCGGGTGCAAACTCCCCTTGCGCCACCAGGGCAGTTATTGTAATACGGCCCCAGGTGTCCAAAAATGAGTGCTGTTATCCACCACCTAAACAACTGAAATACTTCCTTTAAATTGCATCTCTTCCCGTTTCACACACATGTGGAGCATGCTCTTCAATGCAGAACTGACCTTCTATGAGACCAATGGTCCATATATGAAATGTAGTACTGGGAAGACATGTAGCCATCAGTGGCGGTTGCTTCCATTTGAAACCTGTGAGGCAAATATTTTGACCCATTTACAAGCACTGTGAGAAACGAGTAAAGCTCTCAATCGTGGTCCGTTATAAAAAGTGTTTATAATGGGCCATGATTCAGAGCTCTTGAGTTGAGGTTGAAGCCGAGCCACTGTGACTTTCTTACACTGCCTGAAAGTGGGTAGAAAAGCAGGTTTTTATTAAAAATAAAATAGCGTACTTACCCACTGCCTCGTGTTTGTCTTCGTTCCCACAGTCAATTGCTCCAAGGCAGTGAGGGGACTTAGAGCCAACTTCCCTAACCAATCCAGACGCTTTTCTCATGCTGCTGACTCTGGAGACCTGTGCCTGCTCTCTAACGAGCTGTCTAAGGCAGCTTGTGTTGGAGAGATTTAAAGTGTGCATGTCAGACTGGCCGTGGCAAGACAGCTGGCCAAAGAAACATTCACACTTTAAACTGGAGTAGCCACCACTACTCTTGCTGCCAATCAGCAGAAATGTATTCATTTATAAGTTTTTTATAGCGCTAGCTAGACCCGAAGGTATCAGCTTTACATATAATGTGAGATCATTAAATTGAAGTACATGCAAAAAAACAGACAAAGAAAATCGTGGGCCGCAGCAGTAGTTACAGTATTCAGACTTAGGAACCGCTTGAGCTAAAAAATGCACAAAACATAGTGGACTGCTGAAACACTAATTAACCGCTACAATTGGTCAAGGCAGAGAGGGTGTGAGCTTTGGGAACATAGCTCAGTTAGGGTGTGTTAACGTATTTGTTGAGCAGTTGGTGTTTATGGTCCCGTTTGAAACAAGAAAATGAGGGGTTGCAGTGCAGGTCACTAGGGAGTGAGTTCCATATCGTGAGAGACTTAAACAACTCATCAACACACCGACCCACAGCTCAGGACACACCCTCGATCCCATCTTCGCAGCAGGAAACAGAGTCCAATTCAGCCACACAATGCAGCCGCCAAAGACCGACCACCACTGCGTACACTTCGCCATCAACAAACCCAAGGCACCCAAACCAGCCCTACGGCCCCCACGAAGGAACTGGAGCAAGGTTACCGACGAGCAACTTAACTCCACCCTCACCCAGGACAACCACACCTGGGCACCCAATGCAAACGATGCAGCCAGAGAACTCCACACCTGGCTCTACAACTGCGCAGACGAGCTCGCCCGCTGTGCAACCCCGACAGACAACTCCCCAGGAAAGCCGCCTGGTTCACCACTGCTCTCCAAGAAGCCAGACGCACCTGCAGACGCCTGGAGAAGAACTGGAGAAACACCAAGACAACGGAAAACCACACCACCTACAAGGACGCCATGACAGACTACCACAACCAGATCAGAGTCACCAAGAGGAATATCATCCACAACAAAATCCTGGCCAACTCCACCAACTCCAAGGAACTTTTCAGTGTCATTCAAGAATTCACCAACCCACGCAGCAAAGCCACAGACATCACCCCATCCCAAGACCTCTGCAACAAGCTTGGAACCTATTTCCACCTCAAGATCAAAAACCTCTAAAACAACTTCATTGACCATCCACCAGGTGCCACAGATGGCCTCCCGCCCACACAAACACCAGCCAGTCCATCATCTCCAACTGGACACCAATCATGGCCGAAGACACCACCTCGACCATGAAAAGCATCAACTCGGGGGCCCCCACCGACGTCTGCCCCCTCACATCTACCACAGAGCCACAACCACCATTGCACCTGAACTACAATGCACCATCAACACCACCTTCAAAACAGGCACCTTCCCAGATGACTTGAAGCAAGTAGAAGTCAGACCTCTGCTCAAACTGCCCACAGCTGACTCCACTGACCTCAAGAACTATCGGCCCATCTCGCTCCTCCCCTTCGCAGCCAAAGTTGCAGAGAAAACAGTCAATAGGAAACTGTCACTATTCATTGAAGGGAAAGCCGTCCTCGACCAGCCCCAATCTAGATTCCGAAGCAACCACAGCACAGAGACCACCCTACTCACTGCCACAGACAACATCCGCACCCCCCAGACCAAGGCCACTCCACAGCCCTCATCCTACTTGACCTATCAGTGGCCTTCAACACCGTCTCCCACCGCACACTAGTCGCCAGACTACACAACGCAGGCATACAAGGAACAGCCCTTGACTGGATCCAATCATTCCTCACCTTCCTCTCCAACCCCACGGAAATCACCTGCGGAGTCCCACAGGATTCATCCCTGAGCCCCACCCTCTTCAACATCTGCATAGCCCCCATCGCAGCCATCGTCCGACAACACATCCTCAATATCGTATCCCAAGCCGACAACACCCAGCTCATCCTCCCCCCTCATCAAAGACCCCCACCACTGCCAAACTCAACTTCCAGAAAGGAATGCAAGACGTCGCAGTCTGGATGACCAACAGCTGCCTGAAGCTCAACGCAGAGAAGACAGAAGTCCTCGTCCTCGGTACCACCCCTTCTGCATGGGACAGCACTTGGTGGCCGACCGCCCTCGGAAGCCCACCTACCCCCTCAGACCAGGCAAGAACCTCGGCATCGTACTCAACTCATCACTCACCATTAACCGACAAGTCAACACCGTCACCTCCAGCTGCTTCAAAACACTCCACATCTTCTGCAAGACCTTCAAGTGGATCCCCCCTGAGTCAAGGAAGACAGTCACCCACACATTCATCACCAGCAAACTGGACTATGGAAATGGACTCTACGCCGGCATCAACAAGTCCCTACTCCGCAAACTCCAGACAATACAGAACACCGCTGCCAGACTCGTACTCGGCATCCCCCGACACAAACACATCAGTCAACATCTACAAAGTCTCCACTGGCTCCCCGTGGAGTAAAGAGTCACTTTCAAAATCCTCACTCACGCCTACAAATGCCTGCACAACAACAGACCCAAATACCTCAACGGCAGAATCAACTTCCACGTACCCAAAAGAAACCTTCGATCTTCCAACCCCACACTGGCCGAAACCCCGTGCATCCACAGAGCCAGAGCAGGTGGACGATCCTTCTCTGACATTGCAGCCGAGTCCTGGAACGAGCTACCGGCAGACATCAGACTCACCCCTTCCCTGAACACCTTCAGGACGACCCTCAAGACCTGGATCTGCGGCTAAACAGATCTGCGGACCCCCTCACCCCCAGCACCTTTAGACTCCTATGGGTGAGTAGTGCGCTTACAATTCCCTGATTGATTTCCCGAGAAAGAACGTGTCTTGGAGGATTTCTTTTTCAGTTTGGGAGGTATGAGAAGAAGTGCGCTGGAGCTCCTTAGAGATCTGGCTCTACCTGCTTTCGAAAGCTTGTTCTCCAGATAGTTGGGAATATGTGTGTGAGCCGTCTTGTAGAAACATCTTTCTTCAATTGGGAGCTGATTGAGGCTCTTGAGGGCTGGTGTGATGTGCTCAAACCGATTGCAACCTGTTATTAGCCGGGCTGCCATGTTGAAAACTGAACCTCATCGCTGCTTCTGATGGCCACGATTGGAACGTTTGAAGCAGTTAAGGGGTTAAGGGGCAAGGTGAGTTTCGCATTTCCTGTGAAGATGGTGTTACCATAATCCAGTTTGAGAGGACAAGTGATTGCACTACCGTCTTAAACTCTTCAGGGTGAATGAAAGGTTGGATTTTCTTGAGGTGTTTTAGTGTGAGGAGTGCTCCTTTGGCTGAGTTGTTGATGTGGTCTTTCAATGACATGTTTCGGTCCAGGGTGATACCTAAGGACTTTACGGTGTTGGACAGTGTTAGAGAACAGTTTAGAGCATCATAAATCTTGAACCATACTTTGATTGGTAGCAGGTTATTTTTCAGGGAGAAATGTAGTAGTTCAGTTTTGTTGGGGTTCAGCTTTAAGTGGTTGATATTAAGCCAAGTTGTATCTTGATTAGTGTGATATTCAGATGTAGGATGTCACTGGGTGATTTAATTTAAAAATAGAGTTGGGTGTCATCAGCATATAGGTGATATTTGACCCCTGATTGGTTCAGGATAACCGTAAGGGGTTCCATGAAGAGGTTGAAAAGGGCTGGGGAAAGAGTTGAACCTTGGGGTACACCATGAGGAACTAGTGTTGGTTTTGAGAAACAGTTGTTGATTTTTATTTGTTGCGAGCGATGTTGCAGGTAAGATGTGAACCATCTTAGGACTGTGCCGTTAATCCCAGTACGGTTCTTGAGTGTCTCAAGTAAAGCAGGGGGATTTATGGTATCGAAGGCAGCCGATAGGTCAAGTAGGATTAGGAGGCATCTTCAATCAAGGATCTGCAAATGTCATCCGAGATATTGAGCATAGCAGTTTCAGTGCTACAGCCTTTCCTGAACCCAGAGTGGAAGGTGTAATGGAGGTTGAATTGTTCTATGTGTTGATTCAGTTGTTGTAGGACGCACTTCTACAATTTTTTGGCTAGAAAGGGAAGGTTGGTGATAGGTCTGAGGTTATTGAGGTCATTGGAGTCGGCACATAGTTTTTTCGGTATGGGTGTGATTTGACCTAGTTGGTCAGGGACACTGCCTGAGGAGAGAGATGAGTTGATGATCCAGAATGGGGCAATGATATGGTTTAGGTTTTTAACTATTGTAGAAGGATTAGGATCCGAAGTGTGGGATGTGGGCTTCAACTTCGCAATTATATTGAAGACTTCACATTCAGTCAGGTTCAAAATCGGACCAATTCGCTTTGTTTTTCAGTTGAAGGAGATCAAGGTTGAATTTCGTTTTTATAGAGGCCATACGGTCCTTGGTTACATCAGGAGGGGGTGCTGCCATGTAGGGGAGTGAGGCCTAGGGAAAAGTTGGTAGGGATGTCAGATTTGTGACTTGGATGAGCAATTGTTCAATTTTTAAAACTTTATCAGTGAAGAAGTTGACAATTTCTTCACAGCGTTCAGTGATGGCTTTTGTTTTGTTTGGGGAAGAAAGGGTAGTTTGCTGTTTAATAATGTTGAAGAGCTCTCTGGGTCTGTTCTTAGCGCAGTCAAGTTGGTTGCGGTAGAAAGTGGCTTTTTTCTCAATGACCCAACCCTGACACTCGCCTCAGGCTGGCCAGTCTAAAGAATAAAATAGTAATATCATCTTTTTAATACCATTTTACTTTTCATGTTTGCTGAGTTGGCAGCATGGGGAGTAATGCTACTCCTCCCTAATGGAGGAACCGCAACAAGCAGCCACAGAGATATACCACAAAGTGTCAATTATCTGCTAGGAAACAGAACTTGAGGCTGAGACCACCTCACATCTCACTTCACATCTCACATCTCACATCTCACATCTTCACATCACCCCACTTCACATCTCAGCCAACATAGCATCAATCAAACAATCATAGGGCTACCACACATTCATACCCAATAACATGATCTATGATGGCCAATATACATGGCTCAATGCTGGGACTTTATGGCAGGGGAAGCGCTGTCTTTTACGCATGCACAATGTAAAAGGCAAGAGCTCACCACTAGGCATAGAACTAAAAGAGTGTTGTCTTCTATCCAACATTCCTCACACTGGGTTTGATCTGCTGTAATGCCTGGCCTGTAATAAGCATTGACAAAGCCAACAGGTCTAGGTTTAGTTTGCTTAAGAATGCAGTGTTAGCACATTAGAGCAAGCTACATTCGTGGAAGCTAGCAGCAGGTGACAAATAGGACTATGGTTGTAAATTAGTCCCTCATGCATCTCAAAGCAAGCAATGGACTGGAGGTGGAAGTATACAATCAAACAGAAAAAACCATAATGTGAGAGATCAATACTCTGCTGGGTTAAGCCAACATTTGACTGACAAAGTCTCAAGCCAATGTCTAAAAGAGGATGGTCGACGAAAGCCAATCTATGAAAGTGGCAGACCCAAAGCCGGCTCCATGTATATCAAGCAATAGGTCAGTTTGATAGCTGTGCTGTCAACACAGACATAAAATGGGGTAACACTGGACATTGTCATTTGGTTCCCAGGGGACCACTTAAAAGTACTTGATGATCCAAAGACAGCAACTCAGGCCCCTAGTTATGGTGGTTCGATCTGTACTTAACCTGATCCTCCCCCAGAAAATCAGGGAGTCTGTAAATTCAACCTCACTCCTATTTGGTTTCTACCATTCTACTGAGGGTGTGATGGTCCTCTAGCCCCTACGCCTTCAGTCGACTGCTACCGCTCATTCACACACACAGGCTCCCTAAAGTAGGATGTTCCTGCAAGGCTACACAGGACATTTGCAAAGAAAATCCAAGCTGACCAGGGAGAGAGGGTCAAAGGCTGGAAAGCCCATCCTGTTATTCCTAAGCAGGAGAAGCATCCTTTTTAACCTCAGGCTGTCTTCAGTCTCACAGTTGCGCAAGTCCTGAGTGTGGAAGCTGACATTTTGCTTTCCAGGGGGTCTTCCGGGGTTGTAGGGTTAGCTTCAGTAGCTGCAAATCAGTGACGGATTGAGAAGGCGGGCAGTCCGATATGGAGCAATGAGCTGTTGCATGAGGGTCATTTCTGGGCCATTTTGTGTGCTCTGTTCTGGGTTATTTTTGTGCACTTCTGCAGTTTGCAGCTTAACCAAAGGCCCGTCCGTCAGCCTCAGGTCCATTGAAAATAGGGCTGACTTGCACTCAAAGGAAGATGCGGAGGTGATCACAGGTCCTCCTCTTCTGGAAATGAACTGCTTGTAGTTTGCTTCTCCCCCTCCCCTACTGGTAGGCACAATAATCACAGTTGGGAGTGAAAAAGGCTGAACAACCTCGTCAGAGACCAAAAACAGCGGTCAAGTGGGTCTTTTTCACCCCATTCTATCTTTTGGGCTTGTCCATTACAGCATGTCATGCTTTGTGGCCTATGCTTCCTTCTTCGTCCCCGGTGGACAAGACCAATACACAAGGTCACAGGGTAGAAGGGATGAACCATACCTTTTTTGGCCTCTCTGCTGAGCATACTCGGCGGTGTTTGCATATTTGCCACTTGTAATGACCATTTGAGGTGAAAATGTGTCACACTGGCACACTAACAATGTAGTGAAAATATTCATGGCGCCAAAGGAAAAGAAAATGTGGCGTTTCTGTGAATGCTCATTTATGTGCTCTTGAATACTACTAACAAGCACTGGTAAAGTTAAATGGTCTGATATGTTTCATGTGTTCCTTCTGTGATGTATTTGGTATCCTTAACAGAAGACACATGCAGAGGTATTTGAATACTAGTCAGGAGGCATACCTTAATAGCACAGGATTTGAACTCAAGTTTTAGGTCATGTTCATATTTACATTGATGCAGTTCTTATTAAAGATTCCTAACTACACTTCTTTGGCCACGCCTATTTTAGAGACCTTATCCACCTTTTCATCTAACTTAAAGCAGTAGATCACAGGCAATGCCCGGCTTAAAAATACTTTCCTGAGCTCTATTGTGTGGCATACTTATCTGCGATGAAAATATGTCAGCATACCAGAGAGTTAGCTCAGTGAGTTGAATGTTTGTCACTTAATCAAAAATGGTAATTTAAGCCTTGTATCTCCAAAAATAAACCAGGCTACACTAATCAACAAATGTTTTGCGAAGAAATGCCACATTTTTGGGGTGCCTGTGTCTATTTTTAATCCTTGGGCTGCATCCAAGCACTCAGCGACATGAATGAAATACAGAAGGGTTTAAATGTATTTCCAGAGTGTTAAAAAATGTCTTCTACCCCAAGGCCCCAGGAAAAAGGAATACTGTTTGACTACAAAATCTGCAAATTAAATCTAAACTATATGCTCTGGTATCCTCTAAAGATCTTTAGAAGAGTAAATATTCCAGAGAAATATGCCCTGAACATTGCCTCTGATAATGTTCGTGTGGATTAAAATTTCCTGGGAAATCTGCAATGTTTCTGTTATTTACAAAAGCAGCTTTCCTTTTCAAGGTGTTTTTATTAATGTCACATCTTATAGTGAAATCTAAATATTTGTTTTCGAAATATCCTTTTGCTGATTTGGTGCGTTCACGTCCAACGCAGCATCCTTTCTGGCTGGTGCGATAATTCCCGCCATATGGCCAGAAAGGATGCTGCGTTGGACGTGAACGCACCGAATCTCAGATAGACCCTCAATAAGGGGATAAATGGATTAAGCCTGAACAGGTATTACGGAGGCTTCAAAGAGTATGGGAATTGGAGCCCTGATAATGTCTAATGTGGACAAAACGCGTTGGCTGGATTGTTCATTGTAATGGCTTCTAGGTGCAATAACTGGAAGATTTTGAAATAAAACACAAATTGGTTGTTTATTAAAGACTGCCTATGGACTTTTCTTGAAGGATACGAACATTGAAGCAATCACCTTGTGAACATTATGAATAAGCGCTCTTTTCTGTATAGGTGGTTTTAGATTACTGATGCCCCATTGGCGGTGGGACCATTGAGAGTAGAGCGTAGTGGAACCAATTAGACTGCTAGCCAATATTGTACATCAGTGCGCATGCTTCGAAGCCCTCACCGCTGGTCGAGTGGAAGGATGCACTCCAACAAAAGATAACTCAAGTTTTCCATGTATACTGTTTCTTTTTATAGTGATGTCATTGCTATCTGTACTGTGTTGTTCTGATTATCATCTCAAGCAATATGGTGGTATGTTTATATATGCTGTATTTGCTTCAAACTAAAGGAGTAATGTTGGGTCGTACCGGAGAAGTAACTGGTACGAGGACACGTGGCCGTGGTCACGTGCACCATGTTTAATAAATACTGGGACGGGCAGGCGGAGTCAGGGAGACCACCTGCGCGGAACCTGTGACTAGTTCTACTCACTGTCTCCGGGTCTTTTTAGGTCTCGCCTGTCGATGCGCATGCGCATCGAGCTTGCGAGCCTATTGCGGCTTAAACAACCTTTAACTAGCAAGCAAGGAATCGTGGCGATTCCTTGCAGTGCCCGTGACTTTTAAGCTCAATGCGCATGTGCATTGAGCTTAAAAGCGCGTGCACATCAGTTCCCTCAGCCGCAATCGCCGTCTGTTCCCTCAGCCGCATTCCTCCGACACCTTTTGAAGTGAAGCTTAGCTTCACTTCAAAGGCCCCGGCTTCTTCACACCCACATGCCGCTCTCCCCGCTCCGCCCCCTCCCCTGCCCGCCGTGTGCATTTCTCCTACACCCCCTCCCCACAGCAATGCCCTCCGTCTGTTTTACAATTTGAAGAGGTAATCGGAGTGCCTCCTCACATTTCACTTCACTGCCTTCCAACCTCATGGTTGAAACTTTAGTCACCATCTCCTGTTTGTCGTACCCCAAGCAGCGGTGCCCGCACTACAAATCCTTCTGTTATGCCACATCTCTCAGCTTACAGATTCCTTCGCTCTTTCTTTTACTCTCCACATTTCTGCCTCTTTCACTCTCTCTTCCAACTCTCTCCCCCCTCTCCATTTACTTACACAAATCTCGCAGATACCCCAAGCAGCAGTGCCCGCACTACCAATCCTTCTGTTATGCCACATCTCTCAGCTTACAGATTCCTTCGCTCTTTCTTTTACTCTCCACGTTTCTGCCTCTTTCACTCTCTCGTCCAACTCTCTCCCCCCTCTCCATTTACTTACACAAATCTCGCAGATACCCCAAGCAGCAGTGCCCGCACTACCAATCCTTCTGTTATGCCACATTTCTCAGCTTACATATTCCTTCGCTCTTTCTTTTACTCTCCACGTTTCTGCCTCTTTCACTCTCTCGTCCAACTCTCTCCCCCCTCTCCATTTACTTACACAAATCTCGCAGATACCCCAAGCAGCAGTGCCCGCACTACCAATCCTTCTGTTATGCCACATCTCTCAGCTTACAGATTCGCACTTTCTTTTCCTCTCAACGTTTCTGCCTCTTTCACTCTCTCTTCCAACTCTCTCCCCCCTCTCCATTTACTTACACAAATCTCGCAGATACCCCAAGCAGCAGTGCCCGCACTACCAATCCTTCTGTTATGCCACATCTCTCAGCTTACATATTCCTTCGCTCTTTCTTTTACTCTCCACGTTTCTGCCTCTTTCACTCTCTCGTCCAACTCTCTCCCCCCTCTCCATTTACTTACACAAATCTCGCAGATACCCCAAGCAGCAGTGCCCGCACTACCAATCCTTCTGTTATGCCACATCTCTCAGCTTACAGATTCGCACTTTCTTTTCCTCTCAACGTTTCTGCCTCTTTCACTCTCTCTTACAACTCTCTCCCCCCTCTCCATTTACTTACACAAATCTCGCAGATACCCCAAGCAGCAGTGCCCGCAATACCGCACTATCAAGCCTTCTGTTATGCCACATCTCTCAGCTTACATATTCCTTCGCTCTTTCTTTTACTCTCCACGTTTCTGCCTCTTTCACTCTCTTCCAACTCTCTCCCCCTCTCCATTTACTTACACAAATCTCGCAGATACCCCAAGCAGCAGTGCCCGCACTACCAATCCTTCTGTTATGCCACATCTCTCAGCTTACATATTCCTTCGCTCTTTCTTTTACTCTCCACGTTTCTGCCTCTTTCACTCTCTCGTCCAACTCTCTCCCCCCTCTCCATTTACTTACACAAATCTCGCAGATACCCCAAGCAGCAGTGCCCGCACTACCAATCCTTCTGTTATGCCACATCTCTCAGCTTACAGATTCGCACTTTCTTTTCCTCTCAACGTTTCTGCCTCTTTCACTCTCTCTTACAACTCTCTCCCCCCTCTCCATTTACTTACACAAATCTCGCAGATACCCCAAGCAGCAGTGCCCGCAATACCGCACTACCAAGCCTTCTGTTATGCCACATCTCTCAGCTTACATATTCCTTCCCTCTTTCTTTTACTCTCCACGTTTCTGCCTCTTTCACTCTCTTCCAACTCTCTCCCCCTCTCCATTTACTTACACAAATCTCGCAGATACCCCAAGCAGCAGTGCCCGCACTACCAATCCTTCTGTTATGCCACATCTCTCAGCTTACATATTCCTTCGCTCTTTCTTTTACTCTCCAAGTTTCTGCCTCTTTCACTCTCTCTTCCAACTCTCTCCCCCTCTCCATTTACTTACACAAATCTCGCAGATACCCCAAGCAGCAGTGCCCGCACTACCAATCCTTCTGTTATGCTACATCTCTGAGCTTACAGATTCCTTCGCTCTTTCTTTTACTCTCCACGTTTCTGCCTCTTTCAGCTTACAGATTCCTTCGCTCTTTCTTTTACTCTCCACGTTTCTGCCTCTTTCACTCTCTCGTCCAACTCTCTCCCCCCTCTCCATTTACTTACACAAATCTCGCAGATACCCCAAGCAGCAGTGCCCGCACTACCAATCCTTCTGTTATGCCACATCTCTCAGCTTACAGATTCGCACTTTCTTTTCCTCTCAACATTTCTGCCTCTTTCACTCTCTCTTCCAACTCTCTCCCCCCTCTCCATTTACTTACACAAATCTCGCAGATACCCCAAGCAGCAGTGCCCGCACTACCAATCCTTCTGTTATGCCACATCTCTCAGCTTACATATTCCTTCGCTCTTTCTTTTACTCTCCACGTTTCTGCCTCTTTCACTCTCTCGTCCAACTCTCTCCCCCCTCTCCATTTACTTACACAAATCTCGCAGATACCCCAAGCAGCAGTGCCCGCACTACCAATCCTTCTGTTATGCCACATCTCTCAGCTTACAGATTCGCACTTTCTTTTCCTCTCAACGTTTCTGCCTCTTTCACTCTCTCTTCCAACTCTCTCCCCCCTCTCCATTTACTTACACAAATCTCGCAGATACCCCAAGCAGCAGTGCCCGCACTACCAATCCTTCTGTTATGCCACATCTCTCAGCTTACATATTCCTTCGCTCTTTCTTTTACTCTCCACGTTTCTGCCTCTTTCACTCTCTCTTCCAACTCTCTCCCTCCATCTCCATTTACTTACACAAATCTTGGTGAGGCACAGGCAGCAACAGTCCAAGCTTCCCTCACACACAGAGCTGGTACAGCACAGGCAGCAACAGTGCAAGCTTCCATCACACACGGAGCAGGTACAGCACAGGCAACAGCAATGCAAGCTTCCCTCAAATACGGAGCAGGTACAGCACAGGCAGCAACATTGCAAGCTTCCCTCACACACAGAGCAGGTACAGCACAGGCAGCAACAGTGCAAGCTTCCCTCACACACAGAGCAGGTACAGCACAGGCAGCAACAGTGCAAGCTTCCATCACACACGGAGCAGGTACAGCACAGGCAACAGCAATGCAAGCTTCCCTCAAACACGGAGCAGGTACAGCACAGGCAACAGCAGTGCAAGCTTCCCTTACACATGGAACAGGTACAGCACCGACAGCAGCAGTGCAAGCTTCCCTCACACACGGAGCAGGTACAGCACAGGCAGCAGCAGTGCAAGCTTCCCTCACACATAGATCAGGTACAGAACAGGCGGCAGCAGTGCAAGCTTCCCATACACATGGAACAGGTACAGCACCGACAGCAGCAGTGCAAGCTTCCCTCACACACCGTCACACACCCTCAGCTTCACACACCCTCACTCACCCTCACACACACACACACACACACACACACACACATACAACAACAAAAGGAAGAATAGAATTAAACTATCCTAATCCACACTCTAACTCCAAGATAGAAATCCTGAGTCCTAATTCACCCTAAAAAACTAACAGCCTAATTCACTCTACAAATACACCCTCAAGATACGCAACAGAAAGACATCCTAGAAAATAACAACCAAAGTAAAAATACGCCATCCTAATGCACCAGCCAAATAAACAATCAAATAAAACTAAACAAAACACAATATAAGTAAAGACTCAAATAATAGCCTCCTATTCCACCCTATTCAAAGACATGATTGTGCATTTAACAGATAGATAAGTTTTATGCCATTTTCTGAGACAAAAACAAATTTTTGCACGCAATTAAAAAGTTAAGGGGAGAAAACGTAGTCGTGCATCAGATACGTTACACACAAAATCTACTTCCCAAATGTGAGCTACAGCATGCAATGATGTTTATCAAGCTTCAGGTCACCAAACCAAAAATTATTCGGACAAAATAACACCAACAAAAGAACGAAGAAATATCTGTCAGGATGCGAGGACTAGGATGTACAAACACAAAAGTAAAACAGCCTATTTTTAACTTGGGTAATAAACAAGCACTATTCATCCCGTAAATGGGACGGATTAAACACAATTGTCATGAGTTAGACAAAAAAACGTAGGCATATAACAATAGCAGTTCATCACACGGAATTACATCAAATATAAAAAACATATTACGCAACTTGGATTCAGCGCTAACATCATCAATAAACATTACATATGTGTCTTAGCTTCACAAAACAACTCGTAATACAATTAATACTTTTGAAGTGTACAATATTCATGGCGAAAAGAGTACTTTGAAACTCAAAGAACAGCTCTTGTACGTCAAATAACAAACAACTGCTAATAATACATTACATAACACTTTACGAAAATAAATACATTACATATCGAAGAATAAAAACAAGACTTTAATTACATTACATAATATTCATTTCGAAATATTACAAACAAAAAAATACTATGTCAACATTATTAAAATTACACTCCTATTCATTCGTTAACTTAAACATACTATAGGTAGTAAATAAAAACACTTACTTACATATAAATTACATAAATAACTAAAATAATTACAATCGCTAACAAAATATGTCACTTTTTATATAAATACACTCATAATTATTAACTAATTTATGCATACTATCAATACTACTTTAAATTAGATTAAAAAAACACGTCGAGGAAATCTCTTACCTATCATACGACGCACCAACAGCACACGGACAGGAACACGCCTTCCGCATCCCGCTATTCTCCATGTTCTGGAGAATTCCACCGATTACGTATGCAAATCGGAACGCGACGTCAAAAACGTAGCGCTCCGATTGGCTAAAAAATATGTCAATCAAAAAAAAACGTAACTTTAGGAAAATTGAAAAAAAAACTACAACGCTAACCTGTTAAATTTAGGTAGCGTTAAGGTGGCGCTTTGCGTCCGACATTTTAATAAAAAAAAAATTTTTCAACCTTAACCCCTCACCCTCAATCACACTCAATCACCCTCAACACATCACCCTCACTCACCTTCACTCACCCTCAATCACCCTCACTCACCCTCACTCACCCTCACTCACCCTCACCCTCACTCACCCTCACCCTCACTCACCCTCAATCACCCTCACCCTCACTCACCCTCACTCACCCTCACTCACCCTCACCCTCACTCACCCTAATTCACCCTCACTCACCCTCACTCACGCTCACCCTCACTCACCCTCAACCCCTCACCCTCACTCACCCTCACTCAGCCTCACCCTCACTCACCCTCACTCACCCTCACCCTCACTCACCCTCACTCACCCTCACTCACCCTCACCCACACTCACCCTCACCCTCACTCACCCTCAATGCCTCACCCTCACTCACTCTCAACCCCTCACCCTCACTCACCCTCAACACCTCACCCTCACCCTCACTCACCCTCAACCGTTCACCCTCAACCCCTCACTCACCCTCACTCTCACTCACCCTCACTTACACTCAACCCCTCAGCCTCACCCTCACTCACCCTCACTTACCCTCAACCCCTCAGCCTCACCCTCACTCACCCTCACCCTCACTCACCCTCAACCCCTCACCCTCACTCACCCTCACCCTCACTCACCCTCACCCCTCACACTCACTCACCCTCACTCACCCTCAACTCCTCACCCTCACTCACCCTCAACACCTCACCCTCACCCTCACTCACCCTCACCCTCCCTCAACCCCTCACCCTCACTCACCCTCATCCCCTCAGCCTCACCCTCACTCACCCTCACTCACCCTCGCCCTCACTCACCCTCACTCACCCTCACCCTCACTCACCCTCACCCTCACTCACACTCACTCACCCTCACTCACCGCCACCCTCACTCACACTCACTCACCCTCACTCACCCTCACTCACCCTCACCCTCACTCACCCTCACCCACACTCACCCTCACCCTCACTCACCCTCAACACCTCACCCTCACTCACCCTCAACCCCTCACCCTCACCCTCACCCTCACTCAGCCTCAACCCCTTACCCTCAATCACCCTCACCCTCACTCAGCCTCAACCCCTCACCCTCACTCACCCTCAACCCCTCATCCTCACTCACCCTCAACCCCTCACCCTCACTCACCCTCAACCCCTCACACTCACTCACCCTCACTCAGCCTCACCCTCACTCACCCTCACTCACCCTCACCCTCACTCACCCTCACTCACCCTCACTCACCCTCACCCACACTCACCCTCAACGCCTCACCCTCACTCACTCTCAACCCCTCACCCTCACTCACCCTCAACACCTCACCCTCACCCTCACTCACCCTCAACCGTTCACCCTCAACTCCTCACTCACCCTCACTCTCACTCACCCTCACTTACCCTCAACACCTCAGCCTCACCTTCACTCACCCTCACTTACCCTCAACCCCTCAGCCTCACCCTCACTCACCCTCACCCTCACTCACCCTCAACCCCTCACCCTCACTCATCATCACCCTCACTCACCCTCAACCCCTCACACTCACTCACCCTCACCCTCACTCACCCTCAACTCCTCACCCTCACTCACCCTCAACACCTCAGCCTCACCCTCACTCACCCTCAACGCCTCACCCTCAACACCTCACCCTCACTCACCCTCACCCTCACTCACCCTCAACCCCTCACCCTCAACACCTCACCCTCAACCCCTCACCCTCACTCACCCTCACAACACATATTGTGTTACAATAGGTGTCACATTTGCGGAAGATAAAACTATCTAGAGATGTAGCATAACGACCAGAGCTGCCATATAAGTCACGTAAATACTAAACATGTTGCATTCCAAATGCTATAGGTGTCACATTTGCAAACGTTATAACTATTGGCATTGTAAATGACAAAGCCATCAATATAGCAATTTTAACATCGCCCAAAAAAAAAATTTATGTCATTTACAAGACCAATAACTACAACGTTTCTAATGCGATACTTATTGCATTCCAACCACACTCATCCACGCAACGCCACTCACACACGCAACGCCACTCACACACGCAACGCCACTCACACACGCTACGCCACTCACATACGCAACGCCACTCACACACGCAACGCCACTCACACACGCAACGCCACTCACACACGCCACTCATCCACGCAACGCCACTCATCCACGCAACGCCACTCATCCACGCAACGCCACTCTTCCATTTGCAAAAAGAAAAATTTCTAACTATTCTATTGCGAGACCTATTGCATTTCCAATGCTTGTTTTATTAGCCTGGGCCACGAGGGACCTGTAAGACCCGGTGCCATTGGGTATGCTGCCGGTCCTCCTGTGATCACTCAGAGCGGCCGACATAACATTTGAGCCCGAATGAAATGAATGCATATATTAATTAACATTAGATTGATGATGCTATGGAACACATTCAAAATGGCCACTTCTTTGGTAGTGTATTCTGGGAGATACCATTCGTTCATGCTGGCAGAGGTGTTGTAGATTCCGGGACGCGGCCCAGCAATTTGTCTACCCCTGCTAAATTGCTTCACATTCCCCAGCATCTATTTATTGGAAACAGCTCAGTGCTTCTTCAGTAATTACTTTATGAGGCCACAGGATGTGTCATCTCATTGCAGTATGCCGAGTACATCCACTCCCCGCAGCTACAAGTTTATTGTTTTCCATGTGGGACGTCTTGGGAATGCGTGATGCAGTTGAGTTGAGTTGAGGATGCCGATGGTCGGGAGGGGCAGGGAAATATTTGCGGGGCCCAGCTAAGTACATCCGGATTTTGTGGGAAAGTTTTCCGAAACACATTCACAAATGGTGATCGAAAACACAGTTCAGAAAATTTCATTCCATTCGGGAAAAAAATAGTGCACGATTTTTTAAGCCATGTGTAGGATAGAAGCAGCTGCGCATGCGAATACTTATTATTTCGGTGTATTCGTTGTTATAAGAGGTTGCCATTGAAGGTATATGTAATAGTCCATATGATAGTGTCTGCATTCGGCCACACATGGTTGTGGGAAATAGACAGGAATTCTCCAAAGTAATTTTTGGTCAGTCCAGCGGAGCCGCGAGCTTACCACAACGACATTTCAGGGTGGAATGCAAAATTACATCGCTCCAAGCAAAAAGTAGACCTCCCGAGGTGTTTATTAGAACATCCTTGGTGCTGGCAAGTCCTACTTGTAACTAAGGGTCCCATTTTTCATTTTTACTACTTTTTACACTTAAATATATGTCGAAAATAAAGTGTTTCTTGGTCTGTATTTTTTGTTGTTGTTGAAAAATACAGAAATGTGCTCTTCTTTTGGGTGTCTCTCCAGGTTGTCAGCCCTGTCTGGCAGTGCAAAAGCGTTGCAAACTGACAGCATAGAGTTTTACAGGGAATTAGGGGCCTGCTGTAGGCTAGCTAGTTAGCTACTTGTATGTCAGTTAGAAGCGGCATTGAATCTTCAGAAACCTATATTTACAATAACTGCCCTGTGTAAAATAGGTATCACACTTTAAGCTACATGGAAAAAGCACTATCTAAAAAGCCAGCATTAATTACTGATTCTCCAATACTTTATACAAAGCATTTCCAGTTGCAAATGGAAGCAAAAATAGGAAAATGCATTCACAAAATTCAATCCAGTAGAAGAGGGTAGGACTGAAATAGCCACTTTACTCTGAGATGTCTGGGGAGGGTCATTATTTTACATTTCTGTTCCTTTATCCAAGGAATCTCAGTTTTATTCGATTATATGTCACTTTGGCTGATGATATTGCCGTAATATTTGATATTCAACTCATTTATGGCACTCCTGTGACCTTGTCAGGTAGTATGTAATCTGAATATTTGGTTGACGTAAACTTCATTGTCCATTTAAAATGAATAAAGTGCAATTACAGAAGTAGGTAGTAATGAGGTGCAACCTATAAAGTATAAACGGAGGCCCAAAATGCACATAGGCAAGCGCTTCGACGACTCACATGGGCGTAGTAAACTCTAAATAAATGTTGCAATATAAAATGCAAGGGTTTCATAATGGTGGCCATCTAAGCAGTACCAAGGAGGATGCACATACTAGTATCCAAACAGAAGCAGAGGAGGAGTGAGAGGATTTTCAGACAAAAGATGACTCTTATTGATCAAATAAAACAGGAGACATATGCTAATCATATGTTAAGTAGCCAGGTGATACTTAAATTGAAAGATTAACTGTAATCCATGCTACACAGGTATAACCACACACACACACATTGACAGTAATATATTGTGACACTATTGTAAGTTATAAAGTAATAACGTAGGCACTTATAACTGCTCTTTTATACACTCGCTCAAATTACCTAAAACACCACAAGAACTGGCTCTCCTTGCCCACCAGTCCTCGCAGAGATGGTGTTTGTCTGGTCATATGCATATCAAAGACATGCAGTAGGTCCCATGCAGCTGAGATTAAATTTCTATAACTCATGGATATTTTTCCTATTTAGGTGAAATTCCTCACCCACCCAGAGGTGGCATGCTTCATCATCGGGCCCCTCATCACGCCATGAAAATTAATTAAATGGTGTTGGGTACAATCGCCTAGCCAAAACCTAAGGGAGGAGCTCTTCAGAGTGTTTTGTTGGATCAAGTGGTGTTTATTTCAGAACTAGGGGCCTCATTTATGAGAAATGACGCATCGCTGCGTGAAAGCAGCGATGCGTCACTTCTCAGTGCGCACTCCTTGCGTCATGATTGATGCGTCATATTTATAATATGACGCATCATATCGCAAGGAGTTACAGATACGTCAGTATTTCTGACGTATCTGTAGGTGCAAAAGTGAGGCATTGCTGGAGTGTGTCACAAAAGTGACGCAACTCCAGAAATGTGTACTTTCACATGGGCAAGTCCCATATTGTTAGTGCCTGCGTCAGTCTTACACCTGCCATGAAGCAGGCAGGGGCGGATTGGCAAGGCGGGCATTTGGGCATGGGCCAAAGGGCCGGTGCCTCAGTGCCCTCTGTGGGCCGTTTTTTTCTCCCCTGTCCCAGTCCACAGAGAGTGGACTAGGAAAGGGGAGAAAAAAAAACGGCCCACAGAGTGCACCGAGACAGACAGAGAAAATTAAAGCAGCCTCGCTGTGCGGCCGGCTGTGGCCTCACCTTCACCCCTGCACTGCCAAGCAATCAAGCTGAGGCTGGGCTGGGGAGGGGTGAATGTTTGCAAGAATCGGCCTCCCTGGGGGCCAGGTGTTTCTCAGGCCTTTGAGCCATTTTCACCTCGGCCCCCCTGGGGCCCATGCAGCCCAGAAACGGTGTTAGTATTAACACCTCGCCCACAGCCCTTCACATTCAGGGCAAAGTGGGCGAGGAAGAATGGGTCTTGCTGTGGGGGGTCAGGTGATGTTTGGAATTTTTTTATTTTATTTATTTATTCATGCGATTTTATATAGCGCGGACTTTACCCGAAGGTGTCAGAGCGCTTCACACTAGGAACAGCAATAATACATGAGGAGAAAAATTACAAGTGGACAAATTACAAAAGCAGACGTTAAGTTACATGAATCAAAAGTGACAATAGTGAGCAACCAAAATACATGAGGTAGCAATCGGTACATTACAGGAGGAAAAAGTGATATGTGTGCAGGTTACAAAAGCGTACAAAGTACAAGTAGAGGTATAATACTGCAATAAATGGCAGACACTCCAGCACAAGAACAAACGTTATGTAGGCAATGGTGGCACTTGTGCAAGTATCTAAAGCAAACAAAAGTGAGAGGTAGCATACAATGTGATACCAGAGAAAAGTGACTTGTGCAAGTTACAAAAGGGTACCATACACAGGTACAAGGGTAATACTACAGTAAATGATAAACACTCAAACTGCCAGAACACACTGGGAAGGCACTTCCCATGCACCAGCTTCACCTCAGCCTCCCCCTGGCTACCTGGCTACCTTGGATGACCCAGAAAGCTGTGTTTTGTGCTCCCCTGCCAGGACATTTTCCCGAGGCCTGGAGGGCTGATTAATTTACAAATTGCAGGGGCCTTACCTCTGTTCATGTGCTCCTGAGCTGAAGGTCTGGGGAGGGCTAAGTAGGTTAGTAATAGCAGGGGCTTTGCTGCTTTTCAGGTGCTCCTGTGCTGGAGGGCTCCAATAATTTTGTGACAGAAAGGAGCCTTACTATTTTTTTAAGTTGCTCAGCATGTAGGCCATTGTCACCTTGGCCCTGTGTCCTGTGCAAGAACAGTATCCTCCCACTTTCATTCCTTGTCTGTGCAAATGGTGTTTCATGAAAGGGCACGTCCCTTGAATGTGGGCCACGCCCCTTAAATATCGGCCACGCCTCTTGAATGTGGGCCACTTTTTTCGTCAGTGCCCGGGCCGAATTGTGATCCCAATCCGACCCTGGAAGCAGGCGTATGATTTTGACGCATTAGCAGCCAAGAAATGGCGCAGTGAAATCTTATAGAATCTTATAGATTTCACTGCGTCACTTCCAGGACCCTTTCTTGCGTCAAAACGCCCCCCATGCATACATTATACCTGGCGCAGGTATAATGTGGTGCACCAGTTTACAAAGTGACGCATCTACATAGATGCGTCACTTTGTAAATATGGCGCAAGAAGGCGCATTTTTTACGCCACTGGAGCATCACAAAAAGTGACGCACCGGCGGCGTAAAAGTGACGCACAGCCTCATAAATGAGGCCCTAGGTGTGGGTGGGTTGGAATATGCCAATTCGACCTTGTTAAAAGCCGGAGCACAGGCACTTTACTACTGGATAACAGGGGTACAGTGCCCAGAGTTCTAAAGCCAGCAGAAGGCAAACAATCTGGGGTGACCACTTAGAAAAGACAGATTCTTTACAGTGCCTATGACTTACATTCATGGTTTAGGATGCTATACCTAAATCCTCATACACCAAGGGGACATAGCTATAATCCTGTACATAAGCAGAAAAGGAAGAGTATTTAAAGGGCATTTTGACTAATGAAAGGCAGATTCAGATATCTGCATAAAAGTGAAGGAGCATTTGAAAGTTACCCGGAGACTTTGTAAGATGATAGTCATACATGTGCATTACACAATATAGAAATCAAGAAAGGACTCCCATCCAAACGACAATGATGAATTTAATGATGGCATTCTCCACCCTCAGCTGGTTAGACCCCAGGACTGTGGGCAGCAAGAACTGCAGAAGAACGTGCCTGCAAGACTGATGTGACTAGCAGTACTTTTTAAAGTACTTTTCAATCTACTGCAAAGCATTTAGAGTCCCAGATAATGTTTATTCGATGTAATCATATGTGATTGTCTATCCACAGATCATAATATAGAATATGAAGCTCTGCCTAAAAATTAAGTCAACCAGCAGAGGACATCCTTCACGAAACAACTGTAACTATTAGTAATGATTTGTAAAAAAAATACAAAACTTAATTTGCTATAGTAATGAACATTATGTGTGTCTTTCTCTGGTCTGGGGTGTTATTTTGGGGTGTGTTGGATTCCTCGCCACTGTTACTCCTTCTGTGCCTTGTTGAGGCCACCTCAGGTGCCACAGAGGCACTGCTGACATTAGAGCCCCCTAAACGCTGCTTGGGACCTACCTTGCCACACTTGCCAGCACTGCACCTGCGTCCCTGACGCTGTGTGTTCTCCCCCGCCGCCGTTGCTCGCAACATCGCACGGCCGCTGTGGGGGGAGACTACAGCTCCCAGCGTGCACAGCAACCGGAAACAGCACCGCCCACTTCCTGATTCAGAGCGCACGGAGGCGCATAAATGCCGGCAGTTACCGCGAAGGAGCGGAGAGCGTCTAAACGCTGCTTGGGACCTACCTTGCCACACTTGCCAGCACTGCACCTGGGTCCCTGACGCTGTGTTTTCTCCCCCGCCGCCGTTGCTCGCAACATCGCACGGCCGCTGTGGGGGGAGACTACAGCTCCCAGCGTGCACAGTGACCGGAAACAGCACCGCCCACTTCCTGATTCAGAGCGCACGGAGGCGCATAAATGCCGGCAGATCCCGCAAAGGAGCGGAGAGCGTCTAAACGCTGCTTGGGACCTACCTTGCCACACTTGCCAGCACTGCACCTGGGTCCCTGACGCTGTGTGTTCTCCCCCGCCGCCGTTGCTCGCAACATCGCACGGCCGCTGTGGGGGGAGACTACAGCTCCCAGCGTGCACAGCGACCGGAAACAGCACCGCCCACTTCCTGATTCAGAGCGCACGGAGGCGCATAAACGCTGGCAGTTCCCGCGAAGGAGCGGAGAGCGTCTAAACGCTGCTTGGGACCTACCTTGCCACACTTGCCAGCACTGCACCTGGTCCCTGACGCTGTGTGTTCTCCCCCGCCGCCGTTGCTCGCAACATCGCACGGCCGCTGTGGGGGGAGACTACAGCTCCCAGCGTGCACAGCGACCGGAAACAGCACCACCCACTTCCTGATTCAGAGCGCACGCAGGCGCATAAACGCCAGCAGTTCCCCCTGCATCGCGGGACGCGCGCGGGCGTCGCCGGGCTGAGCTCGGGCAGAGGGCGGGCCGTCTGTGGCCGTCCGGGGGAGACCGAGGCAGGGCAGGGCCATATCTATAACATCTACTACTTAATACCCACGGTAGGCCCGTATAATATTTAAGGTATGAGTGCGACCCAGGCAAAGCCAGGTTTGAGTAGCTAGGCTGTGTGATATCGGGTAAATTTGGTCTCCACTAATAAGAGCATATTGTTAGCGGGTATAGCAGGTTACATACCGGTGCCATGGGGAAACGAAAAACCATGGAGGCAGGGGGAGGGGATGGTAAACCCCCAAAAAAATGAAAGGGAAAGAAACCTAGAAAAGCGGTTAGTCATACAGCTGTTGGTGTTATGGAGCGAATCAATGTTCTTGTCGATGACTGTAGGGAAATCCTAGAAGCTGATCAGGGTCAGTGCAGTGGGGAGGTCATAAATGAGAAGGGTGGTGATACAGTAAGACTACTAGAGGATACTAATGATCTACCAATAATACCAGCAATGCTTCGGGCAAAAAGAAAATCAAGGATTGATAACAACAAAGACAATGGGGACTGCTTGATTATACAGAACAAGGCCCAGGGTCATGCAGTCCAGGATTTACCTACTAACACCACCTGTGACGTTTTACCAACGGTCACTGTTCCATCGATACATTGTCATAATAGGTATACAGTCCTGGCTGATATTCATAATGAGCACCCTGTCCCTCAACTGCTGTTAGACATAGATTCTACCGCCGTGGGGGGGCAGTTAGCCAATTTGGACGCTGCGTTTAATGTCAACAGCAGCAAGGGTGTAGCAGTCACTGAAGAAGTCGCTAATCTAACAAATCTTGTAATTCTTCTTCGTGATGAGATAGACTCATTAAAAACTTTAGTAAAGAACCTAACCATATTAGTTAGGGGCGAGGGTGAGGGAGGAAGGAAAATTCAAGCAAATTCGACAATAAGCCTGCAGGATTCTTTCCCCTTAAAACGTAAAATTCATCAAGCCCCAGTTAGGGATAAGAGTAGTGATCTAATTGTACCGTATGCCTCTGACCCTAGTAAAACTGGACTTATTATAAAGGCAAGCATAAAAGAAGGACTTAAAACTCACTGTCCTAGAGTTACAGTGAATGCCCCCGAAATTCAACAGAAGTATAGAACCATGACAGGAGGATCAATTATAACGCATAAAGCTCAAGAGCAGGATAAAACAACTGTTAGTACCCAGGGGAAAAACGGGATTAGCTATGCTAATAAAGGCCTCCCCCATAACAAAATATATATGACCAATGTTCCCAAATTGTCAAATGGTAACGAAGAGCACCCTGACTCTCTGACGAATAAAGCCATTCACTGGTTGCGACATGTCAGAGGCTGTCGGTCAGTGATATTGGAGGCAAAAAGGATTAGCGCCCCAAATTATAAATATGACTCGATAGAGCTTACCATGAAATATGCCTCTCTTGCTGAAAATCTCTTTGCCCTGGAATGTAGGACCAGTGCCCCTGCACAATCGATGATCCAACTAAGAAAATCTTGCCCCCAGCTTCAAGAGCAAATCTCTCAAGCAATGGGTAGAGCATGCGAGAGAAATTGCTCAGGATTGGATAGCAACGATTGACATCCAATATATCCAAATACAGGAACTGAGGTCACTGGGGAGACCGTGAATGATAAAGAAATAATGGGGACACTAAAAACGGTGGGTGCTATAGACCAGAGTGCCGATCAATCTACGAAATCTTATCTAAAGTTAGGGGCAAATTGTGGGGAAATTCCCGTAACTAACTTGAATGGAGGATTTGATGGTGATGGTGAGCAGGGGTCGCTTGTTAACACCACTGTACCTCTTTTTAATGGAATATCTGACGATCTTGGGGCTGATATAGGCAAATTAGTCTCCTGGAATATAGCAGGGTTAGGCTCCAAACTGGAATCCCAGGACTGGAGAAGTTTTGTAAACACTTTTGATGTGTGCATCTTCCAGGAGACCTGGCTCTGTGAACCTTCTTTTCTCGAGGGCTACTTGAATTATCATATCCCAGCATTAAAAGGCGCTAAGGGGTGACCCATGGGTGGCCTTACTATTTGGGTTCGACAATGTTTATCACTTACTATCAAAGTAGTTGACACCAGAAGCAGAGACATCCAACTTATTAGAGTCGACTTGGGCTCTCAGGGTTGGCTTGACATCTACAATGTCTATGCAAGAGGTAATAGGGGAGGGAGGTCAGAAGTTTGTGCGGCTTTGGGCTCCCTCCTTGAAACCCATTCTCTAGACAATAATGTTGTGATAGCGGGTGATCTAAACAGAACCTTCGAACCCTTGGCTATCCAAGATGACTGGGCTGGAGATGAGGAGGATAGGCAGTGGGGCGTCCCTAAATTATATCTGAAACCTGTCACTCGTTGGTCCGAGGATATCATCTCCCTAAATGCAATATGTTATGAAAGAAGCTTGAGGGCACTAAATGGAAGGACCTTGAATGATAAGGCAGGGGCATATACCTTTGATAACGGGCATCATAGGAGCAGAATAGACTACGTCCTATGTAGTCTAAAGCTCTGGTGACAAGTGGTTGATATGGAGATAAAACCCAGAATAGAAAGTGATCATAATCCATTGTGTGTTAAGCACAAATGGTGGGATCCAACTATTGTGGTTATGACACACGAGGTAGCTAATGCCCCTTTGACTGTTCCGACCAACGACATGCGCAGGCTAAAATGGGTATACGTTAAAGCTAACCAGCAAGCCATAGATAGAATTAATGCTCAGGCTGACGAAGCAGTAACATCCCTTGAACAAGCAAATCTAACTGACTCAGGCAGCGATAAAGCAACTAGAATCCACGAAAACCTCTTCACAGCTATCAGGGATTATTTTCAGAAACCTGAGAAGAGAGTTGGTGTGAGAAATCTTAAACCAGCTAAGTGGTATAACGCTGAGTGTAGGCAGACTAGAGTAGCTTTAGGAGCTGCTATTAAGGGGAGGGATTTGGTATCTATTCGCCTTGCTAGAATAGAGTACAAAAAAAGTATAGCAAATGCGAAGAAACTGTGGGACGTGCTTCACTGGCAAGAGTTAAAGGAGGCTAGTGATAAAAATGATTCTAGGCTATTCTGGAATATTGTTAAATGGGGTAAGGGGGGTGCATCGGAGCCTCCCGACAATAACGTATCTCAGGAGGACTGGATCAATTCTTTTAAGCCTCAATACGCAGATACCCAGCCCAATAACTTGATGGTCGGCCATAGGCCTTCTTTTTATAAAGACAATTTATTTAGTAACAGCGAAGTTATGGTGGCCCTGAGCACAGTGTCTAATGGTAGAGCCCCGGGATTAGATGGGGTGCCGGCGGATCTTTTTATCAACGACAAAGAGCGCTGGAGTAAATATATCCTTCTCCTTCTTAATGCGATTGCCCAGGGCGCTAATATACCGGCGTCATGGCAATGCGCAGTTATAATTCCTGTTTTTAAAAAAGGAGATAAATCGCAACTAGGAAATTATAGGCCCATAAGCCTAATTGACACCATCCAAAAGGTGATTGGTAGGGTGGTTGTTAATAGACTTTTGGATTGGGCCGAAGAGAACAACGCCCTGTTGCCATTTCAGGCGGGTTTTCGAAAATCTACCAGCACGATCGACCAGGTCTTCCGTTTCACTCTGTTACAGTGGAAGACCGTGTTACTAGGCAAGGGCAGCCTGTATGCGGCTTTCGTAGATTCGCGGGCTGCCTTTGACCAAGTCCCAAGGTCTAAGTTGTGGCAAGTGCCGAAGAACTTGGGTCTACCAGCAGAACTTCTGACAATGTTTTTTTTTTTTTTTTAAATATTTTTATTCTAATCTTTTCACAACATTTTTACCCCCAAATTATTACAGTCAGCCTTACAGCACAGAATACTTGATTTACATATCCCAATATAATACAGAAAAAATACAAATACATTCTTGCAACAGAACCCTGTAGAAAAGATAAGAAAAAAATGAAAAAATGACAAAAGAAAAAAAAGCAAAAGGATTGGCCCTTCATTTCACCCCTTTCCACATACAACTGTTTACCCAACCCCTACCCTATTTAGCCCGGTTTTCCATCTCGTAATAGGTTGCCACATCTCCCCTCCCTGTTTTTTTGCCCTTCTGCCCTTCCTATCATATATTGCTTTCTCCAAGTTATATGAGGCTAATAATCTTGCTATCCAAGTTTGGAATGTTGGAGGTGTCTTATCTAACCATGCCCGTGCAATACTAATTCGAAATACAGCTGCCACCATAAACATAAACTCTGTGGGGCCGTCTTCATCCTCAGTCTTCACCCCCAACAATTTCAATTCATCACTTAGCTTGGTCTTAATATCCAGAGAATTCTCCAAAAAGTCTTCGATGGCCCTTTTCAAAGTGTACAGTTGTGGACATTGTGCAAACATGTGTACTATATCAGCTTCAGTTGAATTGCATCTAGGGCAGGTTATACCTTCCACCCCACCCCACTGCGCTATTCTTGCCGGCGTGTGGTAGAGGCAAAATAGTGTTTTGTAATGCTGTGACTGCAGCGTCGCCGAGCACAGCACTGATCTTCCTAAGTCTAGGGACTTCTGAAATCCATCCGGGGTGGTACCCACTTTTTCTACCCATTTTTTTGAAAATTTCTCTCTATCATCCATTTTGAAAACATAAAGTTCTGCATGCAGCTGACGTATCGTACACTGTTTACTTTGTTCTATGTAGTCCAATAACCTGCAATGTTTGAATCCTAACAGTCCTCCCTTTTTATCCCTCAGATAGCTCCTCACCTGTAGATACTTAAAAAAAGTGTTAGTGGGTATTTCAAATCTTTTTTGTAGTTCTTCAAATTGTATTATCCCCCCTTCAATATCCAAGAGGTCTCCTATTTTCATAATGCCCCTATCGTTCCATATTCTCATGGTTCCGTCCCTAAAGATATCCCCCGGGAGTGTTAGATTAGAAGATAGTCTAGTGTATCTGCTAAATCTGCCAACTCCCACTTTTTTCCCTACCCCTTTCCAAATCATATATGCAGCTTTTAGGGTTTTAAACCTAGTATGCTTAAAAAGTCTATAATCTATTGTGTTCAGAAGCCCATCAACCGCGCCCTCCTCCAGTGCAATTCTATACACATTTGTAAAGCCAGACCCTCCGCCTATTAATCCCTGGAAGTATTGCAAAGCTGCAGCCCAATAATACAGTTTGAAATCCGGTGCACCCCACCCTCCTTTTTCACGTGTAAGTGTCATATACCTGTAAGCCCTTCTAGTTTTCCCTTGTGCCCACACTAGCCTATTAAGAATTACTTCTAGCTTAGTAAACCAAATTTGTTAAAAAAAAAGAGGTATAGCCCTGAACAAGTAAAGAAATTTTGGTAAAGTAACCATTTTAATTACATTTATGCATCCCATTAACGTCAGATGTAGGTTGTGTATTCTTTCTGTGTTGTTTTTTACCTTAACTAATAATGGTTCCATATTTATCTTTACTAATTCCTCCAAGTCTGCTGACACCCTTACCCCCAGATACACTGCCTCCTTCACCACTCTGGGATCTGAATAGGATGTGTATTTATTCACAATAATATGGGTTTTCCCCTTATTTATCGAATATCCTGACAAGCCCCCAAAATCTGCTGCCTCCTGCTCTATTTCTCTTAAGGCCCTCCCTGGTTCCGTAGTTATCAATGCCACGTCGTCTGCGTAGGCGAATACTTTATATTCTGCATCCTGTAGCACAGCCGGCAAGATATTATTGTTACCAATTAGCCTCCTAAGTAGTGGATCTAAATATAAGGCAAATAGTAGGGGTGATGCCGGACAGCCCTGCCTGGTTCCACGTCTTATTCGCACCATTTTTGTGAAAGTCCTATTTATTTTCACCCTTGCCGTTGGCTGCACGTACAATACCTGAATGGCGCTAATATATCCTTTGCCTATGTCAAACCACTCCATGACATTCCACAGAAACTGCCAGGAGACCCTGTCAAACGCCTTTTCAGCATCAAGGAATATGGCTGCGACAGGGTCGCCTGCTACCTCAGCAGCATCCATTATAGTAATAAGCTGTCTAGTATGCTGAGTAGTCCCCTTCCCGGGGATAAAGCCGTGCTGTGACTTAATAACTAGCCCCCCAATAACTCTACTCAGTCTTTGTGCTAATGCTTTGGCATACATTTTAGCATCCGCATTTAGGAGAGTAATAGGTCTGTATGACCCTGGATCTAATGAGGGTTTGTCTTTTTTCAAGATCACAATAATATTTGCATCGCCCCAGGACTGTGGCGCTAGTTTATGTAGCTGTGCCTGTCTAAAAGTCTCCAACATATCCTTCCCAACCCTATTCAAGAATGTTTCATAACACTCAGCTGGTATTTGGTCTGGCCCTGTGGCCTTGCCCCCTGGTAAATTAATAACTGCCATTTTAAGCTCCTGCAATGATAGAGGTAGATCTAATTTGTCTCTTTCCTCGCTATCCAATCTCTCATGTGTTACCCCTGTCAGATAGTGCCTACTCCCTGCTCCTATGTCCTCCTCATTCTGGTCGTACAGTTTCTCATAGAATTCCCTGAATACCTCCTGAATCTCTTCTATTTTATTAACGATTTCCCCTGCGCTACTTCTAATTTCTTTAATTTCACCTGCTGCCAGGTTTTGTCTAATTCTGATAGCCAGTAGGTGTCCTACCCTTTCGCTATACTCATAACACTTTTCCTTCTTAGCAAGGTAATTCCCTGCTGCCTTCTCCGCCAACGCTTCTCCTGTCTCTGCTTTCTTAACTTCAATCTCCAGTAAAAGGCCCTCTATTTCTATTGCACTTTGTCTCGTCACTGCCCTATTTAGTTGCTCTTCTAGTCTGCCCATTTCTTTTATCCACCTATCCAACCTTGTTCTCTCCATCTTGCTCCTCTTTAAAGTATAGCTCAGGGTTTCCCCCCTTATCCCGGCCTTGAATGTGTCCCAAATCGTATTAGCTGGAGCAGATCCTCTATTAATTTCCCAAAACTGTGTAATCCATTCGTTCATCCTGTTGATATAACCTTCTTCTTTCAACAGTCTTCTCTCGAATGTCCAGGTATATTGATTAGGCCTCCCTCTATCCGCCCTTGGCATGGTTAGTACCAGTATATTATGATCCGAAATCATTCTAGGCAGCCGTTCTATCTGGGTCCCATTTAATTTATCGTTGGACACTAAGATATAATCTATCCTAGTAACCGTTCTGTGTGGTGCTGAGTAAAAAGTACTCCCTGACCCAAGTGGATTGTATTTAGTCCATACATCTGACAAAGCGTTATTCTGCATCAAATTATTTACTGCATTACATATTTTCTTTTTCCGCCCATCATATCTCCCCCCTCCTAATTTCCCCAACCCGTGCAGCCCATTAATATTAAAATCACCACAGAAAATTACCGGCTCAGTCCAAAGTGCAAGTTCCTGATCTAGCCATTCGAACATTACAGGATTATCATCATTTGGTCCGTATACAGATACAATTGTTAAATTGCCAAACAAATCACGTCTAATCTTAGTAATCTAAACATAGATGCCGCCTTCTGCCTTTTTCCTCCATCATTTAGACCACATATATCCACTGTCGCAACCCTTAACGCCATATTTCATTATACGTTTTTTCCATGCTCTTTGCCCCCTTATTCCGTTCTGTTGCATATTTGATCTCATTCCAATTTGTCCTTTTGTGCTGTTTTTCCGACTTTATAAGACCCTTTCCCACCCCCCTCCCCCCCACCCCCTTCCTCCCGCTACTACCCCTCCCCCCCTTGTACAGGCAAATAGGTCAATCCTGACCTATGTGTTGATTGCTTGCATTGTAGTGTCGCCCTCCCTCTCCCTCCCAGTTATTCAAAATACATAGTCCATAGTCCATGAACCATATTCAGTTCCGCGTGGTGGTTTCTTATTCTACCGCATTATTGATCTTCCTCACTTCCCCCTGCATTGTTCTATTAGCTCTTCGAGATACTCCCCTGCTTTTACCTCAGAGAAAAACATCCTTGTGCGGCCGCCATTGATAACCTTAATTTTCGCCGGGAACATCAAGTATGCTTCTGCTCCTTGTTGCTGAAAAGGGGCTATTAATTGTCTTAGACACCAGCGCCTCTCGACAGTGACATGACAAAAGTCAGGCCTCGCAAAAAATGTAACCCCCTTGACTGTTTTTTTGGAATCCGGCCTGGCTTTTTCCATCACCTCCTGCCTTGCCAAAAAGTTGCCGAAGAACACAAGCATCGCCCTAGGCAGAGTGTCCTGATTCCCTCCTTGCCTTTTTTTACTTGTCAGTGGAAACCTATGGGCCCTTTGTACCTCGTTTTCCCATTGCCACCTAGCCTCAGGGAAGGCACCCTTTAATAGCCTAATCACGTATCCCCTTGCGTCCTGCCCTTCCACCCCTTCCTCCAGGCCCAAAAGCCTTACGTTGTTCCATCTCTGACGGTTTTCAAAGTCCTCCACTTTCCATTGCAGGTCTTCCACTATCTTTGTCTGTTCCATCTTAAATTTCTGCCAATCTGTTGCCTCGTCCTCCAATCTTCCCGTCCTTTCTTCTACCAGCTCCACTCTCCCCTCCACTTCCTCATACTTCTTGTTCATCTTCCTTATGGAGGCTTGTATTTTTTTAGTATCATGCCTAGCTCTTCGGCTTTCTGCCCTGGCCTCTCCCTGTATTTGCTTTAGCATGTTAACTAATAGGTCTAGGGTAGCGTGATTCCCTAACCCATCCTCCTCTCTTGCAAAGTCCTTCCCCTGTGTCCCTTGCATGCCCTCATGAAAAGAGCCTGCTGTGGCGGAATAATCCCACAGAAGCTTTTTGTTTGTTTTTGCATATGAATTACGTTTTGTAGCTGACTTTTTCTTCTTCTGAGCGTTTATTACACCAGATTCAGTGCTTTCTTCCTTCTCCTCCGACGACAATTCCGTTGTCCCTGACTCTTCTCCCACACTGGATGAGCTTGACCCCTCATTAACTGAGAAAAATGTATCCCCTTCGCGTTCTTTTTGTGAGTCTAGACTCACCAGACTTCCCCAATTTGCATACGATTTCATCTTCGAGTTATTACTAATCTCAGCCTCTACCTGCAGCAAAGCGTCCATCATTAAAGCATTATTCATACCTTCCACCTCCTTTATCGTTAGCCCTCCGTTTTCTTTTGTTTCTTGGGTTTTTCTCTCCCCCATGCAAGGTACTGTAGCAGAAGCCTCTGCAACCGCCTCCGCCGCTCGATCCGACATTCTTTTCTCCTCCGCACTGGGCATGCTCTCTCCTATGCGTCTCCCAGGTTGCTCGGCAACCCTGATGCTGCCCTCCACGAGGAGGTTCTGCTCTGCGCGGCTCCCATCTGAACAAATGCCATTGCTCCCTGGCTGTCCACCGGCTTGCTCCACCGTCTGCTCCACGATCTCGACAAAGCTTTCGCCTCCACCGCCATCGGTGCATTTCACCTCTGCTGGCTGTTCCTCAGCGATGTCAGCGGAGCTCGCTCCTGTACCCTTACCGGGTCCGTCAGGCAGAGCCGCCATGGATCTCTTAGCAAATCTCTCCGACAAGGTAGGCTGTCTCAACGCTGCCTCCTTATCCTTGTCTTTGCTCGCTACGCCGGGATTTTTGGTGTTCTGTTTGCTTTCTTTAGTATCTCTGTCGGCTGCTGGGTTTATTATCTCTCCTTGCAGCGATACGCTCCGTGTTGCTCCAGCCTGTGCCTTCAGTTCTGCCTTCTTTTCTCTCTCGATCTTCCTTTGCTGCGCCTTCTGAGTTGCACTTAATGCAGGAGTGGTTTTCCTACCAGGTATCGGGACTTTCGGTATAGCCCCCGGACCGCTAGCCTCCTTTAAGCGCGACGCCATTCTTCTCTTCTCCCTGCTGAAGTCTCCTATCCAGCGTTTAGTCTGTGCCACTCTCCAAAGCCTCAGGACTGTCCAATGCACCAGCCACATAGCCACATAATTTCACCACATCGCTCCAACCTGGTGCAGGAGAGGGAGTGAAATGCGACTACTCCCTACAATGCACTAGCGGCCATCTTGCCTTTGACCTAGTCCCAAGGTCTAAGTTGTGGCAAGTGCCGAAGAACTTGGGTCTACCAGCAGAACTTCTGACAATGTTAATGAGGCTTCACAAGGCAAATTTTGCGAGGATCTAGTGGGGAGGTCATGGTATGGTCACCTCAGATTTCCCTGTTGAGCGAGGGGTACGTCAAGGTTGCTCGATGGCCCCCACGCTGTTCACGCTGTATATTAATGGAGTTGTTGCCCGTATGTTGTCTGAAAATGTGGACGCCCCATCATTGGCTGGCACCTAGACACTGATTTTAATGTTTGCAGATGACACTCTGATTTTATCCAAGACCCCCAGTGGCCTACAGCACGCTCTATCCATCTTTGATCAATTCTGTGAGGATCATGGCCTAGAAATATATGTATCCAAAACAAAGCTTATGGTTTTTAATCCATGTCGTGGCCGTAGATCTCGCATAGTTATGAATGGTCGCCCATTAGAGGTTGTCAATGCTTTTACATATTTGGGAATCCATATATCAAATGACTTAAGATGGACCAAACATATAGACATTACAACTATAAGACATAAACAAATAGCAGGTGCCCTTGGCTCTGAGCACAGAAAATCCCTAACAAAACCAGTAAAACCAGCACTTCAGGTGTATGAGGCCAAATCCCTCGGATCATCACTTTACGGGGCTGAGCTGTGGGGTTACAAGAACCTTCGGACACTGCAAATTTTGGAAAACAAATTCTTCCGACTTATTACCAGCCTCCCTAAAGGTACTCCTTTGTTGCCGCTTAGGTTTGATTTGGGCAGGAAGGCTGTTACTGATTTAGCAAGGCTGCGCCCAATCATGTACTGGCATAGACTATGGACTACACCTGAACTCTTACATTATGCTGAGGGATTTAAGGACATAATTAATGCAGATGTGTTCCACAAAATAGGATGGCTGAAAGAACTTAAAAAAATGCTGGGTCTCCTCGGCCTCCACACGTTATGGGAAAATCCAGAAGGAGCCTCATTCCCATCAAAGTCTATTCTCAAGGAGATCTATTGGGAAAAGGTGGCCGAACGAACCTGGAACGAAACTAGCTCAGAGACTATGGCTGGAAAATTCCTGGAAGTGAAGTCCCTCCCCACCCTCGAACCTTACTGGGATGTTATCACTAGCCAGAGGGATAGAAAGTTGTTTTTCCAGATTAGAGCAGGAGCTCTTCCCCTCAGATCTCTGACAGGCAGGTGGGGTGGCCCATCAAATAGTTCTTGCCCATCCTGTGGAACGCATGATGAAACAGTTGGTCATTTCTTATTTGCATGTAAGACGTATGCAGAGCCCAGACGCATCTGGCTTACCCCGATGTGTAAGAACCTAGGAACGACTAGCAGTGCGGTGGCCTTAAGAATTATATGTACCAGTTCTTCACTGCCTATAGTAACAGCCACTGCTAATTTCCTCAGTTGGTCATGGTCCATTAGACAAAAGTTTCTAGATAGATGATTATAGATGAGGTATAGTCAGAGTGTCTGCAATGTATTTTATCTGTAAAATTTTATTCGCGAACACAATTGATGTATTTTTATTAACTTTTAGCTTTATTTTTAAACATAAATGTTTTTTAATGGTTTTATCATTGTTTGTAAATGCTTTTATGAGGTAACCTCGAATGTCTCCAGATTAGATTACGGCAACGCCTTATATTGTGGTATGCCAGCCTATAATGTTCGACGGCTGCAGCTGGTGCAGAACCAGGCCGCTCGTCTAGTCTATAAGCTATCCAAGTCACATCACGTCACTCCGCTTCTAAAATTCCTTCACTGGCTCCCTATTCGTGAGCGCTCCCTGTTCAAGATGGGCTGTATTACCTTTCAGGCCCTGGCAGGATCCGCTCCCTCCTTCATATCTTCCGAAATTAAAGCGTACACTCCCGCGAGGGAATTGAGATCGTCTTCCCACCATCTGCTGACTGTCCCTCGATTTCGTAGAAAAAAATGGGGAGGCTCCAAATTCTCCACCATTGCCCCTAGCTTTTGGAATTCACTCCCGCTCCACCTTAGGTCTCTCACTGAATATTCTCAGTTTCGAAAAGTGTTAAAAACCTTTCTCTTTTCTCAGGCCTTTTCCCTTTAATCGTCATCTGTTCCCGATCCCCTCCCCCCCGCTAATTGAGGCTCAGTGTACCACAGCGCCATGAAACCGCAAGGTGAACGTGCGCTCTATAAGTGATTTAAACTTAAACTTAAAGCAAATTTGAAATCGATTAGAGCCCCCTCACTTTCCCCTGAGGAAGGTCTACTGGTTGCATTAGATGTCTGCCGTTCCACCCATGCAGCAATGATTTGGCCTAGGTTTGCAGCAGCATGAGCACTATGTCTCACTAGTTCAACCTACATGTTTGAAGTATATCTGCACAAGGATGTCGCTGCAGGGACAAGTCTTTCTTCAGAGCTACCTAGTGACTGTATACGGTTACCTGAGCGCACCTGCCTATGTTCGTGCAGCAGAGTCATCAGCAATGACTTGACATAAGTCTTTGACTTAATTTGTTAGTTTTTACATGCCAGAGCTAATACTTTCATGTCCCCCACCACAGACTTTCTGTGTTTTTCTCCGCTCCTACTAAGCTCACCTATGGCCCTGGGTTACTTACGTTGGATCAATGGCATCAATATTTTTTTAAGGCTGTGAAATTGAGAAAAAATAAGAATGCCCAGTGGTGCTTCAGGTCCAAAAGACAAGGTTGCCTATAAGATCTGCCATGTTTTGATATTGATGGTTGTTTTGCTTTGCCACCTGTTGGCTGCCCATTAATTGATTGGAGAGGCTTTGCAGGGGTGTAGCCTCAGGGGGGATGTTGTGGTGTGTGCCCCCCCGCACCCCCCCAGTAAATGTATTTTCTGGTAAATAGTTGGGTCCAGGTAGGGGCTTTCAGACGGGTATAGTGAGGTGTCTGTCAGATTTCACCAGGAATTTTTCCATAAACACAGATAAAAACGCACACACACTCTCTCTCTGTTCTAAAAGTCTTCAAAAATGTTAGTTATCTTACAAAACGTGTTTTCTCTCACTTGGTAACTGTAACAATCGTCATTCGTCTCCTTTTCTACTACCCCTTTATTATGTATTTTAATACTATATGCCATACAGAGGTAGAATTTTAGGGATGTTATGCTTTGGAATATTTGGAGAAGCCGTTCTTGCCATTTGGGGAAATGTATTGGTACAGATCTCTGCAGCTCCTCCTTGTACAAAAAGCTGTTCAGCGTCAGTCATCTGGAGTGAAGTCTCATTATAGGATCTTATTGCAGTCCATTGTAGTGATTTCCTGGTTCAGAGAAGCATATAGAAAGGAAGATACCCGATTTTAGTGATAATATAATTCCATTCACTGGCTAATGTTGTCATACTAACTTTAGGAAATGTGATGAGTTTTAAGGTGATTTACGGCAGTGAAAAGCTGATAATCTCCTGAGATGTGATGGCCCATTGAATTAACCATCTATGAGAGAAAACATTTTGTTCTCATGATTTTCCCCACAAGATAAAATGAGGGCTAATTTTCTATGAACTCATATTATCTTCCTCATCTATGTCAGAACAAAGACTGCAAAGCTTAGCACAACATGTACTTCCGACAGCCGCAGTGTGTCGGTTTGTCCCCCAGTGTTCAACTATCCCTTCACCATGGAGAACTAATACTTAGGTAATTTGCTAACATTCTGTGTGTTCGTGCCAATGTGAAGAACCGAACCGCCATGTTGCAGGAATTGGGTCTGCTGAATTTAAAGTCTTTACTCTTAGGCAGGCTGAAGTGCGTGACATTTGAAAGGTTAGTGCAAATATAAAACTAGCTATTTCAAGTGTGACTTTTGAAAAGTTAGTGCAGATATAAAACTAGCGATTTTAAAAACAATGTGTGGGGCAGTATGGATGTTTAATCATTTATAGTATAATAAATATTTTTAAAGGCTAAAAATAGTTCATAAGCACAATTCCTACCTGAGTTCAGCATTCTTCTGTCAAAATCGCCTTAATTTTAAGTTACATTTTGGTGGACATTTGAGTTTTTTTTTGATCTTCCATTTAAATGTGAGTAAGTAGGTTTTTAGAGTGCAGAAAACAATTGGTAGACAGCTCTAATATTTAAAATAAATATATTTGCGTTCCAATGATTAACGACTCCCTCCAAATGAATTGATTGGTGGACATTTAATTTGTCTTTTTACTTCATTTTGTTAGTAGTTGCATCTCAAGTGGCAGCCTGCCATGTCACTAAGGAGGTCTTTAAAAACAGGTGAGTGGGCAAGAGATAAAAAATTATTATAAGTCCTGACATTTTTACCAACATGTCCTCCCTTCCTCCTGACGTACAGTCCCTAAGGTCCTACTCCATTTCATGTAGGCCTGACTCCATCTTAGTTCATGGAGGCCGCCATCTTCCTTAACTTAGACAGTGGATGCCACCATATTCCCTGGGATGTATGACGTTACAACGCATACTTTTACAAGGCATACCTTTACAACGCATTTTTTACAACGTAACATCATTACAACGCATTCCATTACAACACATGCCATTACAACGAATTTCTAAAAACTACCTTTACAACGCATTCCATTACAACGCATACTACCTTTACAACGCATACCATTACAACGCATAACATTACATTCCATGTATGGTAAGTATTGGATAGTGTAGGGGTAAAAATTACTATTCTAACTCCAGGGGGGTGCAACAGTAGGGTAAGTGTTGGATAGTGTAGGGGTAAAAATTACTATTCTAATTCCAGGGGGTGCAACAGTAGGGTAAGTGTTGGATAGTGTAGGGTAAAAATTACTATTCTAACTCCAGGGGGGGCAACAGTAGGGTAAGTGTTGGAAAGTGTAAGGGTACTATGCGTTGTAATGTTATGCGTTGTAATGTTATGTGTTGTAATGACATGCATTGTAGTGGTATGTGTTGTAGTGTCATGCGTTGTAATGGTTGCGTTGTAATGGCATGCAATGTAATGAATGTTGCGTTGTAAAAGTTTTGTTGTAATGGTAGTGGGTTGTAAAAGTTGCGTTGTAAAGGTTGTTACCCTTCTTGAATACTGTACCAAACCAAGAGCAGACATCAGAGATGAGCCATTGCCTGAATCCGACTATGTGATGTTTGTTGATGGTTCGTGCCTGAGAACAGATGAGGGTGTTTTGAGTGCAGCATATGCTGTCTGTACAGTGGCAGATGTATTGGAAGCTTCTTGTCTGAAAGGAATTCGTTCTGCTCAAATAGCAGAGTTGATTGCCTTGATTCGAGCATGTGAGTTGGGAAAAGAAATCAAGGTAACCATAGTGACCGATAGTCAGTATGGTTTTGGGGTTGTCCATGACTACGGACAACTGTGGTCCCAAAGAGGTTATTTGACTACTGCAGGATGCCCCATACGTAATGCAGAGTTCGTGAGAATGTTGACAGACGCGATTCAGCTGCCTGACAAAATAGCTGTTGTGAAGTGTGCAGCACACAAAAAGGGGGATGACTACATCACCCGAGGTAACAGGTATGTAGATTCAATTGCAAAATATTGTGCCAAAAATCTTGCATCCATTAATCGGGACAGGGAAAAGGAGCATGTTTCAAGTCCTTTAATGCTAACAACTGTAGTTGAGACTTGGCAGGAAGTGAGGCAAATGCAGGAAGAAGCTGACGAGGAAGAGAAAAATGTCTGGTTAAAAGCAGGATGCAAACAAAGAGAGGAAGATGAAATCTGGGTTTACAAAGATGAAAGACCAGTAATGCCTGATAGTATGATCTCAAATATGGCCCGAATGTACCATGGTCAAGCTCATATTGGGAGAGATGCCATGCTTCGCCTATTTAGACAGACATGGTATAATCCTAAATTGAGGATGATTGCTGAGAGCTTATGCCAGAGATGCCTTGTATACCAACAATTTAATCCAAACAGGAGAACAATTGTAAGTTTGGGAACCATAGGACGGGAGGGAGGTCCATTTACACGAATGCAGTTGGATTTCATTGAGCTTCGGCCATGTAACAGACTAAGATATGTTTTGGTGATCATCTGTTTGTTCTCCCGATAGGTAGAGGCCTTCCCCACGAGGAGGAATGATGGGCTAACTGTTGCAAAGTTACTCCTATGGGAAATCATCCCTAGGTTTGGCTTCCCTGTTACGATCGAGACTGATCGTGACCCCCATTTTCAGAATGAACTCATGCAAATGGTATGTGAAGCACTGGACATTCGTCAGAAACTGCATTGTGCTTACAGACCTGAGGCTTCAGGAGTAGTTGAGCAGGTAAATGGAACTATTAAGAACAGGATTGCTAAAATGTGTTTGGCAACAGGACTGAAATGGCCAGATGCCTTGCCACTGGTTTTGATGACCTTAAGAAGCATACCTGACAGAAAAACTGGATTGAGTCCACATGAAATCTTGATGGGTAGGGTGATGAGACAGGCATTTGTACCAGCTGATAAATTGTTGACAATAAATGATGACATCATACTGGATTATTGCAAAAACCTATCTGACATGGTGACTTCTGTGTTCCATCAGGTGGGTACTGAATCAAACACTAAAGAGAAAAATCCAGCTCATGACCTAGTTCCTGGAGACTGGGTGCGTATAAAGGTGCATCGCAGAAGAAACTGTTTGGTGCCTCGTTGGCAGAGACCAAGACAGGTCATTTTGGTTAGCACCACTGCAGTTAAGTGTGCTGGAGTGAAAAGATGGGTACATGCAAGCCATACTATTCGTGTGCCTGAACCTGAAAGTCTAAACGAAGAAGGTGAAAGCACAACTGATTCAGACTCTGAAGGTGAACCAAAGAGAAGTCCAGATACTGAAGATTGACAGGAACGTCGAAATCTGGAAGTATCAGATACTAGCTCTGCGTCTGAAGGAGAAGTAGAAAGTCTTGAAGTAACGAATACTGAAGATCAATCTGAAGATCGAGACTTGGTAAAGACTGACACTAGTGAAGACATTGAGCAAAGTGAAGATAAAGCTGGTAAGGGAGAATACTCTGAAGAACAGTCTGAAAGCTCTGGAAGCAGGAACGAAGATCCTGAAACTGGAGAAGAAGGATAAACTCACGATACGGATGAGATTCCAAGTACCAGCTATGGAGATGTTCCTAACAAAGTGAAAGAACTGTCAAAAGAGAAAACTGACTCTGAAAAAGAAAAAGACATTGTAAAGTGTGTTGTAAATGAAACTGTTGAGGACACTGGAAGTGAAACTGACGACAGTGAAGATGAAATTCCATTAAGAAAGACTTCAAGAAAAAGGGCTCGGAGAGTGGAACATAACACCACAGAGTCTAAGACAAAAAGAGTTTGTAAAGGAGACAATTGGCCTAAAGGAAATGATGGACTGAGATTCAAACTGGTTAACAAAGAAAGAAAGCCAGAGGAGCAGGTTAATGAAATAACCAGTCAAAGAGAAACATTGGGAAAGACAATAGAAGTTGTCCAAAGGCCAAAAAGAGTGAGGAGACCAAATCAGAAGTACAAATCACCTGAATGGACTTATATTGTTCTGCCTCCAATTGAAGAGATAAATAGTAGTCAAGAAAATGTGAATTGCCCAAAGACAAATGGGAAAAGTGAGTAAAGAACTAAATCACAAAGAAAAATAGTAAGTGATCAAAAGTATAGGGTAAAGGTAAGACCTGAAATTCAGATAAAAGAAAAAGGGCACTGTAAGTGAAAAATAAAAACTTGTAGGTGACACAATGTTGAAGAAAAATTTGTTAGAAAAGCAAAAACTTGTAGGTGACATAAGGTCGAAGAAAACCTGTTAGCAAACCTTGCTGTGTAAAAAAAAAAATCTACTAATGATCATAAAACTAAATGTTCTATATTTAGGAAATGGTGCAGAACGTGTTTAATTTGTACTGGATTACTGATATTGATATGGATAATTTTAGCTATTGTCATTCCTTTCCAAGATAACTTAATGAAGTTGAAACATAATGAACGTTCAAGTGAACAAAATGTTGAATCAAAGTCTAACAAACAGCATGTATATAGGCCAGAATTACATCAAGAGAGCTCTATAAGTGATTTTACCAAAAACACGTTTTCAAGATTGTTATCTGAGTATGTTAGAACAATGGATGCTAGTAACTGTTATGTGTGTGTAAAGTTACCTGCATCTGTTACTGAGGGGGTGACCTATCATCATCTTCCACTTACATATGGAGTCCCATGTAGTATGATTGCAAGCCTGTTTTATCAAACAGGTAAACTGGAATATCATTATTCTAATTTGATGAAGTATTTGCAAAGCTGAAAATTGATAAGGCATTGAATAAGAAAAAGCCTGCTACAGTTATGGGAGAATACTTTTTAGAAATAGACGAATTAAGTCATGACTATGCGTTTAAAAATAATTTGACATGTAAAATGAGAGTAGAAGAGAAATCCTCTTTAGATATGGTTGAGGAAAGGCAAATTGCCTATAAACGTAAAGAAAAAGTAAAGCATGAGAAATCCAAATATTGGACATTTAATGATGAAAATATTGATGAAAGAAATGTGTTTGTGGGATTTTGAAAGTACAGCACTGCTGCACCTACATTCCAGATAAAAGGCAAAACATTGAAAAGTACATTACAAATATTACAGAGTTGCATAGAGAAATTGAACCACTGGAGGTTGATGGTATTCTTGAACGACTTGGTAGAAGTTTTACAGCAGTCAAACAATGGTTTCAAGAAATAGGTAGTTCAATTATAGGCAAAATACAAATTTCAGTAACAGACATAGTATTAGTTATTTTAATGATAAGATTATGTTGCATATACAGAAAAAGAAGGAATGTTAGAAAGTCATTTAGGAAGATGATCCAAGAAAAATGAGAAAGGGAAAGAGAAAAAGGTGATATAGAAATGGAGGAATTCTGAGAAAATATTTTTAAAGAGACCAGAGAAAAAGATACTAAAGTATAGAATATACTAATCCGAAGAATTTGAAACATGTTCTGATAAAAATTTGCAAAATTTTGGGAGATATTTGGTGATAAATCACCAAAGGGGGGAGTTGATGGAGCAAGGAGGAGAAACAACATTTTGTGTACCCCTTGTGAAGTCATACTTCCATAACTATAACATGAACTAATGGAATGATGTGTGGAATTAATTAATCTAGAATAAAATTGCATCTACACAAGTACACGTGGGAATTAACTTTGCTTATGTTGCAAAGCAAGTATAATTAACTAACTATGTGATTTTGTCGTGTCCTAAACTAATAAGCAGCTTCGAAATAATAAAATGCAGAATAAATGTGCTTTTGTTTACGTATTTGTGGCAGAAACCAAAGGATAAGTAAGTATATTATGCCTAAATGTTGCTTATCTGCTAGGTAACTACTAATAGGGAAAACCTTAGTAAGGGGGAGGTAAACATAAGGATGTATGGTGTTACAATGCATACTTTTAAAACGCATACCTTTACAACGCATTTTTTACAACGCAACATCCATTACAATGCATTCCATTACAACGCATGCCATTACAACGAATTTTTAAAAACTACCTTTACAATGCATTCCATTACAACGCATACTACCTTTACAACGCATACCATTACAACGCATAACATTACATTGCATGTATGGTAAGTATTGGATAGTGTAGGGGTAAAAAATACTATTCTAACTCCAGGGGGTGCAACAGTAGGGTAAGTGTTGGATAGTGTAAGGGTAAAAATTATTATTCTAACTTCAGGGGGGTGCAACAGTAGGGTAAGTGTTGGATAGTGTTGGGGTAAAAATTACTATTCTAACTCCAGGGGGTGCAACAGTAAGGTAAGTGTTGGAAAGTGTAAGGGTACTATGCATTGTAATGTTATGCGTTGTAATGGTATGCATTGTAATGACATGCGTTGTAGTGGTATGCGTTGTAGTGTCATGCGTTGTAATGGTTGCATTGTAATGGCATGCGATGTAGTGTATGTTGTGTTGTAAAAGTTTTGTTTTAATGGTAGTGCGCTGTAAAAGTTGCGTTGTAAAGGTTGTTTTCCATTCCCTGATTTATGCAGAATCATTGTCATGTCTGCCTTTTAACACAGTTGTCCCAGGCAGTCCTTTGAATAATGACATAAATACAACATCTAATGCGACATTCTTCTGGGTCACATGTCTACTCCTCATTATGTAAAGGTTAAATAAGAACACATGCGCATACCAAAGGAATGTAGCCTGAACAGATGTCCTTTTGCCTGATATGTGTATAGGGAAACGTCTAGCGGGCATACCTTGATGCACATAAGCTAGGGGAGAGGAGTTGGCCTAGCGGCTATGGCGGTCGACCTCGAATCTGGGGAACTGGGTTCGAGTCTCGGCAATGACGCTGAACATCCTGTGATTCTGTGCAAATCACTTAATCTCCCTGTGCCTAACAAAAAAAAATGAATGAGTCCTCATGTAATGCAACTAGTGCTATGTAAAGCGCTCGGATACCCGATTCGGGTCAAGATCGTGCTATATAAAACTCTGTAAAATAAAAATAAAATCTCCCTTAGTGGCGGCTCCTCCATTAAAGCAGGGGAGCATCACCCCTCTGCTATTTAAGCAGTGCACAAAAGAAAAAGAAAATGATAATAACAGGACATTATTATAATTTTATTTTTCTATGTGGCACTCAGAGCCAGGTGGGGGCAGTGCTGGGCTCCGTGACGCCAAGCATAGTGAGGAGTGGTTTGCATTCCTCTAAGTGCACACAACAGTTTGGCCAGCACTCTTGGACCGGCCAAATCGCCATGCGTACTTGGCATGTTCTCCATTGGGCTGTGTTGCACAGCCCAATGTAGAACATTACCCATTCTCCTCAAGCACTGCCTGAGCATACAAACAGGATGGTCAGACCAATCAGGACACTGCTTCTGCAGCTTCATGACTGGTTGAGAGAGCCCAGAAGCCTGAGTGCGTCCGGTGCTGTAGCAGACCTGAAGAGGACGGAGGACAGGCAGCGGCGGCGCAGCGGCAAAGAAAAAGGTAAATCAATTTTTTTAAATTCTTTTTTTAATCTATTTCCACCCCCCGCCCAGCTCCCCAAAATCTTTTTTATTATGAGTTAAATGCAAGGTAACCATAAAACACATTAGAAAATATTTATTACCTATAAAAATGTCTCTTTAGTTCTCTGTATGCTTCGTGCATGTAAATTATTTAAAACATTTAAAAATAAGGAACAATGGGCCAGATGTAGGTGGCCAAATACCGAGCGGTGTGAATTTCTGCGTTACCGACCGGTGTTTGGCTGAGTGCAATGTAGGAGAGTTTAAACCTACTTGCAAAATAAGGTATAGCAAAATAGCGATTCTTTATTTTGCTCTTGCATTTAAGGAATTGGAAATACTGATTCCTTAAATGCAATGTACGTAGCACTAAAAAAAGTGCACTTCAGACTCAAGGAATCACTAATTACCACCAACTTCAAGTTGGCGGTAAGTAGCGATTTCCTTGAAAAAAGCACTTTTTTGCTTTTTTAAATGTGCCATGTGGCACACATGCATGCCCTTAGGGCATGTATGTGCGCCACATGTGCACACATGCACATTTCAGGGGTGCAACAGGGTGTCCTTTGGACACCCTGGCACCCTTGAAATAGCTCCTGCTATTTGCGATTCTGTAATACCGAATCGCTAATAGTGGATATCTTCCCATTCATTCCTATGGGCCTCCTAGCCCATAGGAATGAATGGCTAGGTATTCCTTAATAACGAATCTCAATTACCGATTTGTTATTAAGGAATATTAAGGAATCGCTAATATTTTAGCGATTCCTACCTACATTCAATTTAGTGAGTCCTTAACAGCGATTCGGTAAAAATCGCTTTTAAGGAATCGCTAAATTGAAGTTACCTACATCTGGCCCAATGTAATTCAGACAGAAGGATGTGACATCTATTTTTAAAGGCAGTGAAAACTGCTTTGGACCGCACAGATTTCACAAACTGGAAACTGCGTGTGTATGTCTGCATGTCTGTGTATAATGCAAACCAATGGAAATTAATATTTTCAGGTCTTTTTTGTTTCAGGTGCTAGTAGCAGCAGAGATGAGAACCACGTTCATACACATATTTAGCCTTCTGCACAGGAATATGAATGATTCTACATCAGTCTTCTATAGCATAATGCCTCCAAGTGTCTCCATTCCATGAGCCAGGTGAACGCTCTAGTTCTTTATTATATATCTGATGTTCACAGGCAATTTTCTGGGGAAGAAGGTGTAGTGATATGTAGCTTCATACAGTAAAGAGACTTGCATTCATTCTAACTGTATGAAAGAGTAAAGGTTGCTTGGGAATTCTGAAGACCATATGAGCAGCACCGTTACCCTAGTTTTGTCCTGTGTACTTGCTCAGCTAGCATTTAATCCTGCTGTCCCACTGCTGGTCCTCCAGCCCCACTCTTTGGTATTCTGGACTTTAAATGAGAAGAGAAAGAGCAGGAACATCTCAGTTATTGAGACTTAATTAAGAGCAGAGGGCATGTCCCAACTCATTCAGTTATAAAATATCCCTTCACCAGCTCCTACTATTGCCTTTGGTCCTATCAGCACACATTGCACTAGTCACCCCCATTAGTTCATTAAGGTGTAGTGCCATGACAGGAGTGAGCAGAGCAGCCATATTCCCAGGCACACTTCCATCTGTTCCTGTCACTGCCACACCTGAGCTCTGTGTAAAAGCTGAGCCCAGAGCCCTTCACAAACTACTAATGCTTGGACTTAAAGCTACACATGGCTTAGTACCGGACTAGTTTTCTACAACCCTGCCACACTATAACCTAATCCACGACATACAGTCTGCCAACCAGAATATCCCGGCTTAATCCAAAATACCCTTTGCCAAATCTAGATTCAAGTGCTTTTATTTACTCGGTCTCATCCACTAGAACTCACTCATCCAATATGTATGTTTTAGTAGCTTTGTATTCAAGTGTATGTCATGGCAACAAAATAACAAAGAAGAGTATACTGACTGGTAATTAACACAGCATGTCGCCTACAACCCAAAGAGGGTCGGCCGCATGGAGATAAAGAGGAAAGATTGGCAACAATCATAGTTCCAGCTTATAGGCATCTAAAGGTCCAGTGTGCTGCACGGCATGCGAACAGTAGTAGTCGGCAGCCTGTGGCAGATCAAAGCATCCTAGTGGTGCCATTTTCATAAGAAACTAAAAACAAATAAGGCCTATAAACACCCTGTCCCACTCCCACCGACCCTCCCCAGTGAGCAGGAAACAAAGGAAAGGGGAAGGGACCCACCTGTTGGCATTGGGGATAGTGTGGCCCCCATCACTCTGAGGGTTCATAGGTTCAATGGGAAGCCATCCTGTTATGTGGGGACGTTGTCCCTAGGGATCAGTTTCAGGAGCCAGAGGTAGCCGGGGCACGTCAGGTCCCGGAATTCAGTGGAGAGGATCTTTATGAATGGGGCCAGTTCTTGGCATAGTCTGCATAGTTCCCCAGTGTGGTTGAGAGTCTTTCCATACCTAAAAGATACCAAAGTTGATGCAACCATTGCCTATTATCTTGGATTCTATCTATTTTCCATCCAGCCAAGATCACTCAGTGCGCGGCATTCAGCGCAAGCTCTATCTGTCTCCCTCTAGTAGAGCGCAGGAGGAAGGTCAGCATGTTGGGTAAGCCTAAAAGGGTATAGGCCGGGAGCCTGGGTATGGTAGTGCAGAAGGCCTTATCAATGTCATCCCGTACCCCTTCCCAGTATCATGTGAGCTTTGGGCAGTGCCACAATAAGTGGAGGAGTGTGCCAGGGCTGCCACATCTCCTCCAGCAAAGGCCGTCACAACTAGGGTGCCATTTAGTAAGTCGGGCTGGGGTATAGTAGCAATAAGACGCAATCTTAAAAGCAGTCTCTGCATGACCCATGGAGTGTGCCGTGTGATGTGATCGATAGAAAATGTCTTCCCTTTCTTTGTCAGATAGCGTGCGCCCTAACTTCGCCTCCCAGGGTCTCTGCCTAGCTGACGAAGTTGTGGGGGTGCTCAACGTAAGAAAGAAGTATATTTTAGAGATGAGCCCTCGATCGTCTTTTTTACGAGTGAGCCATTTCTCGAACAGTCTCATCGGTCGGTGCGAACAGGGGCGTGTCGCGGCTCCAGAGATCCAGTGCATTATCTGAGAATGGAGAAAGAGATCAGAGCTATGCAGGCCGTAGCCCTCCTGTAGCTCCCTAAAGGGATGAGACCCTGTATATCGAACAAATGCCCTAGGCGCTTGCAGCCGCCCTCTAACCAGCGTGCCGCTGCCTTTTTGTCCATGCCGGGTTGGAAAAAATTGGGGTAATTGGCGAGGGGAAGGTAGTAAGGTTAGCCCGCAAAGAGACTGTCCCAGACCAGCATTGGAGGGCAGGTGACTGATGAGGAATAAAGCCCGCAGGCGCGAGCAGACCGCGGTAGCCAGGCATCTCGCCAGATATGGTGGCCTGCCACCGTTTGGTCCAAGAAGACCCTATATTTCTCAGTCATGGGGCGGTTCCATTCCACCAGGTACCGAAGGAGAGTAGCTTGGTAGTAGCGGGTAATGTTGAAGAAAGCAGGGCTCCCTCCTTCTTGGGGCGTTGTAACAAGGTCCTCTGCAAGCGAGGAGAGATTGATCCCCATACAAACTGCTCAATTGCGGTCTGGATATGATGAGGGGCCTGGGGAGGGGGCTTCAGTGGGAGCGTTTGAAACAAATACAGGGCTCTCGGCAGTGCGTTCATTTTGACAGCAGACAGTCTACCGAACAATGATTACGGCAGACGCCTCCATCGGGCCAGGTCCGCCTGGATGCGGGTTAGAAGGGTCAAATAGTTTACCTCCGCCATTTTCACGAGGCTCCAATGGAGGACTAGACCAAGATAAGCGATTCCGTCTGACACCCAGTCAAAGGCGAAGTTGGCTTGTTGAGTATCAACCGTGGTCTGGGCAGCGGTGAAGTTGAGTACCTTGGATTTCTGCATATTAATTTTGAAGCCAGAAACCCAACTAAAGGTCTGAAGGTCCTCCACAATAGCCAGCAGGGAGGTCAAGGGATGGGTCACCGGAAAGATGACATCATCAGAGTAGAGGCTTATAAGATGGTGGTCCAGTCCGAAGGGGAAGCCTTGTGCCTTCAGGTTGTCCCAAAGCCACTGGGCAAAGGGCTCCATATAGAGAGCAAAAAGCAGAGGGGAGAGGGGACAGCCCTGCAGCGTCCCCCTCTCCACTGCAAAGCTGTCAGAAAGCATACCGTTGACCTCCACCGCCGCCGTTGGAGAACTGTAAATGCTCGCTATCCATTATCTAAATCTGGGCCCCAGGCCGAAGCGCTCAAGAGTGGTGAATAAGTAAAGCCAGTGTACACGGTCCAAAGCCTTCTCCACATCGACCGCTAGCAGTAAGGATTCTTCTTTGGACTGTTGTACTTTATCGATGAAGTGGCAGAGTCGCTTGGTGTTGTCCCCACACTGCCTACCCGGTATGAAGCCGGATTGGTTCGGGTCGACCAGACCTGGCATGTGAGTGTTCAACCGGGAGGCCAGAATGCTAGAAAATAGTTTTGCGTCAATGTTGAGGAGCGAGTAGGAACTACAAAGCTCCAGCTCCTTCCCCGTCTTAGGGATTACTGAGATAGTGGCCTGTAACATTGAGGCTGTGAGAGACCCACTATCAGCGAAGGAGTTGAACAAGTGGGTAAGCAGTGGGGGCGAGTTCGGCGCAGAAAGTTTTATAAATGTGAGCGCTAAAGCCATCGGGGCATGGAGCCTTCATGGTTTTCAGTCAAGTGATAGCAGAGATCACCTCCTCAACGCGTATGGGGGCCTCCAATGCCTCTGCCTCGGTCGGTGGGAGAGGAGTAATTGCCGTGCCCTGCAGGAACTCAGTGGGGTCGGGCAACAGGGATTAATCAACGGTGTAAAGGTGTTTATAAAAAGAGCGGAAGGCCGACAGTATTCCGACATTAGCTCTAAACTCCGAGCCGCCCTCTCCCCGTATCATCTTAACATTCTGAGCCACCTGCTGACTGCGCAGGTAATGTGCCAACATCCGTCCCCCCCTATTAGAGCCCACAAAGTATTTGTGTTTGAGTCGAATGACCGCATGCTTGGCCCGGTCTAGGTCTAGTCGCCGGAGCTGGAGGAGGCCAACTGCTGACAAATTCTTGGCGCGCCAGTGAGTTTGTGTATGGCTTCCAATTCCCTGACCCTAGCTTCCAGATCTCTGCGTTTGGACAGTCTACATTTAGTGTCATGAGCTGCTTAGGCAATTAGTGTACCCCTCGCAGCTAGTTTAAGCGCCTCCCACACCGATGGCAGAGGAGAAAGCCCTGTGTCGTTAATCGCTAGATAGTCAGTTAGGCAATGTCTAATGTCGTCCACCACGGCTGGATGTCAGAGTAATGAGTCTCGCAAGCGCTAATGAGAGGAGGGTGGGGACCCCATAGAGGGAAGACGCATGGTCAAGGTGATGTGTGAATGATCAGACAGGGAGCGGGCCTCAATGGTTGAGTCTGTAACACAGGCCCAAGCGGCTGGGGTAATGAGGAAGTGGCCTAAGCGCGCGTTGGTCTTGTGTGCCGCCGAGTAGTATGAATAGTCCCGTTCATCTAGGTGAATACAGCGAAAGGCATCTCGAATCCCTGCGTCGTGCAGCCAGTCACCTCCACCCATCGATAGAGCCCGGTCCCGCCAGAAGGGGAGCCTGAACAGTCCTTCTCGGCATCCATGACTATGTTAAGGTCACCCCCATGACTATGTTAAGGTCACCCCCAGCACTACTATCGGGTCTAGTGAGTGCAGAATGTCAGCATATGAGTCCAAGAGAAATTTCTCTGGCCGCTCATTTGGGGAGTAAATGGAGGCTACATTAAAGTGAGAACGCCCTACACTAAAAAGCAGTTGAAGTAGGCGACCCTTGATCTCCGCGATGGGATCCCCCACTCGACCCCGAAAGCGCTGGGAAATTAAAATAGCCACCCCACCCCGATTACTACTCCCAGAGGACCAGAATTGTGTGGGGAAGTGGCTGTGGAGCATGCGGTGCGTGTCACTATGAAGCAGGTGGGTTTCTTGAAGGAGACAGATATTTCCACCGGAATGTTCGTGTAGGGGAAGAACCACTTTCCGTTTGACTGGATTATTGAGTCCCCTGGTGGTAAAACTAACTATCTTCAGTTCCATGGAGAAAGGATGGGCAAACTGATATGAGTGCTGGGGTCTAGGGTGATACCCTGGGGGTCCAAACTATTAGAGAAGCCCCAGAAAAGAAGGAGGCTGTCCTCCCTGTACAAGGGTGTTTGCTGGAGAAAAAGGAGCTCACTGGGGAGAGAACCCACCCAAACCCATAGAAAAAGAAACGGCCTGAACATCAGGCCTGAAAGTAGAACAAAACAAGACCAAAGTTTGTCAAAGAGCAGAGAACCCAGAGGGTTGTGGCTCGGGAAGTCATCAGAACTGCAAAGAGCCGAGACCTTCCTCACCTATCAGCGGAGAGAGATTGGCGACGGGTATCGAGGTGATACAACCGCGTCCCCCGGGCAGCCCAGCATACTTCCCACCCCTGTGCAGTCCAAATGCGTCACTCGGGGGGTAGCCAGAGGGTCAGATGACTGTGAAAGGGAGGAGAGGACCGCCTCCCTCTCCTTGGTCATTGTAGCCTGGTCTGGTTTCAAAGCGGCAGCTGTCTTGCCCACTTTCTGCCATCGTGGCTCTCGGCGAGGGCCCCGCTCTTTAGGCTTCTCTGTGTTCTCTGGCGCTAAGGTGCTGTCGAGGCCGAGGACCTTGAGGGCCGCCGAGAGCTAATACGGCTTTTAGGGACAGATGTACTGATTTTTAATGCAGTGCAGTGCAGCAACCAAATTTGCAGCACTGCATTGCGCGCAGGGAAAAACACAGTGCCGAACTCTATGTATTAAGGTAGTAGGGCTGCTGCTATCTTCTCGTACTGACACTCTGAAAGGCTGCCTTGTGTGGTGCACAGCCTCGTGGAGGTAAATGCGCGGTGTCTAGCATAGGATTTGTACTGGAAGCATAACCTTCCTGGACCTGCCCACCTTAGAAGATTTTCACTAGCTGAAAAGTGGCAGGGCCTTGAAGAGGGAGCTTGGACATGTACTGCCTAACAAACCGCAACTACCCTCCCTCACAGCAAGAAAGAAATCATCCAAAGCCACATCTGAACAGCTGTTCAGAGAGTTCACGCCTGAGCTGCACTCCTATGCTGTGAAAGTGGTTCAGCTCATTAGGTGAAAATGGCTCTTCACCATGAAACCATGTGTCACACAGTGACACAGTGTGAGTTGGCAGGCTTGCCACTGTGTACAAACTCCTATATCTAGACATACATAGAAGGATCCCATACATGAATGTGTTCTGTCCAGTCGCATAGCTAGACCTTAGACCGCCTGGGGGCAGTCTCTGCATTTGCCGCCCCACTGGCACAGTTGCCGCCCTGTGCATTGAAGAGCGGGAGCGGGGAAACGATTGACGCCCCGAAAGGGCAAGTAAGAGCTGGAGCCCAACGCCCTTAAAACTCGTTCCACCCGGGGTGGACCGCTATGCCAGCTGGACCTTTCTGTACATAAACAATTCATGGCAATTTGCTTTTTCCATGTGTACGCCACCTTTGTACATAGGGGGCAGCGTCAAAATCAATGGGTGTTGCAGTGGAACGCCCACCGCAACACCCACTGCCCACGCTAACCATAGAGTGAAAGGGGGCCTTATTTACAAGGCAGCGTTAAGCTACGTTAAGTGGCTAAACAGGGCCTTGTAAATAAGGCTAAGCCCCTATTGCCACCACAATGTCAGAAAAAGTGACTTTGTGGTGCCGATAGGGGCTTGTACATATGCCCCTGAGAGTTGAGGTGGAACTAGCATTCCTGGTCTCACTTATGGTGCCAGAAAATAACTGGAACATAGCTTATTCTTTTATTTCTAAGTAACTTCTTGAAAATCAGTTAAAAATCAATATGCAAACTAAGCATATTGCAGACCACTCCTCTTTCTCATACAAATAAAAAATCTCAAGATAAAAAAGGAGCGGCACTGGGCTCTTGATCACAGACTGTTGATGAATGTAGAATTTAGTCTCCATTTCCAGAATCATCTTAAGGTTTTTTTTTAAATATAATTGAAGTGCAGCTGATGAACACAAGCATGGCCAAAGGCAGAAAATCTGGATTTAATGTGCTAATGCAGGCAGTTTACGCATATTAAAACCAGAGAATTAAATTAAAGGTGGTCGGTATTGCAGGCTCATTTGCCTTCACTACAGTCCTGATTTTCTTTTTAGGTAAGATGGCAATATAGCCTTCATTATAATCCTGCTTTTCTTTTTATGACGAAGAAAGGAAGGGCAATTATTAAAGTTTCCTTGCCACTGTACCTTCATTTGCCATAAAAAGAAAAAAAGAGATAGTATTAAAGGCAAGGGAGTCTTCAATCGGAAAAAATGTCTGGTTCCATCAAAACTTACGAAAAGCCACTGGGAGGGAGGGTGGAACAGTTCAAAGTGAAAGGGTGATGGTGGGAGGACCATGGAAGGCGAGATAGAAAGGAGACATGAGAGAGCTGAGGACAGAAGAAACAAGGAGCACAAAGGGACATGAGGGAACGATGGAAGGGAGATACCAGAGTGTGGTGGGCAGGATTAAAAAGAGGGCACAGGGGAAAGAGAACGAGGCAGAAGGGAGAATTGACAGGCAGAGAGAACAAGGAGCATATAGTGGAAGGATGGTGGAGAGGAAAATGTGAGAGGGAGGCGGGATGGAGAACAAGGTGTGCACAGCCAAAGAAGAGAGGGGCGTAAGAGAGAAACAAGGGGTGGTGGATGGGTGGGGAGACTAGGAGCACAAAGCAAGGCACATGGAAGGGAGCCATTAGGAGCAGACAGCAAGGGCTATAGTTGTAAAATAGTTCCAGATGTGGTTCAATGCAAGCACTTGATTGGAGGTGGAGGGATATGTCCAAAATCCTTCAAGACGTAGAAACTGGCAAAGCTCTTGGTCAAATGGTCTTGCCTATTGAAATCTGGAAAAATTATCGTCTTACAATTTCTTAGGCCTTTTAACACTTTCTGTAATGATATTCTTGACATAAAAGGCTCTCTAAATTCCTGGCAAGAAGTTAGTATTGAGGTATTTATTAAACCTGAGATTACTGAGTGCATTAATGAGTGCATCACGCAAACCAATATCACTGTTAACCGTGGACAACAAGGTCATCTCCTAGTTAATAGTCACATGGTTTACAAAAGGTACTTGGTAATTTCATTGATGTTCATCAAGAAGGATTCTTTATTGACTGACGCTTAGTAAGTAATATAGCTGAGTTATTTACTGGTGGAGATATAGCATCCACTTATTTGCAAACTCTAATGTACATCCTGCTGGATGCTAAAAAGTCCTTCAAGCTGCGTATGCAGACAGGAATATCCTTGAGTGTTTTGTCTCAGTTTGGGCTCCTCACATAGCTAATTAATGGGATCTAGGGCTTTTATTTGAACCTCATCTTCTATCCAAATTAATGGCTATACCAGTATCTCTGGATGCCCATTTTCTCCTTATTACTTGACCTTATTATGAAACCTCGGCAGCAAGCTAACTCCCAACATCAGGCTACCAGTTCAGATCCTATAAGACAAAACAATATGCAGATGACCAACTTATTTTGATTGATTCTTCCAAATCATACAAAAGGAGATGATGGGGGGGCGTGGTTAGCAGACTACGAAAATGGCCGCACAATAACGCGGCTCCGGAGCCCCACACCATTAATCCTGCACCATCTGTCTCAAGATCCGAAATATATTGCAACAAAAACACTGACAGCAGCTTGTGAACTGAGGGAATCCTAATTCAACACCGGCAAAGAGGGCATTAGCCGAAGAAACGACTCAGTCGCAATTGAGGCCCACACCAACAGCAGGACGGGAAGATGGTGGCACCCTGTTCACTGAACTAATGGAGAAAAGCCTAACTGTACGTACCGGGAAGAGTTGCAGTCATCGCTGAGAGGACACCGCAGGCCCCCCAAGACCATCTGAGAGTGAGTTACAGCCACAAGGCTGCCCGGATGAATGGATCCCTGTTGTTGGCCCTGCTGGTAGAGGGAGGAGATACGGCTAAACACAGGGATCCGTCAGGCCGGGCGGCCTTGATAGACAGAGGGGCGGAAAAGACGGACTATAGCAGTTCGAGTGAGCGGCGGGGAGACAGAGAGTGCAGGGTTGGCTGTGGCACTTCTGTGGTTGATCTGGCACTTGCCCCTGGTGGAGACAACGCAAAGCAGAGGGCCGTTGACAGACAAATGCCCGCAGGAAAGAAAGGGAGAGCCCGGACAGACATAGAAAGAGCCCAGCAGGAGTGGTACAAAGGTGAGCGTGGGGCGGAAGGGCGGAGAGCCAGCAAATAAACACCCGGAGCAACTGAGGAAGAGGTCAGGCAGGCATAGATTGAGCAAGTCAGACATTATACGAAGGAGACCGAGGAGCCGTAGGACTGATAACCAACAGATAAACGCACGGTGGAAGGGAAGGAAGAGCCCGGGCAGGCATTGTCTGTGCACAGCAGGACTCCCAGTTGCAGCAAGCAAAGCTTTACGCCAGGCAAAACTGTATCAAAGGAGGAAGTAATCTGAGATTGCTGAAAGACCTGCATAGCCACATCATTAACATAATACAAGCTCATTCCCAATTATCCACAGCGCAGCACACCTATGGCTCAAATTGAACCAACATTAGAGGGAAATTAGAGGCAGCGGGGAGGGAGCCACGCACGGGAGGCCCGATAGGCCAAACGGGGCAATCACCCCAAGAGCAGGTGACTGGGACCACCCGGCGGACCCTGAATCCCTGCACAAAGATTCTTCCAACTCGGCAAAATGACAGGTGGCAAGAGTGGACGTACTGCACTCCAAACTAAATTAGACAAATATGCATGGCAAAAAGGGGCAGAATCACAAGGCAATGCAATGAGCGCGACAAAACCACAGGCCCAAGCTTCTACAGAGCACACAGAACTTACCCTCCAAGATATAATGGCAGCCATAAACAATGTATGTACATCACTGGAAGCAAGACTTGACTCGATCCCCATGGAACTTACCCTGGTCAGAGCTGATCTACATAACATAGACACTAGAGTTAAAGAAGTGGAAGGAACTACTCACTCCCTCACAATGGACACGTCCTGCCTCAAACAGCAATTGAAGGACCTACATACTAAAAGTGAACTCCTGGAAGCGCAACTAGACGACTACGAAGGCAGGGTATGTCAAAACAATGTACGAATCCTTGGGGTGCCCGAGTGCCCAGAAGGCCCAACACCAGATCTATTTGTGCAAGAATTAATCACAAAGTACTTGCAACCACGAGGCCTCTCAAACTATTTCTCCATAGAAAGAGCCCACAGATTTCCTGGAGGAAGGCAGAAACCGGGGGCGCCCACCAGACCACTACTCGTTCGAGTATTTAATTTTCACAACAGAAACGACATCCTACAAAACAGCCCGGAGTTCTCCACCACTCACCTTCAAAAATAGTAATATTACATTCTTCCCCGATTTCACAGTAAAAGTGTAAAGACAAAGACGAAGCTTTTTGGAAGTTAAGCGAACTCTGAGGGAAAATAAATCAAGTATGCTATGTTATTTCCAGCACAACTAAGAGTAGAAACTGAAGGCAAAACCTGGTTCTTTACTAGCCCCAAAGAGGCATGGGCGTGGCTAGACAGGTAACAACAAGTAAGAAATAGACTAAATAGAATGCCAGTCAGAAAACGATGGAAACAGAACCACCAGAATTAATTCACACCACCCCAGGAAATACAATTCCCGAAGAAGGCGTACCGGACAAGATGCACAATGAACACTTAGACAACAGAGGGAATGAACTGCCACAAGTTGAGTGCCCAGACTGCTTATTTGTGCTGAAAACAAAGTCACTGATCCAGCCGAAACTGAAAGGGGACACAGAAAACCTAAATGGTTCAAGAATTTATATTCAAGGTCTTATACTGTGGTTGTAAAAACTCAATGTTGCATGACAAGATTAAAACATAGCATGCGGGGGAGTGACTGAATCAGCGTGATGGAGACCCTCAACTTTCTGGGGGAGGGCGACAGCACTCTGCAATGTTGGGGAGGCGGACAGATTTCATGCCGTCATGCAGGGGAGCAGAGAGGGGGTTAAGGTAATTTAAGTTAGGGGGTGGAATTTTAAAGTTAGGATTCAGAAGGCTAAGGAGTAGAGAAACTGTCCAAATATCTACGTATTCCAATTAAAAAAATCACACCTATATAATCGAGGCCTCCAATATCCCAGGACCCCAAGGATTGAGACACACTATGCTAACCATCAAGGCATTAGGAAGCAGGATCTGGAGATTAAATTCACACAGATATCATATCAACTACCCCTCATCAGTCAGGCTATGAGGGGTGAACAAGGGCGAATAAGTTGGTGAGTGTCTGAAAAGTTTCAGTTCTCTGTCCATTGTCTCCTTGTGTTTGCTTTCTTCACCCTAAGTTGGCAGGGTATGCCCAGACGTGGGCTCCTTGCTCACTTTGCCACTGGATTCAAGCTAGCCTGGCTGATGAAGGGTGTTACCCCGAAACAGGTCCCAGGATGCTTGTTTCTGGTCCAGGGAAGACCTGGCTTGGCAGTTCGAGCTGGGCTGTACCCAGGAGAAACAGGGTAAAAGAGTGATTTGCATATGGCTGAGTCTGAACTGGGGTGGCGAAGTGAGCTAAAGAACGATGATGTATTCAACCCAAATCTGTGACTGAGGGTGAGTGTCTGAAACATTTCTACACTCAGTCCATCATCTCCTTCTGTTTGCTTTCTTCCAAATCATAGTCACTGGTTATCTAGACCCTTAATACATTTGGCGTCTTCCACGACATGTTTCCAAACTTTGCCTAGCATAAAGATTTCCCAACCCACAGATAGCTGTAACAACCCTTTCCAGCAGCATAAAGAAAGGCATCTGGGGTGGTCTCTGAAGCCCTTAGGATTCTGCAAAAAAACATAGTGGATAAGAACAGAACAGAGCCTCCATAAACAAGCTGGACCCTACTCTATGAAAAGTTTTCCAGTTTATTTTAGGGCTCCCCGTGTGAGAAAATCTCCTCAGTGTCTGTCCATGTGAAGTATGCTGAAACCATATGACAGACAGCAGTGTTTGTTTGTGGGTCTGGTATATGAGTACCAGAACGGTTTCCGAGTAGGTGAAGATCTGTAGTAAGTGGTGCCAGATAGACAACAATGCCTGGCTTCTTTAGATTTGCTTTGGGCATAGCTGAACTCAAAACATGACACTGCTCACTCACTCTGCCCTTAAATCACATTTAAGCTAACTCAACGTTGGTAAATAGCCCGGAGACAAAATATTCTTCCAAAAAAAAAGGGTGAGTTCTCAGTTATTGTATTTTGTTATATTTCTACATAATTTGACTAATTGTGGATTTTGAAGGGTATAGGCAGGGCCACTGGAATTATGGTGTGTTGTGGCGATTTTTTGCATGCTTGTAGATTTGCTACATTTGCCACAGAACCCATCATCTGCTGCGTAATCTGCAGATTTTAACCAAAACAAATTCTGTTTCTAGCTCAAAGGGTTCGAAATTTAGTAAAAATGCAGCAACGCTTATTGCTGTGCAGTGGAAGGCCCTTTGCAAAGGTTGACTGGTAACCTTTCTGTATCTTATTGCTATAATTGGGTGTTAAACTGTTACTAATGAGGTACAACTAATAATGCCTAGAGTTAAAAGCTTTAAAATGACAGTTATAATAAAGTAATACTATCACAAAATGTGCCACATAGTGATGCATAATTTGTATTTTCTTGCCGCATAATTTACTCAACCCGGCTGCCACATAATTTGACCCTCCCCCGCTGCATAATTCCAGTGGCCCCGAATATAGGTAGCCACCTCTGCCTGGTGGACCTCAAATGTGTTCCTAATTAAGAGGAGCCAGATGGAATATCCTCTCCTGGTTTTGTGACAGAAAGTCAATTACATTATAGGGCCACTCTGAAGTCGACAGATCGTCTGCCTGCCGAAATGATGTCACCAGTGATCTGCATCGGGACTGGCATGAATGTTCAACACTGCCATGCTAATCATCAATTAGCCTTCTCTGCTTGGAGACACGGTGGCAGCTTTCCCTATGTCACCATCGGAGCCATACTGACCTGGGAAAACTGAAAGCAGTTGCCTGAGAAATTAGTGCCCCTGAAAAGTCGATATGGCATAGAGCCAATTGCATGCCAGGATTTGGGATATATTCTTGTCTTTCTTGGAAATGTCTTCCAATCAAAGTCAAGGAAAGTACTAGACACTCAGATAGACATTCCCTACGCCCCCCCCCCCCTCAGTTATTCTCTTCCAAAAAAGGCCTGCGTGGTGGAAGAAACGTCAAACTATCGCGGGAACCGCTACCGGAATCAGACCTTCTAGGCATAATTTTTTGGAACTGTGCAGTGAGCAAAGAATCGTTTACAGGAAGAAAAAAAATGTCTTTAGACAATGCTGGCAACCTCGTACCGCTCGGCATTTCCAGGAAGGAATTGCATCTTGACAAAAAACGCCCACTTCCTCCTTGTTCCCTTGGAAGTTTTTGATTTTTAAGAGAACGTTTTCGAGAACTGCACGCTCTACACCGGTTTTGCAACGACTCCAGTCTGAGGGGGTAAGGAAATATGGGTTCGCGCCCCCAGATTAGTAGGGGTGTGAGAAAGGAAGGAAGGCTAGCAGTAAGACGGCAGTTACTCGCAGTTCAGGTAGGTAGTTCATAGACTAGAATGGCATGTGACTGTCTGTCAGCCCAGCCCTGCAGTTCTTTCAGAGGCACAGCGTGGCATTTGTCAGATGCACTTGAAGAACAACGAATTTGAAGGCATGAATATCTCACAACCACTTTGTTTTGTTCTTTCTCCGTGCACACCGATGTCTTTCATACACAAAGGGGCATATTATAAACAAATAGCGATATTTATCGCTAAGTAGGGTTAGCGGCAATTTTTTTATCGCTGCGCATCATCGGATTTTATCGCTGAGATAATGTGCTATTAGCAACGTTTATCTCAAAAGCGATAAAAGTTCCGGCGATAGCGGCGAAATCCGTGAATATCCCTGAGAATACAGCGATATTCACGCATTATCGCTAACAGGGTCTTAGCCATTATATCCACCTCCCATTGGATATAATTGCTAAGAACTGGTCTGAGCAGCGGTTAGTTTTTGGAGATATTCGCGCTTAGCGCGAATATTTCCATCGCTACGCCTGTGTTGGTAATAGGCGATAGCGATGTTAGCGACTGCTTTCAGTCACTAACAGGTTGGGTACGCCCACTTTGCATGTCATTAGCGATAAATATCGCTGACATGCAACGCGGGCCCCAAACCGCTCGCTATCGCCTACAAGCTGTTGCTAACTGCTGTTAGTGACAGCTTGCTAATAGGGCGATAGAATTATCGCCGCTTAGGGGCCAAAAACGGCCGCTAATGCGGCGATAATTTCCTATCGCCCCCCTTGATAATATGCCCGAACTACACGTCGGCCCGATTTTCCCCAAACATTTAGGTGCCCTCCCTGGCTTGGCATGAATCGGGCTCTTCTGCCGCCTAACATGTCCTGGCTGACAGAGGTACAGGCCTGTATTTCACCCCTCCCCACGGTCCGTTTTCTTGGGCCAGCCTTGCCCACAGTTGAATCAAATACATGTTTGCTGTTTGTTGCATCTGTACCTTATGGGAGACAAAATGCCCCCACTGCACCAGGTTGGCCAACTCAGCCCTAACTGGAAGCGATGCACTGATCTGCTAAAACGATCTCTCTGGGATAGGTAAAAGGTGCCAGCCAGTGCCTCTTGTAATGTAATGTAATGTAAAGAACATTTCTATAGCGCTTCTTTCACTCCAAGGAGTATCTTGGCGCTCAGTCCAACCTAGATGAAAAAGGTTGGAGAGAAAGAGATGACTTGCATGCTGCACTACACATTACACCAGCTCCTAACACGCCGCATCAGATAGAGAAAAGATCCAGGTTTTTAATGCTTTCCTGAAATGTGTTCCCTGATAGAATATTCGTAGGTAGGGCGGGAGCTTATTCCAGGCCTTAGAGCCCAGTACAAAAAGTGATTTACCGCCTTTTGTTACCAGCTTGAATCGGGGAATTGTAAATAGATTCTGACTGGCAGATCTCAAACAACGTGTCGGGTGATATCTCTTGAAGCCATTACACAGGTATTTTGGACCCTGCTGATGGAATGCCCTGAAAGTGATTATGAGGATCTTAAACAAAATTCTTTTCCCTATAGGTAACCAATGGAGTATTTTAAGTGCTGCCGAAGCTGAAGACCTGCGGGGCCAACGTAATACCAGGCGGGCGGCTGCATGTTGGACCATTTGTAACTTATGGAGGACGATTTTGTTAGCTCCAGCATATAAACCGTTACAATAGTCCAGCCTAGAGTTTATTAAGGCCACTGCAACCGTTTTCCTAGCCGACAGTGGGAGAAAGTCGAAGAACTTTCTCAAAGCTTTTATAATCTGGAAACACGTTCCAGCCACTGCCACTGCTTGATGTTTAAAAGACAGTTGGTCATCAAATTTGATGCCCAGATTACGAGCAGATGTAATTGTTTTGGGGGGTGCTTCTGCATCCACTGACCAACACACTTTTGGAGAAAACAGGTTGTGGCTCCTGAACGGCCTTAAATGGACTAAAAGAATCCCAAATTAGTATAAATATCTCATATGGGGCTGACATCGGCATGATATGACTTATCTAAAAATAATCCAAACAAAAGCCTCCCATTGCTTCATTAAAATCTATGTTACCCCTAATTTCCCTTAACATACAGGTTCCAGGTCCACAAATCTCCCTGAAAATAATTCACATTTTGAAAATGAGATGTGTTTTCTATGAGATGAATACATTTTATATATGTTACGTCTAGAACTTCCTATGCCATTACCACCCTGCCTGCAAGCATTTTTAGAATGACAGAGCTGGTGCTGAATGCCTTCTTCAGTTTTATTTATTTAATGTGATTTTATATAGCGCGAACATTACCCAAAGGTGTCAGAGCACTTTACAGAAGAACCAGTTGCGATACATAAGGATTTAGGATTACATGAGTTACATAAAAGATACAAACAGAAAAAATTGCAAATGTACAAGTTGTAAAGTCACACAAGGAAGAGATACAAACAGAAAAAAATTGCAAATATACAAGTTGTAGAGTCACACAGGGAAGAGATACAAACAGAATTTTTTTTGCAAATGTACAGGTTGTAAAGTCACTCAAGGAAGAGATACAAATGGATAAACTTTAAGAGTCATGTAGGAATGGTAGAGAGTACAGAGGTCTACTACATATACTAGTGGTTAGAGTTGTCTCTATATACATACATACATATATATATATATATATATATATATATATATATATATATATATATATACACAAGTAGTAGATTTTCTCAGATCAAGACCCAAAAAACCAGGAGAGCAGAGTTCCATTAAGTGGGGTCGGAGGGGAGACACAGTCCACAGCACCAGGGGAGGGTGGGAGGGATACAAGGGTATGGAGAAAAGATAAATCAGAAAACATTTCAGGATCATCAAGGGGGAAACGAGGTAAAAAGGGTAAAGGACGAGGGAATGGACAAGATGGCGGGTCAGGATCCGGAGAAAAGCAGCAGAGAACAGCAGCAAAATGGCTGGCAGGGCAAAAGAAAAAAAAAGAAAAAAGTAAAGAAGACCATGAGAGTGACCCAGTGAGTATGAATTAAAGTGCCAGAAGAAGTCGGGGGGTACATAGTTCAAAAATCAAAGTCAGGAAGGTAGAGGAGGCGTGTAGGCTCGGGTCCACTGGAGTAACGTTGAAGACAATCAGCCGGTCGTGGCTCCCGCGCCCCCATACCTGGGAACAGTTCACTGAGGTCTCCAAAGTTGATGACGAGGCGAGGCAAAATCCAGGAAGATAGCCTGCATGGGGAGGCAGCGAGGTGGCGGTGAGACTGGCAGGCAGCCGGTGGGGGCAATGCTGTGCTGGCGCGCTTTCAACAGCGGCGATTCGGTCCGAGGCAGAAGCAGAGAACAGCAGTGGGACGTGGAATGTCTTTCTCCAATATCCAGCAGGGTAGGAGACGGCCTCCTCAAAGTCATAATTTTGAGGGCAGGGCTCCTGGGCAGGTGGAGCACCTTGACTTCCCCTCCTGCAGTTTCCAGCCCAAGGCTCCGATGGTCAGCTCCTCGTGGAGCCCACACCCCAGGCACTGCGTAACGAAAAGTGAGGGGCCCTCCCTGCATGGTACTTAGGGGGGCCCCCTCGGGCTCAATCAGGAGCTCTCCGGCCAGAGTGCAGGGACGATTGGGCCCCTTGGAGCTAGTGGCCCCCCACACCACGTGGGCTGCGGGGGCCTGTGTTACACCCCTGACCCCACTCCATAACGATTGAGCCTGACCACTTCAAGGTGGCTTGTGAATGGGGGGTTTCCTCCAAAGACAATTTGGGGATAATGGGGGAAATTGTGCATTCTACAACACATTTTTCATTATATATCCAGTTGCATTAGTTTTTAAAGCATAGTAAATGATGACCTTACAGTGCAACAAGATAGACAGTCTTTGTCTGGACTCTTCAATGATTCCATCACTATCACCCTTTAACAGTGCCCCTCTTCTCTATACAGCCCCTCTCTCGCATATATGTTATTTGTTTTATAGCGTCTTACATACCAGTGTAGGGTGTCGGAGCACTTTACATCACACACATATACAGAGACCATGAATTATACGTATGTAAATCGGGGTATAGAAAACGCTGCATAAGGCAAAGGAGACTACATGGTGTAGGATTTACATGTCATCCATACTGGTAGGCATGTTTAACCCCTTCCACGCTCATGACGAGCTGGGCTCGTCATGAAACATGCACTTTACAAATTCTCAGCGTGCGGGCGGAATTCCGCCCGCATGCATGTGGTTAAGAGTGCTTGGTCTGGGGAACACAAACTCAGTATTCAGAATGTAACACAGTGGTTAGGGTTGACTTTACTAATGAGAACTTATTTCTACCCTTTTTAGCAAAATTAGGACACTGTAAGACTGTGAAAACACATAACTTTGTAGCCTAGATTACAATTGTAACTTATAAACTGCACAGTAACAAAAGGATCTCCATGACAAAACCCACTGAGCTATGCACATAAAACACTTTTCTGTGATCTGCATAGTACCCACTCTTTACAGCAGGCATAATAACCCTCTACGCTACCTTAGATGAGTCCAAACTGCTGCAGTGCTTAATTTGAGCCAGTGGTTTCCGGTGCTCTGCACTGACACTTAATCTGCTGCTTGGTGGTGCTTTTTGTCCCATTTGGGACAAACTTAACAACAGTTGTCTATTAATTGAATGCACTTTAAAAAAAATCACTAATACCTGCAGCCAAAGCCATTCTTAAAGCTTTGCTGTCTGGAATAGTCAGAATTGTCTCACTTGTAGTTGTGTGAAGGTTAGTAGATGTGCTGTTCCCATTATTGGCAGCGCTGAAAGCAACAATGGGTGGTGCAAGCGGAAGTGGCCCCCTAAAGAGGGCCCTGGCACTTCTATTTTTACAAATTAAGCACTGTTAGACAACACTCACGTTTTCTCTCCAGCAAGTACATTAATCATCAGAGTTATCTTGGCACTTTTATAGTTGCCTGAAAACTTGGATTTTCAAGGAACTCTGCAGTGCTTTTAAAACTGCTGCACTACTACAAAACCAGCCCCCAGTTACAAAAACGCGCCCCACTCTTCCAGCCTCGCGGGAAAATGCCTGATGCTCGATGGCCAGTCTGGCCTTGACCACACCACTGCATTGCTCATCCCTTGCATACCAGGCTGTTCAGGGCCAGCAGTGTTTTATTTGCAGTGACTGTCCAATTTCTTTTGATTTGCGGGGAAGGGGGGGGCGAGGGGGCACATATGTGTTCATGCATGTTTCCAAGAAGTCATCAGCTAGAAATTTCACTCCCAGATCCTCAGGAGATGGGACCACTGTTGCACAAAAAATGACTCATCTTCCCTTCTGTGTGTGTCGTCTGGGGCCTTGGACCATTCTTGCCTCTCTTCCCCTATGCATAAGGACATTTTCCTGCCGGATGCCACATGCTCCATATTGTACATTCTGTCCATGATTTCTGGGCAAACCTCCAAATCCCTCCATCTGTGGAGAGTAAGCTAAAGACCAAGCGACATCTTAAGTCACTGATCTTCAATTTTTTTATTCTGAGCCCCCCGCCCCCCAGTGAAAAAGAAATCACCGCCCCCCCTCAAAAAATTTCTATTAAACTGGCAATGCTTAAATATGTTTAGACTTATTTAAACGTTGCAGTTAAGTTCTATTACTGTTTTAAAAATGCAATCAAATGAATGATTGCCAAACAGACATGCAAAAGTATTGACAGGGTGATTATCAGAAATGGTGTTGTGGGTATTGAAGAATAGTTGAGTCACTTTCCTTTTGACACTGCCAGGATATAAATGACGAAAGATGTTAGTGATGGACCATTACTGAGCGGCTTACTACTGCTCATGTTTTTTCTGATGAAAACAAGGCACTGTTCTCAGCGTAATGCTTCTTTTGCCCAGAGCCTGCTCCCCTGGGACCACTTGTTTGAAGACCTCTGCCTTAAGGACTGACGCTGCACCTCACTGATAATCATTAGGATTAGGTCTCTGGTTCAACCTTATGTACCTAGTCGAACTCTTCGCTCTTCCAACAAAAATCTTCTTGAAGTAACAAGGTTTGTGAGAGTGAAATGGGGAGACAGAGCTTTTTCCTCGGTTGCACCCAGGATATGGAACTCTCTCTCCCCCCCCGAACTCCTGAGGCAACCGTCGCTTGCTCTCTTCCGCAAGGCTTTAAAAACCTGGCTTTTTTCGGAAGCCTATCGGCATTAGTCTCCTTTAGTTGATTGCATCTCATTTTTTGACCTGCCTGGCACCTTGATGCCCTTGGGCTAAGTTGCGCGGTAAAAGTCCCCCTTCATTCATTCATTCATTCATTACAAGGCCAAAGCAGTGCTGCTTGTGCTCCCATCTGAAAGGCACTTGACCTGGCAGCTCAAGCTTAGCTGTTCTTACTGGAGTGGGACAAAGGCGGATCTGCATATGGTTGGTCCCTGATTAGAGTGGCACCATGAGTGAAAAAAACCATTGACTGGAATGCAGCCGCATATGATAGCCAATGGATGAGTTTATACAAGCATTCCTTCTATCACTTTCCTATTTTTTGCTTCTGTGTTTTGGGGGTAGGAGTACTGTGAGGCCTAGCAGCCCAGTTCTGTCACCAGGTTTTAGTTCCTACCTATTCATACTGATATGTAACAGAAGAGACCTACAAATACAGCAATACTGAATAGGTTGAGCAAGTCCATGCTGTTTCGAAGAGACCTGTTGTACGTCCTAAGAGCTGTTCTCTCTCTTCTACTCTGGCAACGATGGGCGATTTTTGCCCATGCCGTGGTAATGAGCCTCTTTAGTTATTGCACCGGCATCTACCTGGGCCTTCCTGTACCAACTCTAGTAAGCCACAAGGAGCCCACAGCTATGCAGTCACTGAGCAAAACACCCAGAGCTGCCAACTATGGATCTCAGGAAGCAGGTTAGAGCCCCTGTGATTCCGGACTAATCACTCAATCTCTCTGTGCCTAAAAAAGAAAAGTGTGATGTAAACTGGTGCTCATTTTAAAACGCTCTGATGCCCTTGGGACAGATTTGCACTAGATGAAAGTGCAAAATAAATTACATCTTTGGTTGAAAATGGTCTCTGACCAAATAGAAAAACAATTCTCAGCAGTGGTGTCAATGGACTTCAGAGCACTCTCTCTGACCCACAAGGCACTTTATGCCCTATTTTCAAGTGTCCCTACTTTACCAGCTGATCAGGCAGAGCACCCTTCATCTGCTATTTCATGATAAAACACGGCTAATGAATCAATCAGGATTTATAGAGCACAGCTAATCACCCGACAGGTAAAACAGTAGGTTATTATTTATTTATTGCGTGATTTGAAAAAACCATTGCAAATACAAAACTTTTTTAAAAAGGATTTCAGAATTTCATTTAAAATATCATGTTCATAAAAACCAGTCAGGGTAGCAGTAACAGGTGAGGTTTAACAAATGTTATGCCGATGGAGAGTCGAGAGCTGTGGGCACCTCACTTAGTTTTTTTGCAGTGCGCTCCATAAATCTTACTAGGGCACAGTTTAATTCAGTGTTCCTAGGATCAAAGCAGGCCAGAACTGCTACTCTACAGCTTCTGATCATTTTTCTATTCCAGTGATGCTTGAGTAGGCCCCGTCTCTCAGTGAGCAGTTTTGGGCACAGACAGGTGATGTGTATAATGTCTTCTTTGTGATTCCCACAAAATCGGCAAAGATCTCGTCCGTGCTCTCTTTTCCATTTTGGCCAATGCATCAACAAGTTGATAACTCCCAGTCTCAATTTTAAGAAACGTAGTTTCGTTCGTGCACTGAAAGAAATGGTAAGGTACGTCTGTGGAATTAACGAGGCATAGGAATGAAGGGTCATCCACCCATGAGTTCTTTTTGCAAGGGTGGCTTTATCTTCCACTATTGATAGTTGTTTAGTGCTAATTTTCGCTAGCCTTTTGAATTCCTTCTGACTGGCCTGCAAATTCCAGAGGTCGTTTAGGCACAGGGTTGTTAGACCTTTTGACCAGTAGTCATGACCTGCTCGCCATGAGTTGTTAACAATACTGGCCCACAGATGGTGCCCTAGACTACCCTCCTTTGATAGCCTCAGTTTGTGACAGCACACAAGAAAATACATGGCTCTGGCCAGTGGTTGTTTGCAGATGCCTAGTTCCAACCTAATTTGTGCCGGTGATGTATGGGATGGTAATTTAAACACTGATCTGTAGATCTTAATAATGATTGTGTCCAGTTGGCCACTGTCCAATCCTTTTAGAGCTTCACTACCGTAGGTTAGGGTAGGAATGATTTTAGCCTGAGCGGCCTGTAGTGTGGGTGCGAGAGTTGGGCATTGTAGCTTTTTTTGAATTAATCCAATTGCAAAAGCAAGTGCCACACCCTTCCTATTCTGTTCTTCTAGGTGGGATTTGTATTTTTCATTGTTGTTAAAAATAACTCCAATATACCTCTGACAGTTTGATTCGACGATGCTTTCATTGTTCAAAGTCCAAGAGAGTTTCTTAGCTTTACTTAGATGAACTGCTAGGATTTTCGTCTTCCTGTTGTTGATGGGAAGCTCGTTGTTATTTGAGTATTCAGAGGTAGCATCCAGGAGCCTTTGCATTCTGATCTTTGTTTTGCTTAACAAAACCACATCATCAGTATATAGTAGGTTTGTCAATGACAGACCAGATAGTTTGGGGGCGTGGGAGTTAACCTTGTTGAGGGCTTTAGGAAAGTCGGATAGGAATAAATTAAAGAGTGTCGGAGCCAAGACACACCCCTGTTTGAGACCTTTTTCCGTCAGAATTGGGCGGGACAATCTTGAGCCACCCCGATCTTAATCCTGACCAATGTGTCCTGGTGTAGAAGTTGAATGGCTCTTAGGAGGTCCGCTGGAATGTTGAGTCTGGACAACTTCTGCCAGACTTTGCTTCTGTTGACATTGTCGAAGGCCGCTTGGAAGTCAATGAATCCCAAATAGAGTGGGCAAGAACAGAACTTCGCTTGGTCAATCAGGCAGGAAATGGTCATAAGATTGACTGAGGTGCCGGTGTTTGTTGTGAAGCCTGTTTGATTCAGAGGAATTATAGAGTTGTCATCCGCCCATGCCCTGAGTAAGTTGAGCAAAACTCCTGCGAAGTACTTTGCTTCATTGTCAATGAGAGCAATAAGGCGATAATTCCCTGGGGATTTTTTATCTCCTCCTTTGAAGATCGGTGCGAAAATGGATCCACGCCAGGAGGGCGGTATGATGTTATTTTGCAGGCTTGAATTGAAAAGGGTGCTTAAATTCGCAGCCCAAAAGGTTGCGTCTTCCTTGAACAGAGCTTGAGGAATTCCACCTGGACCAGGAGCACCATCCTTCTGTCCCTTTTTTATCGTTTTTTCCATGTCAGCCTTCTGGACTGTTATAGGATTGACGTAGCTTTGAGACGAAAAACACTCATTTGGTGGTGCCATTTTATGATCAGCAAAGGGCCATTCCTTCGTTAGGGAGTTTGAAGTGTTCAAGACAGGTGCCCGGACACTCTCTTTTTGTGTTACTTTGTCCATGGAGGGGAGACTTAAGTAGGTGTTGTACGCATCCCGATCATTCAAGTGAGAGTAGAGAAAATCAACCCACTCTGTTTCTGGTATGCTTGAGGAGGCGACTTTAGATCCGCGCCCGGTTACACTATTGATAGTACGCCAAAACCTGGCAGAGTTGTTTGTTTTAATGTCATGCTGCAGTTTTGCCCAGAACGAATTCCAATGGCTTATGCGTAGCTCACGTTTCGCTTTCTTAAGGTGACTGCGAGCCTCTCTCAATTTTATTATTTTGGTGGGATCTGTTGGATCTGTTTTTAAGGCCCGCCATAACCGATTCATGGATCTTGTTGCTGATAGTATCACAGGATTTGTGCGGGCATGTGCTTTTCACCGGTTTGGATTGTGAATTTTATTGGTTTCGCGTATCTGTCAATAAGTTCAATTGCAAATGTTGACCAGTTGGCAATTATGTTATCCGGGCACCTACTTTGGCGCTCAATTATTTGTTTGACCTCTGTTGATACTTGTTGAAGATTCTTAAAGGAGCATTTAATTTGTTTGAGGTTGATTGTAAAGCTCTCGGATGGCAAAGCCCTTTCCTCTTCGTGTTGCATGAAACAGGTGCTCAGCATAATTTCTTGGGGACAGTGGTCGCTTTCTGTTCTGTTTCCAAGGCAATAACCTGCTATTTGTTGGAGCAATGAAAGGCTAACAAAGGTATAGTCAATTAATGAAGTGCCTTTTTTCGATAGATAAGAAAATCGAGGTGGCTTGTCTGAGGAATAACGCCCGTTTAAGGCTCTAAGGCCCAGATTTTCAAGGTTGCCTTGTAGGGAACTTCCATGTGGGTCGTCCTTGTGCCATCCAGGCCAGTCCTGCGGTGGTATAGCCCAGATGCTATCGTGTGATTTAGTGACCTCATTTTTTTGGAGGTCTGACATTAGCCACATGTTAAAGTCGCCAGTAAATACGATTTCTGAATTTAGAGGATCTATTTGCATTCTCACTACTGACGCTGTAGCTTCTTCTACAAAGGATTTCCTTGATGCTGTATTTGGACGGACGTAAGCGTTCATTAAGATTAGCCTCCGAGTTTGGCCGTTGCACGAAGTGTGAGAGATTCCCACACACTGGAGACAGTTTGATGAGCCCGACAGGTCCCAGGAGGTGACTGCATTTTTTGTTGATATATATACTGCAAGGCTGCCGCTCCCTCTTCCTGGACGATTCAGTTTATGAGCTGGAACGTGATGGGTTTTAAAGTCTTCTAGGTGCTGCAGTGCCATAAGCCATGTCTCTTGTAATAACAGTATATCGAAACTCCGAAAATAGGAAATTGTGGCGTTATCCTCAAGTTTGCTTGTTAAGCCGTTGATGTTCCATGAACAGATTTTTAGAGGAGTCTTTTCATAGCGGTCGTCCCTGCTGTGCTGTCAGCGGAGGAGGCGGGTTGTGTTCAGGGCGCCAGCCAGCCATGACCATGTACCGACCTCGTCATTGTTCCTAGTTGGTGTGATCCCGTCTTCTCTTACATTCCTCAGAGGGCGGACGGGAGTGGGGGATTTGTTGCGTGCTCCCCTGAGGACGGAGTATACTAAACCCCTCCCTGCACGACTGCGTTCATCATTACGGCTTTCCTGTAAAACGTGAGGATAGCCCGCTTCCTTGCCCGGTAGTATCAGTATTCAACATTGCTTGAAGGTATCAATTAACCCTAGAATATTGTTCATTGCCTCTGCGGTGCTCCAGGTGACCTTAGTGGATTCGTTTGATTGGCCTTGGCATGGTGCAATAAATTCTACCGATATTATGTCTTGTGTGGTTATTGCCTTTGACAGTCCTGTCGCTTGAATCAGCTTTAAGATGTTACCCCGATTTAGGACGTCATGGCAACCTTTAGACTTGTATTCTGGGTAAAATAAGGTAGAGAAGGCTTCCCCACTTAGTGCTGAGCTAATCGGCCTAGGCATGGCCTCTATTTTATCCATATTGGACATTTGAGCAACCTTTATCGAAGGGTCACTGAGGAAGACCTCATTATGCACGGTGTCGGGCTGTTCGTTATGTCCTTGCCCGAGGGCCCATTTGGCACTCGTTGGGAGTGCGCCCTGTTGGTTGTTGACAAAGTTTACTGTGCCTACCTGCTTTAAAGTGGGGCCTCTAGACTGCCTTGTCACAAGACTTGGTGTGTGGTTCACAGCTTTATCGTTCTGTTTGATGGTTGTGATTGGGGGAGCCATGTTAGTCGTAGTTTTTTACTCTTTTGCTCCGCTGAGCACACATTTTCCTAGAGGAATCAGTGTTGTTGACATGCAGGAGGTGTCACTCTTCCTTCTTTCGCTGTCCCGGATGATTAGTTGGGCTTCCGTTGTAGTTACAGGATAAGAAGGATTTTTTAAATCATCATCTCCTGAAGCTCCAGGACGTCTAAGGGTGTTAAACATCGGGTAGAGATTTAAGACTTGTTTACTCCCTCTCATTTTATTGCGTCCTTTCCGCTTCCTTTGTCTTTTCACTTTTCCCACCGGATCACCCTCTTCTTGTTCGATTGGAGAAAGAAGGGTGGAATTTACTCTGCTGGTGACCTGAGGAAATTGCTGTTCGCTCGTTCCGCCACCTTGCACCGCTGTCTCTTGAAGACGTGAGGAGTTGGCCTCTTCTTCGCCTCTTGACCTTAAGTTGGAACATGTTTTTGCTTGAGGGACTTCACTTAGATTGCCTAAATCAGCGTCACTGTCATTTCCAGGGATGGGTTTAGCTTTTGCTAATTCTTTTAGGTCTGCTACAAGTTTTTCCATAATGCCTGGGAGTGAGCAGAGTTTCTCCACTATAGGTGAACAGTCACATCCTTGCTGCGGGCGTCCTACAACTTCCTGGGCCCGTCTGATCAGGCTAGGGCCCGTCTGATCAGGCTAGGTAAAACAGTATAAAGGAGATCCCTGAGCACTCAAGGCTTAACTCTGGAACTGTTCCAGATCTGACTGTAGTAGGTCTACATGCTTTGAACTCCTGTCATGTGCAGCGGTATTCAGCTCGCAGCCGTATGAGGCGTAACATAAATAATACAGTTGTACCACCCAGAAAGCGCTTTGGGCCTTGCTTTCGGAATACTAATACAATGAAATACAATCGGTGGTGTGAAAAACCCTGCAATATATTTGAGATTACATTTAATGAAAACATTGAAATTAAGCTTTCAGCGGGGAAAATAAATTTGCTACTATATCTCATGATTCTTTTTTTTCCCCTTAAAAAGTCTCAAGAGATACCAGCAGGAAATTGGTTCGACCGGAAAATGTCTCCCGGCAATCCATTTTGCGCCCAAACCAGCCTACTCTAGGCAAAAATTACGTAAAGCAAAATTTGAAGAAATTGTTATAGGAAATTTGGAGACATTCAGGATTTTCTCTACGAAATTAATTTTCTGCTCTGTGGGATACCGCAAGAACACCTTCAGCACTCCACACTAATGACTTATAATATTCCTGTGCTCCTAATCCCCTATCCTCTAGCACCGCAAAGCATCTACTAGGAAGTATGTTATCACGGTCTTGGAGGCCACATCGGAAGGACTGCGTCCATATCTTTTGGAAGTCACATCTGGAATGTTTTATCTATTCCATCAACCAACATCTGGATTATTGTGATGGGTATTGCAAGCCAAAGCTGGAATAATGCACAATGTGTACACACTTTGGGTAGTATATCCATATTTAGAGGCATATCAGGAATATTCTGTCCACTTGTGGTTGCCACACTTAGCATGGTTCTGGAGGCCATACATGGACCTTTGCATCTAGGTCAGGAGGCTGAACCTGAACTATTGCATTATCCAGTTTAGAAGGGCATACCAGAAATATAAAAGCAGTTTCTGGAGGCCACTTCGAGGGTAGTGTATCTTATCCTGGAAAACCACATCTGGATCACTGTCTTCAGTTCAAGAGGCCACACCTGGAATATTGTATCCAGCTCTGTGTGCCGCACGCCCACACATAAAATACTATATGTAGTGCTAGGGATCCACAGCTTGAATATTTTGTCAATTTTCAGAAACTTCCTATGGAGGACTGTATTCCATTTTGCAAGCAATGGGGCATGTTTACAAAAAAAATAAAAGCGCGGAGCTGAGCCAAATTTGGCAGCGCTACACTCCGACATTTTGAAAATGCAAGAATGCGCCGTATTCACAAGAATACGGCGCACCCTTGTATCCCCTAACTCTGGCATAAAAAAAGCTGCCTAGTGTCAGAGCAGGCACGCTGCTGCATGTTGTAAGGGTGCCTGCACTACAGGGATAATTGTTTATGTGCATTAAGGAACACATTCATGCACATAAATAATCAATAATGGCGATTTTTCTCTTTCTACGTGTGCTGTGGCAATGCAGGACACATGGAAAGAGCAAAAGACAATGACTGCAGCACACTTAGAAAGAGCAAATCGCCATTATTGATTGTTTATGTGCAGGAAGGGAACAATCGTCCCTGCAGCGCAGGCACCCTTGAAACATGGCAGCAGAGTGCCTGCGCTGGTGCTAGGCAGCTTTTTTTGCGCCAGTGCTAGGGGAAACACAGGGGTGCACCGTACGCTTGTGAATATGGCGAATCCCTGCGTTTTCAAAATGTCGGAGTGTGGGCCTACCAAATTTGGCGCAGATCCGTGCTTCGCCATTCTTTTTGTAAACATGCCCCACTGTGTTCAGTTCTGTAGGCCACAGCTCCAGAAGGTAAACAGTTAAGATCAGGGCACAAGTCCTGAAAAAAGAAGTGAGAGGACGCTGTCACCGGAAGTGACTCACGACAGGAAGTGTCACGAAAGGTGCCGAGCTCCTAGTCCCAGAGGGGCCAAAGAGTGAAGTCCAGCAGTTTGGCAGGGGGGATGGCGTCCCCCCTGTAAAATACGTGGGGGGACGCCGTCCACCCGCGTAGTACCCCGACTCGAGCCCTGGTTAAGATGTAGTCTGAGGAGAGCTAGAACACAGCTCTGGCGAGGTGAGATCGTTATGCGGACACAGTAGGAAAGGTTGGGAAATGACACTGACAGTGAGACTTTAACGCTCAAAAGAGGTATAGCAACCACCCTATAAGAGGTGTCGCTCTCCCATTAGTGTGTCGGGCAGCCCACGGGATGAAGCCGCACGCCGAGGCAGGATATTCTGACATATTCGAATATTTCTTTCAAATCACAGGGTAAACAGAGACAGTATGGCATATCCTACAAACAGAGGTAGCGGACACAAAAGCATACACTAATTGAAAATGCTATGGGTCAGACAAAGGGCGCGCAAACTGTCCATGGGGCAAGAAAAAAGACGAAAAGACATTTGAAGTTAGTGCAGAGCTGGGAACAAGCCACAGCGGGTGAACAAAGCCTTGTAGGGTGGGAATAAATAAAGATTCCACAGTATTTATAGAAGCTGGGCACTTGCTACAATATGACATCGCACTTGCACTTTTAAAACTGCATCAAATAAAGAAGATTTTAAAATATCTCGGCGTTTGTGGTCCGTACCTGTGGGGATGATCGAGAGGCATTGATCAGATTCAGGATTGTGGAAAATATATATATATATATATATATATATATATATATATATATATATATATATATATATATATATATATATATATATATATATATATATAACTATTTGGTTCTGCTAAAAAGATCCCAAAAGTCCTCCCAGTCCTCCTGCTCCCTTCAGCACCCTAAGGGCAGAGCCTCCTCGTCATAAACGCAGACAGATAACCCCTCCTCCCAGCTTCCTCCCCATCTGGAGCCGGGAGGGGGCAGCCAGGGGTGTTTGTTCCCACAGCTAACAAGTGGACGCTTCCTGCAGGAGGAGCGGTCACAATGCCAAGCAGGGGCTTCAAAGGGCCCTTGGGAAGGAGATCAGAGGGAAGGAGGGTCGCCAGGAGGCCCCCCCGCCGAGAGGGACCGGGCAATCGCATTTTATGGCACTATCGGGCCCTCTCTTTCAAGCGGCGGCCGCTGTTTGATTCCCTGCACTTCATTTAGGTTTATCCCTCTAATCACAAGGGCCCATTGTTCCCTGCGACCCCGCGGCCTGCAGATGGGCCTGGCCTGTCCCCGGCTCTGTCTGGGGCAGGGCCGGCCTTCCGAGCGTGACCAGAAAGGGACAGTGCGAAAGGCAACAAGACAGGCGTTTGTGTCTGGGAAGGCAGGTCATACAGGTATTGTCAGATGGAAACCGAGAACAGTCTGTACATCCTGCCTGTAGAGGCCACGCGTCCTGCCTGTGTAGGCCACAGGCGCTGGGAGTGAGTTGGGAGACAGGTGTGCGTAAAATAAAAATAGGGGCAGATTTACAAGGAACTGACCCATCTGCATAGATGCGTCAGTTTCCTTGCGCCAGTGCCAAATGTCCTTGGCCACCATGGATGGGCTGTATGTACAATACAGTGCTCAATGGCCCAAGGATTAACAGATGCGTCATAAATACTGACGCATCTGTTGGCACAAAACACAACTCCAGCAATGTGCCAGAACTCATCGGTGAGTCCCATACAAAGAGCCCTGCATCATTCCTTACGCCTGGTCTGAGCAGGAGTAGGGATTTTGACGCAGGGATTTAGGAGAGAGGATATGGGTCGTGGGTTAGACTGCCGACTTTGGTACTAGAAACCAGTGTTCGAGCCTCAGGGTCACGTACACATCCTGTGATTCTGGGCAAATCACGTAATCTCCCCGTGCCTGAATTTGTTACGTAACCGGTGCTCATGTTACTTTCGGGTCGAGTTGGTGCTATATAAAATCTGCAATAAAAAAAAAAAGGCGTAGGGTGGCAAAGTAAAAAAAAAAATGCAATGCATCGGTTCTACATAGCTTTTTTGTGTGGGAATGCCCACCCTGCAAACATTATACTTGGCGCAGGTATAATGTGACGCAGGGCTTTACAACGTGACGCATCTTCCTAGATGCGTCACGTTGTAAATTGGCCGCACTGTTTGCACCACTGTTGCGTCAAAAAAGTGACACAATGGCAGCGCAAAGGGCTTGTAAATCTGCCCCATAATATGAGCTTGTATGTACCTTATTGCAGTTTACCCGCGCCTTCTGTCGCAAAGGAGCTGCAATTTTTCTAGCAAACGTGTAGCAGCTGTGCTGAAAAGCTAGTGCTGCCCTATTACAAGTACAGCCAGTGCCATCTTAACGAATCAGCACGCTGGGCAGTTGACGTGGGCCCACGAGCATAGAGGCCCCATGCAGACCAGAATTTAACACTCATTTTCCGTTAAACATTTTTATTCCTGTGAGTGGCTGTGTAGGCAGGGCTCAGTGCACTGCTTTGTCCTGGGGCCTATAATGTTCTTAAGATGGCCCTGGAGACAGCATCCCTGCTTGGAAAGTATAGACGTCGAAGGTTAGCAGTCGTGATGTCAGGTATTCTTTGACATGCAGAGCTGGCGTGGGGGTGGGTGAAATTGCATTTTTCCTCTTATGCTTTTATTTGTGAAATAATCATGTAAATGACACAAAAATTGTAAAATGTGTAGAAATTATATGCAAGGACCCATCTGAAACACAAATACCACGTCGTACTAGCCATGGGTGTCGATTCACCAAAATGCCAGGGGTAGTGGAAGTGACATCACATGCCATTTCACCCCCTGATGACATCACAGGAAGTGATATTGCAAGTCTAATTAACTCTTTGTTACCACAGGAAATGATGTCACATGACCTTGCACTTGTGGACACTCATATTAAACACATTTCAAGTACAAGATCAATAAAATCACTAGAATGTTATGCAAGCTCTTAAAAGTGTACTTTAGTTTGCAGCCACATTAAATTACTTTCATATTTCACTATACTAATTCAACACTAATCCTTTATGGGTCCTGGAGTAGCGTGCTACTCGCCTGAAAAAGCGCCTCGTCAGTGGTAGCGCTTGCTATATAAATGCAATTTACAATACAATGAAAAGGGTTGCCAGATATGCCCTGGGTCAGCCATTTTATATACCATTACAGCAATTGCATGTATAAGTACAACTACATGTAACCAGTTGTATCCTGTAATGCCAAGGCACAGTCATAATATATTCATGCATTGGTTCAAATGTCCAAACATAGTTGCAAATGCTCAGGCCCAGGCCTACCCCAGAGTGTTGTAGCAAGAGAACAGAGCTATCCCTTATGATACCCAGATTTTAGAGGCTTAGATCTCAGATTGTGGAGGTTTTCATCAGGTAGCACATAGATTTTAAATGCTGTCAAAGGTAGGGAGGGTGGCGTAACACTGCCAAACGACGTCAGTTCTGCTTGCTCAATATTCAGTCTTTCTTAATACTGAGGTTAGTAACCAGACTGCGAAGGACGGATGTCTTAATAGTAAGAGAATAGAATACATTAATGTTTGTTCATGTGCTTCGTATTTTATTCTTTAACCTGCTCAGTTGTAGCTAAATAGAATATTACAATGGTACCTAACAATAATTCTTTGCCAATGAAAATCCAGGCCCTGATTTAAGGATTTTTCTCCCCACCTGGAGAGTGGGCAGCATACGGACACTGAAGGTTATGCATGCTTTTGTTCATTTTTATAGGAAATACATGAGCAGCGACTCACAAGTATGCAGCATACAGGGACATGATGTTGTTGAGATGTAGGCAAGGACACTGATTAAAAAAATAAACACAAATCCATAAGCCTTATTTCTGTTTGGGTTCTGCTCCGGCTACCTTTGAGGCCTGGGGTCACAAGGACAGTGGCTCGTGCTGCCATTGGAGAACCAGGGGTGGCGGCTGCTACCCCCAGTTGTCCATTATAGTGCCCACTTACTGGCCTTCCAGTACTAGGACACTAACATGGCTCTACCATACTCCTAATTATTGACATGCAACACCCACCCATTGTTCCACCAGTACTTGGGGACACCCGCAGGTGTACAGTGCACCCCAAACCTGGCCTGCAGCACTCCATTCTATGCCATTACTTCTGGGACCCACATACACATATTCAGGAAACTTGACCTGCACTGTCAGATGGGCCGGCTTGGAAAGGCCAGTGTGTGGGATATTTTTATTGTCGTCCTGTGACAGGAGCAAAAAAACACAAGCCCACACATTGGCCCTTTTAAGCTAGTCTGTGTGGCAGTTCCAGACTGCCTGAAAGGCCTTTCCAATACTGACCAATATTGCTATTCCAATACTCAGAATCACATGCTGATATGTCAGCACTCTCCACTCTACTCCGTACTAGAGTTCACATGCAGTTCTGCCGAACACTACAGGGCTAACTTACTGCACCCGTTCACTGATGTTTGAGTACCAAGACAACATTCGCCTCTGCCAAACATCTAAATCATTACCTGCAGCATCCCCATAATGATTTTCCAGTACAGGTACACTCATGCAGAGATTCCATCAGACATCTTAATCCTGACATGATCACCCACCCACTGGTATTCCAGTACCGGTAGACACATGGGCTCTCCCATACTATTCGTTACTAACCTGCAAGCAGTACTGGATCACACCAGCAGTGCTACATCACACCTCAGTCCTGACATATAGTCTTTACCCATTGCTCTTCCTGTGTTGCGGCCCACATGCAGTCATGTCATACACCTCAATCCTGACATGAAGCCCCTACCAACTGTTGTTGCATTAATGGGACACACATGTAGCTCTATTATACTCCTTAATCCTAACATGCAGCAATCAATTACAGCAGTGAGACCTACAAGCAGGGCTGGCTCCTCCTTTGGGATGCAGGAGCGTTGCCCCACCCCTTCTGTTAGCTGCGCATTACTTATTCAAAATTGAATATAGACTCACTAGTTTATATGATCCCAAGGCCAATACCATGACCGTGGCTCTCTTTCTGTAGTGTCAGGCTGGGTCAGATGGTGTCTTTTATGGCGGGGCCAATGCTTGCAGAAAAGAGAGAGAGTAATGGACATGGTCGATGCATCTGTGGTGCGCATGTCTGGTTGGACGGTTGTTTTGGTGTGTCCAGCCCAACATGTGCACTTGAAGCCTCAAATCTGTGCTGTATTGGGAGCTGGGGGGAACACAGATGCAGCTCCCCAGTCTCCCACGGAGCGATGGATTTGCCTGACGAACCAATCCTGGCACTGCTCTCATACTGTTTACTGTTATAAACAGTATGGGGAAACATCTAGATTGCTTGTAGAGATTGGCCCGTACTCCCATGGCCTGGGCTCAAGAGGCAATGCAGAGGCAGAAGAATTGCGCAACATGACCAATCACTTTGTGAGTTTGTTTTGAAGCCACACAATGATTGGCCACTAGCCTGTTCTAGTCTCTTTCTATCTCTAGCAGCTTGCATCCTCCCTGTGCACTGTACAGCTGACAATTGTGTGCGAGGAAGTGAAAATGAGAGTGCTGCCACTGAGAGAGCTGTCTGCCCTCCTCGCTGCCACCGATGACATCTGCATGCTACTCAACCAGGGCCACACTGCGGCCCTCATCCTACTAGACCTCCGCAGCCTTCGACACCGTCTCACACCACACACTTGCAGACAGGCTACATGATGCCGGTATACAGGAAAACGCCCTTGACTGGATCCGCTCTTTCATCTCCAGCAGAACCCAAAGCATATGACTCCCTCCATTCCTATCCAAACCCACTGAGATCAACTGCGGAGTACCACAGGGTTCCTCGCTCAGCCCCACGCTCATCAACATTTACATGGTCTCCCTCTTCGCCATCGTCAGACAGCATGGGCTTAGCATCCTATGCTGATGACACCCAGCTCATCCTCTCTCTCACGAAGAATCCTGAAGACACCAAACTAAGCTTCCAAGAAGGTATGAAAGATGTAGCAGCCTAGATTAACAACAACTGCCTAAAGCTGAACTCGGAGAAGACAGAGGTCCTCGTCCTTGGACCCTCCTCCACTGTGTGGGATAACTCCTGTTGGCCCCCTGCCCTCAGAAACCCACCCACCCCAACGGACCACGCCTGGAACCTCGGCATCATTCTAGACACCACCCTCACCTTGACCTGCCAGATCAACGCCGTGGCCTCCACCTGCCTCAACACCCTCTGCATCCTACGCAAGACCTTCAAGTGGATCCCCCCGATTACATTAAAACCATCACCCACGCACTCATAACCAACAGACTGGACTACGGCAATGCCCTCTATGCCAGAATCAACATAGCCCTGCTACAGAAGCTCCAAACCATCCAAAACACCGCAGCCAAACTCGTCCTCAGAACCCCACGACACTAACACATGAATGAAGAGAGCAACCTTCAAGTTACTCACCCACGCCTACAAATCCCTCCACAACATCGGATCCAAATATTATTATTAATGCAGCTTATAGAGCGCTCGGATACCTCCTGCGAAGGTGTCCCGGCGCTAGTAGTGCAAAGGACCAGAGCTTAGGGAGGAGAGCATTAAGGGAGACAAAATAGCCATGTTTTAAGGCTTTCTTAAACCTGAATTCCGAATCAATTCTCCACAGATGTTCCGGCATGGAGTTCCATAGTCTTCTAGTAAGCCTGGCCTTTGCAAACCGTGGAATGACCAGAAGTTTCTGGTCATTTGATCTGAGAACTCTGTTCTTGCTATACTTTTGAAGTCTATGCCTCAGATACTGTGAACCTTTGTCTTTCATTGCTCTATGGGCCAGAGTAAGCGCTTTATACTCAATTCTTCTTTCCACAGGTAGCCAGTGCAGACTGAGCAAATGAGGGGTTATGTGGTGACGCATTGGCACATTTCGGACTAGCCTACCTGCCGCATTCTGGATAATCTGTAGCCTTCTGAGTAGATAGTAAGAAAGCCCCAGATAAAGGCTATTCACATAGTCAAGTTGGGACATAACCAATGCGTGCACCACTGTCTTCCTGCAGTCCATGGGAAGGTAAAGGAGAAAGTTCCTTAAAGCCTTCATCTTCCAAAAGAATTGCGCAGAGATATGCGCAATTTGCGCTTTGCCAGTCAGCTGTGCATCAAACTTGAAACTCAAATTCCTGGCCGCAGCAACAGGAGAGTGGGAGGATTCAGCTCAGCCGGCGACCAGAGCTCAGGCCGTGGGGTAATCAGTTGGTTGAAAAACAGGACCTAAGTCTTCTCTGTATTAAACATTAGGCAGTTCTCCGTCATCCAGGACGAGATATTCAGAAGACACTGCCTAAAGTTGACAAAGGCCGTCTTGCTATGATCTCTGAAGGAGAACACCAATTGTGTATCATCGGCGTACGAGACGAACTTTACCCCATATTGATCAATAACTGCCGTTTTTGGAGAAGTGTCCGCGTGTCCCGACACTTTTCTCCAAGTGACTCAAATGTCCTTGTTTTCAAACAGTGTCCCAGTTAAAAACAGAAATGTCCCTGTTTTTCATTGGCTGCCCTTTGGCAATTTAGCATTTCGCAGTTCACCTCCCATGCTTTCCTGTCATGAGCAACTAAGCAACATTAGTGAGTTGTACTTTACGTGGTGCTGACGCGCAGCTGTAGAAATGAACATTGATAAAGCTAGCAAATCTGGCGTTTGCTAGCCTGTGATGTTTTATTGATTTTTGGAAAATATGTGCTATAGACCTTAACAGTGTAAATGTAGTAAAAAGTACTAATGTTGCTGCGTAAAGGAGAGGGGTGCCAATAAAAGACCTTGGATTTGTTGTCTGTAATGCTTCATCTCGGTCTGTGGAGGGAGCTGTCATTGTAGTCCCTTTTCTATGTCTATGACAGCTGTCAAATAGTCCTACTTTTATGTCGATGGTTACTGCAAACCGTAGTCCTACTTCTATGTCAATGACTGTCCCCGTTTTTTGTTTTGAGAATCTGGTCACCCTAGCTCAAGCCCGAGCCCTGCGGGTCCCCACATACCAGAGGGCTGGAGGTAGAGACATGAGGATGGAGAGTCACCCGCTGGGTGCGTTCCTCTAAGAGAGAGCAAAACCAACCCCAGACTGTACCCGTCACCCTTAGACATTTTAGTCTCTTTAGGAGAATCCTGTGCGACACCGTATCAAATGCTATGGACAAGTCCAAGAGCACCAACATCACACATCTTCCTTTGTCAAGGGTTTCGCGGAAAGATTCTGCAACTTCCAGCAGAGCCGTTTCCGTGCTATACCCGGTTCTGAATCCAGACTGGGAGTTGTGCAGATGACCGTTCGACTCTAGGAAGTCCCCAAGTTGTTTCTGGACTTCCTTCTCTAAGATTTTAGCCGGGGTGGGAAGAAGCGAGATTGGCCTAAAATTCTTAGGTTCTGTTCGATCTGCATCTTCCTTTTTAAGAATAGGCTGAACAAATGCGTTTTTTCAGCAGATAGGATAGATCTCTGTCTCCAGAGAAGCATTCCAAATAACATTCAAAACAGGATTGAGCCAAAGGGCTAGTAGCTTAAAGAATCTAGCCAGGCAGGGGTCTGCTGGGGAGACTGATTTTGTTTTATTAAGTTCTCTCAGAGATGCTTCTAAACCGAAAGGGCGAAAGGCTGACCACCTACTTGTCTCACACGCTTTCTGAGAAGGTGTATCAAGTGGTGCCGAAAATAAAAAGGAGGAGTAAATAACCTAGATTTTGGTCTGGAAAAATGTTGATAATTTTTGGCACAGAGCAGTGGTCGGAGAGATGGTACTCTTTAACGCATGCGGTTTAATGGTTTAGTTATGTTAAAAGTTTCTTTTACAGAATTATCAGAGATTTTTTTTTATTTTTTTATTTATTTTTATTTTTTTAAAACAGTTTATTGCAGGTGGTCAAGCATACACAGCTGGTCAGTGCCTACAACCCTGAGGCTGGCAGCGTTCAACAGTTGTAAGATATGAAAATGGTACACAGCCTAGATGCCGACATCCCGGGGGTTCGGCGGCGATTACATATCATGATGCAGTGCTATAACCAGGTATATGATCACGGTAAATGCAAGCAGACTGTTTGGTATTTTCTCGTTTTTGTAAACAAAAGAACAAGAACACAAAACTAAAAAGAAAGCAGAGTCAAACGATAGTCACAGTCGGCGCTGCATATGGAAGTCATTGTCTAGTTCAAATATAACACAAATTAGCGCCGGAGCCGTCTTACAGGACCATTATGTGACATAGCTAGTTCAGCCGTGGGAGAATCACAGAGTTCACCCCTGTAAGCATTCCAGTGCCCCCACTTTTTATCCCACACCCTAGGACAGCCACGCACCTTATACACTGTCTTTTCTGTGATCATGCATCGGTCCATCTCGGCCACCCAGCCCACCACCAGCGGTCCGTCTTGGGAGCCCCACTTCATTGCAATGGAGCGTTTGGCTAGCAGGAATCCTAGTGCAGCCCATTGCAATTTGTGATCATTAAGGTCATTCGCACCCCATATGTCAAGGATACATGGCTTGGGCAAGGAGGAGAGCGGTTTACCCAAGGAGGCACTCATTTTCCCAACCACGCCATCCCAAAACCGTTGCACATTCGGGCAGTCCCACAATATATGAAAGAAGGTGCCAGGTAAACCACAGCCCCGCAAGCACAGTGCATCAGGGCGTCGCCCAATCTTCGCCAGAGTAAGAGCGGACATATACGTCCAATACAAAACCTTCAATTGTATCAGTCGGAACCTGTGGCAGATAGCCGATTGCCTAGGGGACATGAGGGCCGAGCGCCAGTCCTCCTCATCTAATGGGCCCAAGTCTACTTCCCATTTGGTCCGTAATGACTGGAAGGAGTTGGGAAGATTATTACATGGTTTTCGATAGGTGTAGGAGATGGCTTTCTCAGGAAGTGGCTCAGAAAGTAATCTATCCTCTAAGGGGGAGATAACAGGAATGGAGGAGAGGTCTAGAATGGCGGTCTGGATGGCGTGTGTAATCTGTAGGTAGCAAAAGAATTCCGTGGATGCAAGGGAATATTTAGCCTGAAGATCATGTGAAAGTCAAAATGGCACCCTTTTGAACTAGGTCCCCCAGCTCCGAAACACTTGTCGAAACACTGGGAGAAGCAGAGGGAGCCCAGGCGTTGTGATGACCACGGGGGTAGCTTTAGTGAGCTTGTCTGCCCATCCCAAACTCTAATTATCAGAGATTTTAATCTGATTGGCGACATATTCCCTGATGGTTTTTCGCTTTAGAAAATAAAATTTCGTTAGTGCTACTTTATACGCACATTTGGCCGTACCTCAACGAAAGAGTTTCCTTCCACGTACCCAAAAGGAACCTCTGCTCCGCCGACCTTGGCAGAAACCCCACGCATACGCAGAACCAGAGGAAGTGGAAGAGCCTTCTCCTACGTCACAGCGATCTCTCAGTCAACATCAGACGCTCCACCACTCTGCACACCTTCAGGAAGAACCTCAAGACCTGGCTCTTCGACTGACTCGGAGCTGCACCTCCCCCCTCCCCAGCGCCTTGAGACCCTCATGGGTGAGTAGCCTGCTTTATAAACTCCTGATTGATTGACTGACTGTAGGCCACTATGTTGCACAGAAGAGGCCTGATTAAGCATTTTGCATGCCCGAATGCAGCACGTGAGTTTCTATTGGCAACTTCTGCTTCAATTGAATAGGAAATGAAATTATCTTAAGCATTTTAAAATTTAATATTATTTTTTCCAGAATGTTCTCCTTGAATTGATGAGTTTTTGACTTCTGGGAAATAGTTTTCTTTATAAATATGCCGCCATTGGAACAGCTCCTGCGCGATATCCGCAGCAGATACCATTGTTTGTTTTCCTCAGGCAGCCATTCTGTCTCCTATATTAATCTTATTCAGCTGCTTCTGGCCCTTGTTCAAACAGTACTAATATTTTAAACACACTATTTTCCTTTATTTCGTCTTCTAGTGACAGCGGTATTGTTTGTTTTATTTTGCTTTGTTGGGAGTGACAGTTCTCTCCACTTTATACTTCCTCAGCTTGCACCGATTCTTTTTGTGAGGTCTTCTGCATCTTAACTAGAGATGTCTGTGCAGGGCATAAAGGCTGGCACACTAGTGCAGTAGTTATTTGTTTCTGAAGGCCTGCGCACCTACTTCTTCTACCTGATCATAGAAATTGATTTTTATTGAAAAGTTAGCCACTCACAATTGGTTGGGCTTTTTAACCAAATACCTTAGCAACATTTGTTGGCAAATGCATTATTTTGTCATCATTAATCCCCTAATCGGCAATAGGGCTTGCTTGTTTAGTTCGTTCCTCTGACGGCCACATTTATGCCTCACCACTCTCAAAAGTCACCATTCACCACTGCCTTCAAGCAGCTCTGCCCTACACCTAATCAAGACCTATATCAGCATGTCCTATTGTATGCACACACACCAACCTGACCTACAGCCCCCAAACAATCTTATGGGTCTCTAAAAATTCTATTTCTCCCTTTCACTCAAACTTGAATGAAAAGGCAATTTTGTTTTTCTTTGTTGCTCTTGAGAATGAGCACCACCTTGAATGAAAATGAAGTGACATTTTTCGGAAATTTGGTATTTTAAGAACATTGGGGTATAGTTACTAAAATGTCTTGCTAAGTGTTGAAAAGAGAGGACATTATTGCTGGAATCTGTGCTTAATATAGTAGGTTTGGTGGGATCAAATATGCCCAATGAAGGGGCTGCTATAATGCTCACCTTTACAGATGTGAACACACTTTAGCACTCTTTGTTCCATAAGAAAGGAAGTTTCGCCTTGAGCAATTTGCTCAAAGGTTCCACAATACTCACACAATTCTGTACAAATTTGGAGTAGTATTCTGAAAGCCCCAAAAAGGATTTGAGCTTGTCAACATTCGCAGGAGCTACAGTGTTCTGAATGGCTTCCACCAGATTCAATTTGGGCTTTATGCCATCCTGTGAATTGGGGTGTCCTAAATATTCTTCAGATCGGACACCAATGTGGCATTTTATCTTCCTTAGGGTGAGCCCTGCTGTTCGTAGCTCAGTTAGCACTTTTCTAAGCATTTCATTGTGCTCTCTCACATGTGGAAAAGAATGTCGTCCTGGAAATATAAAGTACCAGGTATGTCCTTTAACACATGCAGCTTGATCCTTTGATAAGCGGCCGCAGTGGGCCCCAAACCGAAAGGCCTGCACAAATATTAGAAAGCCCCCAATAGAGTTACGAAAAATGTGAGGTGGTGTGAATCAGGATGTAACTCCTCCTGGTGATATACAGAGGATAAATCCATAACACTAAAACAGCTCGCACACTTAATCAGTGTGAGGACTTCAGGAATGCGCAGAAGTGGGTGTCTGTCCACCCATATGTTAGCATTTAGATCCCGGAGGTCTATGCATAATCTAATGTCTTTGCTGGAGCTAACCAGTGAGAACTCTCTATAGGCTCAATTACTCCCAACTCTAACAGTCTGTCTAGTTCCTTCATCAAAGGGACATGCATCATGTGAGAAATAGGTCTTACTTCATGCGCTATAGGTTTAACCTTGGATTTTGATTTATTAGAGTGTTGATATTCTTTTAGTGAACCCAATTTCTCAGTGAAAACCTCGGGGAAATCACTGCAGACATCACTACCACACATAGAAGTCTCCACTAGGAGAACTTGGTCGGGACTTTTGGGGTCCATTTTGATTCTGAGCTCTATTTGATGCCTCTAGCCTAATAAATTGGAATTCCAGTAAGACTCTCCCTACTCAGGAACTTTGTGACGGCCTCTCTAACTTTTTCCATGAGAAAATTGTTGAGATCTTCTCTTCCTTTGACCCCTCCTTGCACCACCCTGAACCCATCACTAAACCCTCCACTGCCCACTCTCACTTCTCATTTTCTCCGATCTCCCACGAAGCTGCTCTTCAAAAATGGCTCTCCTGTAAATCAGGCTCACCCATTGATCCCTGCCCGGCTTCCCTTTTTAGCTTAGTTACCCCCCTTATTATCTCTCCGCTGATCACAATCTGGAACCCTTCGCTACAGACTGGAATCTTCCCCTATGCCTGGAAACAGGCCATGCCTATACCTATTTTAAAAATCCTGATGCCGACCCTTCAGTTTTGAAAAACTATCGCCCCATTTCCCTGCTACCTAAACCGGCGAAGGTTCTTGAAAAAATTGTCCAGGCACAACTCGCCACCTATCTTGAAGCTAACCACCTTCTCCACGACTCTCAGTCTGACTTCAGACCCGGTTTTAGACCCGAGACCGCTCGGCTGGAGGTGTCGGAAAACATCTGCGAATCCATAGACATGGGCGAGGCAGCCATGTTAGTGCTCCTCGACCTGTCTGCGGCATTCGATACGGTCTCCCATGACATCTTGATAGAGCGCCTACTCAGCCCTGGGATCCAGGGTCCCCCCATTTCCTGGCTCAGATCATTCCTAACTGATCGCTCTCAATCAGTCTCCTTCCAGCCCTTTGTCTCCTGTGAAAAACCACTGAACTGTGGTGACCCACAGGGCTCCGCACTTAACCCTCTACTTTTTAACGTTTATCTACCCCCCTTAGCTCAAATTGTCAAAGCCTGTGGAGTCCGTGTGATCTCCTACGCTGACGACACCCAGTTAGTGTTCTCTTTCAGGGACCACTCCGAAGCTACCTTTTCTGAGTTTCATAGCTGCCTGCGCAACATCTCGTCCTGGATGGCCCTCAATACCCTCAAGCTAAACTCGGATAAAATGGAGGTGCGATTATTTAACCAACCTAGCCCTCCTCCTCCCTCCCTTTGGTGGCCTCTAGAATTATCCCCTCATCCCAAACCAGTGACGTCAGCCAGGAACTCAGGGGTCAGATTCAACAGTGAACTTTCATGCAAAAATCAAATTGATCAAGTAACTGGAGCCTGCTTTAGAAAACTCCACATGATCAGAAAAATCTTCCCCTTCCTCCCTCAGGACTCATGTAGGACCGTTATTCATTCATGCATTTATCACTTTCCATTTAGACTACCCTAATAGCTTGTACGCAGGGGTTCCTGCCTACCTGATAAGACGCTTACAGATAGTCCAGAATGCGGCAGCTAGGCTGATATACAATGTCCCTTACCAACACTCGATCTCCTCTTTCCTGAAGAAGCTTCACTGGCTCCCTGTGGCAAAACGTATCCAATTTAAATCTATGATCTTAGTCTTCAGAGCACTAGGGAATACGGGTCTGGCCTATCTGAGAGCTCGACTCAGGCAGGCGCAATCTAATCGTGCTCTTAGATCCAACCACCTATGACTTCTCATCCCCCCGCTTTCTTCGCACCAGAATGGGCAGCAGAGCCTTTGCGATAGTTGCTGCTAAAGTCTGGAATAGCCTACCTTTGGGCTTACGACTGACTAACTTAGAATCCATCTTCCGCCGAGACCTCAAGACGTGGCTCTTCTCCAGCAGTTAACTTCACTGAGTCTACTCCCTCCTTTGCCATCCAAGCGCTATATAAGCTCCGAAATAAATTAAATCTATAGCATTTGAGTTTGCATCAATTGGGTGCCAGGTTCTTGTGTTTTAACTCTTTATTGGTGTCTTGCTTATTCATCACATTTACCTCCGCTGTGGTGTCACTTCCTACTTTCATTTCTTTGATGCAGTCAGCCGTGTGCTCTATGCTTACTGCAATGTTAATAGCGTGTTTAAGATGAGGATTCACAACTAACAGTTTTTCTTAGACTTTGGGATTATTAGTACACCTGACTAATTGATCCCTGATAAGGGAATCTGTTAAATGTTCAAACCCGCAAGTATTGGATAATACCTTGAAAACAGTGCGTTTTCACTTTTTCTCCCTTTCCTTGCATTCTAGAAAAAAAAATATGTCTTTCTAACACCATGTTTATCTTTTTACCAAAATGTTTCTCTAATTTATTTTTAGTGACTTGATATACATTCTCATCACTGTCGCTAGCACCCTAGGGAGATTCTGTGATGTTGTCATAAGTTTTGCATCCCTCTACCCTTAGATTGTGCAGTAATAACTATTATAGTTTGTACCAATACAAATGTGATTATCCTGCAGAGGTGCAAAAATGAAATGTATATCCTTAATAACTACAAAAATTTCCAGCCTGAAATATGCCCAAGATGGAAGTCTTCACAAATACGTTGAGGGAAAAGAACATTACACAACCAGAAATTGTAATTGAAGAAGTGACCTTACAGCAAGCTGTGCCAATCAGTGTGATTAAATGTTGACAGGTTGAATCAAAATAAATAGCAGCTGTACCTGTCAATGTGAGGGAGACAGCAGGAAGAATGACGGAAAATGTTGAAAAGCTGAAAATCAGCGAGATGTGACAGTACAGATACAGCCAGTATCTAGTGCATAATCTTGAGTAAACTGACGAGACGGGGGGTTTGGGGGACAGCCGAGTGGTCTGCCCCACCAGGCAGCTTGGTAGGGGGAGGGGCTGGCCGAAGAGCGGCCATTTTGCGACATTTGGGCTACTTTGGGACTAGCCCTATAGCAGCCCAAAATTTGATGTATAGCCCAATAGGTATTTATGGGTTTTTGGCTCTTTCCCAGCCACCATTTTAGGGTTGGTGACCTGGTGGTTGGGAGCGCTGCGCATTGTAGGTTTTTTATCAGTTAGGGCCTAGCGGTAACTGGTTGCGTGAGTTGCAGCGAAGGGGTGCGATTTGGGATCATGTGACGAAGATGTTTTGCGAGGATTACAGCGTGCTGGAAGTGGTTCGATAACTTAGCGAGGCTGTCCGGCTGGACCGCCTGATGCCGGTGGCTTTGAGTGGAACGCGCTCGGTGAGGTGCGTGTCAGCGGGGGTGCCTGCTGTAGTCGCAGCTTGCTCACCTCCCTGAAAGGCCAAAAGGGGGAAGGTGAGTGTAGCAGGTCGGGCGGGGAGAGAGGTCACGGCTCTCGCGGCCACTGCGGAGACTCAGGTGGGCGGGGAGGGGTCCGGGGTGAAAGGCGAGAGGGCCCGGCGGGGGAGCGCTTTATGCGTCTCCCCGCCGAGGTCCCAAGACAACAGGGGCCGCTCGTATGCCAGGAGAGCGGTCCCACGTATAGGAAGAGAGGTTGAGCTGCTGGTTTTGGCGGCGTCAGCGCACGGTATGAAAGGCGGGCTAGGGGACGGAAGGACCGCATGCACAGGGAGTAGGGAGATAGTGGCTTCATATTGATGGAGCAAGGGGGGATGTGCCTGGGCACATTGATTGATTTGGAGTGCAGTGAGAGGGACTGGGACGGCCTGGAAATTTTTGCTTCATGGGCTGAGGAGGTTGGGGGGCATAGGAGGGGTGAGAGAGAGGGGTGCCACAGGAGGGGTGGGTTCCTGGTTTTGGTGGGGGAGGACGAAGAGTTGCGGGCAGGGGGAGATAGTGGGGGGGTGGAAAGGCAGGTAGAGGTGGGGCCCTTGGGGGAGGTGGCAGGGCCGAATTGGGCTGGAGTGCAGGGCGCAGTAGGTTTGGAGTGGAGCGACGAGAAGGGGGAGCCTGAAGAAAGTTAGGAGGTAGTGGATCTTAGCGGAGTGGTGCGAGCGTGGGTGGCTAGCACCTATGGGGCAGGCAGGAAGCGGAGCTGGGATGGGAGGGAGAAGAGGGGTAGACCCAGCACACCAGACCATGCTTTTGGTTTTCAGGTGGCGGAGCGGCGCCCCATACTTGGTAGGGCTCTGAGCGGCCCTTGGGCACCAAGGAGAAGGGATGGTGGAGCGTTGTGCAGCGTACCCAGTACCGGCGGGGGATCCCATCGCAGCTGGCATAAGTAGGCCCAAAGCGGCCTCGCTAGCCCCACCACCCACTGGGTCTCAACGGTTCGGGGAACACCGCAAGAGGAGGAGCGCTGAGGACATCATTTCAAGTCATTCTAGGAGGGTGTAGTCTGCACCCCCGGCTGTGAAGGCTTATGGTTCAAGGGAGGAGGTTTTAGACTATGAGGAGGATAGTGTGGAGGAGGGAGAGTTTTTTTTTTTTTTGTAAGACCTTTATTCGTAACCAACAATATATACACAGCCGGGAGCCTACAACCCTGGGGCCGGCTGCGGTATTGTGAAGGTGCGTTCCATTGTGTAAAGTACACAGCCATTTAGCCGACAACAACTGTCCGGCGGCATAAAGCACATAACTTAGGCCTTATTTTTTACAAATATTGTTGGTGTATTAGAACATACACGGAAAAATACAAACCCTTAACCCCAACAACGAGACCTTCACCTTTCAGTCTTATACATCGATAAGTACAGTGCAATCACATCATGTCACTTTCCCTGAACACCCCTCCCTCCAACCCCCCATCGGCACCATTACACTCGTTTCTTATCACCGGTTACTTCTAGTGTCACTGTCCACCGTTGCCAAGTATTCAGTGAGATACAACCAAAAGTCTTTTGGCCTGGATCGCAGTGGTAGGCTCTCCTCGTAAGTCAGCAATTTGTCCCTACAGCTGGACATAGCTTGTAACCATTTCAGTGTGGTGGGTACTTGAGTAGTGTGCCAGTATTGTACTACCTGTCTCTTGGCTAATAACAAGGCAATCGCGCAGAATTTACGCTTAGACGATTTAAGCTGCGGTACAATGCCCAATAAGCAACATCGGATTGTGCAGTCCACCTCAACCCCCACCATTGTAGACAGTTTAGTGATTACCTCCTCCCAGTATTCCTGAATTTTGGGGCAATACCAGGCTAAATGGGCAAAATCAGCACCCTCTGCACCGCACCGTTTGCATTTGGCGTCATCCTGCATACCGTATCTGCACAGTCGTGCAGGGGTGTAGTATGCCTGGTGTAAATATTTGAAGTGTATGATTTTGAGATTCCCGTTAGGAGTCAGTATCTCTGTTAGTGCACATGTCTGTTCCCATTCCTTCTCAGTCAATGGGCTATCTAGTACCAAGTCCCATCTAGACTTTGCCCTGTCCGTGGACTGTGGAATTTCAGCCTGTGCAGAGGAGTATAGTCGCGATGTGAGGTGCGATAGATCTTGTGTTGTAATGAGGAGTTGTAAGGTATCTAGGATGGCCGGCTCTACAGGAAAAGTAGTGTATAGTTCCCGCATGGCTCTCTTCAGCCTATAATGTGTGAAAGCAAACATCTGTGATTTGTTGTGTATGTACTGGAGATCCGCAATGTTTACGAATCGGCCTTCGTGAAATAAGTCTCCCATCTGTGCCATGCCCACTTGCTGCAAGAGAGACATTCCCACCTTCTCGCGCGTGACAGACAGTGCTGAATGATCGTGCAGTGGCATGTTTCGTGCATAAAGTGGGGTTTTGTGCGCCAGTCTTCCAATTTCATGCCACGCCTTTACGGTCGTGTCAACTGTATTTATGTCACGAGCGTGTAGTTGCGGGCGTCTATGCGAGAGTATGGCGGTAAGGGGGACCGGGTGTGCATCGCCTTCTTCAATCGCTGTGTGTGTTAGATATGTCACTATGTGAAACCAGTAAGCCGCAAACTGTGCCTGCGCGCACAAATAGTACAGTTTAAAATCTGGCACTCCAAATCCTCCCTTGGCATAGGGGAGCGTCAATGTCTGGAGATCAATCCGCGCCTGTTTACCTGCCCAAATGAGCTGCAGTACTAGTGACTTGATGCGACGGAATACCTCTCCCGGCGGAGTAATGGGGATGTTAGTGAATAAATACAGCAGTTTGGGCAATACATTCATTTTAACTATTGCGATACGGTCTGCTAGAGACAGCGGCAGCTGTATCCAGCGCTTTACTTTATCCTCTAGCTTGGTTATCGTTACACCATAGTTTGCGCGGAGTACTACGTCTGGATCTCTATGGAATAGTACACCCAAATAACGCACCGGTTCGGTCTGCCACTCTAGGGGGTACTCAATATCAAAGGGAACCGTGGTGTCTGTGAGGGGGATGATGGAGGATTTTGATCAGTTGATTGTTAGTCCCGAATGCCCCCCAAATTTGATGTACTCCCTCAGCAACTGGTTTAGGTGTTCATTTGGGTCACGAACATAGAGCACCATATCGTCCGCGTACAACGATATGTGCAGTGGTCTAGCGGGAAACTGCAGGGCCGATGATTTATAGTTCTGTCGGATAGTGCAGGCCAGTGGTTCCAATGCCAGGGCGAATATCAAGGGGGAGAGCGGGCAGCCCTGCCTGGTCCCTGTTCCACTGCAAAACTTTCGGATAAGTACCCGTTAACTCGGACCTTGGCTCTCGGTTTAGTATAAATTAGTGTCACCCACTGGACAAATCTTTTAGGGAAGCCCATGCGGTGCAGCACCGCAATTAAATATCGCCATTCGATGGAATCGAACGCCTTTGCAGCGTCCAGCAGCACCGCTACCGCCTTCATTTTGGGTTGGAGATAATGCGCTAGGGCAAACATCGTCCGGGTATTATGGGACGTGGACCGTGTCGGGACAAAGCCTGCCTGATCAGGTAATACCAAGTTGGTCATTAGCGGTGTCAATCTCGTAGCCATGATCTTCGCTAGGATTTTAGAATCAACATTTATCAGTGACAGCGGTCTGTAAGAGTCACATTGGGTCGGATCCTTCGATGGTTTCAAGAGAGCTATAATGACCGCTTCACGGAGTGTTGGGGGAAGTTCACCCTGATCGAACGCGGCCCCGTACATCTCCGTCAACCGGGGAGCCAGGATGTCCACAAACTGTTTATAAAATTCGTTCGTGTACCCATCCGGGCCCGGTGCTTTACCATTCGGCAGTGTTTTTATCACCTCCGTGACTTCCTCAACCGTGATGGGTGCCGCTAGATATTCCCTCTGGTGGTCAGACAGCCATGCTATGGCCACATCCTTATAGTAGTCATTGATAGCATCTGTGGAGGCTATGGGCTGCGATGTGTATAGTGTACTATAGGAGGTGACAAAGCTTTGTAATATATCCGCCGTTTGTGTCAGTATAACCTCATTTTCAGATTTAATGCCAAGAACCTCATTGTGTTTCTTGCCCTCACAGATCCTTGCTGCCAACAGTCCACCTGGTCTGCCTCCCTCACCAAAAGCTCTAGCAGTGTGTTTTTTATCTATATACTTTATTTCTTCGTCTACTAGAGTCTGATGTTCTGTGTGTAATGTGCGTAATTTTCCCAGTATCGCGGCATCATGCGTATTTTCGTATACCCTTTCTAACTCCCTCAGTTGCGTGTCACATCTTTTAATCTGTTGTCTTATGTCGCGAAGTATGCCGATGGTTGTGCTCATACAAATCCCTCGAATCGTCGCCTTAAAGGCTTCCCACAGTAGGCATGGGTCATCGACCGCCGGTTCATTCAGCAGGAAATAGTCTTTGATTGCTGTGTGGATAGTGTCTGCGTACAGTACGTCTGTTAGAGCACGGGAGTTAAACCTCCACTGATAGGGAGGTGGAGTATGATCTGGTATGGAGAGTTGCAATAAGACCGGATTGTGGTCCGATAGCGTCCTTGGAAGAACGTTAACGTCACTAGTCCAATGTATAATGTCATTAGTACCTAGCCAATAGTCCAGGCGGGACCAGCTGCCGTGGCATGCAGAAATGTGCGTGGCGCCCGGTTCCGTGTGAAACTTGTGTCTCCATATGTCCGTCAGTTACACGTCCGCTAGTATATGTTGGAGCTTGGCTCTAGCGTTTTTATGTGGTTCGATGGACTGTGCGGAGCGATCTATACCATCAGTAAGGGTCACATTCCAATCACCCCCGCATATTATTCTAGTGTGCGTGAATTGTTGCATGTGTCCCCACAAGGTCTGAAAGAAGTCGGGAGAATCCACATTAGGGCCATAAACATTAAGCAAAGTCATTCCCTTACCCCGTAGTGTCCCTGATACAATAACATACCTGCCTTCTGGATCTGATATCACTCTCAGAACTGTGAAATTTAACCCTTTACGTACCAGCAACATCACCCCTCTAGAGTAGGAGGAGTACTGCGCGACATGCACAGATTCGGCCCACTTAAGGCCTATGGAACGATGCGTGTTCGGAGCAATGTGCGTCTCCTGTAAAAACGCAATATCTATGTAATGTCTGTTTAGGTATGCAAACACACGTCTGATTTTCTTGGGTTGTGTGAAGCCCCGTACAATCCATGTTAGCAGTTTAATGTGTGCATTATTGACTTGAGTCGACCTTTGAGTCATCGGTAAGGTGGTGTGAACTGTATCTGGCGCGTATAGCAATAGTGCCAGGGGTCCTCCGAGACGTGTCCAGGTGCAAACATGTGCATACAATTGTCCTCTAGTTCTACACAATACATTCGGTAGACAAAATCTGCTTGGTCAGGTCTCAAAATATCAACAGTTAACACTGCCCGCCCTCCCCCTCCCACTCCAGCAACCCAAACATGCCGAAGACAGTCTCCCCCCCCCCATTACCCTCGACAACCGATCGGGGCTGAACATCAAACCCATTCCTATTGAACCTTTATGGGGAACTCCCTTGTGGAGGTCCGCTGGAGGCGCAACTCAACCTCCAACTAAATGGAAGTGGACGGCATTCCTAACGTTAGGTAGAACATGCTCATTGAGTCTCATCACTCTCGGCCGCTCCCGCCCCGTCAACTGAAAACATTTCAGCCGGTCGGCATAAGGGAACATGCATTTTGTTGCCCCCCGCCCACCCGAGCCTATTGGGGAGCCTGTAACATAGAACAGCACAACACCCTCAATAATGTGGGGACCCCATATGACCCTCCATATACCAACCATCGTGTTTCTCCATATAGCTCATCATTTAAAGTGACTAGGACCTGCAAGGAAAAAGTCAGCAACATACTCACAGAGGAAGCCGTCAGAGTCAACAGTGCAGTCAGTTACGAGGGCATGCCCCCAAATGTGTCTAGTACTCTGACGGTGAGATGTTATCAGCACCACAACTCAGTGTTAGCCAGACAACTCTCCTCTAGAAATGTACAGTACGTGGTTCCAGCGCAATCCCTATGTCATAACTCACCGCGGCCGCTTACAATCCTGGCACCAATTGGCACGCCAAACAGTTATTATCAGGGAGTTCAATGCACCTAGTCTATTGTTGACCATCAATGTTACTCTGTGTGGACTTCGCCAACAATTGTAAAGAGAAGGATCTGTGGGGCAATGGTTATTAACATACTCACAAACAGTCTTGGTCAACCGTAGACCTAATGCGTTCAATCCGTGTCCTCCTGTTGTTCCTCTCGTGCACCAGCTTTATTTTGTATAATTATTTTCTTCACAAAGACCTGTGCAGCTTTCGGAGTCGCTAAGATTACAGGCTTGCCCTCCGATACCACCCGCAACCTGGCCGGGTATAGCATTGAGTAAGTAATCTGCAGTTCCCGGAGTTTGGATTTCACCGCCGCGTATTCCCTGCGAGCCTGCTGGACAGCCACAGTATGATCCGGATAGAATTCAAGTTTATTTCCCTGGTGGGTTATGGGACCCTTCTCTCGTGCCAGTCTCAAGATGGTGTCCCTGTCTCGATAATTTAGAACCCTCGCCACTATCGGACGCGGCGAAGCTCCCGGAGGTGGACGGGGCGCAAGGGATCTGTGCGCTCTTTCTATGACAAAAATTTGCGACAGTGAGTCATCTCCAAATATGTCCTTGCACAGTTTCTCGACATACTGCTCCATGCGCCGGTGTTGGTCGACTCCGGCAGCCCCGTGATGCGTACATTATTGCGTCTAGAGCGCGATTCCAATTCCTCCTCCTTCGCTTTAATCACCTCCAGAATCCGCTCCATGGACGTGCACTTGCTAGTGGTGGCATGCGACTCGTCTTCTACCGCCGAGATACGTGTTTCCGCCGTCTCTAGCCGTTCCCCGTGCTTCTCCAACTTGGCAGCCATGCCGTCCATTCTGCACGTGAGGTTGTCCAATTTATCATTGATGTCTTGCAGATTGGATTGGATTGCTAGTAGTATCTTCTCCATATTGCTACCGGCGGACGGTTCGCCCGGCGATCCACTCATGGTAACGGGTGTCGTTTCTGCAATTTTGGTCGTCTTTTTTGATTCGAAGGAAATCTTCTGTTGCTGTTTATCTGGCTTTACCATTGTTGAGGAAGGGGGGTGAGTGTCAATTCGCCCCGTGGGGTGGATCTCGTCTTTCTGCTGACCGTCGCCGTTTTGGCGCCCTGCACAGCACGCCGGTCTGGGCACGGGGGGTCTGTACTCGATGAGGGCCACAGGATGCCAGTCAGCCGCGCCGCCCCCAGCCAGAGACCACACTGATCTCTGGGGTATAAGCCTCGTGTTCAGCTCGCCAGGCGCGTCGCTCGCAGCCGCAGCAGCACACTGCGCAGATCGCTGATTCAGGGGAATTGATGCCAGGTCAAGGCCCTGCTTCAATGGTAGGTCACAGCACCATTAGGGGTGCGTCATACTTTCAGGCGACATCCGCCGTTTCGAGCATGTGTCCCCAGTAGCACTCCGCACCTCCGGTGTAGGCAGCCAGCGGCTGGGTCCCCCCGCGAGTCTCGGCTTGTGTCTGCCAAGTCTCCCTCACCTCGCCAGACTGATGCCGTCTCCCTGGGCGCCGCCATGTTGTTTCGCGCCACCCTCCGGTAATCAGTTAAGAAGCGGGAACACCGTGGCGGGTACAGCTACCCGACCACGGAGCGCTTTGTCCACACGGCGGGCATAGGTACCTGGGCTGTCTTCCCGCTTCGACCAAGGTTGCAGATGTGTTCATTACGCCGCTAGTTTCCCGACCCGGAGGGGAAAGCGATGGCCGCCATCTTGACCGCTCTCGGACATGGAGCTGTGTTCGTCGTTTTTACACGGTATTCCTGGTCCTCAGCGGTCAGTTGTCAGCTCGCTGTGTGCCTGAGGCATTCATGCACCCGGGGCAGCGCTCGAACAGCGCATTTACGGGCATCTGAGCGACCTTGGGACGTTGCGTTTTCAGCCGTCCGGCGGAGCTGCGGTCTTACCCAGCCATTCCGCTGTGCGCCCCCTAGCGCCTCTCGGAGGAGTGAGAGTTGAGGGACATGGAGAGTGGGGGAGAGGGGGGCCGAGTAATGCTGTGCATAGTGTTTTCGAGGTGTCATGACGCCCGGCAGAGCCCACGGGTCAGACATCGCGCTGGGAGGAGAGGTCGGCCCCCTCGGCAGGACAGACAGTGGAGCAACGGGCTGAATCCTTAGTGCCAGGTAAAAAGGCTGCAAGATTCCATCCTTTAATGGTGTCAGTAGGGGCGGGGGAGGTTGAGGAGGAGGGGGCAAGGGCTAGGTTGAGTAAAGGTGCGTATATGATGGATGTAGGAGTAGGGATGGATGACCCTGGTAAGGGGTCAGCGGAGGGCGCAGGTAAGGCATCCGGTAACACAGGCGGCTGCAAGACTGACACGAAAGTGACAGTGGAGGTAACGACCCGGGAAACGGAGACCAAATTAGAAAGCAAAGAAGTAAAGATCAAACGGCTGCCATACATGGGCGTCACTAAGCCGTTGGGCGTGCATTTAATGTTGACGACTAAGGAACGTATATGGAAAGGTGAATATGTGGAGATCCTTAAACTTCTTCATAGGGAAGTCAGGGCAAAAGAGGGGTCTAAAGAGGAGGAATATGAGTTGACAAAAAGGCCGAAGGTGCCTTTGACGATAGAAAATTGGACGGCAGTGTTCCTTATTTATGTTAGCGTGTATTGTGAGAAATTCCCTGAAAGGTCTGTGGCCATGTTCAAGTACATGAATGTTATTAGGAAGGCCCAGATTACTGGGAGCGGCTATGCATGGGCACAATATGATGAGGAGTTTCGGGCACGCATGGCGTGGGACTCCGAAGCCAAATGGGGCGAGCTGGACACAGACTTATGGCAGCACACAATGGGGCTAGCGGGGTCGGGGAAGACCATTTTCACGGCCAGTAGGCTCCTGCTCGTTTATCACCCTTTCAGGGGTGCCCCACCCGGGACAGGGTGGGGGAGCAGGAAGAGGACAGGTGGGTTCAAAAGGGGCTTGCTGGAACTACAACAAGGGCTTGTGCACTCGGGAGTACTGCAGGTTCAGGTGCGACTGCCCAGGGTGTGGAGGCAGGCATACGTTGGTCAATTGTTGGGGGAGAGGGCACGGACAGCAACAGCGGAACCAGCAGTGGCAGGCCGGGGGGTTTAGGACATGGAGTCAACAGCAGCAACCACTCACGGGAGAGGGAGGGGCTAAGGGACCTGGGCCTAAAGGCTCGTACTCCAGTTAGAGTTGACAAACTTGATGGGAGCCCCGCAGGAGTATTCTGACGTAGAGGCTGCCGCCGACTGAGGTTGGGTTTTTGGAAGGATTCCGATTAGGATATGATGGACCTAGGACAAGAAGGTGGGCGGACAATCTGAATTCAGCAAAGGAACACCCGGAAGTGGTACAAGAAAAACTGGATAAGGAGGTGCGGGACCCTTTGAGGATTGGCCTCTAGAAAATTTGATTGTGTCACCAATAGGAGTGGTGCCAAAGAAGGAGCAAGGTCAGTTCCACCTCATACAATATTTGTCATGGCCCGAAGGGGGGTCGTTAAATGATTTCATTGATGAACATGAGGCAACTGTGTTATATTCATCAGTTGACGTGGCCATGTCACTGATAGACAGCGGGCGCAAAGGCGATGATGGCAAAGTGCGACATAAAGTCGGCTTTCCGGCTACTTCCAGTCGATCCAGATGATTGGGACCTTTTGGGTATCCATTTTAACAGTCATTGGTATGTGGACAAAGCATTACTGATGGGCTGTTCTATGTCTTGCGCACTTTTTGAATGTTTCAGCACGTTGCTGCAATGGTTGTTTTTGGAACGGACGGGTCACCAAGGAGTAACACACTACCTGAATTACTTTTTCTTTGTAGGCACCTCAGAGTCCATGGACTGCCAGAAAGCGCTGGATAGTTTCAATGAGATCATGAGGGAACTGGACATGCCGTTGGCACCGGAGAAAACTATGGGGCCCAGCACGGCTCTGTCCTTTTTGGGCATTGAATTGGACTTTCAATTAATGGAGGCACGCCTTCCGGCGAACAAAAAGCAGCAAATGTTGGGGTTGCTGGCGACAATGTTGTCAAAACAGAAGGTCACTGTGAAGGAGATTCAGGTGCTACTGGGTCAGCTTAACTTTGCTTGTAGAGGGGTGAGAGTAAGGAGGACGTTCTGTAGGCGACTGGGTAGGGCACTGGCAGGACAGAGACTTCCGCATCACCATGTGCATCTGTTGGCGGGGGTGAGGATAGACTTGAGAATGTGGCAGTTTGTCTTGCAGAACTTCAATGGCATCACCTTGATGCAGGGGGGTGACATGGTTTGGGCGTGCCAATATTTTCTGATGCAGCAGGGAGCAAAGGTTTTGGGCTGTATTGGCAAGGGAAGTCGTGCACGGAGCAGTGGCCTTCAGACTGGGTGAGAGGGGCAGGAGCATAGCCATCTTGGAATTCTTTCCTTTGGTGGTGGCGGTCACTCTATGGGGTGAGCAGCTGGCACACAGACAGGTAACTTTCAGAGTTGACAACATGGCGGTAGTGGAAATTGTGAACCAACAGACTGCCAGGGATGAACAAGTCTTGAAATTGTTGAGTGTGTTTGTGTTGGACTGCTTACAGCATGATATTGCCTTTCGCGTGGTGCATGTGTCAGGTGTGGTCAATGACATTGCGGATGCTTTGTCTCGTTCACAGTGGGGGAGATTCCGTGGGCTAGCCAAGGACGCGGACAGGACCCTAACCAGAAGGCCGCAGTATTTGTGGTACGTAGGCAACACAGGATGTTGCAGCTGGTTTTAGGTTCTCTTGCGCAATCCACCCTAGCAGCATACAGGACAGCATGGGAGGAATTTTTGCGTTCCGGTGCTAAGCAGCGGGACTTACCAGCACTCCGACGGGAAGACGTGATTCAGTTTATTCTGGATCTGATTGAGAGGGGACTTACTAAGGTTACGATAGCGGGTAAACTGGCAGGGATTGCTTTCGTGAGGAAATTGTTGTGGAGTTACGCGCCATCTGCGGGAGAAATCGGGCCGCGCATGCTCGAAGGTTGGGCCCGTAAATGTGGCCGTGCAACCAGGGTACGGAACCCCCTGACTTGGGATCTTTTGGAGAGGGTGCTTCAGGTTTTACCTGCGATATATACAGACGGTATTGAGGTTTGTCTTTTCTCCACATTGATGTCATGGATGTTCTTTGGGGCCTTTAGGGTCTCTGAATTGTTAGGATCAAAATCGGACCAGGGGCTGTTATGGAGTGAGGTGTCCCTTTGCAGGGATAGGATCTGCAGTTGGCTTCGGAAATCTAAGATGGATCAGAGGGGAGGGGGTAAATGGGTTTCTTTACAAGCTTTCGATCCATAACTGACTTGCCCGCGCATGTGGGGAGCGAGGTGGAGGTCCTTGGCCACCGACATGGTGGGGTTAGTTTTCAGGCATGCAAACGGGCGGGATGTGAAGGCTTCCCAGCTTTTGGCGGTGTTGAGGAAGGTGTTAGCCAGGCAGGGGATTGAGGGAAAAGGTTTTGGGACGCATTTGTTTCAGATTGGGGCAGCATCAGAAGCAAGCAATCAGGGTTGGGGGAGAGGGTTCATCATGAGGTAAGGTAGGTGGTCCTGTGACTGCTACCAGCGTTATGTGCGCAGCGCATCTGGGGTGTTGTAGCGCGGTTATGTTGTTTTCCTTTTGTTTATTCATGTTTCTCGTTTCAGGTTCTGTGATGGGTCCCCTCGCCAGGGAGAGGACTATATGGATTGTTGGACATTCCTTTGTGAAGTGGGCACAGGTCCAGGCCCACGTCAGTTATTTTGGGTACAACTTTGGTTTTAATAAAAAACAAGCATTTGCAATGCAATAGGTCTCGGATTTACGCGAGTTTAAGCTATTGGCATTGTAAACTGCAATGCCTTTTATTTATGTTTTAAAATGCAAAACAAAAATAAAAGGCATTGTGTTTTGCAATGTCAATAGCTCAAACTGGCGTATGAGAAGAATGGTCCTGTGCTAAGTTATCCAGGATGGTATGGGGAAATGGTTGAGAAGAAGTTTGTGAGTCCCAAGGAGACTAGATGCCAATCTAGTATTAGATATTACGTGGCCTGAAAGACTATGATGCTATTAAAATAAAACAAGAACAGAGAAGCAGCACAACTTTAATTGTCCTCAGTAATAATATGCAACTAACAGCCATTGACAAAGCCAATAGTCCTGGCTTGTTGTAGGTGTAATGTTACTTGTTGTATCATATATGTGGATGCTATAACAGAAGCAACAAAATAGCAGTAGTGTGGCACACTATGCTAAGTAAAGATGTTTAGCCCTTTATTAGATTGGCTATGGCCATTTGAGAGACCTCCCCCCAGTTTCTTCATCTTACTAGTTAGAAGTGGGCAGAACATCCGAGTAGGAGGGAACAGTGCCGAACACAAAAACGCAGCACAGAAGTGGCCAGAACAGGGCAGCGCAAAACTGGATAGAACAGAACAGCGCCCAAAAGAAAAAGCCAGCAGAGACGTGGGCCGAACAGGGCAGCACAGAACAATGCAAAATAGAGCAGGGCAGCACAGAACAGTGCATAATAGAACAGGGCAGCATATAACTGAACAGAACATTGGAAAATAGAACAGGGCAGAACAGAATAGTGCACAACAGAGCACGGCAGAAGGGAGCAGAGCAGAACAGGAAAGCACAGTGAAGACCAGCAGAGAGCAGAGCGGAAAAGAACAACGAACAAACGGGAGAGCTAGCATTGGGAACAGAAAGGAGGAGACGCGGTTTGTGAAGAAAGAAATGAAAAGCGAAATGGGGAAAGTGAAGGACAGAGACGGGACAATAAAGAAGTGAGAGGAAGTGAGTCAGTGCATTGAACTGCGAAAACAAAAGAAAATAGTGAATAAAAGAACCTCGTGTTGTAAAGTAATCAGGAAGCAGTAGTAGTTATAAGTAAGATTTATTATGACAGCCCCACACCGGTGGAGATGCGTGGGTCAGAAGAACATCAGTTGTGACCTGTGATGTCACAGGGGGTGAACCAGGCAGGAATGGAATGTTAGGGGGGACCAATGGGAAAGGAGGGAACTGGGAGAGGGTTCACGCGCAGGGGATGAGAAGGTACCACGCGCTGGAGCACAGGGGGGAAAATAAGTGAGATACAACACATCTTCCTCTCTTGAGGGTTTTGACAACTGTGCCACGGAATGTGGTAAACAATAACATGAGAGTACATACACTGGTGAACATATCAGTCACAGAAGAAGTCATCCAATTGTTTTGGTCTCCGGAGGGTTCTGCCAAACCTTCCAGATACCGACGGTAAGTTGGGTGCACATTCGGTGTCAGAATGGGAATCATAGCTTGTTCTACCAAACCTACCACTGAGCCTGTGACCGTCAGACGCAACTTCAGAGTCAGAATGTGGGTCATCGTGACTACTCCGATTACATGTCGAAGTGCTGGGATTGACACCAACAGACTGATCTGTCGATTGACCATCACCTGGGTCAGAGTCAGTTTGGAGATCGTGTGTGATGACATTTCTAGACATATTACTCTCTCCAACACAAGCCCTATCCACATCTAACCACAGATCATTGTTACTTGCAACACGTTGCTGTAGGTTGTGAGTCTTGCCCCCGGATGATATTTTGCCAATCTGCTCATGTGCCATACTTTCCCATCACTGAGTCTTGCCGCATTGTTGAACAGTTCATCAATGTAAAGAGGGGCAGTGAATCTGCTATCTCCTTTCTTAACTTTTTTTTCCAAACGAACTTTCACTAGATCGCCTACTTTAAATGCATGTTCCTTGGCACTGTGTTTCGAATCAAACCATTCTTTGTAGTATTTCTGAGCTTTGATAATGTTATTCCTGATATGTTCTGGTGACCATTCTATTTGCTTAGATTTGGACATCCACCCCAGGTCAATGCTCAAAGGCTGTCTGCTTCTCATGAGGACAAAAGGTGCTGTGCATGTGCTGGCACACGGTGATATCCTGAATGCCCAGATGAGTTTGTAGATTTCTTCTTCCCAGTTTTGGTTTGCGTTTCTAGAAAGTTGTATATGTCCCTTCAAGACACGGTTAAATCGTTCAGTGAGACCATTACCTTCTGGATGATAAACTGAAGTAGTGTGATGAGTGATACAGTTCCTTGCTAGAAACGACTTGAATGCCTCTGAGCAGAATTGTGGACCATTATCTGTGAGTACTGATTTGGGTAATCCTTCACTCAAAAATAGTTTGTCCAAGAAATTAATAAATTTGGAGGTGTCAATTTCATCGACTATTTTAATTTCTGGCCACTTGGAGAAATGATCTATCGCCACTAGGATGTACTTGATTTCTCCGTCATGTCCTTCGATGGGCCCCACAATGTCTAAGCCCAATTTCTCCCATGCCATAAGGAGGGGTTGGATTGGAGAGAGACTGATTTTTGACGTTTTGAGGGTTTTGTCAGAGTCGCAACATTCTACACAGTTCCTGACCTGGACCTCAATTTGTTTGTCAATACCCGGCCACCAGTAACTTGACCTGACTCTCTGCTTAGTCTTGGTGATGCCAAGGTGGCCTATGTGACACAACTTTAGAATTTTGTCTCTGAGAGTGACTGGGGCTATTGCTTTACCCAATCTGTACAACACACCGTTTTCCCAACTGAGTTCATTTCTTGTTTCCCAGTATGCCTTGAAATTGTCATGTAGGTTGCGCTTTTCTGGCCATGCAGAGTTGACGAAATTGCATACTTCTTGCAACGTAGAGTCACGCGACATGTGTTGACTCCATTCTTCCGCAGATATTCCATCCAGGTCAGTGTTGAAGAGCAGAGCCACTTTCTCATCTTCTTCTTGTGTTGTCATGCTTTCAGTGTGAGGCAGAGGCAGTCTGCTGAGGAAGTCAGCAATTTTATTTTTCACTCTTGGCCAATATTCCGCCGTGTAGTTGTAATCCAACAGCTTGATTGACATTTTGCTCAGTCTTGGTGAAGCATTTTGTAGGCCCGAGGAAGACAGTATCTTGATCAACGGTTTATGGTCCGTGCGCAGATGAATTTCATATCCCCACACATATGCTCTGAAGTAATTGAGCGCCCATGAACAGGCCAGCATTTCACGCTCAATTACCGAGTATTTTTCTTCTGCAGAGGTGAGTGACCTGGAGGCAAAAGCTACAACCCATTCTTGGTTTGATGCGTCCTTCTGGGCTAGAACTGCACCAATTCCCTTGTTGCTAGCATCGGTGGTTAGATAGATTTCTGCTTTGAGATCAAAACCTTTGAGAAAGGGTGCCTCGCTGATTTCCTTTTTGATGGTATCAAAGGTGATCTGACAGTCAGGTGACCAGACAAACTTGGTTTTATTTTTCAGTAATTGTCTTATACTGTAGGTCTTTTCAGAGAAATTCCTAATGAACTTGGAATAATATTCCGTCAAACCAAGAAAAGCTTGCACATCTTCTTTGCTTGAGGGGCACGGAGCATTGAGAATACCGTCCACTAAACCTTGTTTGGGTTTAATGCCTTCCTGGCTGATGGTGTGTCCAAGGTAAATTACTCTGTCTTGTGAGATTTTACATTTGTCTAGTTCTACAGTTAGACCATGCGTTTTCAATTTGTTAAAAACTTGCCGAAGGCGTGTGTCATGTTCCGATTGGTTGCTACCCATGACCAGGATATCATCCTGGAAAAACCTTATGCCATCAACACCTTCCAGAATGGATGTCATGACTCTTTGGAAAAGTGCTGCAGCAGAGGCTAATCCAAAAGGTACCCTGGTAAACCGATAACAACAAAAGGGTGTGATAAAGGTTGTGAATTTTTTGCTGTCAGCGTGTAGTGGAATTTGGTGATATGCGGATTTCAGGTCTAAAATGGAAAATACACACATATCATTGGTGGCGCTAAACATTTCACAAATACGTGGTAGAGGATATTGATCTACAATAATGTTCTTATTGAGGTCCCTGAGATCAATGCAAAGTCTAATTTTCCCATTGGGACGTTTCACAACAACCAAGGGGGAAACCCACTCTGCAGATTCCACCTCTTCTATAATACCATCTTTGACAAGTTTGTTTAATTCTGCTTGGACATCATCTCTTACCGACACTGGTAGATGTCTTACCTTGTGAATGCAAGGAACAGCTGAGTTTTTAAGTTCGATTTTATGTTCGAAGCTGTTGAGAAATCCAACTTTACCTGAGAACACTTCTGGGAAATCTTTTAGTATTGCCAGTTTACTAGAATCATCAATAGACAACACCGGATCATCACTGTTGGGATCGAGCATGATACCCAGATCCGCCTGGTCACTCCAGCCAAGGACAGAAGGGCCTTTCTTAGCAACATAAAGTCTGCAAACTGCTCTCCTGTTTTTAAATTCAAATTCTAGATCACGAGTTCCTAAGAATTCAATGTTGTTTCCCGTGTAGCTTCTGGCGATGACTTTTGATTTTTCGAGAGTTGAGCCAACTTTATCCGTGAATTGCTTCCACGCATTTTCGTTGATGATCGTGAAGGGAGACCCAGAGTCTGCCATAAGATTAACTGTCACACCACCCAACTTTACATCACACATGGGTTTTTTCTTCTTAGTTGGCGTGAGTTCTAACACATCATATTCGATAGAGAAGACATAACTGACGCTGTCGGAGTCAGAATACTCAGAATCTTCGTCTGTGGAATCACTCTCTTCAAGAACATGTCGGACCTGTCTGCTTTGTCTATACATTTTTCTATTGCATGCCTTGGCAATGTGCCCAGTCATTCCACATGACAAGCATTTTTGATGTATGGCTGGACACTTTTTAGAATCGGCTAAATGGTTTGGAGATCCACAACGATAACATCTAAGTTCAGCAAACTCATTATCTCTCGTACTACCACGTCTTTCACTGCTATGTTTTGGTTTACTTGGTTCACTTCTTTTGTGATATTCATGTCTCACTTCTCTCCTGTTACCTTTGAGTTTTAGTTTGGTTGCATTAGAGGATCTTATGGCCTTAACTTCTACAGGTTCATCCATGACTGCTTTGGCGCATCTGCCTGTAAGTTCAGCTTTCTTGACCCGAGCAACAACCTCCTTCAAAGAAGCCTCACCATTGACCCAAAGTTTGTCCTGGATATTGGGGTTGCTTGCGTGCATAATTATTTGATCACGCACAAACTCCTCTTGCAATGCTCCAAATCTGCAGGTTAAGGCTAAGTTGTTCAAGGCCGCAACATAATCTTCAATGCTCTCTTCTTTCCCTTGCTTTCTTCTTGAGAATTTGTTCCGGTCAACAGCGACACACACAATAGGCGAGAAGTGGTCGTCCAGATCGTCCAAGGCATGTTGATATACATCACCACTCGTTCTCACTTTCTTCTCTATGTTGTTGTAGGTCTTGACACCACCTGGACCAAGACAGTACAACAGTACTTTTTTTTTCTTTTCAGCCGTGAAATCATCATCTTCCACTGTCTCAATATAATTAATGAAGTATTCTTTCCACTCTTTCCAAGGCATGCATGGAGCACCTTTCCGAGGTAGAAATGCTTGAGGTTGCGAAAGATTCAAGGAACTGAGAGCACACATGGTGGTGGGTATTGGCTCAAATTCTCACAGTCATATGTCCTAATGTGCTGGTGAATGTCACTTATATTTCTCCTATGAACTGTTCTCAGCAGCACCCTTAAAAGCTTCAACTTGTCACTTTAATTCAATATAGTCTTATGTAAAATGTTTAGTTCACTCAGTTTCATTAGTGTAATAATTGGCCCTTTTATGAACACTTTATGAAAGATTCCACATCTACAGAGTGTTTGCCGGGCTCGAACACTGGGCTTGAACAGCACAATCAATTTCACTCGGTATTATTGTTTTTTGTTTACAAAATGGCCGTCACGCTGCGTTTCTGTGACATCACGCGTCACCGAGCATGCGCAGATGCGATGGATTTTGAGCGCGAACACAACTGACAGGAATTTCCTTGAGGAATGCGCACGGCTGACGCATACCCAGTAGAAAGGAAATCCAGCGCGCAAACCCCACAGCTGCCTGGAGACAAGTCGAACACCTTCAGACGGCACACATGAACAGAAAGTCCCAAATGCCGTTCGGCCCTACCTCCGACAAAAAACGCCACAGGAGACGCATCTTGAGACTCTCAAATCTCGGCTGAGGTAACAGGCATCCACATACCACGGCAATTACGCGGTTCTCGTCTTCATCCACTCATGACGATGAGACGCAGCCACCTGGATTCCGAAGGTAGGAGAAGTCGTTCCGATGTATCAGAAGAATTTCATCAGCGTTTAAATCTGTCAGATGTTTCTAACATGTACCCCGTGTGAGGCTGTAGTTCCGCTGGCATCCGCTCCTCGTCGCCACTGTTGTGAAGTAATCAGGAAGCAGTAGTAGTTATAAGTAAGATTTATTATGACAGCCCAACACCGGTGGAGATGCGTGGGTCAGCAGAACATCAGTTGTGACCTGTGATGTCACAGGGGGTGAACCAGGCAGAAATGGAATGTTAGGGGGGACCAATGGGAAAGGAGGGAACTGAGAGAGGGTTCACGCGCAGGGGATGAGAAGGTACCACGCGCTGGAGCACAGGGGGGAAAATAAGTGAGATACAACACCTCGTTAGACGGCAAATCTATTTTGGAAAGACAATGCGCATATTATGAACAGGGGATGCGATTATAAACAGAAGCTGCTGCATCTTTGACGAACCAAAACACAGTAATTCTTGGTAATAAACAGTGAAAGAACAGAGCCAAGTCAGAGTGAAGGCCTCTTATGAAGCCGATACCACAAAGTGCTCCGAGATTGTGCACATAATAACAGATGTTATTATACACGAATCTACGGATTCACCTGAACAAACGCAAACACACTCAGGAGGCCCCAGCAGACTCAACGTGTGACCTCTGGGTACACTGAAATCTCTGCAGCAGGATCATTAATTCGATGAGGTTTTTTTTTTTGCAGAGTTTTATATAGTGCGAACTAGACCCGAACCGAAGCAGGTATCAGAGCGCTTTGCATGGTCTCCTTTTTAGGTGTTTTAAGAACCTGATGTGTAACCCTTAAATGCCCCGCACTCTGAGGGGAGGTATAGCGTGGGTTACAGTGGGGAGGCATTTTGTGGGATTACCGAGAGAAAGAGCCCTTCATCCGTTCCTAGAGTTACTTCTTCTTCACCGGTAAAATGAAAGGAGGAGCCTGAGGTAAATGAAGCTAGACCGGAATATGTAAGATTGTTTATGTAGAACCGGGGAGGGCTGCTCTGTAGCATAACGAGAGTCTTTGGAGAGAGGATGTGTTCACACGAGGAGATCGCTCTTGCTGCTGACTATTGAAATATGTTATTAATACCCAAAATCAGACACTTATTTCATCAACATTTAAAGGATGAAAGGCAGAGCGACCCTGTCAGTATTTGAACCCATTGTGAACAGAGGTTATCAGATGTGTATGGTCTGCAAGACCATTGGGAGACTATTACACAAAGTGCCTCAAAAAGGCAGCAGAGTCTAAGACAAGTCAGTCACGTGTCAAGCACAATATTAGCTAACATCTGAGCCCATCATTAGCAACCAAAAGTCCGCACACACGCATTTTGGGGCAAATTCTAAGTTTTGCCTTTCTTGAATTCTTGCCCCTTCACTTTAATGCCCTTTTTTCACAGTGAAATCTATCTTTCATCTAAAGTTCTCTCCCTCCAGACCCACAAGCTTTCTGCTACATTCTGCTGGTCTAGGGACTCAGATTATCATTTAAAGTTCACACTAAGGTGCGAGTTGACCAAATGCAAATAAATATTGAAAAAATATATAAATTGACTACACTCGAGCAGCAAGGTACAGTGCTGCGCGAAAGTGAAAGGATTGCTCACAAAGTGTGCTCAGTCCACAGAAGAGGCATCCCACTGAGGCATTTCTTTGCTCGGATGCGTTGCTGACGGGAGCTTCCTCCCAAGCAGTGTAAAAATCCTGGAGGCTAGCGGTTACTAGTGTGCAGGTTCCCACAACACCATGTGAAAGGAAGGCCAGCACAAAAGTAAGGTCCATTACATTAGTAACATTTAAAATACACACTGCACACAGGGCAAAGTAGGCTTGCATCCGGGTTCTTTCATTACAGGGCCAAATGGTACTTGCGTCATTAGCATAAAAGGATGCTGCGACCAGGCGGATGTCTAAGCACCCAGGACCCTTACCGGTGGTAAACTCCAAGCTTCTTTTGCAGATCAAAGATATATGCAAATTTCTCACGAGCTTATGTCGAATATCTGCAAGAGATAGGCTCTCCTGGATCTATATTGGGCACCCTCTACCACAGCTTCAGAGTTTGCTCGTACAGATAGTACCAGGCTTTGAAGCGCCCTAATGATGGGTTCCTGCTCCTTACAATAAAAGATATTGAACGCAGCCCTGGGCATTCAATGTGTCCGTGGACATAGTGAAATAACAGCAGTGACTGGGCCACTATAAAAAAAAATATATAATAAGACACAAAGGGCAGCAAGGTTTGCCGTTTAACCCCTCGTGGGCAATGTTTGATCCAGACGATCTCGACGCCAGGCCATCTGGCAAAGTTTACAAGACATTACAGGTGCCTCTCCCAATTCTTGGTACATGTTTGCAATACTTTCACAGTTAGAATAAATACTAACGAATCCATAATGTAGGTTTCAAGATTGCAGCCTTGTTATCGCCAGAGACTGAGGCATAGCATAGACAGCTGTTTGTATGTCACAGTTGCATGCTGCCTGGAATGGTTTGTTTCCATCTGTGCTCATGGCATGTTTATTCTAATTGAGGTGACGCTGAAAATGTCTGGAGCTCGTGAAACAGCACTGCCAATGTGAGCGACTAACATTTGTGATGGTGGGGTAATGGAGGGTTCATTTCCAGTGCATGGAAAACACGTGTGGTGAGACTCAGCCTTACTACTAGGCATGGGCGCCGGTAAACTCCACTCCACTGCAGTTGGCAGAGTTCTTGCTGAATTGCGGAGTGGAAAAACTCTGCGCCTGTTCTCCGGGTTTTGAAACCTTCTAAAGTTTGCAGAAAGTTTCCCCAGAGTCTGGCGCGGGAGGGCAGCACTCCGGGGGATGGTGATTCTCATGTCCCAGGACTGACTGCTGTTCTGTCCCGGGGACTCGGCTCTGCTGTGAGATTCCAGGACGGTGCTGCTCTGCCCTCCCCGCGGCTCTTTCTCTTTCCATTAAGGAAGGCCGTCACTTCCTCCAGCCCTGTCAGCCAGCTCCCTGCTGTTACAGCCCCACCCCTCGCTGTTAATCTGCTGTAACTGCTGCTGACTGATCGCTGGACAATAAATCAGGCACTTTGTACATGAAAAACAAATAAATTACCCTACAGATCCAATGGACTCTGGGAAATGTGGCACAAATCTGTGTCGGATTTATGAAATGCTAGAAAAGGGAGTTAAAGTTAATAACCCTGCGACGGTGATAGTTTCAGAGGACTAAGAATGCTGGGAGCTGAGCACTGAATCCAGCAGGCCACTCAACTCCTTGTCCGTCCCGATAACAGCCATCCGCTGCTGCTGGGAATTCATGTCAGCCGCTCCGAGAGGACCCTGCACACAGCAAGACGGGGGACACTTAGGGAGCTCTCGGGCACCGCCTACACACTGTAGCTAAACACAGCCAGAGCCGAGGGATGGACTGAGGCACCGACGCCCTCGTTCCCTTCCCCAGCCCCAGAGGCCTCTGCACGCAGTGACAAAGTGGGGCATTTACAGGTACTGCCATCCTGCGCCTCTCGTTCCGTCGTCCTAAGCCCACACCAGACACTTCAAGGCACCCGCGGACCCCAGGTGCAACCGAACACACGAGTGGGGGTGCGGGGAGGGGGTTCGGCAGGGTCGCAAGGACGCAATGCACCCCTCATTCCTGCCACTCACTACATAGCCACAGGGGGGGTCGGCTTTTCCTGTATTGTTATACACCCACGAACGGCACCAAACAATAGGGGTGCAGGGAGAGGCAGGCGCAGACCACGGGAGAGACCTGGAGTGCGCCGGGGGGGGGGGGGGAAGGAGAGAGAAAGAGAGGGGGGGGGGACAATACACGCGGCTCGGACTCCGCAGAATGAGAGAGGAATAAGGGAGCGTAACTGGCAGTCTCCGCGCACAGGCCCCCACTCAAACCTGAACGTGTATTGTTCTTCGAGCATTTGCTCACACACAGCTTGGAAAGCGCTGGGAAGGCTGCCCGGCGCCATCTCTCCACGCGCAGGCGATGGCACCGCAAGGATGCTGCGGGCGAGTGAGGCCTCTCCGAGGTCATTACAGTCCCCATACATGGAAAGAAAATAAACACAGACAACGGGAGGGGGGGGAATTAAACAACAAGGGTCAGGGGCCTGGCAGGGTTCAACAGTCAAAGAGCCGAGTCACAAAAACATAACATGTAAAGGAGAGGCTTTAGAGTGGACCAGGACCGGGACCGAGCTGGCACAGACTGACGAAAAAACATCCGTGTAAAAAAAAAAGCAAACACCCACAATGGCCCACCTTTGAATGACGAAACAAAGGGGCGGGGCTTAAAAAAAAACACAGAAACGCCCACGAATCACTCCCAGAATGATTGCCACATCTCTCTTCCAATGGCTAGCCTCCATTTACGGAGCTAGCCAATGAAAGAGAGAGGTGGGTTAAAGCCCCACTGTAGAAGACATAAAATCTCGGACTCCGCCCACTTTGTGGGACGCTAGTCCGAGACCTAAAAAAAATCAAGTTTGTTGGAGGGGAAAGGGGGGTATGCGATGGAAGGAGTTGATACAAGTTTTAAATGGGATTTTGGTGGCTGATAGGTGCCCCGACCTGTTGGTCATTCACCTCAGGGAAAATTACTTGGTGAATGAGACTGGTTTAGCATTGATGAGAGACATGAAACGGGATTTGACATTGATTAGGCGACAGTGGTCAGGTTGCATTGTCCTTTGGACAGAATTTGTTCCTCGCAGGGTCTGGAGAGGAGCAGTAAATCCTGGGGCGGGGGATAAGGCCAGGAAGAAGCTCGACACAGAGATGGAGCGCTTTTGTCGCCAGTTGTTTTTTTTTAGGATCACTCACAGGGACATCAAGTATGATACGGCAGAATTGTTTAGGGGGGATGGTGTCCATTTATCCAGGCTGGGCATGGACTTGTACTTGCTGGAACTTAGGGAAGTCCTGGCCCGATTGTTGGGGGTGCAAAGGCGCTAAGGAGGTTAGACCTAGGATGCAGGGGGGCAGGAAAATAGGGAGGCCGCGTTTCCGCCTACCCTCCTGCCTTTTCCTGGGTGGGGGAGTTGTTGAAAGTTGGCCAAGATTGGCTGTAGTTGTTAGTTAAGTGGTGGGAGTTTGTGAGCAGGAGCAGGGAAAGGGTAACCAGGTAGGCTAAGTTTAGATTAGAGGTTTGTTAGTTACAGTTGCACAAAGGCAGGTAGGGGTTTGGGTCATGGGAGGTAAACATGTTTTGCGCTGGAAAGTACATTTCAAATAATAAATTTGCACTGATTTGCCTCACTTTCGAAATGCAAAGCTGGTGCAAAGTGGTAGCAAATATGCCAAAAATATTAACTCACTCTGTGTGCAGGAATGTGCGTCATTGTAGCAGATTGCCCACAAAAATAACATTGTGTTTGGGCAGCAGCGGAACACTTCATGGCACAACTCTTTCTCCGGTGAAGTCCAGAGTGGAATACCATCACCAATATTGAAAGCCTTCAGGTGAAGGCAAATGTATGTTTGCTTGAGGCTGCCCAGGGCCTGGGCGGTCCTAATAGTGACTGTGGTGGCAGGAGACGTTTTGGCTGAGTTTTAATAGTTGCAGGAGTTAACTGTTACAATCTCAAACGGCGCTGTCACAACCAGCAAGCAGCAGATGTTTTCAGCAACTCGGGAGAATTTTACACATGAAACTGTCCCTGTTGCAATGTTTCTGGTGCTGCCCTTTCTCCCCTTAAGAAATCGTTGCACCTTCGGTACATTGTATAGAATCAGCACTAACTCACTAAGAAGACTCGAATACAATAAAACTAACTATCGAGTTAAACGCTCCTCGCGTGCATAACAAAACTACAAATCCCATAAGTCTTAAAGAAAGCAAGATCGACATCACGTCAGTGTGTAACCAGCAAAAAGTAATTTGGTTCAACCACAAATCCGAGAAGCCCTGAAGTAACTTCTCGCGGGATATTAACACGACATATATCGGAGACGAGCAAAACAGAGAAAACGCCAAGCTGAGAGATACGGGACATGGAGCTGTCTCCCAGGTAAATCATACCAACTGTGCAATATACTTGCGAGTGGCATATAATAGGTATAAGAGGACTGTTGAGCCTTCATATCAGGCGTTACTATACGTACGCAAAGCTTTTGACATCACACCGTGTTCTGAGCACACGCCACTGTGCGAACATAGAGTAGATCATGACTGCATGCTTTGGAGCTCGCACTACGCGCTGACAAATCTCTAAAACACCGTCTTCTCTGAATTTTTCATAGACTGCACATCTAAAGTGACGAAAGTCCGGGACTGCGCAGGATTAAAGAGAGAGTTGAGGTATGAATTGCTAAATAACTTACCGTATTTTCCGGCGTATAAGACGACTTTTGAACCCCTGGAAATGTTTTGGAAAGTCGGGGGTCGTCTTATACGCCGGATGCCAAATCAGACCGTTTGTTTTTATGGGTTTTTCAATAGCGCGGACTACTCCTGAAGGTGTCAGACTGCTTCTACATGCTTTTACCGGTATGCCACGGCCCCAACAAAATCAGCGAGGGGCTGATCTTGGATGGGAGTTCGAGCTGCACCATTTCCCGCCCACGCTCTCTAATCCGCCGTCCGAGCCCAGGGCCCAGTGCCAGAGCTCCCCCTCCCCGCGCACCGCAGGGGCTGGGGGGGTATTGGAACGTTACTGTATTTATTTATTTATGCATTTTTATATAGCGCGGACTTTACCCGAAGGCGTCAGAGCGCTTCACATTAGGAACAGAAATGAAACATAATGAGAAACATTACAAAAGAACAGATTGCAAAAACATACGTTACTTACATAAGGTAATAGTGACAATTGTGAGCAAACAAAATACATGAGAGTATGTAAGGCGCTCTGACACAAACGGGTAAAGTCCGTGCTATATAAAATCGCATACCGACACAAGCCCAAGCCGTATAAGACACTCTGAAGGCACAGCTACCGTATTTACATTTCACAGTGGAGCGGAACCGTTTACGTATTTCATAAACCCAAACAACGAGCATATACCGGTAATAGGAACAATTACAAAATGAAGTTACATGGATCAAAAGTGACAATAGCGAGCAACCAAAATACATGAGGTAGCAATCGGTACATTACAAGAGAAAAAAGTGATAAGTGTGCAGGTATAATACTGCAATAAATGGCAGACACTGCACGATTGCTCTAAAGACAGGGCACTCAAACACTCCTGCCTAGACTGACCTGCACACGCGCCTCCAACCGCTTGCAGATCCCCAGGCAGATGAGGCAGCAGGATAAGGCAGCAGGAGGTCCTGAAATATAACAGGCAGCTCTGAAGATGGCGGCCCCCACTGTGTTCCACATGTGCTGATCTCTCTCTCCTTCCAGAAATCTCATGCTCATCGGAAGGAGGGGAGTGTCAGTACCACATGATCTCCTCAGTCCATGGAGATAGAAAGGGGACAAACACACTACCCTTCTTTTTAAGGTTTTAATATGACTGATAGTTATATAATCTTTATTATTATGTTGAAATCTAACATAAGGTAGGTACCTTGTTTTGATACACACCTCAACTGCACTGTACAGTTTAATAAAGAAAGGAGATGCTTGGAGAGGGCCTGTAGTGTGAGCACAGAGTTTGTATGCAGTGCACAGGAAGTACCAGTACCAGTAGAGCACTTGCCGTGATTGGCTTGTTGTTGCAAAAGGAAAGGCAGTCTGGTGAGCAGATATTTACATGTGGTGGTGAAGACAGTACAGTACCAGTCCCTGTTAATACAGTATAGCAGCAATACATACAGTATGCAAATGGCTGACAGTCAAGAACCCATCATGGCTCCAGCAGCAGCAAGAAGAAAGAAATATGAAGCCAGTTACAAACTTAAAGTTGTAAATTTTGCCATGGAACATAATACCTGTGCTGCTGCAAGACAATATGGAGTTACTGAAAAGATGGTTCGGGCCTGGAAAGCAAATGAAAAAGCATTAAGGAGTATGCCAAGGGGTAAGTGTGCATTAAGAAGAGGCACCCCACATTGGCCAGAACTCGAAAAACATGTAGCAGACATGGTGAATGAGCACCGCCAAAGCGGTTATGTAGTGACACGAAATAAAATACGTTTGTTTGCACTTCAGTGGGCCAAATCTAACCCAGATCTCAGCAACAGATTTAAGGCCACTGTATCCTGGTGTACTAGATTCTTGGGAAGGCATAATCTGGTATTGAGGCAAAAGACGAAAATTGCACAAAAATTACCTGCAGATCTTGATGCCAAAATGCAAAGTTTCCATCGCTACGTTATTAAGCTGCGCAATGAACATGGCTATGCGCTAAGTAGTATCGGAAATATGGATGAAACTCCAATGAATTTTGATATGGTTGCAAACAAAACTGTCCATCCAAAAGGTGAAAAAACAATTTTAATAAAAACAACAGGACATGAGAAGTCCAGTTTTACAGTGGTACTAGCATGCACAGCTGATGGCGCCAAACTGAGACCAATGGATATTTTTAAAAGAAAAACAATGCCGAAACTCAAGTTTCCTGTTGGTTGTTTTGTACATGTGAATGAAAAAGGCTGGATGGATGAAGAAGGGGTAAAGCTATGGCTTGATAATGTATGGAGCAGGCGACCAGGTGGACTTCTTCAAAAACGTAGTCTACTGGTGTGGGATATGTTCAGGGCTCATTTAACTCCCAGCACCAAGCAAAGGCTGGCAAGAATAAAAACAGATGCTGCAGTTATTCCTGGAGGGTTGACATCGTTGGTACAGCCACTGGATGTGTGTCTAAACAAGCCATTTAAAGATCGCATTCGAGAACAGTGGAATGAGTGGATGGTTAGCGGTGAAAAAACATTTACAAAAGGAGGAAACATGCGTGCACCACAGTTGGATGTTTTGTGCAAGTTTGTCATAAAAGCCTGGAATGATATTGATGCAGAAACAGTCATAAAGTCTTTCAAGAAGTGTGGCATATCAAATTCATTAGATGGTATGGAGGACGACTACTTGTGGCAAGATGAAGATGAAGCCGAAGCCGAGACCACACCCTCTGATACGGAATTACCAGATCCATACGATGACTGCTTTACAGATGTACCACAAGATCTCATTGACTTACTTATGATATCAGATGACGAAGAGGAGGATTTTGAAGGCTTTTAAAGGGAACGTCAGCAAATCCTGTAACAATCGCATGGAGTTATGAAAAGTTTAATCCACTTGCACTGTTTTATGTTTACCGTACATGTTTGATGACAAACAGCCTTATGTTTTACAAGTGACTGTTTTTCATATGGTTCTAAATAAAAATATTGTGACTAAAGCAATATGTTTTATACAACCAATTTGTTTGAGTTTAGTCTTTGAGTGTGACTAATAAACGCTTAACACTGTCCTCTGATAAAGCCTTACTGCTCACCCACACGGAGGAGGACTAGAATCACTAGTAAGCCCAAAATAAATTCTCAAAATCGCTATGCAGGACTGCGTTGGACTGCGCTGGAAGTGGGGGTAGTCTTATACGGCGAGTATAGCACGAAACCTACATTTTATCAAGCAAAGTAGAAGGTCGTCTTATACGTCGGGTCGTCTTATACGCCGGAAAATACGGTAACCATTGCGTGCAATCACACCAGAAAGAATAAATCAATAATTAGACGTTCTTTTGGGGTTGCAGGCGTCCAGCAAGCCTAGGCCAGCGGACAACCGAACCTTTCCAGCAATATAAGCTGACAGTAGCTATAAGTAAGGATTTTCATTTACAATCCCTTGACATTGCTTCCGAGGCTTTTTTAAGAAAAAAACACTTACAAGGGCCATTGTTATTTTCAGAGAATGACTGCCACTGTGAAAATCACCGTATATGTGGGAATTAGCTAAGGTAAGAGATTCAACGCTCCCGGCTGGGAGTGGGTTGTTGATACACTAAGTCTCATGACAATAAAATAAGACAGAGTTCTCTCCTTATTTTTCAGAACCATCAGAGGTCCTGAAGAGAGTTCCTCACACTGGGAACTCGAAACGCGTCGACCAGTTTTGTGTTAGGCCAATCGCTGAATATTGAGAATAAATCATTCTTGAAATGATGTTTTATCGCTTTTGATGGCCTAGTGTCAAAATTACAAATTGAATTCTAAATGTTCTGCCCTCCTTTTTGATATTAGGTTGTAGATTTAAAGTTGTTGTTTTGCGAACACTTTTCCTAACCCCCCTCTTTTCGTTTCTCCCTCAAACACCACATTTTTGACGTTGTGAAATTGTATATATGAGTATGAATGCGAAATCACATGAATGAGTGTAAGAATGTGTCAATTTTAGAAAACACAAAAACGTTTTTCTCCCGTTTTCCCCTCTCTCTCCTGTGGATTTAATATGTCACGTTTTTGATAAATAAGAAAAATGTTAATTTTTTGACTAACTACTAAAAATAAATGGATTAATTCAAAAGAATGATGTTTTCTGATGAAACAGTTTAATTCTTTTCGTCATGGTGATGTTTTGACAAACAATTTTGCAGTACTGGCGCATTGTGGTTGTTTCTTATATTTAAGGCTTGGCCTTACTGCAGATAAGCCAAACCCTTAATTTGGTTTTCGCTTTCTCCCCTTAAGGCCGAGGGTCACAAGGCCAATGCCAGAGGTTGCAGAGACAGTGCCAGGGGTCGCACTTTCGAACCCTGGCGACTCACTAATGGCATCCATAGTACTAACCGGTGACTGATTCAGGAAGCTGTCTTATGGCAGCGACATACATCAATCATACATGCCAATAGACGCGATTCAGGCGGAAGACCCGAGTTTTCAAGCAAAAAATGGCTTTCTTTTAGCCGTCTACCACCTGAAATTGCATTTTCTTCAATAGAAGTCAATGGGGAAATTACATTCTCCCAATTGCTGTTTAAAAATCTGTCCCCTCTCTATCCTAAAATGTTTGCATGTATGATCAGTTTAACATTTTTTGCTCGAATTTCTCAGATAAATTGTTTTTGTATGATGCTTCATACCACACTTCAGATGTTTTTCAGCACTCTAAACATCAGGTGGCACGTTTAATTCAAAATATGTGATGTGTTGCAATAGACAGAGAGAGACCTCTAAGGAGGTAGCAAAGAACCTAGGGGTGCTTTTCGATGTTCACCTATATTTTGAACCCCAGATTTCTGCAGTGATGAAAGTCTTCTGTTGGGTTCTCTGAATGCAAAGGAAATTTCTTAATTTCCTGCCCTGGGAAGCCCGGAAATCACTAGTCTTGGCTCTGAATCTCCCCAGGTTAGATTATGCCAATGTTCTCTACCTGGGGATCTGGGATTACCCAATAAAGCGGCTCAACTTGTGCAAAATACAACAATTTACTTTTTGTTCAAGCTTCCCAAACGCGCTTTGGTGTCGCACTAATGTAACCAACTGCATTGCCTACCAGTGAGGAAAAGGATTATGTTAAGGGCCTGTCCTTCGAGCACCAAGAGTTTTACAAGCCAGACCTAAATACCTGTCCAATAGGCTACATGAATATCGCTAACTATTGGCCTTACATTCACAGTCCACCTGGCTTCTGGTTATTCCACACACTTAGCGTAAGAAGCTTGGTGGTTAGCCTGTTCTGTTTTGGTGACAAAGCACTGGAATGAGCTTCCCTCCAACTTAGATGTATCCCATACCAAACCATCTCCTGGAAGCAGCTGATAACTCATTTGTTCAACTTGTAGGACGGATGATGTCTTTCTTGGCCTATTGCCTTAGCCCCGGCACACTCTTGTAGTAGCTGTGCGCTTTAAAAAAATTCCATTCATTCATTCAGAGCATCGCAGAGCCATATCTTCTAAGATATGGAGACACTGTTCTTTTCCCCAGCACTGGCACACAATCAGCTGCCGAGCACCACGCACATACTTTTGCATTGTGGTGCAAAGGTGTTTGTGTGAGTCTAACAAAGGTTTTGTACTGGAAGGGTGTCATTCCAGTACAAAATGCTATGCTTTAACTAACTTTAAAACTTTTCACACATTTGAAGTGTGCTTTTCAGTGCAGCACACATAAAATGTGACATAAGTAAGAACAAATAAAAACATTTCTCCTTCTTAGCGCCTGCCTCAAAGAGGCATTATTTTCTGACGCAATGTCTTTTCTACCAGTTTTAGCAGATCAAAAATCAAGGGTGGTAGGATGGGAACAACTATGTCCCACCATGGGACAATCCCTTGAAGCAAAGTAGCTCAAAGCACTGCAAATCCATATTTACGTTACTTCAAGGGCTACATTCAAATGCAAAAGAAAATGTGCACTGGAAAAGAAATATGTTAACAACAATTTATGTGACTTTTCAGAAGCACAATTTATTGATAAATCTGTCCCCTGATGTCATTATTACCCAGCAGACAGATCTTGGAAGCATGGAAAGCAACTTTGACTTTTCTGTTTGAACCTATTTTCCATATGTAAAAATAAAGTTAAAATGTGTAATTGTAAAGAAATAAAAGTGAAGGCAAATACACCAAATCCAACAATTAGTAGTTCCGCAATATTTTGTTCATTTAATAATAAAAGGTAAATAGTGCACACTAAGGGAAATTTGTATGGCTTGCAGGAGCCAATTTACTTAGTTTTCCGTCATTGCCTTCATGACTGAAACGGGGGGGCGGCATGGGCAGCACAGGTGATACTCAGGGACAAACCAGGGTAGCAGCTGGTCCTCTTAATCGACAGCAATGCTGAAAACAGCAGCATCCAGTTTACGAAGTTTTTGAGTATGTGCGTTTATTTATTTGATTGGTGTGGTGGTTTCATATAGCGCTGACCAAGGAGAAGTGTTAACCTATAACTGCCTGCTGAGTTGTTGGTGCTACTCAGGCACGGCTGACACAGGAAACGGCGGTGAGGCAGGGTGAGGGCGGGGCTGGGCGGGGCTGAGCAGGGGCTATGTGGACAGAAGACGGTATAGGGAAAGTAAAATAAAACCATAAATAAAACCACATCACAGAGTCGGCAAAGTGGGGAGCGCAAGGTGAGTGGTTTTAATTATTTTTAGGGCTCGGCCTACGTCACCACTTCGTCAGAAGTGGGGCGGAGCTCCGAGCTGTTTTGTTATGGGGCTCCGAATAGTGTAGCAAAAATTCCTCAGTGCGCGAGATTTTTCAGTAGATATTTTTGCCATCTGCATGGTAATTGGTCCTCGCGGTGCTGTGTTTGTAGTAGCCTTGACGCAATAGGCCATATATATTTTAGGTTCGGCACTTCCTGCATTTTCTGTGCGGTTATGCGCAGGGGAGTGTAATAAATTTTCAATTACGAGCTGTCAGGGTGCCGCGGTAATAGAATCCAGATGGTCGGGGGGCGCGTTCACCAGTCTGCAGTGAGTTTGGTGGGCGCGAGTTCGTCTGCATCCTTTCATGTGTAAGTGTTGGCCTTTGAAGAGCTGGCTTGGTCGTGCGATAAAAAGTAATTAAGACGAAACAGATGTTCCCCTTCAGTTTTATGAGGGCAGGAGGGCTTTTGTTTCTGTCAATATAGTTTCGTTTCTGCATTTCAGTTACTAACTTCACATGTTTTTAAAAACAACGTTGTGGCGCAGCTGTCCCTGTCAGTGTATATGTGTATCGCAGTGCTCTTTAATATTTATTTTGTTGTCAATTTACTGCAGCTAAAATGTTTTTATTTTACATTTTAGTGCACATTAATAGTCTGAGCAGAGTTCACCTGAGTATGCAGGGTGAGCAAAGTGTGAGTATGCAGGGTGAGCAGAGTGTCAGTATGCAGGGTGAGCAGTATGAGTATGCAGGGTGAGCAGTATGAGTATGCAGGGGGAGCAGTATGAGTATGCAGGGTGAGCACACTGAGTATGCAGGGTGAGCACACTGAGTATGCAGGGTGAGCACACTGAGTATGCAGGGTGATTAGTAGGAGTATGCAGGGTGAGCAGTAAGAGTATGCAGGGTGAGCAGTATGAGTATGCAGGGTGAGCAGTATGAGTATGCAGGGTGATCAGTATGAGTATGCAGGGTGAGCAGAGTGTGAGTATGCAGGGTGAGCAGAGTGTCAGTATGCAGGGCGAGCAGTATGAGTATGCAGGGTGAGCAGTATGAGTATGCAGGGTGAGCAGTATGAGTATGCAGGGTGAGCAGTATGAGTATGCAGGGTGAGCACACTGAGTATGCAGGGTGAGCACACTGAGTATGCAGGGTGAGCACACTGAGTATGCAGGGTGAGCACACTGAGTATGCAGGGTGAGCACACTGAGTATGCAGGGTGAGCACACTGAGTATGCAGGGTGATCAGTATGCAGGGTGATCAGTATGAGTATGCAGGGTGATCAGTATGAGTATGCAGGGTGAGCAGTATGAGTATGCAGGGTGAGCAGTATGAGTGTGCAGGGTGAGCAGTAAGAGTATGCAGGGTGAACAGAGTGTGAGTATGCAGGGTGAGCAGAGTGTGAGTAAGCAGGGTGATCAGTATGACTATGCAGGGTGAGCAGAGTGTGAGTATGGCGGGTGAGCAGAGTGAGAGTATGGCGGGTGAGCAGAGTGAGAGTATGCAAGGTGATCAGTAAGAGTATGCAGGGTGAGCAGTCCATACACGCTTCCACCAACCACACACACCAACAGCCATCACTGCACAATTCCTACAAGCACACACATCCACCACACCTCAATGCACACACCAATTGACAACGCATCCACCAATTAATATTGTTCCTATCGCACTATGCTGCACTTTACCTTTTAAAGATAATGCGTTAAAGTGCAGCATGTCACCATTGATAACATTCCAATACAACACACATATCTCCAACACACACCACATGCTTCCACTCCAAAACACATGCCTAAAACACATTGCCATTTACAATGCCATTATCTCAAACTCAAACAAACCCGGGCCCTAATGCATTCCTAATGCTTGTTTTATTTTACTTTCCCTATCCCGTTGTCTGTCAACTCCCCCCTGCCCCGCCCCACCAGCCCACCAGTGTTACCTGTGCCGGCACATGGTGCTACTCCTGAGCCCTTTGAGGCCATGCCAGGGGTATGAAGTGTCAGATAAAGGATACAGTACATTACAATAGAATTAATAACATTACACCCGTCTGAGAAATATTTTATTTCCTCAGTCAGAAACAAAGATCCTCCTAGATAGATGAGAGCAGGTGTCCCTGCAGTTGTCCCTGAAATATCCCAGATGGCTGAGCACCATTGTTCACAAAAGGTGTTTCATGGATGTGTTGTGATCTAATTTCCTCTAGGCTCAGAAAGGGTGCATCTGCCAGTCAGCATTCAAATCCCCCAGACTGTTCCAAGACTCTACAGCACTCTTTCCTGTTGCTTTCCACTTCATTAGGTAAAAGGAAAATTTCAAGGAACATACTGTACTATAACAATAGTCCTAAAATCCTGCATGGAAATTGACCATGACTTAAAAGTTCAAATTCTTGCCTCTCCACTTTCTCTGAACAACCCTTGCTTTACCTTCCGTCTTCTATATGTCTCTTTTCTCTGTATATAGCATACTCTAAGTCATATGTGTGTCTGCCATTTTCTCTGTTATTCGATTTCTAAAAATTGCCCATACCTCATTTCCATATCACAACCTCTCTTTCTTTGATAGCTTACCACTGCAACTTAACAACACCTAATGCTATCCTATCTGTTAATTCTAGCACCAATTTGCACAAACTCACATAGTCCCTAAACTAATACTCTCATCAAACTCCTATTATTTTAATCTATCACTAAGAAACAGGGGCAAACGTATGGAATGATTTGAGAGCTCAAGAGCAATCGCAATAACTAACAACAACCAATAACCACCTGATTAACAACCATCACAGTTTCCAGAGTAGCTTGCTACTTACCACACAGCGCTTCAGTGCTTCATCAAGGGTAGTAAATGCTATATATAAGCAATTACAATGCAATTTTAATATTTCAAGGAGTCCATATGTATTTGTAGATTCCCATCATATTTAATGACATCATGACCAATGAATGACATTTATTGCACAATGCGTTTAATGGATTGTTGTTTTATCCATTTAGTCATGTCCATTTCTTGGTAATTCAGTGGCTAAAATTCCTCCAATTGTTTCGGTTGATAACACAATTCTTTAGGTCTTGGAGATTTTTGTTTGCATCATTTTTGACTCCGTCTAACTACCATAATTTTGGTTTCCTCTTTTGATTTTTCCATACATCAACCCCAACATAATTTTTTTTCCCAAGGATTCTTCTTTTCTCATTACGTGGCTAAAGTATCATTTTTGTTTTATCATAAAAGATTCTCGTGAAAGTTCCAGCTTGATCTGGTCAACACAGAAAAGTTCAGACCAGATCAAGCTTTTTGTAATGTGATGGCCAATTCTTTTCAGAGCAAAGTACAGGTGATATACGATGACCTTTTGAATTCAGCCAATAGTATGCCAGGTAATATTCCATTAAACATAAATGTATGGGCAACGACTGGCAGACTTGCACGTTTTAGGGCACTTACTGTGGAAGAGGTCCATGACCTCCTGATAGCCACAAAATCAGGCTCTCCAAATGATCTGTGCCCCCCAGCAGTACTCCACCTGGTATCTAAGACCGTCAGTACATATCTCACTCCTCTCCTGAATCAAGTTATTGAAACGGGTAAATATCCCAATGTCTGGAAAAAGGCCCATTCTTAAAAAGCCAGTATTGGACACATTAGAACCAAAAAACTATCGGCCTATTTCCCGACTAACTCTACCAGCTAAGTTACTAGAAAGAGCCGTAAATAGGGAGCTAATACACTACCTGGAAGACAATCTTCTGTTAGACTCAACACAACATGGCTTTAGGCCCTGTCATTCGACAGAAACAGCGTTAGTGTTAGCCACAGAGGGGATTCGGAGGATAGTGGATGGGGGTGGCAGAGCAATCCTGGTTTTACTAGATCTCTTGGCGGCATTCAACACTGTAAATCACAAGGTGTTGGTGCAGCGGCTGAGAGATGTGGGGGTGGAGGATGTTGCATTAACTCTCCTCCTTTCTAGAAAACAGAGAACAAAACGTACACTGGGAGAATATACAATCTGGAACTTTCCAACACCCATGTGGAGTCCCGCAAGGATCTGCTCTCTCACCAACCCTCTTCAACATATATGTGTCCTCTTTGGTTAGCATAGTCAGGAAGCATGGTTTTTCCTTGAATATGTATGCTGACGACTCGCAGCTCACCATTTCGGTTTCCGGACCATCAGAGCCAGTAGACATCAGTTTTCATGCATGTCTGAAAGATATTATGAGCTGGATGAGTCTACATTTTTTTTAAATAAATACTGATAAAACCAAGGTCTTAGAATTTGGCAATGGACCATCACTTTTGAACACCAACTGGTGGCCTACAGAGGCGGGAGTCTGTCCTGCCCCGGTTACCAAAGTAAAAAACGTGGGGGTGATTCTCAATGAACAGCTCAATCTGTCGGACCATGTGAATCAACTAACTTCCTCCTGCTTTTTCCTCTTAAAAACCTTGAGGAAAATCTTCCCGTTCATTACATAGGAACTCCAAAAGACAGTGGTAGTTGAACTTTTTCTATCTAAATTAGATTATTGCAACACACTCTTTTTGGGAATTGATAAGGCACAGGAGAGGAAGTTACAATCACTACAAAATGCTGCTGCCAGACGGCTCATGAACATCCCAAAGGGTCGCCCCACTTCAGAGGCCATTAAAGTACTACATTGGCTCCCTGTTCATCAAAGAGCCAATTTTAAGTCTCTCGGTCTAGTACATAAGGCTCTCTATGAAGGAATCTCTGGGGAGGTGCGGAAACTTTTGACTAGGTATTCTTCAGTAAGAACTCTTAGATCCTCTGCTGAGGGCTTTGTCTGTGTTCCAAAAACACGCAAGGTAAGATGGGGGGCCGCACACTGTCTTTCTGTGCGGCAAAACTCTGAAATCAGATGCCATCCACCTTGCGCCTTCAACCAGAACGCATGAGGTTCAGGAAAGAACTAAAAACCTGGCTGTTTGCTAAAACCTAAAACATCCAGAGCCAGGTTGCTTCAGTCATCTACTTATACACAGTTAGCGCCAAGACGCCTCGGCATTCGCTGCGCTCTATAAATAACAACTGAAATCAAATCAAGTCAAGTATTGATTGAGTCTTTATTTTCACAGTCCAGAGTATACACAAAATCCTTCACCAGCACCAGAGTTCAAAGGAGTCACATCTTCAATGCTCATTTTTACCTAAACAAAATTAAAGTGGTCAGCATTTTCTCGACAAGGAATTAATTTGACTAGTTACCAGATCTGATATGTAGCCAGGGTGACAAAAATGTATCGTACTCTTCGGAAGATGGAATTCCCTGGAACACTCTTATGGCTTCTTCAATCCTAAACACCCCACCCCAAAAGACTGTGAAAACAACTTTTTTTTATAAGTCTTCTAAATACACTTTGGATGTTTCTAATGCTGTCAACAGGTGTCTTTGCTATCCAACTTGCAGATCTTGGAGTGAGGACAGCAGTTTTGGCTTTGCCAGAATTCCAATTTGTGGCCTATAGATCAACGGATATCTAGTCAGCAAATCTTAAATCAATGAGCTGTTGTGCATGCAAAGAGAATTCCAAAGGATCAAAATCTGGTGACAAAGCTTGGACCTGTTTCACAAAAGAAATGTTTGGCTTTTAATTAACGTTTGCAGCCCAAAATTAGCCTGTCAGCTAGCCACAAAATTATATCTATCATGTGTAAAGGCATTTACTGTTGTGCAATTTATGCCATGACTGTTTACAATTATGTAATAAAGCACACACAAGGGCTATGGATGAAAGGGATCAAGGTGTGGTTTGCTATGAAACTTTGCGAATACCCACAGACATGTGAGTTTGTGAGCATTCACTAACTCTTTTTGAACTATTTCCCACCCGGAAAATGGCTGGCAATTTACTTGCATTAAAAGGATGGAGTAAATCTCTTTTGAGGGTGGTGAGGGGAATGGAAAGCCTCTAAACTTCACGGGAAACATTTTTGCCCACCGAGAATAAAAAGAAAAATGAAAAGCTTGCAATTGCACCTCAGGCTTCCATCCCAAAATGTTGACTTGCACTGTGTGTACATTTCCAGACTGGGCAAATAGCTATAATTAAAAAAAAGTCACAAGACATTGCCCACGACTGCTGTTAATATTTGTGGATTGCAAAAAATAATAAGTCTACAGTACACCTGTTCGTAGGAGTACCACTATGAGCCCAGATTTACCACTTGTTTTGTTTTGTGAATCAAGTACTTTAATTAAAGTATGGTAGACATACAAAGAATTGTAGGCAATGCCATCTGTAATGCTTTGCAGCCCTGCTCAGGAGTGTGGGTACTACCCTATTTAAAGTATACTAGCCAAACTAGGAAATGTGACCACTGCCCTTTTAAAAATAATACTCCAGCCGTGCTTGTCCTAAGAATCAGCTCCTCACTTCAGTAGCCCTGTGCGGCATAGCTGTCATAGGAGCAGTAGGTGAAATGGATTTGTCGAAAATGAGTCCTAAGAGTTTATGACTCCCAAATTATGCCAATCTTTTCCAGCCAACTAGGGGCAGAGGCGTCCATTTTTAGGCCTGGATCGACAGCGCATCTCTGCAGATATATTGTTACTAATCTGGAGATATATTGTTACCAATTTTTTAAAAATACGCAGAGAATGCTTTAGCTCTACCCAGATGAATGTTATTATCTCGCTGCATTCAATTTTCTGCTTGGTGCATCATTCTGCCTTCTAGGAAATGCTTCCACTAGAATTCTTGAGTGACTATTTTAATTCGGAAAAATATACTCCGCTTTCACAGTGTTGGTGATGTTCAGTTCTTTATCTACTATATACATTCTATGCCTGGACAATCCTTTTTGCTACCTTTCGCCACCACTGGCACAGGCAATAATGCAGGCTTTCATGTGATAAAAACGTTGTGCATTCAACTAATTTAAATAGCATTTGTGAATGCCTAAATTTACATGAATTGGCACATTTGAGCCAGACTATTGGGATTGCCATTGTTTGTTCTTGTTGCATGATGGCCCATGGCCTCATTGTTAAGTTCATTATCCTGCCTTTCCTCAGTCCTCTTTCCTTGCAGTCAATCCACCCCACCCTACTTCAAAAGTCCTTCCCCCAATCTAACAAGACATTTTTAAGCCTCCGCTTTTAACTAACTTAGCATCTCACCCCGTCAATTACAAGTCGTTCCTCCACACCTTTTCTCCGAAAACCCTCCCTCTCATTATAACTCACCCTAGAATTCCTCATACCTCTGATTTGCATCATGCGTGTGATAAATCTTATATATATATATATATATATATATATATTCACTGAAAAAACCATAGGTTTCAGACCAGTTATAGTTAGGAATTAGCATTTAAAAAACCTATTAAATTCACTGAAAAAACCATAGGTTTCACACCAGTTATAGTTACCTGGAAATTTTACTGACATAAAACCTAATGAAATTCCCACGTTATAGTTAGTTGGACTCACTATAACTCGCGCGCCCGCAATGCACTGCTGATGATGTCACATATTACATCATTCATGACATGGTTAGTGACATCACTGATGATGTCACTGATGACATCTCAAATGACATCACTGATGACATCTCAAATGACATCACTGATGACATCACTGATGACATCATCCAGTGTCTGTGTGTTTCTGTAAAGTTAAAATATGTTTGACATATTGAAGAGTAAGTGTATCTATGAGTGTCTGGATGAAGGATTTAGTAGGTGCATGACTGAGTGCATGAGTGAGTAATTAAATGTGTCTTAGTGAATGCATGGGTATCTGACTAAACTGTCTGAATGTGTACATCATTATGTTTGTTGTTGTGTAAGCTGCTGCATGTGAGAGTTGTCATATATAAATGACTATATCTAACTGCCTGTGATTGCATAAGTGACTATATCTATCAATATGTACTTGTATCAGTGATTGTAAAACACAGTAAGTATATGTTAGTCTATGTTTAAATAAGCAAGGTTTTGTGTGTATAACTGTATAGTTGTGGAAATGGGAGTGTGATTGATTCTTTACATAACTGACTAGGGGTAGGAGTAACCAGGGGCGTAGCTAGAGCTTGTGGCGCCCGGGGCTACCCTTCAGAGTGCCGCCCCTTGGGGGGGGGGGGGGAATTGGGGGGCGGCTACTGGGGAAAAAGGACGGTGAGCACTTGAAAAATGACAGAGTCTCCGAGGAGAGACACGTAGTATTGCTGCTAACAGTTACCTCGATCATGAAAGTTACATTTAGTAATTTATAAAGTTTTATATAGCGTGAAATCAGAGCGCTTTACAATTTGAGGCAAAGGTAACAAATCGGAACATTAGTCTAACATGGGGAATCTAATGGGCATTGAGATGTTTACTCCTCTCAAAATCGGAATGGTTGTTTGTTAGAAATGGGGGTCTCTAGTTAGCAATGGCTGGCCACTGTCCAACTGGGGACGCTTCTTCCTAAGTCAGAGTAAGGGGGCTACACCCTTTGATAACCCCTGCTCAACCCTGTGGTAACGTAGCACGAGCAGCTAGGCTTATCTCAGAGGCAGTGTGTAAAGCATTTATGATCATACACAGTAACAAAGTGAAGAACACTACAAAGGGACACCACACAAGTAGTTATAAAAAAATACATATCTTTATGCATAGACTTAACACAAGACCAATAACCATAAAATGCAACAATACTGTAAACTAGGGATGCTCTTGAGAGGATGGAAAAATAGTTCAAAGTGTGCAAAAATGCACATACATGACACGGTCAAAGGTTAGACAGTTGAATACACCGGTGACTGGCAGTACAAAAGAGAACACACAAGAGTGCATGATCTATCTGGGGACTCAGAAAAACCACATGTGACATCCATCAGAGAGCTGTGTGAACAATTACCCCTCAGCACAAAGCAAACATTCACATACATGACACTGTTCAGGGATCCATCATCTACAGCTGACCATTAAATGACCATACATCATAGTCCCCCCCATTAAAGCAGTGTGGATCTGCACAAACGTGATGTGCTCTGGGGACCCAAAACCAACTTAACAGTGTCGAAGCCTGTGTTTCTTTACCTTTCAAAAACAGCAAATTAATTATTATCACAGGGACTGACTCACTGTGTGCGCCCTTAGAACTAAACACAGCACAAAGGGGTCAGTCAGCTCCACCTTGCCAACACAGACTGGATAAACAGCCCACTCTGGTGGGCCAAAGGCAACAACCAGGGGTCGCGCCCTGTCATTACTTCTAAGCAGCAGCAACCAACTCCCTGGGAATGAAAAGTTGTGTGCTCTTGGGACACAAAACCATCTTGTAATAGTGCATCTCTCCTTCAGAGCAGCCTCAGCACAAAGAACACATAAGGTTAATATGACTTTATTCTTCGGTCTTGTAATAATATAAAAAATATTGGTTTAGTTTGCAGCCCCTCTTAATACACATCAAAATTACAACAAAAAATTCAAAATGATGTATGGGAATGTAAATGAAAACACCATGTTGAATTTTCAAATAAAACTTAAATCCAAAATTTCTAAACTGGTATTTTTCTTGCTTTTCTATTAGCAAAATCATCGATGACATCATCAAAGTCTAGTTCATCACTCAGTTGCTGTTCTATAGACAGTATGGCAAGATTTCTTAAACGTAAGGCACTCATTGTAGATCTTAGGTAATTCTTAATCAATTTCAATTTAGAAAAACTCCTTTCACAACTAGCAACACTTAGAGCAATAGTAAGGAAAATTCGCAGTAGTATTACAATATTTGGAACAGAGTTCTCAAGACTGTATGTTAGTATAAACTGCAAAAGTTCAAGGGGACTGTCCTTCCATGTCTCTGTTTCGTCTTGCGTAGCAGCAACAGAAATAAAACTCTGAAGTCTTTTTCTCTCCACCAGGAACTCTTCCTCGTTAATGTCATCATGATAATGATTTAGTTGACATTCGTATTTATCATCCAAAAGATTTGATGGAGTAAGGATAGCATATTTTTCAGCAAGAACATGAAGTTGTTGAAATCTTGTGGTGATTTCTTGGATCACTCTGTCCAGTGAAGAAAACATTTCTCTCCTCAACTCAGTTTCGTATGACAATTCAGCATCTCGTGATTCTTCACCTGCCATTAGTTTCTTCTTTCTACACCGACGATCCATGACTATCCCAAGATCATCACAAATTTCTTTGGCGTAAGCTACTGATTTGTTAACTAATTCACTCCTATTTTCAGTTAGAAATGATTTTAAAGCATTGAGCTTTATGTCACATTGTTGTATATTTAATCCTTTGGTTTGGAGGTAGACCTGAGTGTCGTTAATTTCTACAAGGACAGATTCCCACAGTCCAAGAAAGCACAGGAAGGAAAAAGATTGTAAAGCAACAAGCAGCACACCAGCATCTGACCTGGTAACTCTATTTTCTTCTTCACCAGTTAAACGTTCTACAGCACTTAAGATTTTGGAGTAATTCTTTTTTACAACACTCACAGCATCTCCACGTGCACTCCACCGAGTTTCTATTACACGCTTGACACTCTGACCAGTGACTGAAGTCAGAATATCCCAGCGATGGGTCGAGGAAGAAAAAAACGTGAACAAACGCTCCACAGTTCCAAAAAAGGTAACAGAACTCACAGCAACAGAAGCTGCATGTAAACCAGCCAAATTCAGCGAGTGATATGTACATGCGACAAATTCTGCTTTTCCATTAATTTCTCTGATGCGTCTTTGAACGCCAGTATGTTGACCAGCCATCACAGCAGCATTATCATGTGCCTGTCCTCTACAATTTTGAATATCAATTCCGTTGCTTTCTAAATTCTGCAAAATCATAGTTGAAATATTCTCTGCGTTTTTACCTTTAGTTTCAATGAAATCGACAAATGATTCCACAACCATCACTTTATTTCCATTGATCATAACGTAGCGTAAAACTTGGCTCATCTGATCCTTATGAGAAATATCAGGGGTGCTGTCGAACATCATAGAAAAATACTTTGCTTCTTTCACTTCCTCGATAACTTTGCTTCTTACCTTTTCTCCCAAAATTTCTATGAACTCATTCTGAATAGTAGGCGACAAATATGATTTAGCATACTTTTTTCCCAGCTTAATTCTTACAGTATGCTCACGTAGCACTGGATCGTATTTTGCCAACAAATGAACTAATTCTAGAAAATTTCCTCTATTTCCTGTTGATTCAGGTTCATCATCAGTCTTGCAATGAATTCCTTCTCGGTGACCCCGTAAAGCCAAATTTTGTTTAGCTAGGAATCTAATGATATTCAACAATCTTGAAAGTATCTCCCTCCACTTCTTTACTTCGTTTTCAACTTGTTCTTGTGACTTTTTATCAATTGTAGCTCCACATCGGATTCTAATCTCCAACTCCTTCCATTGTGTGAAACATCGAACATGGGCAACACTAGATTCATGATCGAAAATTCTGGGATTCAGTTTCCACCACGTGTTGAATCCATCTGCAGAATCAAAATTCGAATGACTTCTGTCAGCAAATAGTCTACAACAAAAGCAGTAAAGAGCTTTCTTTGAAGGAGAGTACACCAACCATGACCTCAACATTTTTTCATTATTTGGCAGAGTTTGATAAAACCACTCGCGTGTAAGTTTTCTGGTTCGTCCTTTGATCAAAGCACCCTCACGATTGACTTCACCAAAGTCAGAATCTAGATGTTGAACCACAGACGCCCCTTGTTGTACCAGCAAGATACGTGTGTCATCTTTAATCTTACTTGGCCAAAGACCAACATCTTTTAAGTCAACTGCTGGAATTTGTTGTCCATCAGACCCCTTATCACTTGTTGAAGGATCACATGACTTTGATGATGGATTGACTTCAAAATCAGAAACTGCTTCAGTAACAGTAGTAGTGCTAGTAGTTTCTACTTCCGTAACTGTAGTATTAGTAGTACTTTCTGTTTCACCAAAATCAGAATCTAGATGTTGAACCACAGACGACCCTTGTTGTACCAGCAAGATACGCGTGTCATCTTTAATCTTCTTACTTGGCCGAAGACCAACATCTTTTAAGTCAACAGCTGGAATTTGTTGTCCATCAGACCCCTTATCACTTGTTGAAGGATCACTTGTCTTTGATGATGGATTGACTTCAAAATCAGAAACTGCTTCAGTAACAATAGTAGTACTAGTAGTTTCTGCTTCAGTAACAGTAGTAGTAGTAGTACTAGTACTTTCTGTTTAGTGACTGAGGTACTTCAGTAGTGAACCTTCATACTTTTTTAATTCTTCCTCTCTAGCCTTTTTCTTTTTTCTAAAGGCTGCACCGCTTTCTTTTATTCGCTTCATCTTTAAGCTTGAAAGAATAAGAAAAAGATATTCTTAATAAAAAGAATAATGGATAAATACATCCAATTTCAAAATGTTAGCTTGTAGTCTGCTCCATTTCAATTGCAATAAAATAAAGTGAGACAAGAAGGGCATGTGACTCCTACACCTTGTAACCCTCACTGTCTTGTTATCTGACACAGTCTGTACGTTGAGTACCATACAGAGGGGGGCGTCACATCATGTCCCAGCTATCAGAGCGCGCAGCTCGGTTAAGGGGCCATTAGGCCTCCTTCTGATCGAGTGGCCTGGAACATCACACTTAAATGTAAATACAACGGAGATAAAAGCATACAGCTGGGTATCTCTTCACAGGTACTCAGAGGCATGCTTTTGACTTTGTTAGGCCCCTTTATGTAAGTGCATGTACTGAAAGTATCTCAGATGTGTTTGTCTGTCCCAGTATTTACACACAATTTAAATAGTACTATTTTACTGTCTTTTATAACGCTACACATCCCAATGCAGAGTGTCAGAGTGATTTTAATAACACATACAGATTGAAAATAAATCAGGCAAGCGTGTAAATCAGTGAACAAGATGTGTTGTTGCATGAGTCAGTGAGGGTTAAAAGTAGTAGCAGTCATATATCCTACATAGCTCACTGTGCTATAATAAAAGGCTTACTGTTTATAAACTGCAAGTAACAAAAGGATCTGGCTGTGTTAAAAACAGTAACTTTACCTAGCTACATTAAAACAAAATATGTCACCTGCATATTACAAGATGTGCTTTGCAGGCACATTAACCTTCTATACTACTTCGAGTCAGATCTGAGACTACACAAAACAGAAATTTCTCCAAGAAATACTTTAACCTCCAGGGTTATCGCACCAATTGTTATTGCCTGATAGTTACTGGGCACCTCTGAAGCAGATGCCTTAACCCTATAAAAGTATTAGGAAATGCAGACTTTGTAACTAATTAAGCATAAAAGATCTACTAACATGCTTCTCCAACAGTTTAAACATCTTCTTAGAGAGTGTTGTTGCTCAAATGGGTGCAATTGCTATTATTTATGTTTTCCTAGTCTTCCTTGCTTGATTTTGTTTCCTATAAAGTGTCACACATCGTCATTGAAATGTCACTCATAATTTCACTGTAATTAAGAAAATGTCACACATAGCAATGCAATCTGAAACCTTGGCAGCTATGCTCAAGTGAGTCTAATTTCAAATGAAATATTTATAAGTTTCCCTTGTCATCATTGTATGGCTTTCAAGACAGTGTGTCACTCATAGTAGTTGAAATGCCACTCATATACTGAAATTATGAAGATGTTGTTACACATAGCATAGGTAGCGATTTGAAACCTTGGCCAGCAGCTATGCAAATTGCATCAGCACCAGTGCTTGTGACATCTATCGTCTCATGTGAATTTTACAGACATAGAATTGAACTATTATGGCCTAAATAGTTAAAGACAGTTAAACTAGACGGCTGGTATCTAGCATGAACAGAAATCAGAAAAGCAAATGAAAATGTGTGGTTTAAAAAACGTTTATAATGAATTAACGTACTGAGTGCAAAAATAATATCTATATATTTCCACTTTAAGAAACAAAAAAAATTGTGTTTCCCATAATTCGGTTGAATTTATGCAGAATGAGTTTGATTGGTTCTTTCTTCAATGCTTTTAGTTCCCACATATAATAACATATCGTGCGTTTTTCCTTATCATGGCAACGTCGCAGAGCATCCGCATACAGCAGAGAAAGCGAAGAATAAAAAAAGCAATATGTAAAATATGTCTTTAAATCTTTTGCCTCAGACTTAGATGCCAGTAAAGAGAACAGCAATGCCTACACACAAGCCTCACAGAGCAACAGAAAACAATGACGCAGTAATGATAAAGGGGGAGGTCGCCTCATTAGTTACTCGGAAGTCTACAGGCTACAGCTGACAACCTGCTGACTCGAACAATCTGATTTACCCTAAAAGCAGGCAGACGGCAGCTTGTTTTACAAGGCACCTCTGCAGCAGAAAGGTTATCTCGCCAACAGCACACATGCTGGCTCAGCCTCAGCCTGTCTGTTTATATATTCAAAGGCTTACAATATATTTCTCCTCGTTCTGTTCATTCCCTAGGCTAGCAGCTGGGTCTAACTGCCCAGCACGCCGCCCGCAAATAACGGTGTTACTCAACACAGCATACAATCTGACAGCTCGAATATGAGTCATGCTGGTGGTCTTGAACTAGGCCGGAATTGCATAAAAGAACTAAATCTAGGACCTTGCTGAAAACACTTTGAATCACAAACAATGAAATAATGATATAATACATATGATTCAAAGTCTGCTTACCACACACCCCAGCTCTGTCCCTCATAAGCTTCCATCTTCCACACACAGACTGCTCTCCTGTCTCCATGTTATATCTAAAAGGGCGCTCACCTACTCCTGAAGAGGCAAACTCTGACACAAGCCCCACATTTTGAAGTATTCTTCTAACTTCATCAGATCTAAAGCCCTTGCACACCCGCTATTCTGCCACCTCAAAATAGGCACCACATTCTATTTCCACACTCTGTAGAGCCAGGCCTGATTTCCTTGGGCTGTCTGTGCCATGATTTCTCTGTAGGCAAGGCACCACATTCATTTCCACACTCTGTCGAGCCAGGCCAGGTCTTGCGCCTTCGTAGCACGACTGCAGAAGTGCTTGCAGGGCCCGCCCACTGGGCGATCAGCAGGGCGACTGCCAAAGTCTGCAGTGATTATCACGTCCCCATTGGCAGACTTTGTCTCGATCATTATTCAGTCATTCCTGAAACTGCTGCAATATTCTCGCAGCTGATACAATGTATAGGCAGCGATACAAGGAGTAGAGATTCTCTCTTATTCTCACACCCTCGCAGGACAGTGGGCTGGGTCAGCGCCTCCCCAAACCCTCTGACATCTTCCGGTTCCCCCGCGGTAAATCATACGCCTGGCATGGTCATTTTAGTGATGGATTAGAAATGGTAATAGACATGGACGTCATTTACTTGTCACCAAGGGTCGCAGCTGTGACCTCTGGCTTGCCCCTTGCAACCCTTGGCACTGTCTTTGCGACCCTTGGCCTCAGAGGTGGGAAAATGAGTGACTGGAGGACGTCGGTTGGGCTACACTCTCCTTGTTTTCTGTCAATTTGTTATTATACTAATAGTGAATAATACTACAATATTCCCTATCCGTGCAGTCAAATGACTTTTACAGCCATTTGTTAGCTGGAATAATGCCTTGCCTGGCGGCTGAAGTAAGTAAAAAAATTAAACTGGTTTTAAATGTAGGTTGTGTGTGTGCTTGCGGGTGTGAGTGTGTTTATGTGAGAGAGTGTGACTGTTAGTATATGTGCGCGGGTGAAAATAAAGGTCCCAAGGGCCCTGTAGACGTCCATCGTAATAGAGGTGACAACATCTCGTCTATCCAAGAAATAACAAGTGTAAAAGGTGGACTGCAAGGGTAAAGGTCTGTGAAACTCAATAAATGTACCGGTAAGCTACACAGATGCCTTATTGATAGCCTGGAGGAACTGGGCCCCATGCTCTGGCAAGGGTATTTCCAAGGTCTATCGAATCATAGTTCGCATAATATAATAGTTATACACATATCAGCTTTTCAAACACACGGATACGACGCCACTGGATACGAGACACAAGTTCACGTTACTGTGTGAGATGTCCTAGGAAACGTCCTCATGTCCCCATTATGTTAGTTGTCCTTGGCGTTCTCTCTAATAGTTTATGTCTTTGTGATCTGCTCTCCAGATGAAGAGCTCTCTCTACAGGGGCGTAACACAGGCCCCCGCAGCCCCTGCGGGGCGGAGGGGGGGAGCTCAAGCTCCAGGGGACCCCATCAGCACAGCACTCTGGCTGCAGGGCTCCTGATTGAGCCCGGAGGGGGCCCCGAGCTGCCTTGCAGGGAGGCCCCCTCAAGGTTCATTACGCCAGTGTCTCTCTAGGCACTTCGTGAACCAATGAGGCAGAACACACCCTGTAAATCTTTTTACCCGTGATTATTTGCTTTGCTGATGCAGTTTCCAGTGCTTCAGCGATGCACATCACCCTGTGCTCACCTTGTGCACATCACTCTGTGCTCCCACAGTGCATATTGTCCTTTGTTCTCCGGGTGCACATTCCCGTGGTCCATCAAATGTGCACGACTGAAGCAAATGCCTGGCGCTGTATTACATATAGAGTGCACTGCTCCACTCTGCACTATGGTGCACCCTTAACTGAGTGCACTAAACACAGACTGGGAGAGTTCAGCCTACTATAGTCAATGTGCCAGTGCAGGCACAAACTCACACCTAGGTGTGAACAGTACATTAGTGAACGACAAACCATCTCTTTGGTGCAACCACCTTTCACTGCAGGCCTCATGCTTAAGGGGGCCAGAATTCACCCACAGGTGGATTCAGTGAATGACTGCACCTGCCTGCAGACTGTGCCAAAAGGTTTCCTGGGACCTCCTTTCCCTTACTCCAATGAGAGCCATCAGGAGACACACTATTGGTGCCCCACTTTTATGTGCTACGCAATCAGTGCACTTCCTGACACCTTCTTTGCCAATGCACTCGCATTTGTAATACATTGTTGGCACAATGTCAAGGTGTTCTCTTAATTTGCATGGGGCCACCACATTGCAAATAAAAGGGCCGTGGCAGGCCTGATTTCCTTGGGCTGTGACTGTCTCTGTGCCATGATTTCTCTGTAGGCACCACATTCATTTCCACACTCAGTCGAGCCAGGCCTGATTTCATTTCCTTGTCACTGACTCACTCACTTGCGAAGAAGTTGCGATCGATCCGACTACTCTCAGACAGTACTCAGCTGAGCTCACCTCAATTATAGTAGTTAGTTGTGCGTGACGACCTGACCTCTGATACGAGCCTTGATGGCAGCAGGCAGCAGCAGAGAGGCTTCCAGTCGCGCAGAGAGAGTGCCGCCCGGCCGGCGCCCGCAGCCACAGCCCAGTACTGTACTGTACTCCTCTACAGTAGCACTAGGAAGCAACAGGCCGCAGCTGCAGCAGGGCCCCAGGGCAGGCAACGGTCGTGTTGGGCCGGGCCGGGGGCGGCAAATTTCGGCAAGAATGGATGGTGCTGCTGGTCTCTGTCTCCACTCTCCACACACCCGGACCACGAGGCTCGACAGGACGGGAGGGGCCGGCGTGCACTGCGCGCCGCGCGTAACGCGTCATGCGGCGGCGAGAGCGAGGGCTGGCCCAAAGTATTACAGGGCCATCATTGGTTGCAGCCTGTGCGCACCGCGCACACTACCTAATTGACGGCCCTGTGAGCGAGTCTGGGACTGGGAGGGAAGTGGTACGTGTGGGGGCCTGCCGCCCTGTACTGTCGAGATAGTTGATGGATGGATGATGACGTCAGACGTCGCTCGTCGTGATCAGGTGCTTTAATCGTCACTGACTGTTCTCAATTGGAACTTGGAAGTGCCTAGACTGTAACTGTCATGAATGATTGCAGGTGATTGACATGTCGTGCTGGTGCGGTCACGGTGTAATCATGTAAACTTTACTTAAGCCGGCATTGGCAAGCAGAGCTGAGGACCGCGGCGCCGCGGCCGCCCTCGTCACAGGCAGGCAGTGGCACACAGGACAGCAGGTCACTCACTCAAGCAGGCTTCCGCGGCCGGGCCGCAACGGGCCGGGCCTCGCCTCTCCACTCAGTCAGAGTAGTGAGAGAGTGCCGGCCCGCCCGCGCGGCCGCCTCGGCCTCTGCCGCCTCTGCCGACTCAGATAAGGTGCCGCCTGGGGTGGACCGCCCCCCCCTAGTTACGCGGCTGGGAGTAACTCAATGGATGAGTGGCAGTGTGTGAGTCCCTGTATTGGTGTATGAGTGTATATGTTGGTCTTGTATTGATGAGTGACTGTATGCATGAAAGATTGTATGGGTGAATGAGTGGATGTGTGTGTAGACCTAGAAATCAGTGAGTGCATATTTGGTTAAGTGGTTTTACTGTGTCAATGGTTTCAAGAATGGTAGTTTCTATTTAACACTAGGTGTATAATGTGTTAGATTACAGTGTGAGGAGGTGTATTGTATTATCACATGGATGATGTCATCAGTGATGTCATTTGAGATGTCATCAGTGATGTCATCAGTGATGTCATTTGAGATGTCATCAGTGACGTCATCAGTGATGTCACTAACCATGTCATGAATGATGTAATATGTGACATCATCAGCAGTGCATTGCGGGCGCGTGAGTTATAGTGAGTCCAACTAACTATAACGTGGGAATTTCATTGGTTTTATGTCAGTAAAATTTCCAGGTAACTATAACTGGTGTGAAACCTATGGTTTTTTCAGTGAATTTAATAGGTTTTTTAAATGCTAATTCCTAACTATAACTGGTATGAAACCTATGGTTTTTTCAGTGAATTTCAATGGTTTTTTAAAAACTAATTCCTAACTATAACGTTTGTGAAACCTATGGTTTTTTCAGTGAATTTCATAGTTTTTTTAAAAGCTAATTCCTTTGTATATCGACTTTGTAACCTAAGGTTTTTTTTTTTATTAGCAGTTTTTTACAATTAAATTATTTTTTTTTGTAAAAAAAAATTATTTGTTCAATGTATATTTTTTTTTTAAAAAAATGTCCTCGGTGCGCTCACAGTCCGCGCACCGGTGCGCTCACCCGAGAGCGCACCCGGAAGCGCTATTTCCCCGTGCGTAAAAAAAAGATCGCAAAACGTCATTTAGGCGCTCCGCGTAAGCGCCCCCGGAGGCGCATCCGGAAGCGCCCACGTTCACGCCGCGTTCGCGCCCCTGGAAGAGCTCCAGAGCGCGTAGCGTAAGCGTAACAAGTCATAACTTTTTTTTTTACAAAGACTGAAATCCCCACCCATTTACTTCACTTCTTGTTTCACTTTTGTGAGTGCAAGACCTGCTTTTGGCACCTGTGTCATATTTACTTCTATTATCATGGCTGCAAGAGCATCCAGCAGCAGTGATGAGACTGAGGATTTCATTTATGAGGAGATTCCTGAACGAACTGTGAAGGAACATTTGATTTGGAAATTTTTCAAAATTCCAGAGGGGGAGAAGAAGGTAAATGCTCCAAAGGTGGAGTGTAAAATATGCCACACCATCTTATCGAGAGGAAATCCCAGAAAAAAATACAGCTTCGGGAACTGGACGATGATACGCCACGTGTCAAGGAAACATCCCCAGAACTATGCACAGGAGAGTGTCAGGGCTCTGGCACGAGAGGCTCCCAGGGTTGGTGGCTCTACTTCTACCGGTGGAGCAACACCTTCTGTGCGTCGGCGTGAGCAGGAGATGATACCAAATATTCAGCCTGCTTTTAATCAGGCTATAATAAAATGCCGAAAATGTGACCATCTTCTTTGCTATGGGGAGCAAAGTGTCACACTCATGGTTCGAGCTCTCGAGAACCACCGCTGCCATCCCAAGGCCTAATTTTTATTTTTTTTTGGCTCCTGTTGAGCTGTTTCCAGTTCCCTGTTTTTGTTTTTGTTAAAAAAAGAAGAAAAACAAAAGTTCTTTTCAGAGCTACCTCCAATTCTCATCAAAGAGCTGTGTTCTTAAAAAAATGAAAAAGAACTACCTCCAATGTATTAAAAAATGCTACATTTGTAAAGAAGTTTGTCATTGTTTTTTCTCCAGGGTACACTCCCCGGTGCGCGCACCGGGGCGCGTACCGGGCGCTCCCCTCGTGAAAATCGATTTTTTTTTATGCGGCGGGGCCCTTTTATGACCCCCACATCAAACCTAGGGGGTCAGAGGGGGTCTACCCTGCCCCCTTTTGGTTATTTCCCCCTTTGTTTTGGCACCTCTTGTGTCTCGATCCTACCGAGACCCAAGATGGCGGCCGCTCCGGTCTGGTTGGAATGTTGACAGACACCCGTGAACCAATCAGCTTTCCGCTCGCGTACTCGCGTTACGCATACGGTACGCGCCCCGGTGCGCGTACCAGTGCGCGCTTATAGATATATATTTTTTTGAACCTAAATTACTCAAAATTCACTGGAGCACATATCTTGAGACATAGCAAAGGCACATCGGGCTACCAGTCCCTACAATTTTGCCAAGTTTCGTGGAAATCCATTCAACCGTTCGGGCTAAAAGTGAGTCCAACCGCCCTATGGAAATTAACATGGGGAAAACACGTTTTGGGACCCCCCTTTTATCTCAGCCCCCACTTGACGAATCCCCCCGAAACTTTCAGGGAAGGAGCGGACCACCACGAGGCAAATTTGAGGAACATTACAGGTAGATACCTCAATCTGCGCCAAAGTTATTCCCAATAGAATGTTGCGGATTCCCTATGGAAAACAATCCTAACTATAACTACCTACTGGCGACCGCCAGTAGGTAATATATATATATATATATATATATATCCAAAACAAACAGGAAGCCCAAGTGAAGCAGATCCACACGAAGTTGAATAGGCACGTTTTCTTTATTTGCATCCATTTCACAGCTCGATCCCCAAAATGCTCCGAGCACAACCTTCTATCATAAGAGCCTGACGCGTTTCAGGAATTGTCCTTTCATCAGAGGCAAGGTTCGAAAGTTCTGAGAAACAGTCTCTGGTCGTACACCTCTTCAAATACAAATCACCTGCCAAGTGGGCGTGGCCTATCTTGCACTGCATTCTGTGCCTTGTAGTGTACTAACCCTCTTCCCACAGTGGGGCTGCTTCTCAGACTTCGCAATAACCACTATTGTTCCCCCAGTGGGGTGAAGGGCAGCGCTGGGAGCCTTCGGAGAGCGCTTTGTAGCTGCAAAATCGTGCCAAAGCAGCGCCCCCTGCAAGGCGCCAGTCTTTGCTTCGTTCCGTGGCAAACTCCTGGAATGAAGCCTGCCTTGGACCCTGGTCACAGGTGGGGTCCGCCTCTCGACCGAGCAGCAGCCGAAAAATATCCAAAACAAACAGGAAGCCCAAGTGAAGCAGATCCACACGAAGTTGAATAGGCACGTTTTCTTTATTTGCATCCATTTCACAGCTCGATCCCCAAAATGCTCCGAGCACAACCTTCTATCATAAGAGCCTGACCCGTTTCAGGAATTGTCCTTTCATCAGAGGCAAGGTTCGAAAGTTCTGAGAAACAGTCTCTGGTCGTACACTTCTTCAAATACAAATCACCTGCCAAGTGGGCGTGGCCTATCTTGCACTGCATTCTGTGCCTTGTAGTGTACTAACCCTCTTCCCACTGTGGGGCTGCTTCTCAGACTTCGCAATAACCACTATTGTTCCCCCAGTGGGGTGAAGGGCAGCGCTGGGAGCCTTCGGAGAGCGCTTTGTAGCTGCAAAATCGTGCCAAAGCAGCGCCCCCTGCAAGGCGCCAGTCTTTGCTTCGTTCCGTGGCAAACTCCTGGAGTGAAGCCTGCCTTGGACCCTGGTCACAGGTGGGGTCCGCCTCTCGACCGAGCAGCAGCCGAAATATATCCAAAACAAACAGGAAGCCCAAGTGAAGCAGATCCACACGAAGTTGAATAGGCACGTTTTCTTTATTTGCATCCATTTCACAGCTCGATCCCCAAAATGCTCCGAGCACAACCTTCTATCATAAGAGCCTGACGCGTTTCAGGAATTGTCCTTTCATCAGAGGCAAGGTTCGAAAGTTCTGAGAAACAGTCTCTGGTCGTCCACCTCTTCAAATACAAATCACCTGCCAAGTGGGCGTGGCCTATCTTGCACTGCATTCTGTGCCTTGTAGTGTACTAACCCTCTTCCCACAGTGGGGCTGCTTCTCAGACTTTGCAATAACCACTATTGTTCCCCCAGTGGGGTGAAGGGCAGCGCTGGGAGCCTTCGGAGAGCGCTTTGTAGCTGCAAAATCGTGCCAAAGCAGCGCCCCCTGCAAGGCGCCAGTCTTTGCTTCGTTCCGTGGCAAACTCCTGGAGTGAAGCCTGCCTTGGACCCTGGTCACAGGTGGGGTCCGCCTCTCGACCGAGCAGCAGCCGAAAAATATCCAAAACAAACAGGAAGCCCAAGTGAAGCAGATCCACATGAAGTTGAATAGGCACGTTTTCTTTATTTGCATCCATTTCACAGCTCGATCCCCAAAATGCTCCGAGCACAACCTTCTATCATAAGAGCCTGACGTGTTTCAGGAATTGTCCTTTCATCAGAGGCAAGGTTCGAAAGTTCTGAGAAACAGTCTCTGGTCCTACACCTCTTCAAATACAAATCACCTGCCAAGTGGGCGTGGCCTATCTTGCACTGCATTCTGTGCCTTGTAGTGTACTAACCCTCTTCCCACAGTGGGGCTGCTTCTCAGACTTCGCAATAACCACTATTGTTCCCCCAGTGGGGTGAAGGGCAGCGCTGGGAGCCTTCGGAGAGCGCTTTGTAGCTGCAAAATCGTGCCAAAGCAGCGCCCCCTGCAAGGCGCCAGTCTTTGCTTCGTTCCGTGTCAAACTCCTGGAGTGAAGCCTGCCTTGGACCCTGGTCACAGGTGGGGTCCGCCTCTCGACCGAGCAGCAGCCGAAAAATATCCAAAACAAACAGGAAGCCCAAGTGAAGCAGATCCACACGAAGTTGAATAGGCACGTTTTCTTTATTTGCATCCATTTCACAGCTCGATCCCCAAAATGCTCCGAGCACAACCTGACGCGTTTCAGAAATTGTCCTTTCATCAGAGGCAAGGTTCGAAAGTTCTGAGAAACAGTCTCTGGTCGTACACCTCTTCAAATACGAATCACCTGCCAAGTGGGCGTGGCCTATCTTGCACTGCATTCTGTGCCTTGTAGTGTACTAACCCTCTTCCCACAGTGGGGCTGCTTCTCAGACTTCGCAATAACCACTATTGTTCCCCCAGTGGGGTGAAGGGCAGCGCTGGGGCTCAAGGTTGTGCTCGGAGCATTTTGGGGATCGAGCTGTGAAATGGATGCAAATAAAGAAAACGTGCCTATTCAACTTCGTGTGGATCTGCTTCACTTGGGCTTCCTGTTTGTTTTGGATATTTTTCGGCTGCTGCTCGGTCGAGAGGCGGACCCCACCTTTGACCAGGGTCCAAGGCAGGCTTCACTCCAGGAGTTTACCACGGAACGAAGCAAAGACTGGCGCCTTGCAGGGGGCGCTGCTTTGGCACGATTTTGCAGCTACAAAGCGCTCTCCGAAGGCTCCCAGCGCTGCCCTTCACCCCACTGGGGGAACAATAGTGGTTATTTCGAAGTCTGAGAAGCAGCCCCACTGTGGGAAGAGGGTTAGTACACTACAAGGCACAGAATGCAGTGCAAGATAGGCCACGCCCACTTCGCAGGTGATTTGTATTTGAAGAGGTGTACGACCAGAGACTGTTTCTCAGAACTTTGGAACCTTGCCTCTGATGAAAGGACAATTCCTGAAACGCGTCAGGCTCTTATGATAGAAGGTTGTGCTCGGAGCATTTTGGGGATCGAGCTGTGAAATGGATGCAAATAAAGAAAACGTGCCTATTCAACTTCGTGTGGATCTGCTTCACTTGGGCTTCCTGTTTGTTTTGGATATTTTTCGGCTGCTGCTCGGTCGAGAGGCGGACCCCACCTTTGACCAGGGTCCAAGGCAGGCTTCACTCCAGGAGTTTGCCACGGAACGAAGCAAAGACTGGCGCCTTGCAGGGGGCGCTGCTTTGGCACGATTTTGCAGCTACAAAGCGCTCTCCGAAGGCTCCCAGCGCTGCCCTTCACCCCACTGGGGGAACAATAGTGGTTATTGCGAAGTCTGAGAAGCAGCCCCACTGTGGGAAGAGGGTTAGTACACTACAAGGCACAGAATGCAGTGCAAGATAGGCCACGCCCACTTCGCAGGTGATTTGTATTTGAAGAGGTGTACGACCAGAGACTGTTTCTCAGAACTTTGGAACCTTGCCTCTGATGAAAGGACAATTCCTGAAACGCGTCAGGCTCTTATGATAGAAGGTTGTGCTCGGAGCATTTTGGGGATCGAGCTGTGAAATGGATGCAAATAAAGAAAACGTGCCTATTCAACTTCGTGTGGATCTGCTTCACTTGGGCTTCCTGTTTGTTTTGGATATTTTTCGGCTGCTGCTCGGTCGAGAGGCGGACCCCACCTTTGACCAGGGTCCAAGGCAGGCTTCACTCCAGGAGTTTGCCACGGAACGAAGCAAAGACTGGCGCCTTGCAGGGGGCGCTGCTTTGGCACGATTTTGCAGCTACAAAGCGCTCTCCGAAGGCTCCCAGCGCTGCCCTTCACCCCACTGGGGGAACAATAGTGGTTATTGCGAAGTCTGAGAAGCAGCCCCACTGTGGGAAGAGGGTTAGTACACTACAAGGCACAGAATGCAGTGCAAGATAGGCCACGCCCACTTCGCAGGTGATTTGTATTTGAAGAGGTGTACAACCAGAGACTGTTTCTCAGAACTTTGGAACCTTGCCTCTGATGAAAGGACAATTCCTGAAACGCGTCAGGCTCTTATGATAGAAGGTTGTGCTCGGAGCATTTTGGGGATCGAGCTGTGAAATGGATGCAAATAAAGAAAACGTGCCTATTCAACTTCGTGTGGATCTGCTTCACTTGGGCTTCCTGTTTGTTTTGGATATTTTTCGGCTGCTGCTCGGTCGAGAGGCGGACCCCACCTTTGACCAGGGTCCAAGGCAGGCTTCACTCCAGGAGTTTGCCACGGAACGAAGCAAAGACTGGCGCCTTGCAGGGGGCGCTGCTTTGGCACGAATTTGCAGCTACAAAGCGCTCTCCGAAGGCTCCCAGCGCTGCCCTTCACCCCACTGGGGGAACAATAGTGGTTATTGCGAAGTCTGAGAAGCAGCCCCACTGTGGGAAGAGGGTTAGTACACTACAAGGCACAGAATGCAGTGCAAGATAGGCCACGCCCACTTCGCAGGTGATTTGTATTTCAAGAGGTGTACGACCAGAGACTGTTTCTCAGAACTTTGGAACCTTGCCTCTGATGAAAGGACAATTCCTGAAACGCGTCAGGCTCTTATGATAGAAGGTTGTGCTCGGAGCATTTTGGGGATCGAGCTGTGAAATGGATGCAAATAAAGAAAACGTGCCTATTCAACTTCGTGTGGATCTGCTTCACTAGGGCTTCCTGTTTATTTTGGATATATATATATATATATATATATATATATATATATATATATATATATATAAAATTTCTATGGCAAAATGAAACCCCTCATTTTGTTCCTTTTCAAATTAAATGTATTAAGTGTTACCACTTTATTCCAATCAAGATGACTTCAGGTGTGCCATACTTTTGTCATAAGTAAGACTGTTAGCGTTCTAGTTGTTCTTTAGAACACTCTGGGACATTCTGTCATTGGGCTATAGTTGGGCTACATCTGGCTGATATTTGGGCTACATTTGGGCTCTTTTGTCTCTGGTGGCCATCTTGGGAGACTGCATATCAGAATTTCTTTAATGAAATATAAGAGGATTTGAGAAGTCACTCAAAATGTGCCCTAATTTTTCTTTCTTCAGCACTAATCATAATTTCTATGGCAAAATGAACCCCCTCATTTTGTTCCTTTGCAAATTAAATGTTTTAAGTATTAACACTTTATTCCAATCAAGATGACTTCAGGTGTGCCATACTTTTGTCATAAGTAAGACTGTTAGCGCTCTAGTTGTTCTTTAGAACACTCTGGGACATTCTGTCATTGGGCTATAGTTGGGCTATATCTGGCTGATATTTGGGCTACATTTGGTTTTTTTTGTCTCTGGTGGCCATCTTTGGGCTACATTGGGCTACATTTGGGCTCTAACATATATATAGCCCAATGTAGCCCAATATATATTTTTTCAAAGTTAATTTTCGTAAAAACCACTGGAGCATATATCTTGAGACATAGCAAAGGCACATCGGGGTACCAGTCCCTACAATTTTGCCAAGTTTAGTGGAAATCCATTCAGCCGTTCGGGCTAAAAGTGAGTCCAACCGCCCTATGGAAATTAACATGGGGAAAACATGTTTTGGGACTCCCCTTTTAATTTGGCCCCCGCTTGACGGATCCCCCTGAAACTTTCAGGGAAGGAGCGGAGCGCAGCGAGGCAAAGTTAAGGAAAATTACAGGCAGATCCCTCATTCGGCGCCAAAGTTATTCCCAATAGAATATTGCGGATTTCCTATGGAAAACGATCCTAACTATAACTACCTACTGGCGACCGCCAGTAGGTAATATATATATATATATGTTCCAATCGCTCAACACTGGAGGGCACTTCCACAAACTGCTGGACGCCGCTGCAGCACAGAACGCGAGACCCAAAAATCAGGTTAGTTTCTTATTTTATTCGCACCTTGGTCAGCATAACGTTTCAGCCTACACAGAGGCCTTGGTCACATGACGCAGGGAGAGCGCGATCAAAATTTAAAGTGCAAGTGCTCAAATTTTACGACATACAATTGGTCAATGGCTAGTCTTCAAGAAATAACATGGAAGACAGACTTTAGTGCGATGACTCCCGGGATAATCCCAAACATTTATATCATTTCATTTCATTTAATTCAAAGTGACGTGTGCATTTCCAAATAAACCCTGTTATGATTCATATCACTAATAATTTAAGACATGAAAAATACAGGGTTGAACCAACATTACCGAAAGATATTTTTCGGAAAAATGCAAGCTTATTAACCGGATAATCCAATTAATCAAACAATGGGAAAACAATTGCCACCAAATGTTTCTAACATACCGGCATAAGTATAGTATGCTGACTAATCACTGTATAAATACGGCAAAACAAATACAAGTTGATCAGAGTGCCTAAGTATATAAGAAAACATTTCAAATAGCCACATTTGTTATGTCCAATTTCATGCATAATAAATAATAAAGTGAAAATCATGAGTGTGCAAAAGGTTGAAAGTTTAAAAAACATTCAAATGATGTGTATTAATATTGTAGGCTGCTCCCAACCTACACATTTGATGTTATCATCTTGCAATCCAACATGTACCGGATGTTAGTATAGGCTAGCTACGACCCACCCTACCAGGAAGTACTTTCTTTTTAAGACAAGGGGTTTGGGGCGTGCATACAAGATTATAACTTGATCTATATCAGACATGATAAGATGTTTGCTGTAATTGGGTATAAAAAGTAATGAAAGCCAATAGCACTATATGACATGAATTGTTAAAGACAAGTATAAAGATCTTCAGTGGAGTTCAAACCCCACGGAGACTTGCTATTCAACTCAATTATGTACTTGGTCTCTAGCGATCTAAGGATGCCTTCCCTGTCTCCCCCTCTTCTCAAGGGACCCACTGTGTCAATTGCATAAAATATAAGGAGTGCACTGTTGTTACCATGACACTCCTTAAAATGCCTAGCAACAGGGTACGTGGTATCGTTGGTATTGATAGCTCTTATGTGCTGGAGCACCCTCTTGTGGACCTGCAGTTTGGTACTCCCAACATATCGCAGGCCACATGGGCACTCCAGCACATATATATATATATCTTAGCCAGACTCTGTTGGTTCCAGTCAGGGCCATACCTCCTTCATTTTATTGAGTATATGCCACATATCAGAAATTTGATTTACATTCACCACCTAAACTTTTTAAAAGAGATATGTTTAATAAGTGACTCATGTACATGATGGGTGTCCTGTCTGTCTTATTACAAGTGCATTATGTCCTATGGCACTTATAATAAGGCAGTTAGGATATCTGTCACATTTGTGATGCCATAACCCATCTGCCAAACTCTAAATCGGGCACGTAGTTTTGGAGTGACTGGTGTCTGTATATGTAGTGAGTATGCAGTGTGTTTTCTCACTTTTGGGTGAGTTGCCGGTTCAACTGGGCAACTAACTCAAGTGGTCCTTTCATACATCAGGTAATTTGTAGTTTGGGAGATGGCTTAATTGGAATTATGCTTCTTGGCATTCCTGTGTTTAGTTATCAGCCAAAGGACTTACAAAATGGATAGTGTCTACAACAATGATTGGGATAGGCACTACTTGCATGTACATTTCTCGGCAGGAATGGGAGCTTAGACTGAATACCTGGAATTGGCGCAAGATGATTCTGACGTAGGATCGCCTTAGAGGAACAACGGTTGCAATGCTTATTCTTCTTATCACATTCAGGGCTCACAACTGACTCATTATGACATGTAATGATGCTGATATCCATCTTGATGTTTGTCAGGATGTTCTTGTCCATCACATTATTGTGCAATGTCAGATGATGTAGTTTATTTATGAAAATATGCTGATGTGTTCGACAATTGCTGACTTATGCTTCTCAACTTTCTTCTTTCATTTCCCCCTTCTGGACTGTCAGACATCTCAACTATTTGCCACTAATTGTATATTGCTGGGATCCTCAGACAGAATACATTTCCTATAAATGTTTGGTGTCTTTATCTGTTGAAGCTATGTTTTAAATGCTGTGTCTCTCAAATTCTAAAACAGGCCCATGGAAAGGAAGACTTGAATCACTCGCCTGCAGGGTTTTTTTCTCTCTAGCTCAAAATCTCTCCTATCTTTCCTCTGTATATCTTTCTTTTTTCCTTACCTTTTTCTATTTGACCTCTCTGCTTATCTATCTTTCCCTTTTCCTGTCTGTATTGACTTTTCAAAGCATCAAATGACCAGCCTGAAGGGAACACTCAGAGTGTGAGGTAAATTACTTTATTCCAGTAAAGGTGTCTCCTGCCTCACCCCACAGGGCTCACAGACAGGATTACCAACATTCAAAATCAGCTCCAGGAGGAACGTTCCAATGAATGATGAAAGTGTGTGGGGGAGGGAGGAAAATGGAAGAGCATTACAACACACATCTTTCCCATTTAAAACAAGAGAAGGAGGGAAGATACAATAGGAAGAATATGTTAACTGCATAATATCAAAATATAATATGGCACATAAGGCATACCAAGAAGCCCACAACACCACAGAATAACTGTTAAAGCAAAGTACATAACTTTTTTTATACTACATCAGACACAATCACCCCATTTTGTAATCAGCGTATCATTCGGGTGGTGGAGGGCTTCTATTGCTTCTTCTTAAATTGGACATACTGTTTAACTGATCGTTAATGGGGGAGTATTGGTTGTCAATTCTAGGTGTTACAGTACATTTAGCTAATCTGTCAATGCTCCACATTTTGCCATCTTCTAATATCACTGCATTGCGTTTAATCCTTGAGATCCTTTGAGGCTGAGAACATTTGCTGAAATAATTTTGAATTGAAGTAGGGACCTTTACAACAACCCATTGCCCTACTATCCATCTCTGTTCTTTAGCGCCCCTTTTTTGTTGTGTCAATTCTTATCATTGGTTTGCAATTCCTACCTACCCAAACTGGTTGTCCTCCATTCAACCATTTGGAAGTGAATTCAGATCTAATTTTCCTGCCCTTCAAAAAAGTGAATGAAGATACACCGGTTAAGGAATTATGTGTTGCTCTGTAGGACCACAGCATGTCTCTAATGGATTCTTGAATATTAATAATAAGGAAGGTAGTAGTTGACTACGAATCGCACCTTGTACAAATATATAAATTGTAGAGGGTATACAACAGTAAGTAAAAAATGCAAATAATCGATTTGGGAATGGTGTTTTTAAGGTTATCCCATATCCTACTACCAAAGGTGTAAGTTCACATTAGACCTAGGAGATCCAATGTGTTAACATGAAAAAAAGAGAAAACCATAGCAGTCATTAAGTATTCATAGAAAACATTTAAGGTCCAAACAGTAAGGACTTGTGTTGAGTAGGAAGTTTTCTTTATTGTAGAAATAGGTAGTTTAGAAGTTCTTCAGTACATTCATGTTTCACAAATTCATATTCTTCAGTTCACCATACTGGATGACAGCCGACACGTGCTTTGTCACAAAGTGACTTTTTCAAGTCTTAATTAGTATTGAAAAAAATATATATATAAAGTTTTATGACACTTGCACGATTGGAAGTGAACTTGCCAGATACAGGGACTTAACAAGGTTCCCATTCGTGGCCTACTCTTTGACTACTTAGTCCTTTACCTATTGTCCCCAACGATTTGGAGTCATTTCCTGACCTTTATGAAAAGATTTTATGTCCATTGCAGATTACGTACCTTTTGCCTTGTATACTCTTCTTAGCTGTTTACATCTTTCCGCAGCACAGCAATTCACTTAAGTGCTGCCCTCTGAAACAGAACTGACATCTGTTTCTACTTGGTTCAGCATATTCTTCCAGTGCTAGGAGTCTCAACAACAATTAAGCTTTGAAAAAGTGACTGTGTGGCAAAACATGTGTCGGCTGTCATCCAGTATGGAGAACTGAACAATATGAAATTGTGAAACATGGATTCTTAAATATGTTTGTCTGTGGTGAGCACTAATTGAACCAATTCCTTTATCATATTGTTTATTCTTTAGACTAGTCCATTGGCTTTAGGACAGTATAAGGGTGTTCTTTTGTCATCAATGGTCAATTTCTTTAGAACGTTTTTCATTTCATCTGATGTAAAATTTACACCAAAGTCCATCACAATGGAGTTGGGAATTCCGTCTACACAAAATGTGTCAATTAGGAAATTTATCAGTGAAGTGGTGTTTATGTTATTTACAAATTTAGTCGTGACACAATGTGAATGATAGTCAACCAGGACAATTACATATTTGGATTGCATCCCTTGTAAATTTACTGGGCCTATGATGTCTAAACCCAATTTGTTCCAGGGTTTGGATGGGGCTCAGGGCCGGACTGGGAACAAAAACCGGCCCTGGCAAAGTGCTCAGCCGGCTCCCTAGGGGGTTAGGGGTGCGGCAGAGCTGTTTGCCAGGACCAGTTTCAGCCGATTTTGTTACAGAGGCCGATATTGCAGCTATGCTGCAAAAGCAGCCCTGTAACAAAAACGCCCCCCAGGGGCCCAAACCGGCCCCCACCCTGGCGGCCCACTTAGGAAATGCCTGGTGGCCACTACGGCTAGTCCGGCCCTGATGGTGCCAGGGGGGAAAGAGGAGCCTTGTGGATGATTTTCGATTTGTCACTTATCCCACAAGTATAGCAGTGTCGTACCTAGGTTTCTACCATTCTAATCAAGGGTGCTAACAAGTGCTAAACCCTTATTCTACTTTTGTTAAATTTTTGCCTAGGTGCCCTTCATGAGCTATGTCTATGATACGTTCTCTGATGTTTTCTGGAGGTATGATGTTGTTTTTTTAATAAGAATTTACTATTGATAGATAACTAATTTCTTACATTCCAGTATGGTTGTAGATTTTCTGCTAGTCATTTGCAATTCTCTGGTCTGCCTTGTAAGATTTCCTCTCTGACAGATAGGTGTGTATCACCTAACTAATTCCCTATCTCTTTCCCACTCTTCTTTTAGAATGCCAGGAGTATGTATGGATAACACAGTTTCTTCTACAGGAATACTATGCGTTGTGTTAGTAATTAATTGGTCAGCCACTTAATTTTTTGCTCCTGGAACATATTTAACCTTGAAGTTGTAACGTGTAAGTTTAGTATCCATTTGGAATTCTTGGGGTGGTGTTAACCAGAATTTTGGTGGGCAGTAAGGGAACCAGTGGCTTAAGGTCTGTCCACAAGAGGAAAGGATAGTCCATGAATAACATTTTAAATGGTGAATCCCTAGAACAATGCAAGAGCTTGTGAATGAAGTAAGGGCCTTCGACTCAGAGTGTAGTTTTATCTGGTGATATGCTGAGGAAAGATCAAGTCCTGTGAAGTATTTAGCATTTTTTATTAGACTCAACATCTCATTAATTTTTGGCAGCGGGCACCTGTCCATCCAGATATTGGATATCGATTGAATGCTATTACAGCTGGGACTAACCACTCTGAACTTTCAATCTTTTCAATGATCTGATTCAAGGCTCCCTCATAAGTAATGGTATTGGACGAGTTTTATGAACCAAGGTATCGCACTATCTTTTAATTTAATTTAATGTAAAAAATCCCAAACTAATCCATGTTCTTCAGAAAATACCTCTGGGAATTATCTGCAGAGGTTCTCGCCTGTGATTGAACTGTCAATAACCAATACTTATTCTTTATCATTTGGATCTAGTTTTAGGCTCAACTCTTTTTTGTGTTTCCACAAAAGTAAATTGGATACTTGTTTTGTTACATATATGCTTCCTACCGTACTTCTGTCTTTATATGAGATGTCATCCCTTCTGGCAGAAGAGGATCTTTATAATAACTACCCAGATTAATGTCAGGGGTTTTCAGTATGTAGATCTTTGTATCAAAATGAACTTGGAGGGTATTGTGGTTAATTAAATTATATGGGTAGCATGAATCAGCAAAAACATTCATCTTCACACCATCAAGGGCAACTTCACGAGTAGGATAGTTTACACTTCACTTTTGTAATGGCATTCATGTGGAACCGATTCTGTTGTCAAGTTCTTCCTCGTTATCAATGGATCTGACGCCCTTCTACATTGTGCTCACCTTGCCGCATCCTGTAGCTCCTGTCCTGTGCCTGGCTAACGGGGATCCTTCCCGGTTGTGCTGCTCTGGTGATCCATACTCCTCCTCGGCAGCGGACCGCGTGCTGCCCGGACCACAACACCCAGAGGGTAGTGCGGTTCCGCGAGAGGAGAGGAGCAGCCACACGTGACCCCTGGACGGACGATAAAGACTCACGGGGGCACCTGCGGCGCGAGACGCCCTTCTACATTGTGCTCATCTTGCTATCCTTGCCGCATCCTGTAGCTCCTGTCCTGTGCCTGGCTAACGGGGATCCTTTCCGGTTGTGCTGCTCTGGTGATCCATACTCCTCCTCCTCGGCCGCGGACCGTGCGCCGCCCGGACCACAACACCCAGAGGGCAGCGCGGTCCTGCCAGAAGAGAGGAGCAGCCACACGTGACCCCTGGACGATAAAGACTCACGGGGGCTCCTGCGGCACGGGACGCCCTTCTACATTGTGCTCACCTTGCTATCCTTGCCGCATCCTGTTGCTCCTGTCCTGGGCCTGGCTAACGGGGGTCCTTCCCGGTTGTGCTGCTCTGGTGATCCATACTCCTCCTCCTTGGCCGTGGACCGTGCGCCGCCCAGACCACAACACCCAGAGGGCAGCACGGTCCCATGAGAGGAGAGGAGCAGCCACACGTGACTCCTGGACGATAAAGACTCGCGGGGGATCCCACGGCGCGGGCTCGCGCGGGACAAGGGCGGGCCGTCTTAGGCCATCAGAGGCCGGAGGAGCCCGGGCTGGGCTGCCCCCTTGACATTTTGTACACCATAATATTGTTGTGGTGAGCCCTAACAGCTCTTACCTATATTATCATTTGGGTATAATTCATTTTAAAGATATTGCTGGTGTTTTGTCTGTGTGGATAGGACTAGTTGTCTTAAATTATTATTTACTTGTGTAGTGGAGCTGACAATGGCCAAAAGAAAGTCATTTATGGGGTAAGGGGGGGCGGGCACGCTAGACGCCTTCCTGAATAGAGCAAAGTCAGTCTTAATGCACGAGATTGCCATAACAGAGCGTAGCCTTTCTCTAGATGCCCTGGGTACAGGGACATCAACCGCATTGGATGCGCAGGAAGTAGATTCATCTACCCCCCCTGTTGTTATATCTCCCGTTTCTGCCCGTCCAACACTGGTAGTTCCATCTCAAGACTCCGTTTATTTCAATAAAGAGGCTGTTAGACCTAAGGTTATTACCAGGGCCCAAAAAGCTAAAAGTACACCCTCAGCCCAAATGAAACCTCCGGGCAAAAAAAAAAAAAAACAGTGAACAGCCTCGACCTCCCCAACAAATGACAGACTACGGGTATAGGTCATCTTAATCTTCCTGAGCCACTTTCACCTCTACCGTCCCCGGAGCAAGCGTTTGCCCCGGAGATGGCGGGAGTTGCCCTGGCCGCAGTGGGAAGCAAGGATTTCTGGCAAAAATTGGAGGACATAGTAAGGGTGGTCAAGTCCCCCCTGATGGTGTCACTTAGTAACTTGAAAAACAGATTGGCCACTTTGGAAAAATTGTGTATGGCCATCACTTCAGTAAATTCCCATCTGGGCCCAAGTCCTCCCCCAGCACCAACCACTGCTCCGTTAGTCCCCTCAAGTACTACCGACCAGCGTAGAGTCCCTGGGTTTCCACTATGTCTGGGTAATCCCCCTAATGCTATTGTTTCCTCGGCTACTAGTGGAAAACCTGTTGATAATAAACCTTTGCAGTTTCCTCCTGGTATGCTGGCGCCTCCAAATAGAAACGGCAATAATGGCCAGCAACAGGGCCCTTTGATCCCTGAACATGTCACATCTAATTTTGATCGCCCCGCATTAAGTAAAGACCTAGCCAATCAACAGAGGATGGCCCAAGTGCAACAGAGGGCAGATAGAGGGGGTCTTAGTGCTCCAGGTACATTTCATTTGCCGCCAGAAGCTAATCCATTAACTGTAGTCCTAGTAAACGTTCCTACATTACGTCAAGGGGAATTTGAGCACTGGTCAACTTTGTGTAATAGATCTCTTCATTTTCTATCTGGGAGTACGGGCCTGTCAAACAAGCTTTTTTCCAATTTTAAGATGGCCCGTAGGACAGACTGGGTGGGTGGCTCTGTAAATTCTTTGGAGGGGGACTGTGTTGTTCTCTCTTTTGCTTCACCACTGCTAGTTCGTACAATTCTCAGTAGGGTAGCTTTTTTTACCAATAAAGTCCCAGGGGGTCAACATAGTATCTTTGTGTTTTTTCTACAGGCCTGATAGAGCTCCACAATCATGTGCGAGGGTGCTTGACGGTCCTTTGTCACATTCTGGATATTCTATACCAGTTAGAAACTTTTACGAGCCACTCTGTTCTCTAGATGCAGTTGACTGACTGTCTACTCCGACCCATACACAGTGCGATATCACGGTGGTCACTAGAAATACCTCGTGTGTGGGACCCCCTGAGGGGCTAATTGACAGTTTGGAGTCTCATCCCGAAGCTTCTATTATAGTTCCTAATTGTCCCTCAGGTCCAACTTATGGTAGTCTGGATACTATTTTGCCCAGGATAGAAGAGATATCTGTCAGTACTAGAATTAATCCAACTACCACAGGAGTGTTGTTCATCCGTAGAAAAGATTTATCTGACATTAACATCATCTCTTGGAATATTGCTGGGCTCCGCGAAAAGGTTACAAACCCAGTATGGGTTGGATTTATAGAAAAAACAGATATCATCTGCCTTCAGGAAACGTGAGCGTTGGAACCTGTCCACAATCAGGGCTATTTGACTTTTAATACCCTGGCCGTAAGAGGTTTAGGAGGTAGGCCCAAGGGAGGACTGTGTACGTATGTATCCAACTCATTATGCATGGACAGTATTTTAAATAAAGGGGTGGATTGATACCATCAGATCGTTCAATTTTCAGGAACAAGCACAAAAATAATCCTTATGGTGAATTTTTATAATAATGTTCCTGTAGAAAATCTGGGGGCGGAGTTCTCTTGCATTGCTGAGACCCTGGATGCTATTTGTACCCTGACTACTGTGGACTTTACTATTTTATGGCTGGGAGATTTCAATTGTACATTATGTAGACCATTGAGCCCAAAAATCTGTGGGTACCCGATGGTTCAGTGAGTCTCTAATTGTCATTTTACACATTCTAAGCTGGGTGACCATCTTAATGATTTGATGTCTCATTACGATTTGGGTTTCGCCAATGACCTAGTTCCTTCTCCTGTTCCTATGACTGCTACTTTTAATGGAAGAGGTTTATCCTCTATTATTGATTTCATTTTGGTTTCATTTACATTTGCCCCTAGTCTGCTATCTTTTGATATAGGGACTGTGATTTTGAGTGATCATTACCCACTTTGCCTTAAGTTCCACCTGCAAGATTATGGGCCTGTGAGGAATAAAACTGTTAAAAGTATGGCAGGCATACTGGAATTGAATAGAACCAATGGATATGCTATTTGCTGGTCAAAGGTTGAACCTGAGGTATAGACCAAGCGGCTAATCTCTACCCACAAAACTGCCTTTGATATCTGCCTCAGTGAGTCCTCCTTTCCGGAAAAAAATACTTCCTCTTTTAATGAGATAACCAATGAGGTCAAAAAGCTACTGTCCGTCCAACGTGGTTCTGCCCCTAAAACAACTGGTTGGTTCGACAGCACTTGTCTAAAGCGTATTCCAGTCTTAAACTGGAACTCCATAAAGAACCCAGATCTCAATCATCGTGCCAATCTTCAAGAAGGGAGATCGTCAAGATCCTGTTTGTTACAGACCAATCTCCCTTCTTGACTCTATGGTAAAGGTGGTTGGTCGAGTCATCCTCCAACGGCTACAGGACTGGGCAAATGAATCCAATGTTTTATCTGATCTGCAGTATGGGTTCCGGGAGGCCCTGGGTACCCTTGAAGAAAGTCTTAACCTGGCTATGATAGTCGGAAAATACACACAAGCAAAAAAATGGGAAACGTTACCTAGTTTTCGTTGACTTGACTGCAGCTTTTGATTCTGTTGTCCATGCGAGGCTATGGGAGACCCTTATTAATCTCGGATTGGATCATGGTCTAATCGCTTTCCTGCACCGTTTTTATGAGAGAGCTTCAGCTAGCGTTAGATTTGGGACGAAGGGGCAATGCACTTCAGGATTTCCTGTTAGAAGAGGCTGTTCGCCAGGGCTGCGTGCTGGCCCCCTTTCTTTTTAATTTATATATAAATGGTATGGCCGATGCACTTCTAAAGGGGGGGTCCAGATTTTCTGCAAGTTGGTGGGAGAGGAATCCCTGCTATAATTAAAAAAAGTCACAAGACATTGCCCACGACTGCTGTTAATATTTGTGGATTGCAAAAAATAATAAGTCTACAGTACACCTGTTCGTAGGAGTACCACTATGAGCCCAGATTTACCACTTGTTTTGTTTTGTGAATCAAGTACTTTAATTAAAGTATGGTAGACATACAAAGAATTGTAGGCAATGCCATCTGTAATGCTTTGGGGTACTACCCTATTTAAAGTATACTAGCCAAACTAGGAAATGTGACCACTGCCCTTTTAAAAATAATACTCCAGCCGTGCTTGTCCTAAGAATCAGCTCCTCACTTCAGTAGCCCTGTGCGGCATAGCTGTCATAGGAGCAGTAGGTGAAATGGATTTGTCGAAAATGAGTCCTAAGAGTTTATGACTCCCAAATTATGCCAATCTTTTCCAGCCAACTAGGGGCAGAGGCGTCCATTTTTAGGCCTGGATCGACAGCGCATCTCTGCAGATATATTGTTACTAATCTGGAGATATATTGTTACCAATTTTTTAAAAATACGCAGAGAATGCTTTAGCTCTACCCAGATGAATGTTATTATCTCGCTGCATTCAATTTTCTGCTTGGTGCATCATTCTGCCTTCTAGGAAATGCTTCCACTAGAATTCTTGAGTGACTATTTTAATTCGGAAAAATATACTCCGCTATCACAGTGTTGGTGATGTTCAGTTCTTTATCTACTATATACATTCTATGCCTGGACAATCCTTTTTGCTACCTTTCGCCACCACTGGCACAGGCAATAATGCAGGCTTTCATGTGATAAAAACGTTGTGCATTCAACTAATTTAATTATCATTTGTGAATGCCTAAATTTACATGAATTGGCACATTTGAGCCAGACTATTGGGATTGCCATTGTTTGTTCTTGTTGCATGATGGCCCATGGCCTCATTGTTAAGTTCATTATCCTGCCTTTCCTCAGTCCTCTTTCCTTGCAGTCAATCCACCCCACCCTACTTCAAAAGTCCTTCCCCCAATCTAACAAGACATTTTTAAGCCTCCGCTTTTAACTAACTTAGCATCTCACCCCGTCAATTACAAGTCGTTCCTCCACACCTTTTCTCCGAAAACCCTCCCTCTCATTATAACTCACCATAGAATTCCTCATACCTCTGATTTGCATCATGCGTGTGATAAATCTTATATATATATATATATATATATATATTCACTGAAAAAAACATAGGTTTCAGACCAGTTATAGTTAGGAATTAGCATTTAAAAAACCTATTAAATTCACTGAAAAAACCATAGGTTTCACACCAGTTATAGTTACCTGGAAATTTTACTGACATAAAACCAATGAAATTCCCACGTTATAGTTAGTTGGACTCACTATAACTCGCGCGCCCGCAATGCACTGCTGATGATGTCACATATTACATCATTCATGACATGGTTAGTGACATCACTGATGATGTCACTGATGACATCTCAAATGACATCACTGATGACATCTCAAATGACATCACTGATGACATCACTGATGACATCATCCAGTGTCTGTGTGTTTCTGTAAAGTTAAAATATGTTTGACATATTGAAGAGTAAGTGTATCTATGAGTGTCTGGATGAAGGATTTAGTAGGTGCATGACTGAGTGCATGAGTGAGTAATTAAATGTGTCTTAGTGAATGCATGGGTATCTGACTAAACTGTCTGAATGTGTACATCATTATGTTTGTTGTTGTGTAAGCTGCTGCATGTGAGAGTGCATATTTGGTTAAGTGGTTTTACTGTGTCAATGGTTTCAAGAATGGTAGTTTCTATTTAACACTAGGTGTATAATGTGTTAGATTACAGTGTGAGGAGGTGTATTGTATTATCACATGGATGATGTCATCAGTGATGTCATTTGAGATGTCATCAGTGATGTCATCAGTGATGTCATTTGAGATGTCATCAGTGACGTCATCAGTGATGTCACTAACCATGTCATGAATGATGTAATATGTGACATCATCAGCAGTGCATTGCGGGCGCGCGAGTTATAGTGAGTCCAACTAACTATAACGTGGGAATTTCATTGGTTTTATGTCAGTAAAATTTCCAGGTAACTATAACTGGTGTGAAACCTATGGTTTTTTCAGTGAATTTAATAGGTTTTTTAAATGCTAATTCCTAACTATAACTGGTATGAAACCTATGGTTTTTTCAGTGAATTTCAATGGTTTTTTAAAAACTAATTCCTAACTATAACGTTTGTGAAACCTATGGTTTTTTCAGTGAATTTCATAGTTTTTTTAAAAGCTAATTCCTTTGTATATCGACTTTGTAACCTAAGGTTTTTTTTTTTATTAGCAGTTTTTTACAACAATTAAATTATTTTTTTTTGTAAAAAAAAATTATTTGTTCAATGTATATATATTTTTTTTTAAAATGTCCTCGGTGCGCTCACAGTCCGCGCACCGGTGCGCTCACCCGAGAGCGCACCCGGAAGCGCTATTTCCCCGTGCGTAAAAAAAAGATCGCAAAACGTCATTTAGGCGCTCCGCGTAAGCGCCCCCGGAGGCGCATCCGGAAGTGCCCACGTTCACGCCGCGTACGCGCCCCTGGAAGAGCTCCAGAGCGCGTAGCGTAAGCGTAACAAGTCATAACTTTTTTTTTTTTACAAAGACTGAAATACCCACCCATTTCCTTCACTTCTTGTTTCACTTTTGTGAGTGCAAGACCTGCTTTTGGCACCTGTGTCATATTTACTTCTATTATCATGGCTGCAAGAGCATCCAGCAGCAGTGATGAGACTGAGGATTTCATTTATGAGGAGATTCCTGAACGAACTGTGAAGGAACATTTCATTTGGAAATTTTTCAAAATTCCAGAGGGGGAGAAGAAGGTAAATGCTCCAAAGGTGGAGTGTAAAATATGCCACACCATCTTATCGAGAGGAAATCCCAGAAAAAAATACAGCTTCGGGAACTGGACGATGATACGCCACGTGTCAAGGAAACATCCCCAGAACTATGCACGGGAGAGTGTCAGGGCTCTGGCACGAGAGGCTCCCAGGGATGGTGGCTCTACTTCTACCGGTGGAGCAACACCTTCTGTGCGTCGGCCTGAGCAGGAGATGATACCAAATATTCAGCCTGCTTTTAATCAGGCTATAATAAAATGCCGAAAATGTGACCATCTTCTTTGCTATGGGGAGCAAAGTGTCACACTCATGGTTCGAGCTCTCGAGAACCACCGCTGCCATCCCAAGGCCTAATTATTATTTTTTTGGGCTCCTGTTGAGCTGTTTCCAGTTCCCTGTTTTTGTTTTTGTTAAAAAAAGAAGAAAAACAAAAGTTCTTTTCAGAGCTACCTCCAATTCTCATCAAAGAGCTGTGTTCTTAAAAAAATGAAAAAGAACTACCTCCAATGTATTAAAAAATGCTACATTTGTAAAGAAGTCTGTCATTGTTTTTTCTCCAGGGTACGCTCCCCGGTGCGCGCACCGGGGCGCGTACCGGGCGCTCCCCTCGTGAAAATCGATTTTTTTTTTATGCGGCGGGGCCCTTTTATGACCCCCACATCAAACCTAGGGGGTCAGAGGGGGTCTACCCTGCCCCCTTTTGGTTATTTCCCCCTTTGTTTTGGCACCTCTTGTGTCTCGATCCTACCGAGACCCAAGATGACGGCCGCTCCAGTCTGGTTGGAATGTTGACAGACACCCGTGAACCAATCAGCTTTCCGCTCACGTACTCGCGTTACGCATACGGTACGCGCCCCGGTGCGCGTACCAGTGCGCGCTTATAGATATATTTTTTTTGAACCTAAATTACTCAAAATTCACTGGAGCACATATCTTGAGACATAGCAAAGGCACATCGGCCTACCAGTCCCTACAATTTTGCCAAGTTTCGTGGAAATCCATTCAGCCGTTCGGGCTAAAAGTGAGTCCAACCGCCCTATGGAAATTAACATGGGGAAAACACGTTTTGGGACCCCCCTTTTATCTCAGCCCCCACTTGACGAATCCCCCCGAAACTTTCAGGGAAGGAGCGGACCACCACGAGGCAAATTTGAGGAACATTACAGGCAGATACCTCAATCTGCGCCAAAGTTATTCCCAATAGAATGTTGCGGATTCCCTATGGAAAACAATCCTAACTATAACTACCTATTGGCGACCGCCAGTAGGTAATATATATATATATATATATATATATATATATATATATATATATATATTGCGCTCTTCACAATCCCAGGATCCCAGGAAGGAAATGACAGCACTCAGGGGGTATCTTCCTCACACAGTAGTTTTATTCACACAAGCACGCCACAGACACGTTTCAGCACTTGGCCTTCGTCAGTGTGTGTGTTTACACATAGAAAAACCGGTTTACTTAATATAGGTCATAAGGTACAAAGGTTACACCTCCTGGTCGATATCGACAGAGGACTACAAATCTCCCAGGACACTCCATCTTGGAATGGTAATTATATACATGTATATACACATCTATAAACACATTATCAACAACATCTGATACATGTTCTTAACGTATTCCTACCTATGGATAGGTAAATGTGCAAGTAAGGGGAGAACGGTTGTGTGTTATTAATAGATTTTAAATACACTGTTTGATATAGCCGTGGATCGGCAATGGTCCTCTTAAACTAATAGGAGGTGACATACTATATACAACCTATGTACACAATATTTACACTATAATTACTAAGGTGTGCCCATGTCAAGACAACTAATGAGAGGCGTGAGGAGCCCGAAACACTGTGAAGATGTGCCAGTACAAACAATCTGGTTAATGTTAATATAATATGTCACCTGAGGATCAAGGAGCCCCCTGATCCGGTGAATCGTCCCTGAGTGACGACAGGAGGGGTGTGTATGTGACACTAATTCCATCCCATAGACTAAGTGAGGTCCATAAGTCTACAAACAGGAGTAACATGTTCTCAATTCATCTCAGTTATCTCCTCTTCTAGCTACATGACCACATACACTATATGTACACACCCATATATCCAAGTGACAATATATACAATGCTAATTACAATTCAAAATATTGTAATCCAATACGGATCCACAAGAACAGAGTACATATAGGCCTGAAAGCAATGAAATTACGGTTTGCCTAGATGAAAGACCATTTCCTCCCCGCTATTCATACCTTTTGGCCACTTCGTGGAGAGGTCTATAATGTAACGTGACTCAAGCCTGCGAAGACGTAGCAGTTGGTCACCCCCTCTAGCATTAGTTTTGATGGTATCTAGCCCAAAATACTGGAGCTGGCTGCGATCCCTATTGTGTTTCTCGGCAAAGTGCCGGGCGACCGGATATGCCTGGTCAGCCTTGTCAATGGCCCTTAGGTGTTCCAAGATTCGCAACTTAAGCATGTTGATGGTGCTCCCTATGTAGCGGAGGCCACAAGGGCAGACCAAACAATACACTGCTAGGGGAGTGCTGCAGGTTATAAACTGTTTGATATGCAGTTTCTTGCCTGTGTCTACGTTCTCCACTGTACGAACTCTCCTGCTTCCAGCGCAAGCTTTACACTTTCCGCAGGGAAAAAAATCCACTCATCGATTTAAGAGTATTACTTTTCGGGAGTGGTTTTTCTAGGTGGCTGGTCACCAGATAATCTCTAAGAGATCTGGTTTTGTTGAAGGTTATAAGCGGGTGGATAGGTAGATCATCTTTGATGATACTGTCAGTAGTGAGAATATGCCAATTTTTGCGCAGCATAGACATGAGATCTTGTGCTCCAGCCGAAAAGGGAGTTATGAGTCTAAATTTCCCTTTTCCGTCATCACCTTCCTTGATGGCAGGTTTCGGGGTAATTAGGGAGTCTCTAGGGATAGCCCTTACTTTCTTTAAGGTGTTTCTCAGAATGCAGCACAGAACACGAGACCCAAAAATCAGGTGAGTTTCTTATTTTATTTGCACCTTGGTCAGCATAACGTTTCGGCCTACACAGAGGCCTTGGTCACATGACGCAGGGAGAGCGCGATCAAAATTTAAAGTGCAAGTGCTCAAATTTTACGACATACAATTGGTCAATGGCTAGTCTTCAAGAAATAACATGGAAGACAGACTTTAGTGCGATGACTCCCGGGATAATCCCAAACATTTATATCATTTCATTTCATTTAATTCAAAGTGACGTGTGCATTTCCAAATAAAACCTGTTATGATTCATATCACTAATAATTTAAGACATGAAAAATACAGGGTTGAACCAACATTACCGAAAGATATTTTTCGGAAAAATGCAAGCTTATTAACCGGATAATCCAATTAATCAAACAATGGGAAAACAATTGCCACCAAATGTTTCTAACATACCGGCATAAGTATAGTATGCTGACTAATCACTGTATAAATACGGCAAAACAAATACAAGTTGATCAGAGTGCCTAAGTATATAAGAAAACATTTCAAATAGCCACATTTGTTATGTCCAATTTCATGCATAATAAATAATAAAGTGAAAATCATGAGTGTGCAAAAGGTTGAAAGTTAAAAAACATTCAAATGATGTGTATTAATATTGTAAGCTGCTCCCAACCTACACATTTGATGTTATCATCTTGCAATCCAACATGTACCGGATGTTAGTATAGGCTAGCTACGACTCACCCTACCAGGAAGTACTTTCTTTTTAAGACAAGGGGTTTGGGGCGTGCATACAAGATTATAACTTGATCTATATCAGACATGATAAGATGTTTGCTGTAATTGGGTATAAAAAGTAATGAAAGCCAATAGCACTATATGACATGAATTGTTAAAGACAAGTATAAAGATCTTCAGTGGAGTTCAAACCCCACGGAGACTTGCTATTCGACTCAATTATGTACTTGGTCTCTAGCGATCTAAGGATGCCTTCCCTGTCTCCCCCTCTTCTCAAGGGACCCACTGTGTCAATTGCATAAAATATAAGGAGTACACTGTTGTTACCATGACACTCCTTAAAATGCCTAGCAACAGGGTACGTGGTATCGTTGGTATTGATAGCTCTTATGTGCTGGAGCACCCTCTTGTGGACCTGCAGTTTGGTACTCCCAACATATCGCAGGCCACACGGGCACTCCAGCACATATATATATATATCTTAGCCAGACTCTGTTGGTTCCAGTCAGGGCCATACCTCCTTCATTTTATTGAGTATATGCCACATATCAGAAATTTGATTTACATTCACCACCTAAACTTTTTAAAAGAGATATGTTTAATAAGTGACTCATGTACATGATGGGTGTCCTGTCTGTCTTATTACAAGTGCATTATGTCCTATGGCACTTATAATAAGGCAGTTAGGATATCTGTCACATTTGTGATGCCATAACCCATCTGCCAAACTCTAAATCGGGCACGTAGTTTTGGAGTGACTGGTGTCTGTATATGTAGTGAGTATGCAGTGTGTTTTCTCACTTTTGGGTGAGTTGCCGGTTCAACTGGGCAACTAACTCAAGTGGTCCTTTCATACATCAGGTAATTTGTAGTTTGGGAGATGGTTTAATTGGAATTATGCTTCTTGGCATTCCTGTGTTTAGTTATCAGCCAAAGGACTTACAAAATGGATAGTGTCTACAACAATGATTGGGATAGGCACTACTTGCATGTACATTTCTCGGCAGGAATGGGAGCTTAGACTGAATACCTGGAATTGGCGCAAGATGATTGACGTAGGATCGCCTTAGAGGAACAACGGTTGCAATGCTTATTCTTCTTATCACATTCAGGGCTCACAACTGACTCATTATGACATGTAATGATGCTGATATCCATCTTGATGTTTGTCAGGATGTTCTTGTCCATCACATTATTGTGCAATGTCAGATGATGTAGTTTATTTATGAAAATATGCTGATGTGTTCGACAATTGCTGACTTATGCTTCTCAACTTTCTTCTTTCATTTCCCCCTTCTGGACTGTCAGACATCTCAACTATTTGCCACTAATTGTATATTGCTGGGATCCTCTGACAGAATACATTTCCTATAAATGTTTGGTGTCTTTATCTGTTGAAGCTATGTTTTAAATGCTGTGTCTCTCAAATTCTAAAACAGGCCCATGGAAAGGAAGACTTGAATCACTCGCCTGCAGGGTTTTTTCTCTCTAGCTCAAAATCTCTCCTATCTTTCCTCTGTATATCTTTCTTTTTTCCTTACCTTTTTCTATTTGACCTTTCTGCTTATCTATCTTTCCCTTTTCCTGTCTGTATTGACTTTTCAAAGCATCAAATGACCAGCCTGAAGGGAACACTCAGAGTGTGAGGTAAATTGCTTTATTCCAGTAAAGGTGTCTCCTGCCTCACCCCACAGGGCTCACAGACAGGATTACCAACATTCAAAATCAGCTCCAGGAGGAACGTTCCAATGAATGATGAAAGTGTGTGGGGGAGGGAGGAAAATGGAAGAGCATTACAACACACATCTTTCCCATTTAAAACAAGAGAAGGAGGGAAGATACAATAGGAAGAATATGTTAACTGCATAATATCAAAATATAATATGGCACATAAGGCATACCAAGAAGCCCACAACACCACAGAATAACTGTTAAAGCAAAGTACATAACTTTTTTTATACTACATCAGACACAATCACCCCATTTTGTAATCAGCGTATCATTCGGGTGGTGGAGGGCTTCTATTGCTTCTTCTTAAATTGGACATACTGTTTAACTGATCGTTAATGGGGGAGTATTGGTTGTCAATTCTAGGTGTTACAGTACATTTAGCTAATCTGTCAATGCTCCACATTTTGCCATCTTCTAATATCACTGCATTGCGTTTAATCCTTGAGATCCTTTGAGGCTGAGAACATTTGCTGAAATAATTTTGAATTGAAGTAGGGACCTTTACAACAACCCATTGCCCTACTATCCATCTCAGTTCTTTAGCGTCCCTTTTTTGTTGTGTCAATTCTTATCATTGGTTTGCAATTCCTACCTACCCAAACTGGTTGTCCTCCATTCAACCATTTGGAAGTGAATTCAGATCTAGGTTTCCTGCCCTTCAAAAAAGTGAATGAAGATACACCGGTTAAGGAATTATGTGTTGCTCTGTAGGACCACAGCATGTCTCTAATGGATTCTTGAATATTAATAATAAGGAAGGTAGTAGTTGACTACGAATCGCACCTTGTACAAATATATAAATTGTAGAGGGTATACAACAGTAAGTAAAAAATGCAAATAATCGATTTGGGAATGTTGTTTTTAAGGTTATCCCATATCCTACTACCAAAGGTGTAAGTTCACATTAGACCTAGGAGATCCAATGTGTTAACATGAAAAAAAGAGAAAACCATAGCAGTCATTAAGTATTCATAGAAAACATTTAAGGTCCAAACAGTAAGGACTTGTGTTGAGTAGGAAGTTTTCTTTATTGTAGAAATAGGTAGTTTAGAAGTTCTTCAGTACATTCATGTTTCACAAATTCATATTCTTCAGTTCACCATACTGGATGACAGCCGACACGTGCTTTGTCACAAAGTGACTTTTTCAAGTCTTAATTAGTGTTGAAAAAAAATATATATATATAGTTTTATGACACTTGCACGATTGGAAGTGAACTTGCCAGATACAGGGACTTAACAAGGTTCCCATTCGTGGCCTACTCTTTGACTACTTAGTCCTTTACCTATTGTCCCCAACGATTTGGAGTCATTTCCTGACCTTTATGAAAAGATTTTATGTCCATTGCAGATTACGTACCTTTTGCCTTGTATACTCTTCTTAGCTGTTTACATCTTTCCGCAGCACAGCAATTCACTTAAGTGCTGCCCTCTGAAACAGAACTGACATCTGTTTCTACTTGGTTCAGCATATTCTTCCAGTGCTAGGAGTCTCAACAACAATTAAGCTTTGAAAAAGTGACTGTGTGGCAAAACATGTGTCGGCTGTCATCCAGTATGGAGAACTGAACAATATGAAATTGTGAAACATGGATTCTTAAATATGTTTGTCTGTGGTGAGCACTAATTGAACCAATTCCTTTATCATATTGTTTATTCTTTAGACTAGTCCATTGGCTTTAGGACAGTATAAGGGTGTTCTTTTGTCATCAATGGTCAATTTCTTTAGAACGTTTTTCATTTCATCTGATGTAAAATTTACACCAAAGTCCATCACAATGGAGTTGGGAATTCAGTCTACACAAAATGTGTCAATTAGGAAATTTATCGGTGAAGTGGTGTTTATGTTATTTACAAATTTAGTCGTGACACAATGTGAATGATAGTCAACCAGGACAATTACATATTTGGATTGCATCCCTTGTAAATTTACTGGGCCTATGATGTCTAAACCCAATTTGTTCCAGGGTTTGGATGGGGCTCAGGGCCGGACTGGGAACAAAAACCGGCCCTGGCAAAGTGCTCAGCCGGCTCCCTAGGGGGTTAGGGGTGCGGCAGAGCTGTTTGCCAGGACCAGTTTCAGCCGATTTTGTTACAGAGGCCGATATTGCAGCTATGCTGCAAAAGCAGCCCTGTAACAAAAACGGCCCCCAGGGCCCCAGCCGGCCCCCACCCTGGCGGCCCACTTAGGAAATGCCTGGTGGCCACTACGGCTAGTCCGGCCCTGATGGTGCCAGGGGGGAAAGAGGAGCCTTGTGGATGATTTTCGATTTGTCACTTATCCCACAAGTATAGCAGTGTCGTACCTAGGTTTCTACCATTCTAATCAAGGGTGCTAACAAGTGCTAAACCGTTATTCTACTTTTGTTAAATTTTTGCCTAGGTGCCCTTCATGAGCTATGTCTATGATACGTTCTCTGATGTTTTCTGGAGGTATGATGTTGTTTTTTTAATAAGAATTTACTATTGATAGATAACTAATTTCTTACATTCCAGTATGGTTGTAGATTTTCGGCTAGTCATTTGCAATTCTCTGGTCTGCCTTGTAAGATTTCCTCTCTGACAGATAGGTGTGTATCACCTAACTAATTCCCTATCTCTTTCCCACTCTTCTTTTAGAATGCCAGGAGTATGTATGGATAACACAGTTTCTTCTACAGGAATACTATGCGTTGTGTTAGTAATTAATTGGTCAGCCACTTAATTTTTTGCTCCTGGAACATATTTAACCTTGAAGTTGTAACGTGTAAGTTTAGTATCCATTTGGAATTCTTGGGGTGGTGTTAACCAGAATTTTGGTGGGCAGTAAGGGAACCAGTGGCTTAAGGTCTGTCCACAAGAGGAAAGGATAGTCCATGAATAACATTTTAAATGGTGAATCCCTAGAACAATGCAAGAGCTTGTGAATGAAGTAAGGGCCTTCGACTCAGAGTGTAGTTTTATCTGGTGATATGCTGAGGAAAGATCAAGTCCTGTGAAGTATTTAGCATTTTTTATTAGACTCAACATCTCATTAATTTTTGGCAGCGGGCACCTGTCCATCCAGATATTGGATATCGATTGAATGCTATTACAGCTGGGACTAACCACTCTGAACTTTCAATCTTTTCAATGATCTGATTCAAGGCTCCCTCATAAGTAATGGTATTGGACGAGTTTTATGAACCGTAGGTATCGCACTATCTTTTAATTTAATTTAATGTAAAAAATCCCAAACTAATCCATGTTCTTCAGAAAATACCTCTGGGAATTATCTGCAGAGGTTCTCGCCTGTGATTGAACTGTCAATAACCAATACTTATTCTTTATCATTTGGATCTAGTTTTAGTCTCAACTCTTTTTTGTGTTTCCACAAAAGTAAATTGGATACTTGTTTTGTTACATATATGCTTCCTACCGTACTTCTGTCTTTATATGAGATGTCATCCCTTCTGGCAGAAGAGGATCTTTATAATAACTACCCAGATTAATGTCAGGGGTTTACAGTATGTAGATCTTTGTATCAAAATGAACTTGGAGGGTATTGTGGTTAATTAAATTATATGGGTAGCATGAATCAGCAAAAACATTCATCTTCACACCATCAAGGGCAACTTCACGAGTAGGATAGTTTACACTTCACTTTTGTAATGGCATTCATGTGGAACCGATTCTGTTGTCAAGTTCTTCCTCGTTATCAATGGATCTGACGCCCTTCTACATTGTGCTCACCTTGCTATCCTTGCCGCATCCTGTAGCTCCTGTCCTGTGCCTGGCTAACGGGGGATCCTTCCCGGTTGTGCTGCTCTGGTGATCCATACTCCTCCTCGGCAGCGGACCGCGTGCTGCCCGGACCACAACACCCAGAGGGTAGTGCGGTCCCGCGAGAGGAGAGGAGCCGCCACACGTGACCCCTGGACGGACGATAAAGACTCACGGGGGCACCTGCGGCACGAGACGCCCTTCTACATTGTGCACATCTTGCTATCCTTGCCGCATCCTGTAGCTCCTGTCCTGTGCCTGGCTAACGGGGATCCTTCCCGGTTGTGCTGCTCTGGTGATCCATACTCCTCCTCGGCCGCGGACCGTGCGCCGCCCGGACCACAACACCCAGAGGGCAGCGCGGTCCTGCCAGAAGAGAGGAGCAGCCACACGTGACCCCTGGACGATAAAGACTCACGGGGGCTCCTGCGGCACGGGACGCCCTTCTACATTGTGCTCACCTTGCTATCCTTGCCGCATCCTGTTGCTCCTGTCCTGGGCCTGGCTAACGGGGATCCTTCCCGGTTGTGCTGCTCTGGTGATCCATACTCCTCCTCCTTGGCCGTGGACCGTGCGCCGCCCAGACCACAACACCCAGAGGGCAGCATGGTCCCATGAGAGGAGAGGAGCAGCCACACGTGACTCCTGGACGATAAAGACTCGCGGGGGATCCCACGGCGTGGGCTCGCGCGGGACAAGGGCGGGCCGTCTTAGGCCATCAGAGGCCGGAGGAGCCCGGGCTGGGCTGCCCCCTTGACATTTTGTACACCATAATATTGTTGTGGTGAGCCCTAACAGCTCTTACCTATATTATCATTTGGGTATAATTCATTTTAAAGATATTGCTGGTGTTTTGTCTGTGTGGATAGGACTAGTTGTCTTAAATTATTATTTACTTGTGTAGTGGAGCTGACAATGGCCAAAAGAAAGTCATTTATGGGGTAAGGGGGGGCGGGCACGCTAGACGCCTTCCTGAATAGAGCAGAGTCAGTCTTAATGCACGAGATTGCCATAACAGAGCGTAGCCTTTCTCTAGATGCCCTGGGTACAGGGACATCAACCGCATTGGATGCGCAGGAAGTAGATTCATCTACCCCCCCTGTTGTTATATCTCCCGTTTCTGCCCGTCCAACACTGGTAGTTCCATCTCAAGACTCAGTTTATTTCAATAAAGAGGGTGTTAGACCTAAGGTTATTACCAGGGCCCAAAAAGCTAAAAGTACACCCTCAGCCCAAATGAAACCTCCGGGCAAAAAAAAAAAAAAACAGTGAACAGCCTCGACCTCCCCAACAAATGACAGACTACGGGTATAGGTCATCTTAATCTTCCTGAGCCGCTTTCACCTCTACTGTCCCCGGAGCAAGCGTTTGCCCCGGAGATGGCGGGAGTTGCCCTGGCCGCAGTGGGAAGCAAGGATTTCTGGCAAAAATTGGAGGACATAGTAAGGGTGGTCAAGTCCCCCCTGATGGTGCCACTTAGTAACTTGAAAAACAGATTGGCCACTTTGGAAAAATTGTGTATGGCCATCACTTCAGTAAATTCCCATCTGGGCCCAAGTCCTCCCCCAGCACCAACCACTGCTCCGTTAGTCCCCTCAAGTACTACCGACCAGCGTAGAGTCCCTGGGTTTCCACTATGTCTGGGTAATCCCCCTAATGCTATTGTTTCCTCGGCTACTAGTGGAAAACCTGTTGATAATAAACCTTTGCAGTTTCCTCCTGGTATGTTGGCGCCTCCAAATAGAAACGGCAATAATGGCCAGCAACAGGGCCCTTTGATCCCTGAACATGTCACATCTAATTTTGATCGCCCCGCATTAAGTAAAGACCTAGCCAATCAACATAGGATGGCCCAAGTGCAACAGAGGGCAGATAGAGGGGGTCTTAGTGCTCCAGGTACATTTCATTTGCCGCCAGAAGCTAATCCATTAACTGTAGTCCTAGTAAACGTTCCTACATTACGTCAAGGGGAATTTGAGCACTGGTCAACTTTGTGTAATAGATCTCTTCATTTTCTATCTGGGAGTACGGGCCTGTCAAACAAGCTTTTTTCCAATTTTAAGATGGCCCGTAGGACAGACTGGGTGGGTGGCTCTGTAAAATCTTTGGAGGGGGACTGTGTTGTTCTCTCTTTTGCTTCACCACTGCTAGTTCGTACAATTCTCAGTAGGGTGGCTTTTTTACCAATAAAGTCCCAGGGGGTCAACATAGTATCTTTGGGTTTTTTCTACAGGCCTGATAGAGCTCCACAATCATGTGCGAGGGTGCTTGACGGTCCTTTGTCACATTCTGGATATTCTATACCAGTTAGAAACTTTTACGAGCCACTCTGTTCTCTAGATGCAGTTGACTGACTGTCTACTCCGACCCATACACAGTGCGATATCACGGTGGTCACTAGAAATACCTCGTGTGTGGGACCCCCTGAGGGGCTAATTGACAGTTTGGAGTCTCATCCGAAGCTTCTATTATAGTTCCTAATTGTCCCTCAGGTCCAACTTATGGTAGTCTGGATACTATTTTGCCCAGGATAGAAGAGATATCTGTCAGTACTAGAATTAATCCAACTACCACAGGAGTGTTGTTCATCCGTAGAAAAGATTTATCTGACATTAACATCATCTCTTGGAATATTGCTGGGCTCCGCGAAAAGGTTACAAACCCAGTATGGGTTGGATTTATAGAAAAAACAGATATCATCTGCCTTCAGGAAACGTGAGCGTTGGAACCTGTCCACATTCAGGGCTATTTGACTTTTAATACCCTGGCCGTAAGAGGTTTAGGAGGTAGGCCCAAGGGAGGACTGTGTACGTATGTATCCAACTCATTATGCATGGACAGTATTTTAAATAAAGGGGGGGATTGATACCATCAGATCGTTCAATTTTCAGGAACAAGCACAAAAATAATCCTTATGGTGAATTTTTATAATAATGTTCCTGTAGAAAATCTGGGGGCTGAGTTCTCTTGCATTGCTGAGACCCTGGATGCTATTTGTACCCTGACTACTGTGGACTTTACTATTTTATGGCTGGGAGATTTCAATTGTACATTATGTAGACCATTGAGCCCAAAAATCTGTGGGTACCCGATGGTTCAGTGAGTCTCTAATTGTCATTTTACACATTCTAAGCTGGGTGACCATCTTAATGAATTGATGTCTCATTACGATTTGGGTTTCGCCAATGACCTAGTTCCTTCTCCTGTTCTTATGACTGCTACTTTTAATGGAAGAGGTTTATCCTCTATTATTGATTTCATTTTGGTTTCATTTACATTTGCCCCTAGTCTGCTATCTTTTGATATAGGGACTGTGATTTTGAGTGATCATTACCCGCTTTGCCTTAAGTTCCACCTGCAAGATTATGGGCCTGTGAGGAATAAAACTGTTAAAAGTATGGCAGGCATACTGGAATTGAATAGAACCAATGGATATGCTATTTGCTGGTCAAAGGTTGAACCTGAGGTATTGACCAAGCGGCTAATCTCTACCCACAAAACTGCCTTTGATATCTGCCTCAGTGAGTCCTCCTTTCCGGAAAAAAATACTTCCTCTTTTAATGAGATAACCAATGAGGTGAAAAAGCTACTGTCCGTCCAACGTGGTTCTGCCCCTAAAACAACTGGTTGGTTCGACAGCACTTGTCTAAAGCGTATTCCAGTCTTAAACTGGAACTCCATAAAGAACCCAGATCTCAATCATCGTGCCAATCTTCAAGAAGGGAGATCGTCAAGATCCTGTTTGTTACAGACCGATCTCCCTTCTTGACTCTATGGTAAAGGTGGTTGGTCGAGTCATCCTCCAACGGCTACAGGACTGGGCAAATGAATCCAATGTTTTATCTGATCTGCAGTATGGGTTCCGGGAGGCCCTGGGTACCCTTGAAGAAAGTCTTAACCTGGCTATGATAGTCGGAAAATACACACAAGCAAAAAAATGGGAAACTTTACCTAGTTTTCGTTGACTTGACTGCAGCTTTTGATTCTGTTGTCCATGCGAGGCTATGGGAGACCCTTATTAATCTCGGATTGGATCATGGTCTAATCGCTTTCCTGCACCGTTTATATGAGAGAGCTTCAGCTAGCGTTAGATTTGGGATGAAGGGGCAATGCACTTCAGGATCTCCTGTTAGAAGAGGCTGTTCGCCAGGGCTGCGTGCTGGCCCCCTTTCTTTTTAATTTACATATAAATGGTATGGCCGATGCACTTCTAAAGGGGGGGTCCAGATTTTCTGCAAGTTGGTGGGAGAGGAATCCCTGCTTTCCTCTACGCCGACGATGCAGTCCTCATAGCGCACACAGGTAATGGCCTACAAAAAGCTCTGACCAGTTTTGGTGCTTTTATGGGTGACCTGGGATTAAAAATAAATCTCTCTAAGACCTTCACAAAAAATTGTGTATCTGGGTCCCGGAGCACTACTGGTCGAGACATTTTTCTGGAGGGAAGCAAGATAGCTAATACAAGGACCTTTTCTTATCTTGGTGTCCTTTTTAGCTACAACGATACTTGGACCCAAGCAATCGCCCAGAAAAAAATGTCTTTTAATAGATCCATTAGTGCGCCGAGCACCTTTACCAAAAGATTAGGGAGGAAACCCCCCAGGGAGCTTTTACATATATACAGGGCTCAGTGTGTATCGGCTGCGGTATATGGGGCGGTGGTTTGGGGCATTTCTAATCCCACTCCCCTGCAAACAGTAGAAAATCACTTTCTTCGTTATATTCTTGGTGTTCGACCTGGTACGCCTTCTTTTGTTTGCCATGAGGAGTTGGGTCTTTCATACATCATGGATCTTTTTAAACTCGAGCCCATACTCCTTTGGCACAGGATTTGGTCTAGTGAACAGACCCAATTAAATCGTGAGATCTTGTTCAATTGCATGAAGCTAGATGGAGCATTGAAAATCCCTTGGCTCGGAGGAGGAGCCAAGATGGCGACCGAGATGGCTGCGTAAACGCTCGGCTCCGTGAGCCTTCTCACCCCGCGCATACATCCTGGCAATTATCCTGGGCCGTAACGTAGGCGAAGGATAACTTTCACTTACCGTTCGCTCCCGAGGCTCCTGCTTGCTGCTGACCCGTTGAAATGTCCCCGAATGCTTTGCGGCATTCACGGCGCTGGGACCGGGGTCTTGAGTGCGAAGAGCGGCCGGCCGCGACTGCAACAACAGCGGCCTCTGGTGATGGGGAGGAGTTGGCCGGAGGGAACTGAAGTCCTGCTGGCCGATGGCGACAGTGCCGACCCAGCCCACCGAGAGGAGCACCATATGGGGAGTGCGATACAGCTGCGTCGAGGGGAGTGCATGATACTTGGCCCCCATTCCGGTGTTGTGTCCGGGCACACTGGCGACTTTTCCCGGAGTCAGCGTGCGGCCCCCGGGGAGAGGCGGAGTTTTTAGCCTTTTGGTGACTCTCCGCTGAGAACCTTGCCTTGACTTTTGAGATTCCCGCTGTGAATCCTGTCCCTCCCTGGTGTGGGGCCCGATCCCGCGGTGAGGTGGAGAAGGACGAGGCCGGATCAGCTAAGATGGCGGATAGCACCCTCTTACGTACACCTCATCCGGGCAGAGAAGCCGTTGTGCGGGAGAGTCCTGGGATCTGGCGCCACGAGAAAGAGCCCACGTCCAGAGATATATTGGCTGCGTTAACAACTCTGCATATGACCCTGATCCGGGACGCTCGGGATCTGGGAAGAAGGATGGCCGCCATTGTTGTCCCGCCGCTCCACGTGGGCTTGGTTCAATCTCAAGGAAGCGCCGATGTGCCCGCTTCGGCGTCAGTGATGAATGTTCCAGCTGCGCCTACGTTCAAGGAGACGCCGATAGACCCGGTCCTTGATGCCGCTTTGGATTGCCCTGTTGTATATGTGAGTGACTCGTCGGGGCCCTTATCTGTACGGCGGCTGAAGAAACAACATCGATCCATAGTTTGGGCTGCCCCTGCGGCGTTTCAACGATTACCGGATTGTGTGACCCTCTCTTCCTGGCTGGTGAGACTGTATTCGGACTGGGGGATGTTTCCGGTATCGATACTGACACAGATGGATTTCCGCCAACCGTATGCGGCTGGGTGTTGGGGGCTACAGTCCCATGGCGTAATGGCGCTGCCCGGTCCGCCCGGATCGGTTGGACCCACCACACTGCTCTGTATGCCGATTGCTGAATGGCCGCATGTGGGTACTATTGATAGGAAAGGCCAGGGGTGAGACCGTATAGGACATGGTGGAACGCATTGTTGGCTGACGGTGACTAGAGGGACATTCAACGGGGATGTCATTGATTGAATTGATCATTATTGCTGGATGTGGCTATACTGACTGTGCTTTTATGATGGTGATTGTGCGCGATGGGTGAGGGGGGGGGCCGGGTGGTTTAATCGAGGGCCCTTCTCCTCATTTTTTCCTCTTTTTCCTTTTTCTATTATTCTATATTTCGGGTTCTCATTTAGGGCGATAGGCACGCTGCTTGGGGGGGGGTAGGCCGTAGCCTTCTGCAGGGGTGCAGGGTGGGGGGTAGGGGGAAGGGGGTTGTTTATTTGTTCTTTCTTTGTCTCTATGGCCCTTTGTCTTTTTTTCTTTTCGGTGTTGTCGTTTTTCATGTTTCCTACAGTCTGTTTTGTTTTAAGGGCTGGGGTGCTGTTCGACAAGGCCTGTAGGTGCTATTTACATTATCCTGACTCGTATGCCTTGCCCCCATGTCTTTAAGTGTTTTCGCACTCTTTGCAGATTTCTGTTTCATGTTGCTATTGTAGGACCATGTAAGACCGTATGGCAATTATTCTGATATTTTTCTTTTTTAATTCTTCTTCACTGTAAAATGAACCCTGTACGCTGTACGCTTGAATACGAGTTATATCCTGGATGCTTATCTGACCCCGACTTATGGGCTGCTGTATCTTTTTATATGGCTTTGCTGATCTTTCGGATTGCCTAGCGGCCGGCCGGGATGGTTGTAGGCCCATGATTGTATTTATGTGAAGTGCTAATAAAGGTTCACAAAAAAAAAAAAAAAAAAAAATCCCTTGGCTCAGGTACATATTCCAGTTTGCCAAAGACCTTGGTCATCCTGAGTATCATTTAAAACCGAACTTAATGACCCAAATGTCAAGGAAATCTTTGAAGAAAGATTGTTTGGATATATTGGGATCTGCAAGATTAGCGGTTGAAGCCAAGGCTTACAACCTTCGACATGGAACCATACTTAAATTTTGTTTCCAAAGATCATGACAGAATGTTATTAATGAGATTCCGATTAGGAATAGTCCATAGAATTTTGACTATCCCGCTAATTAATGACTGGTCAAGAGAACTCCCTCGGTGTATGTGTGACTTTACATCGGAACAGTCTACCATTCACTTACTCTTTTTCTGTAAATTTTTTACTGAATTAAGGAAATTCGGGATTCTTCCCATTTTAAGTTCCTTTGGCCTAAGACAATGTTGTCTAGCCCTCGTGCGATTGCAATATTTAGAGAATTAATTTGTGGCTTGGAGGGTTTCTAGCTTTTTGAAGAAAGCTGTGTGGCTGAGGAAAAGTATGTTTTTTTAACCCTGACGGGCTTTTTCCCTTTTAAACCTTTTTTGTATAAATATTTTAAAATGTAAAGTTTTATCATTCTCTTGAGATCTGTATTTTTATACTGTGACTTATTTATTCTATAGACTTTGATGTTTGCTTTTATGATTATATGTATATGATCGAATAAAGCTTGATTTGATTTGAGCTATTTCTCTGCTGTCATTGTTCCTGCACTTTTTGGCAAAGGCCCCCCTTTGTTACATCTTCTGCAGGTTACATTTTTAGCAGGAAGTTTGGGATAATTGGCTAGGTGAGTGGTGTTGCCACACCTGTAACACTTTAGTTTGTCAGATTTGTTAGGGTATATTTTGGGCTTTAGTATACATGCATTCTTTGTCTCATTACTTTCACGTTTGTTTTGAATTTTGACAACAGCATTGGCATCACTGTCTGGGACAATCTTCATCTCTTTTGTGCATTTGCTGTGTGGCCAATCTCTTTAACTATGTCTATGGCTTATTGTAAATTGAGATTCATTATAGAAGTTTTTCTTGAATCTTACAATCATTAGTACACCTTACCAACTAATTGTGAATGAATGAGTCTTTCTTTCCTTGCACCTTACTAAAAAACATGTGTATCTCTAATATTAAATTAACACCTAGATTCATGAAACAAAAATCGGCTCGCAAAGGGCCAGATTCTCAGAATCTGGCCCTTTGCGAGCGCAATTTTTGCCTTTGGGATTCATCATCCCAAATGCAAAAATCGGTAATAGCGAAATCGCATATTTGCGAGGAATTGCATTTAAGGAATCTCTATTTGAGAATCCTTAAATGCAATTCATTAACCAATTTTAAATTGCGAATTCGCAATATTTGGTCGCTATTTACCACGAAGTCAGACTTCGTGGTAAATAGCGAAAAAAAAAGAAAAAAGCACTTTAGTGCATTTTTCTCAGTTGCATGTAACACACACACATGTTCTTTGGACATGTGTGTGCGCAACATCTGTGTAAATTTGCATTTCAGGGGTGCTACAGGGTGTCCTTTGGACACCCCTGGCACCCTTGAAATCGCATCCTTATTTGCGATTAGCAAATTGCTAATCGCAAATAAGGAATAACTCCCCATTCATTCCTATGGGCCTGTAGGCCCATAGGAATGAATGGGAAGTTATTCCTTATTTGCGATTAGCAATTAGCTAATCGCAAATAAGGAAGATGTAGGAATCGCAATATTTTTTGCAATTCCTACATGAATCCCGTTTTGCAAGTCCTTAATAGCGATTCCTTATGAATCACTATTAAAGACTCGCAAAACGGGTCTTTGATGAATCTAGCTGTAAGTTTTTCTTTAAAATGACTTTCTAGTGTTTTCAGGGTAGCTTAATATAAATCCTGTGTGGCTTCATCACCTTCTCCTCTTTCCTCTACTACAATTGCAGGGAGATCTTCATACACTTTCCTTCCGTGTATGACAATGTTATGTGATAGGATGTGTTGTTTCCAATGGGACTACATTTGTCTCCTCCTATGGATATGAGGTAGGTTTTGAATAATTGCATCCATCTCTCCCAAGGTAAGTCTGGTTCTCCCACTTCATTAAGAAAAAGAGGGGGTTGATTCATACTGGCAGCTGTCATTATGGGAGAAAATAGCAGGAAAACACAATAAGAGCAGTAGAAGTACTTACAATGAGTGAGGATGACTGCTATTAGATTTATACAGGTCTATATCTCTGCAAGAGAAATTCATTATAATATAAGACTTTCAGCGACACATGAATGATAATATTTGTCCCATATGAATGTAGTTGGTTCAGCATAAGTCCTTTACCTGTAGAATAATTCTGTCACAAAAGACTGATTAGCTTGAGTAGAAGTCCCTACATGCAAAGGAATTAATGATCACATATGCCTAGTTTTAAAGATGCAAATATTTTGTGAGTGTCTTCAATAAGGAAGAAAAGGTAAGGTTAATACCTGCAAAAGAAAATCAACATTTGAAGAAGGTGACACTAGAATAGTTCAAAGACTGGAAATGGAGGAAATGGAGTCAATGTCCATAGGATTCCTTTAAAAAACAGAATATGGTTACAACAACATTTGATACTGACACAGCACCGTACAGAGTAAGAAAACTGTTGAAAAATGGCCAACGAGTGAATGATGATTAGCCTTGCAGTTTGAGGTGGAGGAAAAACAGGCAATGACTAGCAGAAGGCGGTCCAGGGGCGGTCCGAGGTCTGTCATAATCGAGACTTTTTGTGGTGCTGAGGTTTGCCACTGTGAGGCTCAGCACCCGAAGCTAAGAGGATGCTACTCATGTCTGAAAAGCCTGGGAAGGTGACTTAAGGATGCAGCAGCTGGTAGAGAGAGGCTCCGTAGCCAATGTAGAATGATTTCTCCCCACGCCAGAGAGGCGCTGGTGACAGCACTCTAGGGATGCAGCGGCAGCACGCACCTCAGGTATGCTGTCAAACACCCCCAGACACGAGGCAACATGGTATCAGACAGTGGTGCGGCAGCCGCTGTGCACAAAGGCACGGAGGCATGATGGCAGAGCAACCGCGAGTGTGCTTTCGTACCATGGCTGCATGGGTGTCTGCCAGGGACTGTTGAGTGGTGGCGGTAATGAAGACAATAGCTGCAGTGGCGTAACAAAACTTAAGGGGGCCCCCCTGCAAAGTTTCTGGTGGGGGCCCCCATGCTCCAGATCCAGTCAGGAGCTCTCAGTGTCACATAGTGCTGGAGGGGCATCCCTGGAGCTTACAGCCCCCCTGCCCGCATGTTGGGGTCTGTTGGGGCTATTGTTATGCCACGTTTCAACATCCACGTGTTGTGGGCAGGGATCCCAGTCCACTTTCTCTATAAGGAGCCCATTCATTCCAGATTTTGTTGTCACCCCTTGGCCAAATAGACTGGCCTTTCCAGATTCATGGAATAATGAATACTCCGCCTCTCTTCCAGTGCTCCATTAAAGGAGGGCAAACATCTGTCCAGTTTCGAGCAAGGTTCTTCATTTGCAACCAAGCGAACAATCAGAAACAGTCGTTTGTAACGGTTTCTATCTAGATCAATAGAAATTAGGGTGCTTGGGTTGCGACCAGCCCAACACCTGTTCAAGCATTAGCAGGAGCCCTTTTCAAAAAGCAGCAACCACCCCACAACCCCAGATCCTATCTTTAAAATCCCTATGTGTGGCTATGCAGGGAACTCATCAGACCCATTTCCCACAATTTCTGTAGGGTAAGGTATGCACAATGAAAGTAATTTAGTTGGATGATCCTAAAATGTGATGCGAACACAGATTCCCAGGGAAGCACATTCCTTCCTCCAATCGGCTTCGAAGAGCGAACCTAGATTTCTCTCCCTCCCTTCGTGAAGGTGGGGAAAAGTGTCAAGAAAGTTATTCACTGATGTTCTATAGATTTTCAAGAATGTTTGGATCTGGAACCCTTCTGTCAGGAGTTTATCTTCTAAAGGGTCAAAGTTATGGAGGGCTTCATGTCGCAATTCACCAACATCCTAGGGGTGGCGGAAGGGACATCACATGCCCTTTGGCCTTCACTTTCACTCACACACATGCTTACACATACACGCACATTCATAAACAAACACACTCTGCTTACACATACACATTCAATAATACACACTCTTTCACGTAAACACACACTCACCCGTAAGCCCGCACACAGAATACATTTAGAAGAATGTCTTTTTTACATTCCTCAGCTGTCATGTAACTGCTATTTGGACTCCATTTTCCATAATTACAAAAACTCTTTAACCAAATTTATTGAGACTGGTATGCACTCTTCATCACTGATCTTTATACTGTTAATGCCGAACGCCACAAACTAAAACAATCTTTGCTCGGGGTCCCATGCTCCCCTAACAAAGTGATGAAAATGCTAGTATATTGTTTTTCAGGTAACCAATGTACCAAATGTCAAATCTTCATGCCAAAGCCTTGTACACACCTAGATATCGCAAAGCACGTCCAACGAAGGCAAGCCCCAAAGTCAGAAGACTACTATCACAGTTTGGTGTGGGTCTTGAATTACGTTTTAAAAGTTCTAACTTGAAGGGGCAGTGGTTCAAACTGTTGATGCTTATCACAACTAATGAGGTAGGAGGTATTCAGGTTATGATGACAATGACTGTTTCAATGTTATTCTTTAAAAGGTGAAGTCAAACTTTTTCCCCTGAGTATTTAGCCAACTGATAGAAGTAGCAAAATTATATTTCAGCTATCTGCCTTAACAAATCAGAGGTAAAAACAATTCAGAGGTCGATTATGACAAAGTCTCCTGAAAAGGATGCTGGCTTGAATTATTTTAAAAAAAAAGCAGAACTCAAGCAAAAAAGAAAATGACAACAGCATAATATTCAAGAAATTGCGGCCTGGAACAAAAGAAGCCACGCATGCCAAAGGCTCTGGTTAAAGTTTATATTCCTGGCAGTAGGCACAAGGAAGATCACACTTAAAAGGTGTGTGGCTGTGATTCCCTCTAGCCATCTTCCCATACACCAAACCTTCCCATCAAATCCAAATTTATGCTACAGCAGTACTGAGACAGGATTCACATATGACACACCACAACCAGTCATGTCTTCCTGATTCTAACTGTACCATCGTAGGAAAAGCCAGAGGTTCATCCTGACAGCTCAAATAGGAGGAAAGAGAAGAAATGAGCGAGACAAGTTTCAAGACATTGATAAGGTGAGCTTTGAAGTACTTAGAATTGCCACAAGGAGAGGAGAAGAAAATTATGTTGCCGATGTGGACTACTCAGCTCATCCAGACCACACCTTTCAGTGCCACACAGACGGGTGTCTTGCTTCACCTTAGACTGGTAGAGGTCTACCACAGTGGGAGGGCTGGGATGCCAGAGAAAAGCAGGAAGAGAATCAAGACCCGAACAAGAGGTGGCAAAACCACGAAGGGTGTGGTTGCAGTCAGAAGCCACAAGACGCTGAGGTCCAGTACAAGACAATAACAAAACTCCGAAGACTAAAAAGTTGTGCGAGCTGCATACATCAACTGATAAGGTACTCCTGACAATTAAAAATAAAGGACGATAAAGTGAGTCAGAGGGGTAGAGAAAGCAGCGAGACAAAGCACCTAGTGAAAGATCCAGGTGTTAACACACACCAGCAAAGGACAGGATAGCAAAGGAAAATACATGACAGCGAAACAAAGAAGGGGAATTCACCAAGCAGTGTCAGGATTGCATAAAGTGACAAGCAAATCAAGATAACGTTCATAAAATAAAATGTGTTAGATGCAGATTTGTTAAATGCAGTGATTGGTGAGATGCAAGGACAATGAATAAGAGGTGGTATTCAGCAAGACGAAAAGCCCTAGCCCATTATTTAGATCAAAGTAGCACTTACATTATGCAGAAAAAAATAACACACAGGACAAGACGTTCAATATTGCCAGTCACTGTGGAAAATCAATATTCGAGGCAATCACCAGAGCTGCTATAAGCTTCATATTTATGTGAGAGAGAGATAAATCAAGTGTGAGAGAGCAGAAAGGAGTGGGGCTAGGCTGCAGCCTCAACAAGCTCTGGGCATTGCGTGGCGGGGGAGTGGGGCGGGGGAGCGCATTCCTTTGAAGTCTGATGTGGGGGGCGAGGGAGCTGATTCCTTTGAAGTCTGATGCCGAGGCTCAGACAAATGGTATGGTGTGCGATGTGGCTGGCGATGTGCATGCGCCTGGCTCACATGAACTGTACCAAATCCGCAGTTTGGGTAGACTTTTGAAAGCCTTACAATAATCTCGCCAAACAAGCATTGCTAAAGCAATGCTGTAGGCCGAAACCTAAAAAGCAGAAAAAAAGAGGCGACATGGGGGAGGTTAGGGGTTAACAGGAGACAGAGGGAGAAAGGAAGAGGAGTAAAGTAAAGTAAAGTCCACATTTGTAAAGCGCACAATCACCCGTAAGGGTCTCTAGGCGCTGGGGGGCCGTCGGGGAGATTAAGCGAGCTATTGCCCAGAGTCACATGGTGCTGGGCTAACCTGCCGCCGGAGCCGGGGATCGAACCGCGGTCCCCAGATTCCAGCGTCAGTCGCCCTGGCCGCGGCGCCACACCTCTCCCACTAAGTGAAGTGGAGGGTGGGGTACATGAGAGCCTTTAAACAGCCTACAGGGTCTGTAGAGGGCACACTGAAACTTGTGAGGCGGGCTGCATGCTAAGCACACAGGAGGGGGCTCTGTGCATTTCAAAAGCAGACAGAGAAAGTTAATACTTCTTCTGCCTACTTCCCTGTTGATCACTATCTCTTTACTGGCTCAGTGGCAGCTCAGAGCCAGTAAAGAAAGGGAGAACACCATAAAAAAAATAATTATAATAATTTGCAGCCAATTTTGTAAACAATTGCAGGATATTTTTTAAATGTCGATTTTGCGATGTTTTTGCAAATTGCGAAATCCTGGGGGGTTGGTGAAAAGTATGATGATCATAGAGGCGAGGTTACTGTGGTATGCGATGCAACACTTAGTGTATTGGATGAAGAGGAGGGTTCACAGTTTTTTTCATTACTCTAGAAGCTTTGAGCATCTCTGCAGGCCCCTCTGTGGCATTTCTCATGACCATAATCTACCTAGCTGGTTACCGTACGTGGTTGTCTGCTGTCAGATGTTGTGTTAAGGTTTATGCTTCTGGGGGCGCCAGAGAGCCGGCAAGCAAGATGGCCGCACTCTAGTGAGGCTAATGCTGGCGGGGTCACCAATCCTTCACCATCCTCCATATGAGACACTCCTTAATGCCTGAAAAGCGCAGTTGACAATGCTTACTGTGCCCCAGCGAGGAAGATAAAGAGCCGGGGCGCCATTATTGATGAGAAAGACGTAAACAGCAACTGCGGCCTAGAGAGTCCACTGAAATACAATTGCTAGACCGTAAGTTGCAGCTGATGACCTACTTTTTTTTAATTATTATTACTTGATTCGGTTGTTAAAACCATCAAATAATACATCCAACAAAACAAGCTATATGAGTTAGAAAAAAGTAAATACACAAAACATACATCAAAATACTTATGTAAACATTTCATGTCATAGCCCCCAGCGGATAGTAACTGCCGAGCGGGAAGTATAATACAATACAGATAATACTATATGGACTTTTCCGCAGCACTGCAATTAGATATTAAGATCATATCCCAAAACGATTATCTATAAAAATGAAGATACATATTAACAAGATAATAGACTAATACAGTTAAATGGATAACATTCTGAATAAAAAAACATGTAACATACATGCAATAGTTGCGGTAATACTTGATTTCAATCCTCATTATAGGGTCATACCGAGGGATAAAGTGACCAATGCTTCAAAATCAGTGCAACTAGCGGTACAAGCAATAAACACCCGCTAAACAGTAGGACACAACCCCATTGATGGAATCATTTCAAGGACTAAAGTGATCAGTGCTTCAATATCCATACCAAATAAGAGCAGCAATAAATGTACACAGATAGTATACAACAGAAGCAACATTAGCTCCATGCATTAAAAACTAATCACAGAAAAATAAGATACTTATTCATAATTGGGGGATGTGGAAAAAAAGAGAAGTCCATAGATCATTTACGAATTGATTTTTTAGAACGCTATTTGTTTGTGCAAAAGTGCCTCTAAAAGTGTACTGACAGCGACGTAGGCTGCAGTTGGGGAGTGCTTTTTAGTCTCTTAGAAGTTTAACGAGGTCTTAAAGCGAGGCTCAAGTGACTTGGACGGTCACTGATGTTGTCTGGGCCTGGCCTGAATCAAGGAAGGCATTTCAGAGGTCATTTATTTATACTTACTCGTGCACCACCGACATGCGCAGTGTGTGGCTTAACCCCTTCCATGCGTGGCAAATTTACGCACTGTGTGGACGTTTTTAAGAGTGGGCGGGATTCGAACGGCCCCCCGGCTGTCCTCCGCATACGCCCACCGTGATGCATGATGGCAGGGGGCCGTCATAAGCATGCAAGGGTTTAAGGGGCACATGCATCAAAGCCTTTTGCGAACGGTGCGATTCGCAAAAATTGGCCGTTTGCGATCACAAAATTTGCTTTTGCGTTGTATTAAGGGTCAAGGCCCTCGCAATTTGAGAATTCGCAATTAATTGCGAGTTCTCAAATTGCGATTTCATTTAAGGAATCGCATTTTGCGATTCCTTAAATGCAATGCATGAAAGTTAAAAAATCTGCGATTTCGCAAATAGGGGGAGCAAATTACCATGAAGTTCAACTTCATGGTAATTTGCAAAAACTTTGAAAAATGTACTTTTGTGCATTTTTCAAAGTTTCATGTTGCGCACACACATGCTCTAAGGGCATGTGTGTGTGCAACATATGTGCACAGATCAATTTCAGGGGTGCAACAGGGTGTCATTTGGACACCCCTGAACCCTTGGAATTGCATTCTCAATTTGCGATTCGCTAATTGTGAATCACAAATTGAGAATGTCTTTCCATTCATTCCTATGGGCCTCTAGGCCCATAGGAAAGAATGGGGAGGTATTCCTTAATTGCGACTCACAATTTGCGAGTCGCAATTAAGGAATATTTAGAAATCACAATGTTTTTAGCGATTTCTTCATGCATAGTCTTTTGCTATTCCTTATTAGCAAATCTTTATTTTTCGCTAATAAGGAATCACAAATTGCATTGTTGATGCAAGTGGGTCTAATCTACTAGCCTTATTAAAAAGCCAAGACATGCAGTGTGATAGGCACTTTGGCAGTGTTGATTGTTGGCCATTAGTTCTTTCAAAGCCTATTTCTGCAACTTTCTGCCGACAGCACGCAGACTGCAGTTAGGGCGTAGTCTTAACTTTAGTCTCTTTGAGTCTTCCTCGAAGAGAGAGTACTACACTTGAAGTTAGCCAAAAGGACGAGAAGCGATACCTCGAAGAAAGAGTAGATTCTCTTGGGGTGCATTTGCCACCATGGCATTGGCACCATCATTCACCACCACTATGGCATATTGCTATGCAATACAAATACAGAGTAAGAGTCTATGACATTTGTTTCAAAGTAGTGAAAAAACTGCTTGGTGATCATTTGTTTTCCTTTTTTCACCCTTTCGCACATCAGCGCATAAATAAATCTGATGACATATCTGTCTCACCTGATGGGAAAATTATTATGTGGAGACAGTGTGGAGTCAGTGACAACTGGTGCTCGGGCTGGAAGTGCCTGCAGCCATTGCTCAGTGTGAATCTCACCAGCCCTCAAGGCAGCAGCACTTGTAGCCCCTGGCGTCTGTTTGCTTCACTCAAGTTGTGCATCGAAGGCATGGAATTTTTTCTCCAGAGTCCAAAGTAGTTTATAGCCTGTTCTGAGGCCTGTGTTTCTGGCATGAAAAATGGCTTTTGGGTAAGACAGGTTCTTATAAAGAGAACGGACTGAGGCTCCTACCATTTATATATATGTTTTTATTTGTTTCAATATTTTAAGTCTGCACTTTCACAACTGCTTTATAGTCCTTCTTGCCTTCTCAAATGTGCTCGAAAATACACCATTTGGCCACTTCTTTTTTTTTAATTTCCTGGGGGACAACCCCCCTGGATCCCCTTTTGCCAGTCAGGTTCGCTCCCTATACTGGTTAACCACACAGCACTTGTACCAGAGTTTTATGCCTCACCACTTCCAAATGTTACCAGCTGCCACTGCTAGAGTCTCCTCAAAAAATGATAGTGAGGCCCTTATTGACCACTTTCCACAGTGGTATATTCTCATCACTGGCGTACTTGTAGTCAATTGCATCATCAATGGGCATTTCCTCCACTAAGAGGTTGAGTCTCTGCCCTAAGAGACATGGTGGGATCTGTATAGGAAAAGTGATCTATGCAGTGTTTACAGTCGGTGTATGTGTCTGGCTGCACTAAACACACCTTACTTACAGCGCACTGCTCACAGAGCCCCTGTGGCTGACAGCGCCCTTCAAGTTAGTGATCTATGCAGTGTTTACAGTCGGTGTATGTGTCTGGCTGCACTAAACACACCTTACTTACAGCGCACTGCTCACAGAGCCCCTGTGGCTGACAGCGCCCTTCAAGTTAGTGATCTATGCAGTGTTTACAGTTAGCTTATGTGTCTCCACAAACATTATAAAAACAGATGTGTTTACAGTCTGTCTGCTTACACTAGTGTGACATATCCATATAGTGCTGTGTGCACAATTTGTTCATGTATTTACATTAAGCACAAGGTGCAGATGGTGCATGATTTACCTTCTTACCTGTGTCTCTTGTAGGCATCTGGCTCTGTACATACTATACCAAAATGAGGTATAGTGTGTACAGAGTCCAGTGGAGCCTCAAAGGTAGGCAGAAGTAAAAGTAGATAGCACCTTACTCTCTATTTGTGGTGGTGTGGGCGAGCAGTAACGCTTTATCAGAGGGTAATGTTAAGCGTTTGTTGTACACACTCAAGCAAGAAATTATGTCACACACTCAAAGACTGAACTCAGACCAATTTGTTTGTATCAAAAATATTATTTAGTCATTTTATTGCTAGAGCCATGCCAAGCCTGGCCCAGGTAAGTGAGATAATGCTTTGCAAACTCTTATGCAGTGATTTACAATTTAATACAAAATTAAATGCAGTTGGTTGAATTACAGATATGTTAACAGTTCGAAATTACTTTTGAGTTACTTTACAGATTACTGTGCATGTTACTTTGTAGATTACTTTTTGAGTTACTTTTTCTAATCAGTGTGATATGCCTAGATGTCACACTGAGACATTTCGTAGACAAAAGCTAAGTAATTCACTTTTTCTACAGATGCAGTTCTTCTTTGTTTCATACAAACCAACTCCACACAGAAGAATTTTGAAGGAAAAACAGTCAATATAATCCTATGGAGGGAAATGAAGTTAACGGTTTGCAGATAAGACCTTATTTGTGGGCATTGGTATTCTGGGGTTAGAACCAGGTTTCCTTCAGGGTCGAGGAAGCACTCTCAGAAAACCCTCAGCGGCACTAGGGTGGCCGCCCAATGCTGAGGCCCAATGTTTTCCAAATGGGGATGGGGGCTTTCGGGTGGTGGATGCTCACAAGCAGGCCACAGGGTTGTGGGAGCAAAGCTCCTGGTGTTAGGCTCAGGGCAAAGGGGGTTCCGAGTTATCACACAAGGTGCACCCACAGCGGCACAGGGGTGCCTGGGTGCAGGGTGCTGTTTTGGTGTCAGGCGCCCTGTTGTTTTCAATAGGAGTTGCCTGTTTTGGAATTTGGCTGCAGGCTCAGTCCAGGAAGACTTCCAGGAGGAACCGATAGCTAGGCAGGTGTTGGAGGGCTTGGGGACGAAGTTGCACCTCAGGTTCTTTTCTCCAGGGAGCACGGCGGATGGATGCAGGGGTGTCTTTTGAGGTCGGATTTCACCTTACCGTGCCACTCGTGGTTGCGGGGGCTCCATGCAGAGGCTGCAGGCAATTTTGGGGAGTCCTTGAGGGGTCAACCCACAGTGGACTCAGACTTTGGAGCGCTGTGGGACCTCGCTGGGACCAGTGGGCCACCCAGATTCGGGCCATGGGCATCGGGTGCAGTGGTGGTTCCAGGCGTCTGATTACTTTGTCCTCAGCAGGCTCCGAGTCTTTCTTGGCTATTTCTTTTGAACAGAGCTGCTGTTCACAGGAGATCCGGTCTTTGTTGAAGGTAGTCAGTCTTCCCAAGGGTTCTGGAGGTCGCTGGCTGCAGGACAAGGTGATTTTTGCCACAGGATCTCTGGATACTGCAGACGGGCCGGTAGGGCTGGGGAATAGTCAGTTGTTCTCTGCAGTCTCCTCTGCTGGGCATCTACTTTTGTCCTTCTTCTTCATAGCAGAGTTAACATGTTTGCAGACCGTGTACCTACCTCCTCTATCAAACTTTGCCAACAGTGCACCGTTTACAAAAAAAGTCATGGGCATATTCACAATGAAGTGGCTGCGCGCTGCGTTAGCCTCCTTGTCTTAATACTGTGATCCGCCACTTCTGAAACACAGGGCTGCATTGTATTTACAAGGATACAGTGCAGCCCTGCGTTTCCCCCTGTGATGGCGCTAATTTAGCCACGTAGCGCCAATGCAGACACCCTTGCACCATAGTGCAAGTGTGCCTGTGTTGCAGGGGAAGATTGTTTTGCGCAGGATGGTGTCCCTTCCTGCACATAAACAACCTGAATGGGCATTTTTCAACTTCTATGTGTGCTGTTTAATGCAGCCTTCTATGTGTGCTGCTTAATGTAGCACACATAGAAGTCGCAAAACGTAATTTTTTTAAATGATTGTTTATGTGCAGGAAGGGACATCTTCCTGCACATAAACATTCAATGGTGCTTTGCTGTTTCTATGTGTGCTGCACAATGCACATGGAAACAGCAAAAATGAGGAGAAATTAAATATTTCTCATTGTTGTGCCTGGGTAAGATCAGGTTTTCCCTGGTCTTAATTTTGGCGTTGCCCCATATCTATGCCACCCTTGTAAATATGAGGCAGCGTCAAAATCAATGGGTGTTGCCGAGAAACGCCAACCACAACACCCATTGCCTGCCCCTTTAATGCTAAATCTAGAGTGAAATGGTGCGCTGTTTACACGGCAGCGTTAAACCACGTTAAGTGGGTGATCAAGGCAGCGTTAAGCCATGTTAAGTAGCTTAATGCTGCCTTGTAAATAAGGTGAAGCCCCTATCACCACCACAGCATCAGAAAAAGTGCCCCTCAGTTTTTAAGAATGGGGGCATATTTTGAGCATGAACAAGCACAGACATACTCGAGTGCTCTTGGCTTTGTCATAGCTTGCTGTAATATTTCACTCAGATTTCCACAGACTGCATATGCTGTCAGCTCCACAGCCACTAAGCCGCTAAAATAAGAAAAGCAATTTTATTGAAGAGCAGACGTCTAATGTCTAATAACGATGGGCCAGATTCACAAAAGTTATCTGAGACAAAATCCTAATTTTACGACTTTCGGAATTCACAAAGGGCATTTAGGAGTAGTAAAGTTAAGATTTTGTTTCAGTTAAACTTAAGTTTTGATCTTAAGTTTAACTTGGCTAAAATGTGCCCCTTTTTTCACACCAATGCACAGTCTACACGATAAGGCTGGTAGCAAGATTTGTTCTTTGTGGAAAAACATTTCAAGTACTATCCTAGAAGTGAAATATGTTTTCAAAACTCTTTATCAACTCCTAATGTAAGGCCTAATCTAGGTTAATTTTGGGTGCTTGGCACATTTAGGCCTTCTTTTTTAAAGGGAAAACATGCAATACTAAAGGTCACAGATAACATATTTAACCACATGTCTGCAGCAGCCTATGACCAACAGAGACTTCAGACCTCTTTAGACCATGTAGAATTTCCCAGGATTTGAACTAAAAATGGAAAGCCCTCCAGTATGCAGGCAGTATACAATTTACATTGTATTATCTTTGCCTACGTGGTGTTGTTTGGATAAAGTTTTTCTACAGAAGAAACTAAATTATATATTACATTTGCCTCTTGAATAAACACTATGAGTCCCGTTTTCGTGTTCGCATAATCCATAAGCATTACTTTGCTTTAAGTAGGAAGAGCTCGCCCCTGAAGTTGAGGCCTGAGAAAAATATTTTGATAATACACACCCTTAGTTTTTGTGGAAGTAACATTTACTTTTGGGTCTCAACCATAACTTCACTCTTCACACGGATTTGCCTACAATAGAAGGCAATTTAGGCTAAAATGAAGGTACATCTTCTATGTTTTTCTGCTTTGAATCTTCACTGTCACATCTCTGTCCACTTTTTACATTTTCCTAATCCGTTTTCATATTCCTCATCATTTGGAAATTTCACCTCTGGCACAGTCCATGATATCCTCTGGGATAAGACCTTCCAGCCACTCTACTATGCCACAGAAAAGGAGACTGCAAATGATAGGCAATAGTTGCTTAATCTCCACAACGGCGGCCCACCCGCTGCGGGATGCCTGGCTTTCAACCTGGGGATACCCAGTAGGGGTTATCTCACAGGGAAAAGCCAGGACGGGTTCCCAAGGCAAGCGCCTTGATGCCTTGGGGTGATACGTGCGCTATATAAGTCGCAATACATACATACATACATAGGCCATGAGACAGGATTCTTGTAACATTCTGCCTCTCACCCCTCTCATCTACAAGTGAATCTACACCTCAAAAACGTTTGGGCCCTGATTCAGAGTTCGTTGGAATGAAGGCGATATTTCTAGCGTCTAATAAATAACGATACCCCAGGGGGCGTTATTTATGAGTGCAATAAATAGCATCTCTTCCTAGTTTTGGGGGAATAACATGCGGCTATTGATGCTTCGTGCACCAAAATCCACATAGTACGGTAACTACTGTATATTTTTACCTGGTTAAATTAAGACAGGCTTGTCCTGTCAAAATTTAAGGAAGGGTGGGGTAGTAAACGCACCCATTGATTACTGGGTGCATTAAAAAAAATCAGCTTGGAATTCCGCCCCCTGCATAAACAGGAGTTTGCGCAGGGGGCGGAAAACACTGAGCCATTCAAAAGCAGAAACTATATCTTCTGACACTTAGTGCTTAACACAATCCATCACCCTGGACTGGCATCAAAGAGACTTAGTCTGCTTCCGGTCCTTTAAATGCCTCGCTGAAAACCCCATCAATCTATATTAATCAATTTTTTTATTTACATAGCGAAACAAAGATTTGGTTTGGGTGATCTTACATAGGTGAAATCATGCTACAGTGGATCCTATAATTCCACATCTGCAAGACATTCCACCAACCAATTTCTGCAGATGCCTTCAATTTCCCAATTGATGTTCTTTCTTGCACCCTACAATAGTACACCAACTTTCTGCTTCAAACATGGGAAACCGGGTAACGTCTGTTCTTCAGTCCTCTAACACTGTGTATCTAATGAGTGATCATATACGCTTGCTTACTGTGCCTTCGATCACTCAAACATCCTCAATGTTAAGTGAAATAGCTAATATAATCTCATTGCTAAACCCATAATTATTTTCTTAAATTCCATGACTCCAGCATTCAAACGTATTACCACTTCCTTTAACATTAAACAAGTGCTCAGTAGGTACAATAATTCACCAATGCTTTAGGTTATTTCAAAAAGAAATTGTGATGGATGACCGGCTCGCCATCTTTCTAGAAGTAATTTATTGATAAAGAGCAGCTGACCGATTAGCTCTGTGCAGTTTGAGTGCTCCTCTGTTTAAACCTACAGTGAATCAGATATTACACACCTACTGCAATGTTATATACATAGTTTCAAACACATCAAAATCCTTATATTTATATTTACATGTATTATTTGGTTACACTCTTTTACATACCTAGCCCCCCATAACAGTGCCCCCATGACAGGGCCTCTTTCAATCCAGACTAGGAGAGAAGAAGGCCATGCCTGTCCTAAACAGCCAAATGAGAGGAGAATTGCAAGGCAGGCTGAAGGCCACATAGTTCAATAGAGACCACTAAATGGTACTGAGATGCCAGCCGTTCAGACATTTCTATAAGCACTCAGGATAAGCCAACATATTACTTATTCCTGTCTCTAGGATCAAGCTGTCAAATTCCTATGCCATTCCTTGTTAGTTGGAAGAAGTGACCCACCTAGCTCCAACCACATCCCAATTGTGATTACATATCATTCAATTGCACACACATATACTCCTAGGACAACTCATTATTTCCACAACTCCCAAGGAGGATCAAACATCATATACACATATTCTGAAGAGGTAGCATATCTCCCCCCTGTAACATCTTCAGGAGATTGGTAACCCCATACAAAGATACTGCTGGATCATCTTAGAACTTTCCTAGCTGGTGGGAAGACATGTGGATGGCCTTAAGAACACACATACATAGGTGAGCATGCATGCACACACACACACACACACACACTGAGTACTGCAATTAATTGTCATTTTCCTCATTCTTCTCAACATATTCTTCTCTTTTTCTGAGCCTCAGAATACCTTCAATCGTTAATGTTCAACCACATGGCAGCAACGAAACTCTTCGGTGTCGAAGAGGCCAATTTCTTATGGTCCTGAGAAAGGGCACTGCTTTGCATTTGGAGTATAACTTTTTATTAATAAGATATTTCACAAAGTGCCTAGGGGTATGGGTTTCTATATGTTCCACATTGAGGCGAACATGCCAAGCACCAATTATCTAAATTACAGTTGATAACAATAAAAATAGCATATTTCAACAATCTATACACAAATTATTATTAAAGGTGTGAAAATTATGAGAGAGTCCCTGTGGAACTTTACAAAAGTAATCTGGAATTTTGGGCCCCAGTCATCACCAATAACATTAATTCTGCCTGCAACTCGAAAATACAATCTTCATGGCACACTGCTGTTGTTGCACCAGGGTTTAAAACAGACAACAAGCAGGAATCATGTTGTTATAGACCAATCTCTCAGTTGGATTCCGTGGTTAAAGTGCTTGATCGGGCTATCTTACAAATGATCCAGGATTGGGTGGAGGACGTTCATCTGAGGCCCATTATGGTTTCAGAACCGATCTGGGCACAATAGAACAATGTCTCAACCTGCATCTAATAATCAGCAAATACAGTGTTGCCAAGCGAGGTCAGTTGTTTTTATCACTTAAGGATGTTAGTAGTTCCTTTGACCAAGTGAATCGATCAAATGTCTGGGCTACTTTATTGGGCATAGGGCTGGACAAGGCTTTAATTGATTTTCTACAACTTTACTACCTGTAAAGCAAAGCTTAAGTGAGCTATGGCCCAGGGGGTGAATGCTTTGATTCCTTTGCACTAGAGAGGAAAGTTCAACGGAGTTGTGTCATTGCCCCAATATTATTTGTGCTTTATATAAATGACCTCAATCCCTTTTTAATTACATATTGTAAGGACAAGCCGGATTTGAAGTCTAGACCCGTCCTTGTTTTGATATTTGCTTATGACACTGTTTTAATGGCTAGAACGGACTTTAAGCATTGATTAATAGTTTTTTGGCATTCATGGGCAATTTAAATTTTGAAACTAACTTTAGTAGAACCTATTACATGGTCTGCAGTAGAACCAACAGTAAGTTTAGATCTAGTTCCATCAAGGCAAGAATATGGGCAAGGTGGCGTACTTCCTCTATTTGGGTATTACCTTTGACTCCTCCAATTCCTGGGTACAGTGCCTCTCTGATAGGTGTGTGAAATTTAACTAAGCTGTAGGTGTCCTACGTAGTTTTGCCCAGAAGATTATAATAAACGATTCCCCCCTCTTCTGGAAGTATATAATTTCAAATGTATTCCAATTCAAAGTTATGGGGTGTCCATTTGGGGTTACCAACGCAACCAGAATCTGCAGGTAGAAGAAAAACATGTTTGTAGGCAGCTCCCAGGGCTTTCACCCAGTAGCCTGCATCTCACCCTGGAGGATAATGTAAAATTAGGACCCTTATTGTGGTAGCCTTTTGGAGTAATCGCCACACTTCATTGAATTGTTCTGTCAATGAAGATGGCTAGTCCTGCAGTTATAGGTTTTTGATTTTTCGACTACATTATATTAAAAGTTAGCCATCATGCTAAGAAGGCCAGACCTAATTAGCAGCCTGTAGGGCATATCCTAAGAGGAAAAGGCATGGGTTTAGGAGAAGCATATAACCCATGATACACTATCTAAAGAGAGGGAGGAGCTGAAGAAGCCATTGATACAAGAATATGGATTAATTCAAATATCTCCAGGCCTGGAGCTATATTTGAATCTTGTTATACAGGCATGGTAGAGATCTCTGCTCATTATATTCCACCTAGTTTTCCTTCAAAGCCTTCTATGTTTTCCTTCAGGTCAATCTGACCCTGCAGGGATTTCAATATGTCCATGTGATGAATTCTACCCTCAAACACTTTTTCACTTTGTCTTTTTTTGCACATTATATAATAATTTTTGCAGACATTTCTTGATACCTGTATTTAAAGATTATGGGTTTGTTGAATGTAAATCAGTTTTGCTCTTTTTAAATATGTTAGATCCACCAGCTATATGTAAAGTTGAGGGGAGCTTCTTAAAGTCAGCATTAAGCTATTGGAAATCTTTTTGCTTTTTTATACCTGGTTCTGCCACCTTCTTAATATGTCTTTGAAATGAGTTTTCTGACCACTAATTGTGTATTTTTTATCTTTTAATATATTTCTTAAATATTTAAGCTTTATTGCTGGGCTTTTATGATTATTTTTTGATAATTGAAAAAAGATTCTGCCTATCTGTCTACTGAAGGTGTGAAAATGATTTCTGAAAATGTTTCAATTATGTTCCATTTCAATGCATGCAGGTGCTTAGAGCTTGGAATGCTTCTAAACGTATCTACTCAGGCGACGGCTCCTCTATTCCCAGTCTGTCATATAGAGTTAGTTTGCCCCAAACATGGCACACAAGACATTGTGCACAAGGACACATGGGGGCAGCTACCACATCAGGCATGCAGCTCTTCTACCAGCCTCTAGTGGGCGTCCATTTCGTCACGATCTTCCCTCCTGAATGGACATAATAGACAGTATGCATGGCCGCTGTAGCACAGGACTGGAAAAAAGGAAGAAAGAAAAAACCAAAGTCACACAAAGTCACATCACAGATTGGACTTCAGTGAAAAAAGAAATCTTAATGTAGTGTGCAACGCCAGAGTCTTGCAGCCTATACGTTCTGCAAATAACAGGTGCTGCTATTACTCAACCCCACGAAACTCACTAAGGCTATTCACTAACTGCATTTTGTACGTTAATGTGCTGTAACGTTTTCTTTTATGTTCTTGGTTTAAAATAAATATTGTAAATTATTATACTTTAATAGTTTACATTAAAAATTTTTAATATACATTATTCTTTTTCCCTATACTTTACCAAAGGTAGATCTACATCCCTGTAGTGGTGATGTCCAACTACATGTGAGCAGTAACTTTACCCTCGTAAATTTGTCTCTATTCCCTGTTTTCAGGGGTAAAAGACACGTTAAGTCTATACGTAGAAATAAAGTCAGACTCAGAAATGGTGAGTAGCAAGAAAGAGTAAAGTTACTCCCGGATGTAAGAGTAATGTACACATGAGGAAATTTGACTTTTTCAGTACGGCGCTTTGTATTCACCTCAGAAATGTAGAAGATTGACTTAGTTATGCTGAGATTCATTCTTGAAGTCTGCAGGTTGCAAATATCTCTGCAAAAGGTGCTCTACCAAATGAGCTAACTTACCAGTTATTATCTATGCTGCACCTCACCTGCGCCCTGTTCTGTACCTGAGCAACCGTTAGTTTAATTATTTTGCATATTATGCATCAACATAGAGGCCCTCATTTGCAGAGTGTAGGAATACCATTCACATACCTGGAATTACTAATAGAAGTGGTATTGCCAGTTTCAAGATGTGTGAATATTACAGTATTCCAACTTGCAGCCAGAGAGACTCCTAAAAAGTCCAGACCCCATGTGAGTACCTCTGAATATAGAAATATATATATATATATAATATAAATATATATTTTATATATATATATATATATATATATATACATATATATATATATATTTTTATATTTATATAATGTCCACCAAACTGTCCTAACTTCGAAATGTGCTCTTTGCACAGCTGGTGCGCGTGTCGAGGCAGGACAAGCCTCGTGATTATTTCCTTCACCAAGACGCCAAAAATAGCACGCGCACTCTCACAGATCTCAGATTAACAATTCATTTCGTTTGTAGCAGTGCCATTCTCCCCCTTCACCAACGCGTTTCACCCTTCTGGGCTTGATCACGGTGTAAAATATCATCAGTCCCTTTTCTGTTTCAGTCTTTTGTACCTATCCACCACTTGGCAAATTAAGATGTATTGTGGGAAAGGTAGTTTGTAAAATATAAATATATATAACACCCCAATTGTGCAAATGTGATTTTACATATGAGCTAGAGTCACTTTTTTTCTTTTTTTTTCTTATTTCATACATTAAAAACAAGAGTGTCTTTATTTGAATCATAGTGCCACATATTCATGTTTCTTTGGGATCTTTGTCACGACCAGGTCTTTCACATATTGAGTATAGTACAAATATGTTAATATGATATCGTTTTTCCATCTTTCCTCTGCGTGATAGTCTCAGTGACTCCACGGTTCAGTTCCTTTTACATTTGAGGATGGGAAACAATGTTGCTTCCGATTATCCGCGATCTATTTAATTCTTCTTGTTGTTTGTTATTAAGGCTCAGTGCCTTATTAGTCTCAACTGGTCTGATTTTTCAATTGTTCCCACTTTTTTGATTCTTGTTCTGCTTTTTCTGATCCATATAAGAATTTCGGAGGTTTTCTATTCAATCATTTTTAGGTCTCGCCTGTCGATGCGCATGCGCATCGAGCTTGCGAGCCTATTGCGGCTTAAACAAGCTTTAACTAAGAAGCAAGGAATCGTGGCGATTCCTTGCAGTGCCCGTGACTTTTAAGCTCAATGCGCATGTGCATTGAGCTTAAAAGGGCGTGCACAGCCGCCCGCATTCCTCCGACACCTTTGAAGTGCAGCTTAGCTTCACTTCAAAGGCCCGGCTTCTTCACACCCACATGCCGCTCTGCCCCGCTCCGCCCCCTCCCCTGAGTCATCCTGCCTGCCCAGACTTCTCCTCCCCCCTAATTACATCCCGCTTTCACTTGTTTTTTGTTCCGACTCGACGTGCACAGCTACCCTCCCCCCGCCCCCTCCCGCCACGCAATGCCGAGAGCTTGTTTGGAGCTGCAAACAATCTTGTCATCTGTTTTGTTTTGATGGGTCCCCGTCTAGGCTGGCGTTTCTAAAAGGCTGACTTGGTTTGTTTTCCTTCGGTTAATAAACAAAATAAAAGTAGAACTACCTCCATGCTGCTTATGCTGCCTCTTAAATAAGGTCTAGCTGCTAGGGCTTCTGCTTTCAGCCTCTACCCTCTTCTAAATAGTGCCTCTTAGAGCGTGTCATACGGGCTCGCTCCCTCTGACAGCATTCCTTGCATCTCTTAAAGGGGCAGAGACAGCTAGCGTCTTGCAACCCGATTCGTTCCGCGGACGGGACTCCAGCGGAGCTAAATAACTCCCTAGTGCCAGTTCAATTCACCGTTGCGTCACATCATTCATCACATCATTCATAGAAAGACTTGTCTTGGAAAACAAATGCGTCATATCATTCACAGAAAGACATGTTTGGGAGAAAAAAATGAACCATTTCTAAAAGTTTACCAACTGCTTTGCTTGTGGCATGCCCAGTTAAGTTTCAACGGAAAAGAGAGCGAGTGCGTGTGAACTGAGCTTCCGAACGCGCGCTAGTGATCGTATTCTCGAGTCATTTATTTATTTATTTTTGCGGCTTTATGAAGCGTGAGCATTGCCAAAAGGCGTTAACATGCTTTACAAAGAAGAGAAATAAATTATAATGAGTGATAATAGATGAGCGATAAGGAGGTGTCGAAAATGAATCTAAGGCAATAATCAGTTTTACATTTAAAAGTAGTTAAATATATGGGTGCAGATTTCATTGAAACTTAAATGAACTGTTGGTTCTAATCGCAATTCACATATCAACAAAACAATAAATGGTAGATGGCGATAACAAGATGACAATTTGAGGGAAGTTAAGCATTTTAATGTAATCTCTTCAATCAAGCCACTTCGTCTAATTCATGACATTGCTGATTTAGGTCAATGACGACTTAACGTCATTTTTTTTTTCTCCCCCAAAAGATATTTCACAAATCAGCAGCGAGTTGTTAGGGGTACAAAGGAAATCTTCACACTCTTTTTATACACTTCACTTTTGTGCTAGAAATGCCTGGATTTGACAGACACCTTCCATGGTTTCGTGTAGTGTTTGCTGTAGTGTTATATTATGTTGTTATATATTTATACAGCGGGATCACCAATTCCTTGGCGTCTTGGCGTTCTGTTCAAACCCCAGTCTGCAGCTGTGATTCATCCATCACAGTTTCTGCATTGCAGATTTTGTTGCACGGCCACATTGCTGTGGATAGGTGATTTGGCATAATAAAATCATGTTTTAAAAATATTATTTTATTCTGTGCCAATTGATTGTAGTTTGCACTCGCCACAGGCAGCACAGTCACACACCCAATGCCACTCACACATGCAACGCCACTCACACACGCAACGCCACTCACACACGCAACGCCACTCACACACGCAACTCATCCACGCAACCCCACTCATCCACGCAACCCCACTCATCCACGCAACCCCACTCATCCACGCAACGCCACTCACACACGCAACGCCACTCACACACGCAACGCCACTCACACACGCAACGCCACTCACACACGCAACGCCACTCACACACGCAACGCCACTCATCCACGCAACGCCACTCATCCACGCAACGCCACTCACCGCCACTCACACACGCAACGCCACTCACACACGCAACGCCACTCACACACGCAACGCCACTCACCCATGCAACGCCACTCATCCACGCAACGCCACTCATCCACGCAACGCCACTCATCCACGCAACGCCACTCATCCACGCAACGCCACTCATCCACGCAACGCCACTCATCCACGCAACGCCACTCATCCACGCAACGCCACTCACACACGCAACGCCACTCACACACGCAACGCCACTCACACACGCAACGCCACTCACACACGCAACGGCACTCACACACGCAACGCCACTCACACACGCAACGCCACTCATCCACGCAACGCCACTCATCCACGCAACGCCACTCATCCACGCAACGCCACTCATCCACGCAACGCCACTCATCCACGCAACGCCACTCATCCACGCAACGCCACTCATCCACGCAACGCCACTCACACACGCAACGCCACTCACACATGCAACGCCACTCACACACGCAACGCCACTCACACATGCAACGCCACTCACACACGCAACGCCACTCACACACGCAACGCCACTCACACACACAACGCCACTCACCCACGCAAAGCCACTCATCCACGCAACGCCACTCATCCACGCAACGCCACTCATCCACGCAACGCCACTCATCCACGCAATGCCACTCATCCACGCAACGCCACTCATCCACGCAACGCCACTCATCCACGCAACGCCACTCATCCACGCAACGCCACTCATCCACGCAACGCCACTCACACATGCAACGCCACTCACACATGCAACGCCACTCACACACGCAACGCCACTCACACACGCAACGCCACTCACACACGCAACGCCACTCACACACGCAACGCCACTCACACACGCAACGCCACTCACACACGCAACGCCACTCACACACGCAACGCCACTCACACACGCAACGCCACTCACACACGCAACGCCACTCACACACGCAACGCCACTCACACACGCAACGCCACTCATCCACGTAACGCCACTCATCCACGCAACGCCACTCATCCATTTGCAAAACGAAAAAAGTTAAACTCTTCTATTGCGAGACCTATTGCATTTTCAATGCTTGTTCTCATTGATTTCCATTTTAGAGATGTACATACATCTCATCGTCCCCGTTCAATCCTGTTGGAAATTTGGTCTTAAATCTTATGATCAATTTCGATTCCAATCTCCGTAATCTCAATGTCCGATTGCCCCCTCTCTCATTTGCCGGTATCGTGGCCATTCCAAAGTAACTCATGTTTTGCCACGTCTTCCCTGGATGTGTTAACATGTGTTTGGACATTGCATAAGTTAGATCTTCGTTTTGGATTGCCTTGTGTGTTCTAATATTCTTTTCTTTAGAGGGCAAATTGTACTGCCAATGTATCTTTTGCCACATTGGCATTCCAAACAATAGACCACATATGTGGTGTTGCAGCTGATGGTATCTTCGATGTTAAACACCTTTCCTTGTGGATTCGCAATGCTTCCCAGATTTTTGCCAATTTTGCATGCCTTGCACTGGCTACATTTGCTAAAACCTTTTTGTAGTCCTTGAAACCATGTCTCTGGGCGTTTGTTGATGAAATGGCTATTGACCAACTTATCCGACAGAGAGGGAGCTTTTCTATATGAGATTTGTGGCCACTTGCCTAGTTGCTTGCCAATGTCGGGGTCCTTCATTAGAATGTTCCAGTATTTTTTCAAAGAGTTGCGTATCATTGGACTTTCCTTACTGAATGTCATCACCATTCTTATCGGTTCTTTTGTTTGATTTTCACTTTTCTTCTTACGAGGGTGTCAGACCTTTTTATTGCTCTTGCTTTAATTTCTCCTCGTCTGACATCATTATATTGATACCCTCTTTTTAGGAATCGACTTTTTGTGTTATTGAACTTGAGGTTCATTTCTTTTTCTTTGGAGCAGTTTCTTTTCATCCTGATGAATTCACCATAAGGTGAAGGATATATATATATATATATATATATATATATATATATATATATATATATATATATATATACATATATATATATATATATATATATATATATATATTCAGAGGTACTCACATGGGGTCTGGACTTTTTAGGAGTCTCTCTGGCTGCAAGTTGGAATACTGTAATATTCACACATCCTGAAACTGTCAATACCACCTCTATTAGTAATTCCAGGTATGTGAATGGTATTACTACACTCTAGGTGTTTTTGATGTACCTCTGAATATATATATATATATATATATATATATATATATATATATATATATATATATATATATATATATATATATAAACACACAGTTTTGCCTGCTGTAGAAAAAGCCGCAACACAGGTAAGTATTCGCCAAGACTTTAATAGGAGGTTGCTGCTCGGACTGAAAACGAAACTCCACCAAATAAATGTCCAGCTTAGCCTGACGCGTTTCGTGATGGGTCACTTCATCAGAGGCTTGAGCATGAGTGTCTTTGCACGTTAATTTCGGTACTCTTTAAATGTTCTCAACACCGCCCATGTGGGTGCGGCCACTGCTGTGGCATGCTGGATGTTGCAGTACCATCTCTTACTCCAGTGAGCTAACGTGTGCAGACTTCAATATCGGTACAAGTATTACCCTCGTGGGCTGTGATGTCCGTCTCTGGCCCTCGCTTACACTCTTGTTCCTCCAATATTGTGGCACCTGTGATCCAAAAAACCGGCGTCGTTAGGCGTCGATCAGGAAATGCTTTGCAGCATCCGCGCTTTTTCCGCGGCTCAGGCGGGGCCGCTCTCAATACAAACACACAGTTTTGCCTGCTGTAGAAAAAGCCGCAACACAGGTAAGTATTCGCCAAGACTTTAATAGGAGGTTGCTGCTCGGACGAGGGTAATACTTGTACCGATATTGAAGTCTGCACACGTTAGCTCACTGGAGTAAGAGATGGTACTGCAACATCCAGCATGCCACAGCAGTGGCCGCACCCACTTGGGCGGTGTTGAGAACATTTAAAGAGTACCGAAATTAACGTGCAAAGACACTCATGCTCAAGCCTCTGATGAAGTGACCCATCACGAAACGCGTCAGGCTAAGCTGGACAATTATTTGGTGGAGTTTCGTTTTCAGTCCGAGCAGCAACCTCCTATTAAAGTCTTGGCGAATACTTACCTGTGTTGCGGCTTTTTCTACAGCAGGCAAAACTGTGTGTTTGTATTGAGAGCGGCCCCGCCTGAGCCGCGGAAAAAGCCTGGATGCTGCGAAGCATTTCCTGATCGACGCCGGTTTTTTGGATCACAGGTGCCACAATATTGGAGGAACAAGAGTGTAAGCGAGGGCCAGAGACGGACATCACAGCCCACGAGGGTAATACTTGTACCGATATTGAAGTCTGCACACGTTAGCTCACTGGAGTAAGAGATGGTACTGCAACATCCAGCATGCCACAGCAGCGGCCGCACCCACTTGGGCGGTGTTGAGAACATTTAAAGAGTACCGAAATTAACGTGCAAAGACACTCATGCTCAAGCCTCTGATGAAGTGACCCATCACGAAACGCGTCAGGCTAAGCTGGACAATTATTTGGTGGAGTTTCGTTTTCAGTCCGAGCAGCAACCTCCTATTAAAGTCTTGGCGAATACTTACCTGTGTTGCGGCTTTTTCTACAGCAGGCAAAACTGTGTGTTTGTATTGAGAGCGGCCCCGCCTGAGCCGCGGAAAAAGCCCGGATGCTGCGAAGCATTTCCTGATCGACGCCTAACGACGCCTTTTTTTTGGATCACAGGTGCCACAATATTGGAGGAACAAGAGTGTAAGCGAGGGCCAGAGACGGACATCACAGCCCACGAGGGTAATACTTGTACCGATATTGAAGTCTGCACACGTTAGCTCACTGGAGTAAGAGATGGTACTGCAACATCCAGCATGCCACAGCAGTGGCCGCACCCACTTGGGCGGTGTTGAGAACATTTAAAGAGTACCGAAATTAACGTGCAAAGACACTCATGCTCAAGCCTCTGATGAAGTGACCCATCACAAAACGCGTCAGGCTAAGCTGGACAATTATTTGGTGGAGTTTCGTTTTCAGTCCGAGCAGCAACCTCCTATTAAAGTCTTGGCGAATACTTACCTGTGTTGCGGCTTTTTCTACAGCAGGCAAAACTGTGTGTTTGTATTGAGAGCGGCCCCGCCTGAGCCGCGGAAAAAGCCCGGATGCTGCGAAGCATTTCCTGATCGACGCCTAAAGACGCCGGTTTTTTGGATGACAGGTGCCACAATATTGGAGGAACAAGAGTGTAAGCGAGGGCCAGAGACGGACATCACAGCCCACGAGGGTAATACTTGTACCGATATTGAAGTCTGCACACGTTAGCTCACTGGAGTAAGAGATGGTACTGCAACATCCAGCATGCCACAGCAGTGGTCGCACCCACTTGGGCGGTGTTGAGAACATTTAAAGAGTACCAAAATTAACGTGCAAAGACACTCATGCTCAAGCCTCTGATGAAGTGACCCATCACGAAACGCGTCAGGCTAAGCTGGACAATTATTTGGTGGAGTTTCGTTTTCAGTCCGAGCAGCAACCTCCTATTAAAGTCTTGGCGAATACTTACCTGTGTTGCGGCTTTTTCTACAGCAGGCAAAACTGTGTGTTTGTATTGAGAGCGGCCCCGCCTGAGCCGCGGAAAAAGCCCGGATGCTGCGAAGCATTTCCTGATCGACGCCTAACGACGCCGGTTTTTTGGATCACAGGTGCCACAATATTGGAGGAACAAGAGTGTAAGCGAGGGCCAGAGACGGACATCACAGCCCACGAGGGTAATACTTGTACCGATATTGAAGTCTGCACACGTTAGCTCACTGGAGTAAGAGATGGTACTGCAACATCCAGCATGCCACAGCAGTGGCCGCACCCACTTGGGCGGTGTTGAGAACATTTAAAGAGTACCGAAATTAACGTGCAAAGACACTCATGCTCAAGCCTCTGATGAAGTGACTCATCACGAAACGCATCAGGCTAAGCTGGACAATTATTTGGTGGAGTTTCGTTTTCAGTCCGAGCAGCAACCTCCTATTAAAGTCTTGGCGAATACTTACCTGTGTTGGGGCTTTTTCTACAGCAGGCAAAACTGTGTGTTTGTATTGAGAGCGGCCCCGCCTGAGCCGCGGAAAAAGCCCGGATGCTGCGAAGCATTTCCTGATCGACGCCTAACGACGCCGGTTTTTTGGATCACAGGTGCCACAATATTGGAGGAACAAGAGTGTAAGCGAGGGCCAGAGACGGACATCACAGCCCACGAGGGTAATACTTGTACCGATATTGAAGTCTGCACACGTTAGCTCACTGGAGTAAGAGATGGTACTGCAACATCCAGCATGCCACAGCAGTGGCCGCACCCACATGGGCGGTGTTGAGAACATTTAAAGAGTACCGAAATTAACGTGCAAAGACACTCATGCTCAAGCCTCTGATGAAGTGACCCATCACGAAACGCGTCAGGCTAAGCTGGACAATTATTTGGTGGAGTTTCGTTTTCAGTCCGAGCAGCAACCTCCTATTAAAGTCTTGGCGAATACTTACCTGTGTTGCGGCTTTTTCTACAGCAGGCAAAACTGTGTGTTTGTATTTAGAGCGGCCCCGCCTGAGCCGCGGAAAAAGCCCGGATGCTGCGAAGCATTTCCTGATCGACGCCTAACGACGCCGGTTTTTTGGATCACAGGTGCCACAATATTGGAGGAACAAGAGTGTAAGCGAGGGCCAGAGACGGACATCACAGCCCACGAGGGTAATACTTGTACCGATATTGAAGTCTGCACACGTTAGCTCACTGGAGTAAGAGATGGTACTGCAACATCCAGCATGCCACAGCAGTGGTCGCACCCACTTGGGCGGTGTTGAGAACATTTAAAGAGTACCAAAATTAACGTGCAAAGACACTCATGCTCAAGCCTCTGATGAAGTGACCCATCACGAAACGCGTCAGGCTAAGCTGGACAATTATTTGGTGGAGTTTCGTTTTCAGTCCGAGCAGCAACCTCCTATTAAAGTCTTGGCGAATACTTACCTGTGTTGCGGCTTTTTCTACAGCAGGCAAAACTGTGTGTTTGTATTGAGAGCGGCCCCGCCTGAGCCGCGGAAAAAGCCCGGATGCTGCGAAGCATTTCCTGATCGACGCCTAACGACGCCGGTTTTTTGGATCACAGGTGCCACAATATTGGAGGAACAAGAGTGTAAGCGAGGGCCAGAGACGGACATCACAGCCCACGAGGGTAATACTTGTACCGATATTGAAGTCTGCACACGTTAGCTCACTGGAGTAAGAGATGGTACTGCAACATCCAGCATGCCACAGCAGTGGCCGCACCCACTTGGGCGGTGTTGAGAACATTTAAAGAGTACCGAAATTAACGTGCAAAGACACTCATGCTCAAGCCTCTGATGAAGTGACTCATCACGAAACGCGTCAGGCTAAGCTGGACAATTATTTGGTGGAGTTTCGTTTTCAGTCCGAGCAGCAACCTCCTATTAAAGTCTTGGCGAATACTTACCTGTGTTGGGGCTTTTTCTACAGCAGGCAAAACTGTGTGTTTGTATTGAGAGCGGCCCCGCCTGAGCCGCGGGAAAAGCCCGGATGCTGCGAAGCATTTCCTGATCGACGCCTAACGACGCCGGTTTTTTGGATCACAGGTGCCACAATATTGGAGGAACAAGAGTGTAAGCGAGGGCCAGAGACGGACATCACAGCCCACGAGGGTAATACTTGTACCGATATTGAAGTCTGCACACGTTAGCTCACTGGAGTAAGAGATGGTACTGAACATCCAGCATGCCACAGCAGTGGCCGCACCCACATGGGCGGTGTTGAGAACATTTAAAGAGTACCGAAATTAACGTGCAAAGACACTCATGCTCAAGCCTCTGATGAAGTGACCCATCACGAAACGCGTCAGGCTAAGCTGGACAATTATTTGGTGGAGTTTCGTTTTCAGTCCGAGCAGCAACCTCCTATTAAAGTCTTGGCGAATACTTACCTGTGTTGCGGCTTTTTCTACAGCAGGCAAAACTGTGTGTTTGTATTGAGAGCGGCCCCGCCTGAGCCGCGGAAAAAGCCCGGATGCTGCGAAGCATTTCCTGATCGACGCCTAACGACGCCGGTTTTTTGGATCACAGGTGCCACAATATTGGAGGAACAAGAGTGTAAGCGAGGGCCAGAGACGGGCATCACAGCCCACGAGGGTAATACTTGTACCGATATTGAAGTCTGCACACGTTAGCTCACTGGAGTAAGAGATGGTACTGCAACATCCAGCATGCCACAGCAGTGGCCGCACCCACTTGGGCGGTGTTGAGAACATTTAAAGAGTACCGAAATTAACGTGCAAAGACACTCATGCTCAAGCCTCTGATGAAGTGACCCATCACGAAACGCGTCAGGCTAAGCTGGACAATTATTTGGTGGAGTTTCGTTTTCAGTCCGAGCAGCAACCTCCTATTAAAGTCTTGGCGAATACTTACTTGTGTTGCGGCTTTTTCTACAGCAGGCAAAACTGTGTGTTTGTATTGAGAGCGGCCCCGCCTGAGCCGCGGAAAAAGCCCGGATGCTGCGAAGCATTTCCTGATCGATGCCTAACGACGGCGGTTTTTTGGATCACAGGTGCCACAATATTGGAGGAACAAGAGTGTAAGCGAGGGCCAGAGACGGACATCACAGCCCACGAGGGTAATACTTGTACCGATATTGAAGTCTGCACACGTTAGCTCACTGGAGTAAGAGATGGTACTGCAACATCCAGCATGCCACAGCAGTGGCCGCACCCACTTGGGCGGTGTTGAGAACATTTAAAGAGTACCGAAATTAACGTGCAAAGACACTCATGCTCAAGCCTCTGATGAAGTGACCCATCACGAAACGCGTCAGGCTAAGCTGGACAATTATTTGGTGGAGTTTCGTTTTCAGTCCGAGCAGCAACCTCCTATTAAAGTCTTGGCGAATACTTACCTGTGTTGCGGCTTTTTCTACAGCAGGCAAAACTGTGTGTTTGTATATATATATATATATATATATATATATATATATATATATATATATATATATATATATATATATATATATATATATATATATATATATATATATATATATATATATATATATTATATATATATATATATATATATATATATATTCAGAGGTACATCAAAAACACCTAATGCAGCAACACCACATGGAAAATCAGCATCCGAGATGTATTGTCCCAATTTTTCTTTATTTCTTTTACTTTTTATGTGCGAATTCCAATTTATCTCACAAATGCACATAAATAATAAAAAGAAATGCATACAGCCGCCCTGACTTTTACTTAGACACTCACAGCTCACAGTTATGCACCTAGTGACACACCCATTCAAAAACTCATACATCTACTCACAGTCGCACTCTGACACTGACACACCCACTTACAGACATAGTCAAAGACTCACACACCCAATCAGAATCTCAGTTACAGACTCATACACCCGCTCATAGATGTATGCAGTCACTGAGAAACCCATTGAGACACTGATGCACCCACTGACAAACTCACAGACCCACTCAGACATTATGCGGGCCACACACAGCAGCGGAAGCCCGTGCATGGCATCGAGTTCGATGCCTGGGAGGGTGTTGGCCACAGGCGAGGCTCTGAGGCCAACCCCTGCTGCACACAGCCAAAGGCCGTGTGTAGAGCAGGGTTGACTGCATGTGTGGGGGTTGGCTACAGTGCCTGGCTGTAGGAAGGCCCTGCAGCCCCCTGCTGTATTAAAAAACAAGCTGAGAAATTCACTGAAAAAGCCAAAGGTTACAGGGATGTTAGGAATTAGCATTTAAAAAAACCTTAAAAATTCACTGAAAAAAACAAAGGTTATAGGGACGTTATAGTTAGGAAATAGAATTTTAAAAGCCTTAGACATTCACTGAAATGAACTAAGGTTACAGGGACGTTATAGTTAGGCGCAAATTTCACACTTACAAAACCTGAGAAATTCAACATTTATAGTTAGCTGAGCTAATTATATCTTGCCCCCTAGCAATGCACTGCAAAGGACCTCACATATTTACATTAGGAGATGAAATGCTCATTTCATGTCCCCTCCTACTTGCAATTTTGGAAGGGCTGCAAAAGTCCTTGTACATTCTGAAAAGCCCTTTTGCAGTTATGATTTTGTGAACCCTGGGTTTGCAATTGCAAAAGGGCTTTTGTACATCTGGCGCTAAGTTCTTATTCATTTGCTGTCATCAAGAGCGAGACCTAAACAGGAGTATGAATGCAGGCTTATAAATACATTGTTAAATTTCCACTGTATTATTTTGCACTGATTTTATATTGCTTCTAAAATCTATAACTCCAGATAGATGTATGCTATTCTGTTTATTTTTTGTGTCGACACTTAGATACAAATACACGGTCTTTTTATAAATTGGTGTCGGATTTCTCTCGATTCATGTTAAGCGGCAGGTGTGACAGTTAAAGAAATTTTTATTGACTGTCCTGATATCTTGATAGTTAGTATTAGAACATGTAGTGGGTTGGACATACTGTTGATTAATGTATATGCTAGAGGAATTACGGGTGGCAGAGTTTCTCCCACACTTACCTATTTGGATGATTTTTTAAGTTCCTCCATAATACTGGTCATGTGGTTGTGATGGGTGACCTTAATACCTGCTTTGAACCAATAAGTAAAGATGATGGTTTACTAACTGAAGCAGAGGATTTGATCTGGGGAATACCACAATTAGATTTAAACCCGATTAGTAAATGGTCCCAAGCAGCCACTTATATCAAAGGTCTCTGTCTGAACTGGGGGCTTCGTGCACTCAACGGACGTGCTAGCTCGGACAGGATGGGTAAACATACATTTTTTAATGGTAGACATAGTAGTCGTATTGACTACATTCTAGTTGATATTAAAATGTGGCATGTGGTTCTGGATATGATTGTTAAACCTCGTCAAGAAAGTGACCATGAACCCCTGTTAGCAGAACTGAAGGATTTTAGTTTTGTAGGGCTGGATGAACGACAGCCTAATCCTGTACAGGAGGCGGTGGCACTTACAAATGATATGAGGAGGGTGCGTTGGCCAAAGGTTTCTGTTGATGTGGAAGCACGCAAAAAGATCAGAGACCTGGTCTCAAACTCACTGGTAGAAATTGATAAGTGTGATAGCCAGGAACTGTTGAATACAAATATTACAGACATTCATGCTAGCCTGTTTTTGTCCTTAAAATCACTATTTGTTAAGATTGTTGCCAATAAGGGGAGGGGGAAGGTCAAGAAACCAGCAAATTGGTTTAATGATGCCTGCCGAGTGACCCATGCAGATCTTTTTAAAGCATTAAAATCAAAGAACCCCGCCCTAATTAAAGCAAGTAGGAAGGATTTTAATGAAGCCAAACGTCACGCCAAAGCTGCCTGGGATGACGAGCGCTGGACATCACTAGCTGAGGCCTGTGGCTCCAGGAACATGCAGCAGTTCTGGCACCTTCTTAGGTGGGGTCAGTCACAGGACGATCGCCCAAGCCCCGCATCTGTTAAACCACAAAAATGGGTGTCCCATTTTGTGGAACAATTTAGATGCCGTAACACCACGCAAGTTTCCATTAGCTGGCCATTAACATATGACACACTTGTGTTCTCGGCTAACGAAGTCGAAGCAGTCCTGAAAGCCATTCCTAGGGGAAAAGCGCCAGGTCCTGACTGTATCCCAGCGGATTTATTTCAACAGGACCATGACCTATGGGTACCATACCTAGTGCGTTTGGCAAACGCACTGGCTATGGACGCTAGGGTACCCGACTCCTGGGCTGGCGCTGAAATATTGCCTATTTTTAAGAAAGGTGATCGGTCGGTTCCATCCAACTACCGGCCGATCAGCCTAATAGACGCGGTACAAAAGATCATAACACGTCTAGTGCTCACTAGGATACAGGCATGGATAGAGGAGTATGACATCCTTACACCTCTACAAGCTGGGTTTAGACCCCATGTGAGCACCCTGGATCAGGTATTCCGTTTCATGCTGTTGCATTGGAAGACGGTCACCCTGGGCAAAGGCAACCTATACGCGGCCTTCGTGGACCTAAGGTCAGCGTTTGACCTGGTCCCGAGGGCCGGGTTATGGAAATCCCTACTAGATATGGGTATGCCCCCCATCCTGGTACGTCTTATTGTGAACCTTCATGCAGAGACCTTCGCATTTGTGCGATGGGGAAAACCGGGTGAGGTGACGGAGAACTTTCCAGTGGCTAAAGGTGTCAGGCAAGGTTGTGTTTTGGCACCCACCTTGTTTTCTCTATATATCAATAGGGTTACCAAGTATTATGACAACTTTTCCACGGACGCCCCAAGTTTGGCTGGAGCGAAAATCCCCCTGCTCATGTTCGCCGACGACACTCTCCTGATTTCACGAACCAGGCAGGGTTTGCAGAAAGCACTGTCAAGGTTCGAGGGTTTCTGCAGCGAGCATGAGCTGGAGGTGAACGTATCCAAAACCAAATTTATGGTTTTGAGAGGGCACAAACAAATAAATGCCAGGGTCTCCATGGGGGATACCCCCCTAGAGCAGACAAAATGTTTCACCTACCTGGGAGTCACCTTTAGTGAGACTATGAGCTGGACACATCAGATCGAGCTCATGACCTTGAAGCACCAGCAGTTGGGTGGGGCTTTGATTAAGGAACATAAAGGGTCATTTACAAGGCCATTGTCCCCGCTCCTTAAGATTTATGGTGGCAAGATCTTATCAGCAGTTCTATATGGAGCGGAACTGTGGGGTGGTAGCAACTTGGACCCGCTAAGACAAGCCCAAAATAAATTTATAAGAATGGCAACGGGTCTGCCGCAGTCAACACCACTAATTCCCCTTCTTTATGACCTGGGGTGCCAACCGGTAGAGGACCTAGCAAGACTTCGCCCCTTAACATTCTGGCGTCGTCTTTGGACAACGCCGGAACTCCATCATTATGCAAAAGCTTGCTTGGAGGTAAGAAACAGCTCCGGTGCCACAAACATTGGCTGGTTTAGAGACCTTAAGGCTACCCTAATAGCTCTGGGGTATGCCGACTTGTGGTTAACACCGGAAACAGCCAAATTCCCCTCAAAAAGGGATCTTAAATATAGCTACTGGGAATGGGTGTTACACAATAGGTACTCTAAAACGAGCTCGAGTAGTCTCACAGGCCAGTTCATTGTATTTAAGGATACACCCAAGTTGGAAAGATATTGGGATATAATAACAAATCCCGCGGACCGCAAATTATATTTTCAATTTAGATGCGGTTCACTTCCCCTTGGGGACTTTACCAAAAAGTGGGGTGCAGAAAGGACGGGGTTTTGTCCCAAGTGTCAAGGTATTGGGGAAAACTTGAATCATTTTTTATATGTGTGTCCACTATACTCTGCCCCAAGAGCCAAATGGCTTAGGCCGGTTTGCCGAAATCTAGGCACTAGATCTGCTGGGGAAGCAAACAGAATGCTAAAGACTAACTTGGACCCTCTGATTGTCGTGGGTGTTGCTAAATTTTTGGGGTGGGCCTGGTTGCTTAGAAGTAGGCTCATTAAAAGCAATCTAATGGGGTCTTAAATGATGTGACTTTTATAGGGTGACCTGTATTCTGTTTAACTTTGGTTGCTTTTGAACGTCTCTGTAAATTTTGTATATTTATGCAAGAAGCTGATTAGTATGTCAATGCTTTAATACTTGTTTTAACTGTTTTTTATGTATAAATGTATTTTATGTCTTTTATGATGAACTAATCGAATAAAGACTTCTTGAACTGAACTGTTAATTATTTATTGTTCATACTGGTAATCTGAAATGCTTAACACATGTTCCTCTATTAAAGCCTGACTGCTTTTTGTCACACTACGAGGACTGGGCTAAGGATTTATTAATGTGAATCCAAGGACCATCTTTAGTGTTTGTGACAGTATTACACAGTGAAGCCTAACCAGCATCAGCACATAATACTCCACCTTCCTACAGACCCCCAACCCCTTTATTAAAAAAAAATCATCCCAGGGGAGGGTTTAGGTCCCTGGGCTGCTTGAGGCTTGGAGAGCCACACACCCCCCGTTTTATGATTTTGGCTCCGGGGGTAAGCTTCTCAAGGTCTATAACTAATTAATGTGGCCCACCACCATTTTATTTTCTCATTCACGCGGGAGTCCCGTAGGATCGAGGTATCTTTTGCTGATTCATCTTGGGAGGTTCCTCTGGGTTCCCCCCTTGGAGCCAAGGAGGTCAGGATATCCCTACTCTGTCCCTTTAGATTATAATTTTTTTCTAACTATAGGACAAGGGACTGACTCCTGTAATGCCTGCCGGCAAAAAAAATTCTCATGTTGCTGGCAGCCAATCAGAGCACTTGCTCTGAGATGACACAAGGGAAATAAAGCTCTCTGGGCCAATCAGACTGCTCTATTCTTAAACTACCACTCCCGCAAGAGTTTTTTGAGACTCTTGCGGACCCAACCATCCAGATATGCAATAATTTTTCAACCTTAAAGCACAATTAGTGGACCAAGATCTAGCTTCCTGCCAAATTTGGTGTCATTCCGTTCAGCAGTTTTTGCTGTAGCCCGTCTTAAAGAAATCTATGTAAACTGCATTGGAATTTTGCATTTTTGGACCACCCTTTTTTCTCGAACGCCGCTTGACGGATCACCCCAAAGGTTTTCATGCACAAACTAGTCAAAAAATAGTACCTTTTTGGAAAGTTTCGAGAGATTTCGCCAAACAGAGCCACAGCCATTAGCAACAAAAGAAAAACTTTTTCTATGAAACAGCAGACCTAACTAAAAGTACCCAGTGGCGACTGCCGCTGAAAGATTTGGGGTGTACCATCAAGCGACAGACAAGAAAAACGGGAGGTCCCAAAACACTGTGTATGTATTTATGTATATATATATATGGGTGGGTGGGTGTGTATACAAAGTACACAGGCCCACTGCAGAAAACTGGGATTGCTGAATTATAAGGCTATTTAGCACTGATTCCACGTTTATTTATTTTTTTAGAGTTCTATATAGTGCTAACTAGACCCGAGATATCGTGTATCAGAGCTCTTTACACGAGCACCAGTTTCGTTACAGATGAACACATTCATCTTTGTTAGGCACGAGGAAATTTAGTGATTCGCTCAGAATCGCAGGATGTTAAGCGACGTTGCCGAGACTCGAACCCGGTTCCCCAGGTCCAAGGTCCACCGCACTAGCCGTAAGGCTACATCCTCTCCTCTCATCCTATACCTCATTCTGTTATCTCACTCACGTGCCCTGTATATCCCTTTTCTGCCTTAGTCTCTCTTGCACTGGGTCAAATTCAGATGATTGAGTGTCATTCCCAGGGCCGGCTCCTTCGTTAAGGCAGAGGAGCATGGCTCCACTACAAAAAGTCCCCTTTTCTAGAAAATAAGTTGCCATTTTTTTTCACCAAAACCCTGTCCTGAGCCAAGTGTCAGGACATGCAGTGGGACTTTCTGCTTTCTACTGCTGCCAGTCAGGCAGCAGCAGAAAGCAGTGATAAGCAACGCACTTGGGTTTAAAGTGCCCATGTCTTTTCGGCCGGCAGCTGGGCTAGACAGCTGGGTTAGAGACAGCATAGAGCTCCAGTGCCCTTGGGAGCGGCAAGAGAGGCTGCTTCTCCAATCCTGGTGTTGCTCTCATGCAGCATGAGAGCAGTGCCAGGATTGGTTACTACAGTTTCCTGGAGACTTCCTGTCTGGAGACCCGAGCGAGGAGGAGGACATTGTGCATACAAGATAAGTGGGATTATTTTTTCACCCACCTCCCCACCCTCTTACATGCCAGCGCCATTGGTCAGTCTACACCATCTGCAAGCACCAGCACAAACCACTGAGTCCTGCTCAACTTGAGGTCCTTGGTAGTTTGTGAGATGGTGTTAGGAAGTTCTTCAGGTTCAATTCACATAGTGTTTATCCAGAAGGTATGGATTAAGTCATACTTACAGGAAAAAGGACTTTGTAAACAGGGCAAGGCATCAACGGGGACCTTAAGTGCATTTTGCACGGCACACAAGATGTTATGTTATGCTTTTGGCTACAGATTGCAAAAATGTAGGTTCAAACGGCTTAGAGATCCCATCTATCCTACTGCTCACACTTTTTACAATGTTTATTTATTATATTTTTTATCTTTGGTACTGTGTGCAGAAGCAATGAACTAATACAAAAGCAAGAGCAACTGTGTGTGAGTTTAATCGGAGTAAGCTAGGTACAGTGCACATAATTGAAAAGACTTAATTTGAACATGTTATTACCCGAGACCCCCTTTATTAAGGCACGTCATCCTCCATTCACTGTCCCTGAGCTGCTCCCTGGTTTGTCACAACGTGCTGTTCTGGCTATCAGCTCCTTCTTAGTTCTGTCTGTCTTGAGGGCTTTATGCATGCAGGAGACCAAGTGTCTATGCCACACTCCTTGTACTTAATAGGATGTTCTCAACTTTCATAGTTGAAATCCCACTAGATATGGTGCGTTATGTTGGGGACTGAGTGATATACAAATGTGTGCATGCGCACAGGCAAGCATTGTTACAGCTTGTAAGAATTCACTGTAGATCAGAGTCTGTCAACAGGCAAATTCTCTGTGACCTGCTTGTGATTTCCAAACACTGCGGGGTGGTTCAGGACCGGATAATGACCTGCTGGACTTGACTACCTTGGCATTGGCCTCCTCACTTCCGATTATTGAAGCAACTTGCTCGCCATTCACTACTTTTACATCACCAACAAAATAAGGTGTATTGTAGTTGTGCACCCAAATTATCCCATGTTTAAACCTCTGCTGTGGTAATAGATGAGTCTTTTGATTTTGTTCTGGTGATGAGTCATCTGAATGAAATAACTGAGATCAGTGCTTAATTTGAGCCGGTGGTTGCCGGTGGAGGCAACCAGCACTACTTTTGGGGCCGGGCGCTTATTTTTCCACATCAGATATTTACAGAGAGCAAGAGAGGGAAAAACACACACATAGTAAAGACTAAGGAAGAGAAAGATGAGAAAACCATCACAACAGAAGAAACCAGGAACCTGAAAGAGTGAGATAAAGGGCCAGGGAGTGTCTGATAGTGGATTAAAGTGCATGTGATGGATTCAAGACTAGCAGCCTTGGCATTCGGCGCATGGGCATTTATTACGCCAGTCAACTTCTGAGCAGAACTTTAGGCACCTGTACTCATTCTTTTACAAATTAAGCATGGACTGAGATATATACAAGACTTACTTCCAAGCCAATGACAGCATTCAATGCTTTGCAGCACATGTGGATAACACAGATACACAAATTAATTTACCTTTGATAGTGGAGTGGTGTGGCTCACTGGTTAGAGGCGGCAGACCCGGAAGCAGAGAACGGCCCGGGACCAGGGTTCAATTCCCGACGCGGCAGGGTCAGCGGACTCGATAATTCTCGCCTCGGTGCCTACTCTAACCAGGGATCACACTCGGCAACTCTGGGCATTAGCTTGCCTCATCTCTACAACGGCCCCCCACATTCGCCGGGGATGCCTGGTTTCACCATGGAGATACCCAGTAGGGACCATCTCACAGGGATAGCCAGGATGGGTTCCCCAGCGGTCTACAGCGCCACGACGCCTCAGGGCAGCAGTGCGCTTTACAAGACACATACATTTACATTTACATAGCACTGATTCCGGTGGATGCTCTACCTACAGCAGATTCCTCACCTTATTAATGTCCCCAGGCCACAGACTGGATCCGCATTTTTTCAAAGGAACTGGTCCTGTGCGCCAGCTGGTGGCACTATCTGAGTCCATGGCATATAAAGGCACCACCCCTAAGTGATGAATTCAGTTTATCTTGAGATGTTTCTGCAACTCACATGCAGATCATCAGAGACTGACTGAAGATGACACTCATTTAACTTGGAATCGTTTTAGAATCACAGAGATCCTCTCCAAAGAATGGGGATGAGGGAGGGGGTAAGGCATCTGTGGTTAAACAGAGTATCTACCAGAAAAAGTATAACTTGTTCTTCTCATGGATACTCCTAACCCCAATTTACATAAGTTGTAAACAGATCCCAAAGCAGTACTTGCCAAAAGTTGGAGGGTCTGAAGAGGGGACTTAAAACTGGTAGTCCTGTAGGACCAAGCAGTCAGTAAGTTGTCTTTTGCTGAGCGTGTCCATCCTGGTATTAAGCAATCTTGATAAATGGTTTACCGTCAGATAGCACTAGACAGCCCAGCTATTCCTCAGACGTAATACCTCCTGGAATTGGATCCGCAGCCATACACTACCCTTATTGTAGCACTACAACATGGCAGTTGTGTTGTCTGTTAAAACCTGAACAGGCTTTCTCTTGTCCTCGTGATGGATGGGAGGAAAAGTGCAAAGCACCAGCAGGTTGGTATGGAGTTACTCATCCACTTGGGACAAGAACGCTTGCATATCCACCTCTCCCAGATGCCCACTCCAATTCAGAGATGATGCATTCATCACTATTGTAAGCTCCGGATGGAGTAGGGAATCGGCCTGACGCAAGTTAGGTTAGTGTTCAACAGTCACCAAAGATGGTCCGAGGCAACTTTCTTTGAGGGGCACATGCCCAATGTCAACCCCAATGCTGCACCCACTGCAAAGCCCACATGTGCCAATGGATGCTTGAAGACACCAGGCCAAACAGCCCCAGAACCATCCATTCAGGTACCAAGAAATGACTCTGAAACTACGGAATGATATCCTGAATATCTTGGACTATCTGCGGGGGTGGAATGTCCTTGAACGCCATCAAGTCCAGGATGGCACCAATGAAGGGGATCATCTGTTTAGGTTGCAGGGGGACTTCAGCCCATTGATTGCGAACCTCACAGATGACAGGAAGGTAACAGTCATTTGCAGGGGGTCTGCGACTGATATGGCAGCCAGCTTTAGCAACCAGTCATTGAGATACAGGGAAACAAGTATCCCCTACCTTCTAAGATGGGCATTGACAATCTCCATCTCCTTCATAAACACTTGTAGGCCTGAGGTGAGACCAAATGGTAGAATGGCAATTTTGTATTCCTCCAACCGCATCACTCACGAAAGGGAATGTCTGTCAGACTGCAGGACCTGCACATGAAAGCATGCATCATGCAAATCCAGGTAAATTATTCAGGTAGCCAGGATCTCCCTGAAGTCAACATCTTGAACTTGTCCTTCGGCAGCAAGTTGCAGATTTGGTCTTAAACCACCAAATCTTTTGGTCACCAAAAAATTGCAGAAGTAGCACTCCATCCCACTTTCTGCTTCCTGCCTTCTGAACGGAAACAGGGGTACTATAAGAGAGAGAGAGAATGTGAAGGGGTGGGCGTAGCCTTGTTGGGAAATTTGTAGCATCCACTGATCCGAAGTAGGAACACACGAGCTGGACAAGAAAATCAGATTCTGCCTGATATCGGTTGTGAATGACCTTGGGAGGGGTAATCAAAGTAGTCAGGCCACATCCGTGGCAGTTGAAGTGGGAGAAGATTGCTATCCTTAGTGGTGACCACAGCCCATCACCACCGCATCCTTTTGAGCTGTTGCTACCTGTTGCACCGGTAGGGAGGATACATTTTACAGTAAGTTAGACTCCTAGAGTCCCTACTAAAATTTCAGTACTGGTGGTGGAACTGAAGGGATAGTGAAAGCGAAAGAAATTAGC